>NW_023503423.1:2213552-2828632 GCF_014529535.1 Bradysia coprophila
TGCTGGAGAATATCGCTTTTAGCTTCTAAACTTAGGAAGTAGCGACACACAAATAACAGATGAATATGAAGATCTCGTTCTCAAATAAATTGTCTTTGGTGAACCAAGTACACTTTCGCTAAAACCTCAAAATGAAACAGTTTACCTAACTAGTCTACCTACTGAACTTCGATGCAAGAAAATTTCACTAGACTGAGTTTCCTCCATTTTTTTAATATAAATTTTGTGCAATGGTTTCACTTAAAACAACTAATCCTGCAACTGACAATTTACCCGAACTCTATACATGCTTGTGAAGCGCCGTGGTAGCAAGTTGCTCACGTGTTAACTTAACCGAAACCATTGAAAGTTGCCTAAGCATTGGCCTATAAATACGGTGTATTTTACCGAAATAAAATCAGAACAAATACAGAGCTTGAACGGGCTACATGCCCTAAATAAGGTGTTTGTTTCTCAAAATAGTCCTACTGCCGCTTTCGAGCTTGGGAGAATATCCCACCAGTATAGTTATAGAATTAGTAGTATGACCAGAGCAGAATTTTTGCAATCGGCTGGTAGCCTTTTGCCTCTGGATTCAACAATGACATCAGTTCACTTACGTCGAAAACAACTCGAATTTTTTTAAGACGTATATAATGATTATGCTTAAATCTCTCCGCTTTATCTGCAATAGACCCTGCTTTCTTAGAGGATTCACTGATGTATGAAGGAGCCAAAGTATCACGTATTGTTACATCCCATAAAAGTGATTTTCCATGACTCCACGGAACTACTGTCATACCATCAGGTCTTTTACCGTCGTCTCTAGAAATACCAGGTGGTTGCAAAATATTGGGAAATCCTGCAGAGGAAAATGCATGACCAAAAATATTATTGACAGAATCGTGTTTAGCAATAATCCCTATCTTTAATTTGCACGATAAACCATGCAAACCGTCCTTCTTAACCACAGCACCACAATTACACTTGTACTCTTCACATAACTGGGATCCTAAACGAAGACCAACAGCAATTCTCGCTGCATTGTTATCTAATAGTAAACCTAGTTGACTCGATGGGACAACCTGCAGCCACTTTGAAGATTCTTTTGTAGATGACGCAAGTAGTCTAGCACGAGTAACAGGTTCACTAGAATCTAACATCTCGCTAAAACTGCTCCTAATCACCAGTAGGTCCCAGTTTCGTTGCACCTTTCTCATTTCATCATTATCTGGAATAAAATCGTTAGGAATGGTATCTACTATGCTTGAAATGTCATCATCAATTATTCGCAAATTAAATTTACTCAAAATTTCATTCGACAAATCAGATGATGAATACACAGATGACAGATAGGCAGGCATTGCCAAGTCTTCAACTTTCCGAATCCCCAATCCACCAAAAACTAAAGGAAGAGAAGCTTGATCCCAAGCAAAATCTGACAACCTAACATTCGTAATCGCCTCAAGCGTAGAACGGAAAATCTCGTCAACACTTTTCAAACGATCGCGCAGCGAAAAAGTCCTGCAAGTACGCAACAAATAACTAAACCTACAGCTCCCTAAAGACTTCCTAAAAATGCACAAAGCCGGATGAACATCCATTAATTTCAAACGGTCGCACATTATTCTCAACGATTCAACCTTGGAAGAAAAAACCCTCTCTAAACCTGACTCAAAAATCGGAGACCCTAATATCTCAAGAAAAGACTCATCAACTCTCCTGATACCTGGCAACAATGCTGATATATCAGCATACATCCTAGCTTCGTCTTCAGTCGAAGCATTAACAAAAAAAACCTCACATTTCTTTGTATTCAGCGGTAAACCAGACAAAACACAAAAATCTAAAACTCTCCTAATATCGGCAAGTATCACTGATAATTTATCAGCAATCGTTCCGTCATCTAAATACCAACCATTAAGCCTAGAAGAAAGAGAGTGCGTCATTCTCATAATACCAATACAAAAACCAGGGGGACCCATTGGATCACCTTGTTGGTATCCTCTTCTTGACAGCAAAACCTCATCAAGATAATAGAGATTAGAGAAATGACTATAAGCCTGCTGCAACAAAGGAAGCAATTCTGGGCACACATCCCTAACTTCACCTAACATAAACTTCCTAAACAACATATTAAAAGCATTCCCAAAATCAAACTTAACCAACGCCATAGGTTCTTCATGTTCAGCTGTACAGAAACTATGTACTGCATGAACCAGAGCCTCAGCACCCCCTTTTACACCAAACCCAAACTGAAAAGGCTTCAGTTTTTCAACTAAACTATCTCTAACATTAAAACACGCAACTTTACCTGTCAAACGCCTCCAAACGATTCCAACCGCTATAGGTCTCACATCGTCCTCGCCTTTCATAAGCGAAGCTCCAAAAAACACCTTAGTTATATCCCTCTGAACCTTACCATACTTAACAACATCAATCAATGAAGCTGTCGCCCTCAACAAACGGTTCGCAGAATCACCACAAGTAAAAGAAGTTAAATCTTTTAAATGTCGTGGTCGTAAACCACCTATCCCCCCTGAAGAACTCAACGGAAAGCTTCTAATAGCCTTCACGACATCCTCAACAGAAGTCGGAGTTAAAGAACTCCTCAAATCCGCTTCACCTACTTCCTCAAAAACCTCCCCATCACCATCAGGATGCTTATCCCTCAGTTTGGAAACTGTTTCCAATGTCTGAGGCGCAACTGAATCAGCCGAACACAGAACCCTAACCGCGCCCCTGATATCACCCTCACCAACCTTCCTAGTTGCAACCTTTATAGCGACACTATCATCACTAGAAGATTTACCTACAGTGAACGGAACACTTGCATCTCGCAACACGTTAGACAATGCCTCATTCACGTCAGTACAATTTCGAAAAACATTCAAATTAGACCTGATAACATTCATGCCACCTTTTCCTTTCGACTTACTATTCAAAACAACATAAGGAAATGCAAGCAATCTCATCCACGAACCCACATCATTCTTACCCAGCAAACACTCTATCTCTCTACAAAGTTCCTGACATACAGCAATCCTCACAGATTTCTGTATAATCCGAGTCAACGGAACCGAAACTCTACACATATTAAGAAGCAATCCGAAATCATTAAGCATTTCTGATACATCTTCTACTATAGCTGACCCACCACTAAGGCCACCCCCACTTTTAGGTGCTACATCATCTACTCTCCTATGTTTACGCTCATGAATACTCAACCCGTGTGCATTCTTAGCCAAAAAACCACACATACTACAAGTCACCCTCCCAAAACTAGCCTCACCTCCCAAACCGAAAGACTCTGAAGCAGATCGCACAGCCTTTTTTCCCTTACACTTCCTAACTAATCTCTCGCGAACATTACGCTCCCCACCGTCATTATTCCTATCCTTCAAAAGAGAAAATACCTTCTGGCACTTGAAAGCTGAGCAATACCAATCCTCTCCGTCGCTGCACCCACCATCACCAAACGAATGACATTTTTTATGATATCAATTTTCACATCCTTTACAAATAATCCAGTTTTCGACGTTATCATCTTCATCGTTGGCCACCAAACAAAAACAAATAAAGTCAGAACTGCGAGGTGAGCCATCAGACGCTTGACCCATAATTCAACTAAATTTCAATGGCCAGCACCAAAATTTCGTGGAAAATGCAGTTATTGCTTTATTCCTAAAAAAAATTCAAAGCGTAAAATAGCAAAAACTAGAACTATTGCGAAATTTCTTAGCGGAGCAAAAATTTGTTTGTCTTTTCAGTTGCACAGCCTCCTTATCGTATAGAGAGCATCAGGGGAGCCACGTTCCAAAGATTATCTGTTGCAGAAAATTTCTATTGCTATACAAAGAGGCAATGCGGCATGTATTCTTGGAACTTTAGGAAGTAATAGAGCGGATGATTTTTATTTATTGTAATATTTGTTGATTGAAAAGATCGTTTTTTTATTGACTGCGCCGTATGTGAGCAGTCTTTTTTTTCGCTTTGAATAAATAAATTATAGTATACGAAATACGTATACACTCGAATTTTGATGAGAGAAAATCCGGATAGAAGTTAAAAGATCCTAAAAAAATGAACAAGAATTCCAAAATCTTGGAACAGCCAAGGGACTTCATTATGTCTAAATTGTCAGCCTCTGAAATACCGCTATTTCAGCAAACTTTGGTCCAGTATGAAATTCAAACGTCGACAATTTTTATTCCTAATATAATTCTATCTGATAGCCCTACCCTTCCCCATTACAACGAGACCCCACACGATATATTTCGTAAAGAGTTGTCAGCTGCGGAATTTTCTTTGTTCCGAGGTGTCTTTCGGAAACATAATGTGGTGTCATAAGCAAGTCAGTGCTGATTTCTGAACGATAACGTAGTTTTAAGAGTTTAAGGGTACAAGGTCCGTTAAATCACGTACAAATCACGTTAAAAAACAATCTTATAAAAATGAGTGAATGAACTGTTGGAATATGCACTTGATATAATTCTATCTAGTGATAGACAAGCAGTCCAAACGGATCACAAGGTCTAAATAGCCCTGTTAAGAGCCAAATATTGTGAGTCACTTTTCAATAAACAACCGAAAGGAAAAGCCGTGTTTTATTAAAAGTCCAGATAAAGGTCTTATCCGAAATATCCTGCAGCTAGTTCTCCACTTCCAACAGGTTATGGGCCCAGGATGTACTGTTCGTACTAAAGTATTCGCGGTAACGGTAGTAGTATCAGTTACATTGGTTTCGCTGTAACGGCAGTCTCAGTTACATAAATGCACTGGTGTGTGCAAAGTGGTTTTCGCGGTAACGGCAGAATCAGTTACAATAGTGGATTCAAATGATGTTAATGGTCAAGCTGAAAGTCGGTAGGCAATCATTTGAATGGTCAAGTCGATAGTCGATAGACAATAGTTTCCACGGTCAAGCCAAAAATCGGTATACACTGTTCAATGGTAAAGTTAAGGTGGAAGACTGGTACAATTGCGGTGAAGAACGTGCCGATCCAGTCAGAGGGCATTGTGGTCGGTAGTTCAATAAATGCATTTGGTACAATGGTCCGAGAATGGTTTACTCGATGAACATGGCGGGAAAATCAATCGACGCGACGGTATGGTCGATGATTCATTCAACGGTTAAAATCGATTACTTACATTGGTCTGCTACATTCAATCAAAATTCAATCGTCAAAATGCAAACTTACAGAATTATATCAATTGAGTGGGAGTGTTGGAATATGCACTTGATATAATTCTATCTAGTGATAGATAAGCAGTCCAAATGGATCACAAGGTCAAAGTGGCCTTAGTTAAGAGCCAAATGTTGTGAGTTACTTTTCAATAAACAGCCGAAAGGCAAAGTCCTGTTTTAATAGAAGTCCGGATAAAAGTCTTATCCGAAATATCCTGCAGCCAGTCCTCCATTTCCAACATGAACGAACCATTTTAACGAAACTAGAGTGAGGTTATGTGTGGTACTGTATCTTGAAGATGACCTTCGCATACAAAGTTCTCAACAAAGGCTACGAAAGTTTTACTTTATGTGAACGAATTGAAGAATTTCTCATTTTTTTTGGTTTTCTGTCTTTATTTTTAATGTTTAAATAACATTACATACTTTTTATAATTACATAATGGCCACAAAAAAATAATATTATTAAACGAATATATATATTTTGTTGTTGTTGTTGTTTGAATTTCATTAATTTTACAGAATATTTTTGTTATCTTTAATTTTCTTGAATTTTATAATCATTTTTTTAGCGTTTTCATTGAATGTTTTCCATTGAAAATGTAATGAGATTTCATTTTGTTTGCTCATTTTGTTTTTTTAAATTTTTACCAGAAGCAAATTTTAACAAATAAAAATTCGCAGTTTTTTTTAAGGTTTTTAGTTTTATTGATTTTATATATTTTGGTAAAAATCGGCTGTCTAATTTACAATTTTTATTAATCTACTGTCTAAGCTTGTCATTTTTTTTGTCATTTTAAATAATTTTATTGTTTGGTTGTGTTCATTATTTTTTACTTGCTTTACCTTTTAGATTTAGTTTTTTATCTTAAATTTTTGTTGTTAAATGTGTTACCGCATGAAATATCTCGGGTTGGAAAATATAAGTCATTGTCATGATGTTCCATTTGTTTAATATTTTATTAGCAACAAACGTAAGAAAAAAGAAAACAAAAAATATTTGCAATTATATGTGGTGGTGGGGAGGAGTATAGGTGGTGAAAAAGGTGTCGTAAAAGTAAAATTAATTTGTAAACAAATTGATGATCATCTAGCTTCGTGTAGGCAAATACAATAAGAATAAATTTTTTTCATTTTTACCAAAAATATATCTCATTTTTGTTGTTTTTTTATTATTATTTTATTTTTCTTATATTTTCTTTTACTTTATTTTCATTTATTCTTTTTCTTTCGATTTCTTTTACTTTTATATTGGGTCTTTGCTTGATGCCTTGGGTTTTCTTTTTGTCGTATAATATATAGCAAACGTCTAAAATAGGGTTCTGTTTTCTCACTAAATGAGTGGATTAATTAAGTCGAAGTTATAACTTTGTTTCATTTATTGTTATTACAAACATCCAATCGCTAAAATATACTTTTTCGAGTTTTGACTTTTTTGAGTAAATATATTGTGTATATTGGCTGCTAAATATCTGATTTTTATCTAAACGAAAATTTGTTGCATTGATCGCAGATCCGGGCTGACTATATAAGAGGGCGCATCGGTCGTATTGTCTGAGTTTCTTTGAAATAACTTTTTTTTTTGGTATGGGGGCACCAGAGTAATTTTGCTTTGGATGCTAAATAAATCGTGAGACGTGTCAATCCGATCGCCAAGTCCGAATCTGCGATTATTTTTTTCTGTTATAAATATGACTTTCGCGATAATTTTCATTTTCTGTTCGTTTAAAATGGATTTGTTTTTCTTTTTAAATTCGGTATGAAACAAATGCTTTCGTATCTTTCTTATGACTAACAAAAATATATTATAGAGAGAGTGAAACAGCTGATGGAGTATTTATAAGCTGAAGCATTTTTTTTATTGTATTATAAAGAGTGTTCACATAGTTAATAGAGTTTTTTTTTTAAATATATTGTTCTTTCTTTCTATTCGACTTATTACATTTCGAGAAAAAATTTGATTAAAAATTAAAATACGCAACGCAAATAAGCAATCACTGTTTAGTAATACTGGGAATGGAGGACGACACTAAAAAAAAAAATTCCGAAAAAAAAGCTTCTTGAGTATTTGTTTCAATGAGTTCAAAAAATATCTCAAAAAAAAGTTCGGGCGATAAACGACATCGGGAGAATCCTAATTAATGCTGAGCTTCTATTTATACACAGAGAAAAGAATACGAGGCCGGTTACCATCGCTATAGACATTGAGACTATACTTTGTGGCCATATGAACACTTTGGGCAAATGACCGTGGCGCCGGGTCTACGAAAATCACGTTTTTGAGTCACCTAAGTCAAGAACATTTGGCGCCCAAAGTCAATGTTGCCCTCGGTACCAAGAAGTTAAAGACGGCTCTGCTTTGTTACAGTCGACAGTTTTATATGTCATTTGAAACGATCTATTGCCCACTACAAAAACTCATAGGACAATTATTTCTTGTTGTTTATCTACAAGAAATCTGTTACCATCCTTTTGCTAAATATAGTTGCTTGTTCGTTATGGACCGATTTAGAATGAGATTAACATTTAACATTGGGCTCCGATTCATCACGGAGCCCGTGGAAGTAGTCGCGGTGACGCCAGTCCGAAAATAGAAACGGACAAACATACTATAAAGTGAAATTTTGCAACTTTGCAAAGGATATGAGTATGCAAGGCTTATTATTCGAAAAAAAAAATGGAAATTTTTAAGACATTCTTTTTAGAATTTTTAAGCGACCATATGGCCTTAAGGAATTTAAAGAATGAAATTCTTAAAATTTTTGAAAATTTATAAATTTAACAATTTTTGCGGATTTTTAAGAAATTTTTCACAAATCTTTAGCAATTGTCATAAAGTTTGTTAATTTATAAGAATTTATGAGTTAATCCTTGATAGTTCTTAAAATTCCTAAAATTATCAATTTTTTTAAGAATCTAACAATTGTAATTCCCTGCTCCGATGTTAAGGGAGCAAAGAACATTTCCAGATAAAATCCTCAATTTTTTTTTCAGTGTTAAATTATCGCCAAGAATCTTCCCAATCTGTAAACGCCCCTTTGATAAAGTCAACCATGGTGTTGGGATACGATAAAGTGGATATTCTGTAAACAAGTTTCGGGCCAACAACAAAAAAAAAACGTTTTATTGAAAGCACATAAAAAGCTTGCACATCACTTCAAAACTTCTATTTTATATTATCTAGGAATTTCAATTGAAAAACAAATATTTTTTCTTCTTAAAAATATAAACACCGATCATATGTTTGATAATTTTATATGTTTTTTGCGTCCAATTTTTTATCATTTTTATGCTTAAACCTTATCTTACGATTTTCTTTTAATTTTAAATTTCCCATTTCCTCTTTTGTCAACTTGTTTTTGTTTCTATACTTGTTTTTAGCAAATGAATTTTTCTTTCTTGTTTAACTTGTTTAAAAATTTAATTTCTTTTTTGTTTGTTTTTAGAAAACACATCAAATTCTAATAATAATTCTATCAACTATCCATAACTGGTTGTGTTTACTTTTTTAGAGATGAAAAGAACTTGAAGAAGTTTTTTTTTTGCTTACGTTTATCGGTTGACTAAGTTTAATGTTACATTAAAAAACAAAACAAAAAATGGTTTATCGCTAAAAAATGTACACGGCGCTGCACTAAACGTGAGTGACTTGATTTCCACAATTTTCTTTTTATTTGCTCAAATTCATCTTGACTAATTCCTTAATTAATTTTCTTTTATTTCTCGATTTACAATAAATTCTAAAAGTTTTTTTACTTTTCTTTTTTTGTTAAATTTAAAGTGAATTTTTACTTAATTTTTCTTTCATAAATTTAAGTACAAAAAACGATTATGTTGTGCTCGTAAAAAAGTATTCATCTTCAACTTCTTCATTTTTCTTTTAAATATTTTTTTATGAAAAGGACGTATTTCTGGTTAACACACATTTTATAACATTTTTCTTGGTTTTTAATTAGCAAAAATTTCTAAATTGTTGTTTCCGATTCATCCCGAAAACTGAAATAAATTGATTGCAAAAATCAATGTTTCATCAATGCCAATGAATGAGCGGAAGCTACAGTTATTTTCTATCGAAAAATGAATTTTCTCGTCGAAATGTGAATTAGAAGACAGAGTTGCTGATGCGAAGCTGGTTGTACGAAATTGTCCTTACCACATTGTTTTTACTTTCAAATAATAATCGGATAGGCGGCGACTATATTGCACACCAGTGGTAAACTTGCAGCACAAAATGGAGTGTCTGTCCCGAAAAGACCTAAGTGATTACGCAGCACCTCCCCGAGTTTAGCTAGAATCGCAGTTACTCGGTTTTATTCTACGTGTTTTCGGAGCTGACTCGGACTGGCCCTGTGAGAATTCGGGTGATGTGGGAGATGCTTTTCAATTCTTTTTATGAACGATGGACATTTTATAAAATTTCGTTATTCAACGCCAGTCCCGGATCTGTCCCGGAGGAAACAGTCGCCATCTCTCAGTCCGCCTTTAAAGTACACTAAATATCAGAATAGGAGTCTAAAGCTGGTTAAACCAGGTTAAATAATCACTGTCATGGAACTCACTGGCCAATAACGCACAGTAATGACGTGGGTTGCAATGGTATATTTTGCAGATGCAGACTCAGCAGAAAATATGCATTTTCTTAAACGTCGCTAAATGTGCACATGTTGCGGGAGTGTGCGATTGACTTTTTTTAAATTTAATTTTAGTGTCGACGGACATCCAGACGTGCAACCAGACACAGGGAAGTTTTTCCCATTTTAGATATATTTTTTTAAGTGTTTTTGATAAAAAAAAGAACATGGAGCCACACACCCGAGTGTGCAAAGATTTTTTATATTTTTTTGTCGTCACGAAACTAAGTTTTGCGAGAGCCGAGAGCATTGGATATTTTATAGCAGATACGTATTCAATGTGTGCAAGAAATTAACTTTGAATGTTCGAAGTGTTTACAGTTTAAAAAAAAAATGGAACAAAAGCTCTACACTTTGAGTGAAATACTGAAACGTTAATTAAGTGAATAAGTGTGACCGTTTACGTATACAAAAAATAATAACCAAAAATACTGAAGACAACTTAAGTAAACGAACCGAAAATAAATTAATTCTTAATTGTACAAGAGAACTTAAGTTTTTGCCTTGTAATGTTACGACATTCAATTTTTTTTTTTTTTTAATTTCACCTTCTTTTTACTTTACTACCTAATTCAGGAGGAGGGAATTCCAGATATAAATGAAATTTTTTTTGAAAGAAATAAAAAAAATTTTGAATTCAAATTTATCTTTAAAAAAAGTTTTTTTTTGTTGATTTTTCTTTGTAATTTTATTATTTCTTCTCATCATCTACAGATAACCATTGACCAAATTTATAAGTTATGAACATGTACACAAATATGCTACAGGTTTTTTTTTGTTTGTGATTCAATTAGTTTTAGTTTGTCATTTTCTTAAAAACCAGCAATTCTTTCCATTTATTTGCAATTTTTGCACTTTTTGTTTAATGATTTTGCAGATTTTCTTTAAATATAAATCGAAATTCACAGCAAAGATTTCCTAACCTAAAAAATTATTTTGTGATTTAACTGTTCCTTTCTCTAAATTCAATAAAAGCAATAGTAGAATACTATACCAAGGAAGTTATTTGATATATCGTATCCAGATGAGTAAAAGTATCAGAGGGATTCAGCCCGAGGTACTTTTACTCATCGTGATACGAGACATCAAATTATTTCCCGTGTGCAGTATGCTACTTTACTTTACGAGCGAGGTAAAGGCTTTTCCCTAGGGAGGAAATGGCCCTGTTACCTTCATAGTAAAGTCAAAATTTTTAAACGTAAATACAGAGACAATGAAAATTTCTGTTATTAATCGAAAGAAAATTGTAATTCTAACCATAAGAGCGCAGTACAACCTTACAAGTCTAGAGAATAGTATGTCCTTTTAACGCACAATTTATTAATAGTTCTTTCATTATAAATGGTACGACCGCTTTATGTGACGTTTGCGCATTGTTTTTAAATTTTTGTGAAGACAACACACTCACCGTCAACTGATTGAATGGCAATACAAACGATACACAAGACATATAACACTGGGTACAACGGGAGAACGAGAGATGTCATAGATACTATTTCTATCTCTAGCCGCAACATAATGAACCGGATCAATCAGATGTTGTTAATGTGGACAAATCTAATTGAAGGAATCATATTGTTGAAGTTCGAACCTACGAACTGACAGCTCAATAATTCAATGCGAGTCATCGAGTCAACATACTACTATATTGAGTTTTATATGACGTTTTGCGTTACATATGACGTTTCGCAGTTCTTTCATTAAATGGTAGGCCAGCTTAATATGACGTTAGCACAATTTTTTTAAATTTTTGATTGACAATACAAGCGATGTATACATATAAATCTTAGTTCAACATGAGAACGATGTAACTTGTAGCTCATTGATTCAATGAGATGTTGTCACAGAATGAGATTCGAGGCAACGAAGTGGCAATGCGAGTCATCGGTCAACACATTATTGAGTTGTAGTGTTATATGACGTTTTGTGTTAAATTTGACGTTTTGCGCAATTAAATGTGACGTTTTGCAGAATATGATGTTTGCATGTTTGCGGCTTATGACATCAGTGTTGTAAAAATATTTGAATTATTTGCGCCCTTACGTCGTGAATTATCAATTGAAATTTGGTGTAAAATCGTAGAAATGATAAACTTTGACTGCGTTTTCGGTGAAATTTTCAAAATAATTAATTTTCCATTCAACTTATATATTCTCAAACCACACACTCGTCCGATTAATAAATTTATTTTTAAGAAATATATATATTTATACGTGGGTGTTTTATCAACAATACAAAGCTGCATTTAAGATTATTCATAAATTTTTTTCCTTTTTTTTAATTTTTTTTTCCGTTTTCCATCTTTCAAATTGCTGTCCGTCGAATGATCGAATAAATTGTTTGTTTTATTGTTTTCTCTGTAATACTAAGTTTTTTTATTTTCTTTATTATATCCTGGACTATATATAATAACTGTATCTCTGTCGTGTCTCGTCTTAACCCCACATCTCTTCCATTTGATTTAAACCTTACTTACCGCACATTCTCGTAACATTGGTTCTTATTCTTTGACCTCGAAGTATTTGTACGTCGGATTCTCGTAGCCATTAATTTGCATGTTGGCAACGTGTCGTTCTTCAGGTGTAACAGGTCCCGGGGCGCCAATGGTCTGAAAGGTATTTGATTTAAAGGCAAATTCGGAAAATCGGAAAATTTCGAAACAATGTTCAGTCAGGCACCGACAGCAGGAGAAGCCGTTTATCGGAGTCTATTGTCTGTACAAAACATTTTGTTTTCTCTACCAACCTGATCAACTTCAACGAAACCTTGGGCATGTGGATGCCTTGATGCTCGCCATTTAGAAACAGCTACACCAACAAATACTGCCGCCATCAACGCAATTCCAGCGAATGCTAATGTAAAGTAAACATTTCTGCCATCATGACCAGACGATCCGTAGACTTCCCGTCGGACTGAGTAACCCTAAAATTAGGTTTAAAAAGGAAAATTAGACGACAGCCATCGTCAGTACTCCAGTTATTTCCCACTTGGATCAAAATGCTTTCAAACCATTTCTCCAGTGACAAACACTCTTACCATTGATTCGTGTCCCAGATCATGTGCCATGACATGCTGTACTCGAGGTTCGGCTTCTTGATGGGCCACAGCAGCAGCCACTTCTTCCACTGCTCTCTGAACGGCTGCGTCATCTACAGTTGGCAATGCGGTTGGTGATGGGCGTGCAGATGTTTCCGATTCGAATTGTTCCTTGGTCGTTTCGACGTCTCGTTCGGTTTGCTTTTCGGTCTCTTCCTTAACCATGATTTCCACTTTCTTCGCTTCGAGTCGCAGTTTTTCTTCTCGTAATTTCTCCCGCTCTTGGGCTCGCTGTTCCTTTCGTTGCTTTTCGGCGATTCTTTGCCTTTCTTTCTCGCTCACTTTGCGCTCCACCTCAACGCGGTATTTATCCAAAATGGCTGCTTCAGCATCTTCAGTCATTCCGAGCATGGAACCAGGAGTATCGTCTTTCGAGCGCAGCGCTTGAATGTAGTCATCCATCAACTGAGAGAGTTTAGCTGAAAGTTCTGGGTAACGTTTAAGCATTGCCATCGACTGATTGACAGCGCGATCGATGTCCACTAAACGTTCCAATGTTCGTGGTCGTTCAGAAGCGGCTGCTTCTAGTCCACCAGATCCACCGGAACTCAATAAATGTCTGTAATGAGCAAGAGCATGTGCACGATCCTTATGTAGAGCACGTAGAAGTTTTTGCAGACACTTTTCCACCCGATGAGCCTGGACACAATTATCAGTCGTTGCAGTCAATGTTAATGAATCGTTCGATGGTAATCTGACGGGCGATGTACTTACATTTGGTGGTTGTTCAGTTAGAGCTTGGGTGTAGCACGTCATAGCTTCTCGTTTGCGTTGATTGATATGAGCCAAAACTCGTTGCTGATGCATGGCAGCCATTTGATGTTTCTCAGCGTTGCCTTCCTCCTCAAGTGCCTGTACAGAAGTCTAAAATATACATTTCATAAACAATGGGAAATCTGCAAAGTCATGTCATCTCTAAGAGCGTGCAAAATTGCTTTTTTCGTGTCTGTCTACAATATGACATGAGACTACCTACTTGGAAACGAGCAGTCATTCGCTGCTTAAAGGTTTGAGCTGATTTTGGGTCGGCCAAACGCATGTCTTGATACTTCTCCTCCAAGTCAGACCAGTCTTTCATCACTCGGGTAACTTTTTCCCGGTGTGTTTCTTCCAATCGCTGCTGAGCATCCTGTTCAAAAACAATCCATTTGTACAGCTCGGACAACTACACTCAGTTAAATTCTTACTTTTACCTTGTAGCTCTGATGCTCGGCTCGTGGATCAAAGTGAGTGAAATATGGGTCCGGTGAAGCACTGGATGATGAAGCCGGCATTTCAGTCACCTTCTGTGTGGTAATTGGTGCACCTGTAGTAGTTGTCGACTCTTTTGGAACTGATTTAGCTTGCGGTGTACTCAAACTGTCCCAACTATCGTCGTCGTCCTGGTCTCGGTCGTCCAAATCCTCGTCGGATTCATAATCGTCGTCATCATCGCTTTCAGCTGCTTCATCGGCCATCATATCCTCATCTTCGTCGTTATCGTCTTCATCATCTTCATCAACTTCGTCAGCTTCATCGTCAAGAGATGGCAAGATTTCCTGTTCCGATGGTATGACTGGCAGATCGGTCTTCTTTACTTTCATCGAATCTGCAAGATATTTGGGAGAAAATATTTTGTGAGTTGTTGTGACAAGGTAGCGCTTCGGTTTTTCAATTATTCTAAAATCTTCATCTTCTCCGAAAGGTCGTTAAACCTAGCTTCCCAAGGAATTACGATTATAAGGAAATCCCATTCTCTAGAAATTCCGATTCGCTAATAATTCCCATTTCACAGGGGTACGATTCCACAAGGATTACGAAAAAGGCATGAGCCCGAACAGTTCAGCACTGAATGCACGGAGCTGAGAGACTTTTTAATTTACGCAGAAATGTTTACCTCTTAATTTTCCGTGTTATTTGCTTAAATTTAGCCATCAAAAAAGGAAGCAGTAAACGTAATGAACTGGTGGTTGTTTTCCATTAAAAACGTAATTATCTTTTTTTTAGAGCCGTGTGGGCCCACCAAACATTTTTCAATTAAAATCGTTGGCAAGGAAAACGTTTCAATATAACAAAAATAAAATATGAACGGGGTATGGGGATTGTTAAATTTGCACAAACAAATTTGCAAATCATTGAAAATGAATGGTAAGAAACAGTGTATAAAGGCGAACGATTTTTTGCGAGATGTTTACCACTTTAAAAAATTTGGTTAATTTGTCTTAACCTCTGTCCTAACCCTAAGTTAAAAAATAAAATTAAAAAAAAAACTTTTGCAGAGACACCTTTGACCGACAGAATCAACAACAACAGTTTCATTGCTTCTACCATGTACCATGTGTAGTTATAACCCTGTTTACAATAAACTTACTGCAATATATCAGGCCGAGCTTCAAACAGAATAAATTTATTTTCTGTGTCGCAAAACATGCAATCACACTGTGGCAACATATTACACCTTATGTACCCCGCCCCCCTTTTTTTCAAACACGAACAAAACGAAAACAGTCCATTGAGTCCTTGATTGTTAAATACCGAACATATAAAATGTGGGAGTTAGCGGATGTGAGCTGGGTGAAAATGACTGGATGAGCACACAGTTTATATCTATCTAGTTTGTATGTAGCATAATCATCATTCCCGTGTTGTATATCCACCATACTCCGGCTCCAAAACAAGCTCGAAAATTTTCCAACCATATTTCCATTTCTGTGTGTGTCTGCCCGGTATCAGGAATGACACAAATCACAATGAATAAAGTGACAAAAACAGATAAAACCAGAACTCGCCACTCGAATAAATTTTCAAGTGCTTAGTTGTTCCATGGTCATTACGAATTCGTATTTTATATTTGAATTTAAGTGTTCGGGAGGGGAAAGGATGAGTGATTCATTATTATCAGAATAGTTTCAGCGTACATACGGATGGGAGAGAGAGAACGACCGTTCAAAATTGTTATTAAATATTGTCAGAATGAAGAGTCATTAAATGAGGCTTAACAATTTGAAAAGCTTTGCGGGAAAACTATTTGCAGACAAAATTATTTTAACGAGAAGTGGACAAGCAGATTTTCTCTATTCACGTCATTATTTGGATTTTTGGCTAATCCATGCGGACAACATAGATGCTCCATTGGTAATAGAGCATGGCCTCTGTTTATTACTTATAGTCACCATTTAAAGCAGCGCTGTCTCCGAGTCCGATCTGTTAAAGCATAAAATTCACAAGTTGACCGTTTGCGGGGTTTGTGGACCTGTTCAGGCCAAAAAATTGTGCATCGATCTAATCTAATCGATCTAAAATGATTACCGTTTGTTCTATATCACGGCAGAGTAAAAGTAAACCTGGCAGGAGCGGTTCATTATGGAAACGTCAAATGAGGGACCTAATCCTTTGTATGAAAATGAACTCAAATGAACACTGACATAAGTTGAAAAATTTAATTCGCAAAAAACATAGGCCTACTAGATTATTCAGGTCCCTAGTCAAACAAGCGCTCCTGCCTGGGTTACTTTTACTCTGCGGTGTCTGTATCGATTATAAATTGGTGTCAATCGTTCACCCGTGAGCGGCCGTTATGTCACGCTATCTTCTGATATTTCATTCGTAAACGAGGAGAGATATCGATCTACACTTAACAAAATTAACGAATTATCACATTTTCGTTTTCAACAGATTCTACGTAATTTCTAGATCCACAAATTGGACAGTCTTGATATTGAATGGTTTTTTGGTTTTTATCCCAGTAAACTCACATGCGACGAAAATTTCGACTGAGAAAAAAATTCGAAAAATTGCATTCAATATAACGGCTGTCAGAATCTGTGGGACTAGTAATATCAGATCCCACATAAAACAAAAGCGTTATTTTTCATAATTGTACTTCTAAATTATAGAAAAAAGTCAAAAGTTTTTGACATTTGAATCCAAAATGGCGGAAAGGAAAAGCCATGAAACCGATAGAAAGCTCGTAAATTCGAAAAACTTCCTTCAGAAGATAATTTTAGTAGGAGCTACATTTTAGTTATTAATTTACTTAAATCGGTGAGGTCGTTCTGGCGATATGTCAGTAATGTTAAGTCGACACATGTTCTTCCAATTTTCGTCATGTAATAATTCGTCGAATTTATTATTCGTTTAGAATACTTTATTAGTTCGAATAATTTTCATGACTTAAAGTTATCAAATTTCAGTAACTCAAGGCGTAGCAGAATTTAATAATTGCCCAAAAACATGGTCCCAGTTCTAGAACTGAAGGAGTTCTGAATTTTTTGGATCTTCTGGACTTATTGAATTACTGAGGTGGTAGTTAGGTCGGTTCCTAAAATTTTGTGACTGCACTACGCGTGGTTACCATGCTTCCAACTCTACAACTTAAGTGTTCTGGAGGATTAACGAACTTTTATTTGGTTCCGTTCTCTACTTTTGGGATTATTGAGTTGGTCAATTCCCAAAATTCAACCACCATGGCACACCATCTTCATATTTCTAGAACTATAGAATTTTAAAGGATTCTGTGGTGCTTCTGGACTTTCAGGATAATTGAGAGGTTATTAAGCTAGTTCCTAAAATTCCACCACTCCACATGATATACCATGCAGCAGGGCCAACGGAGGCCTTGGTGTAAAAGAATTCCTAACTTACTCTGAACTAATTCTTTTTCATTCTTTTTCGTTCAACCGAAGCGCATCATTGACCATTGCTACGAAGAGAAAGACACTTTTTGGAAACTGTGTGATAAGGACATTGCATCTTGCTGGCTTCGGATCACCTTCTCCTTGTTAGGCTCGTTTATTTTCCCCTTCTCGTTGGTTTGTTTCTCCAACACGCACTTTCTGAAGCTACTTTTCAAACAATTTTTCATTCCGATTTCTAAGATTATTCTGTTTATTGAATGAAAGCTCTTGGGATGATCACAGTTGAGATGGTTGACATGGTCAAGACTAATCTTAAATTTCCCCTTTTTCATTCGCAACGATGGCTGCTGATTCATGTAGCGAAATCTGAAACCTCTTTCAGAATTGGAAAAAAAGAGGGTAATTTGTACGGCTTAGCGTAATCCCCACATGGAATGTATGGAGACATTCAAATCGTAACAATGTTAAATGATATAACTAAATCAGTGTGCAGTGCATACGTTCGTTCGTATAATCTTTAATTACTCTCAAACGTAACCGACCACAAAATATTCCTTTTCGTACCATCAAAACGAAAATTTTCCATTCCACTTTCATAATGTAAGCCCGGAAAAACTGTAACAACTTCATTTGCATAACAATAACAATTATTCGTCTGTTACTGGACCAAGTGCCAAGTGAAATGCAGATTAAACATTTGGATCGTTTTATAAAATGGCAACGACTTTTTGTGGGTGTGGGAGTATGTGTGTAAAAACAACCGGTAATTTCTATTCTCACCACTGACTTACGATGATAAACATGTTAACAATTTAAGTGATGATGAAATCGGAGGACAACGGAAAGGTAAGATAGGGTGGATTATCATTTTATGGTTGATATGCTATCTATTTAGTCTAAGGTGACAACTGTGATGTTATGAATTCTTAAATTCACGAAAATCGGCACCCTGCTATGCGAAAAGTGAAGACAACCTGTCAGATTGTGTTTAGCTTTAGTAAGCTTTTGAAATCCTTTGAAAGCTCTTCAATTGGAAGATTTCATTGGAATGCAAAGCGCTCTAACGACAGTACTAAATGTAATGCGAACAGCTCTTCGAAAGCTCCAGTCGAAAGTCGACACATGCTCTACCATTCAAAAGTATTCGATCATTGAGTGTTTTCAGTGTAAATTGACAAACTTTGAGAGGGCGCCAAAAATCGAAATGGTACAGGATTTTCTCGAAAGATGGCGCATTCGATAGCTTAAATTGAAAATTCTCCAAATTCATTTGTCTGCCTCAAACTTTTCAAGTTTTACAAGTTAGATCCTCAACCAAACTCTGCTATCAAATTTAAGATCACACAGTCCTTGCGAGTACTTAAAACGCTTTCCTTTCAAACGACATTAACGAAAAACTTTCGCAAATATACGACAAGAGTTCCACTTGCGGATGGTATAATTCAATAAATGATGTACTGCACAGCACATGATGTCCTTCTACGGGTTTTTAACTACTATAGAAAGTACCTCACGGATAGAAAGAAACAAAAAAATTTCACCCAAAAATTCTTTGTACAAGTACAGTAAATTACGGAGCATTATAGCTGAATCTACACGAAAAATAATTTGGAAATGTGGGTTACGTACGATATCGGTGTAGCATATAGCTAACTTATAAGGAGTCTATATTTGTGCAAAATATAAAAGTTTGTCGTTAAAATTTTGTTGGAGAAACAAAAAAGACGGGAAAAAAATTGGAAGAAATGTATTTCAGTTGTAAGCACTTTTATAATCTTGTATAACTACCACAAATACAAGAAAAAAACGGGAATGGGTTTCAACCAAACCGGCCCACACACTTCTCGGGTACCCACTCACAAGTGCACACAAATGCTACTTTGTGTTGTCAAAAAATTTTACGAAAAGCACTTTGCAGTTTCGTCTGTAGTTTTTGCACAACTTTTTATGTTCAAATCTATAAAATGTGTAGCAATTGGTGAGAAACCATAAATTCGTCCACTGTTCCATTTGGATGTATAAAAAAAATAGTTTGTATGATTCAGACGAGAGTGATGTTGTAAGTTGAGACCAACTACGTTCATACTGTTCGCAAAATTAGTCTCATTTTTTGCATCTTCCTCGAGCAGTCTTTTTTTCGCTAAAACTAACCACTAACCAAGTTAGTGAAAGGGTCAAAGGTATCATCAAATGGGTTACGAGATATGTGTTTCTTGAGAAATTTTTTTCTTATTCGTTAAACACACAGGACAAATTTTCAAACGAGTCTTGCCCAAATTGCAATTTTCCGTACGACAAGATTGTTAACATCATTCATCTTTCATGCAGAATTCGAATGGAATTTAACAGACCTTAATTGACTTTGGATATTATTAATCAACTCGAAGCCCCGAGCAAGAAGTCACAAAAAATGTTAATTTTCAAATAAATTGCAGTGGGACCCATGGCATCCAAGGATGCAGAGAACGTGTTGAAATAGTGTCAATCGATAGAGGCGGCAATTTTGCCTGCAATAGAAACATTTGTGTCATGGGTGCAAGAGAAGTGGGGTGGGCATACACTGAAGTCGAAGTTTAAATGTTACGATTTTCGAAAAGTCGTATACACCAGAAGTCGAGCGAAAAACATTTTCGAATGAGTCGTACAGGTAGATTTCTGGTGTTAGGGAATCTCGCGCCGCGTCATTTACAATAACTCACAAAGTGACATCTTCCTTATACAAAATGTGTCAAAATGTGAATTATTTTGAATGACGCGGCGCGAGATTCCTAGCAACCAGATTTCTACGTCGGATACTAATAAAAAAAATATCAAAACCTTCCGCTCGAGCTCGTACAACGGTTCCAATAAGTACAACTACATTGTATAGAAATACAAATTAATGCTAAATCTGCTGTAACCTTTTAACCGTTGTACGAGATCGAGCTGAAGATTTTCAAAAATTTCTTTTCTTGTCATTAGTATGACCAATTAGAAAATTCTTTTCACGAACACCAGCCTTCCGAAAATTGTAATTTTTAATCTTCAAAGAGTGTCTGCCCTGTAAGGGAAGCGTTACAACCAATGGGATTTTATGTAAAATTCCTGCCTCTATCGATTAACACCCAATCACTTTTCCAGCAAACCCACTGCATCCTTGGATGCCAAGGGACCGGCTGCACCAAATGGTACGATTGAAAATTTAAAAAAAAATAATTCATGATCGGCGCTCTGAGCTGATTAAAAGTATCCAAAAATATCAAAAGTGCATTCCAAATTCAATTTAACTTCATTCAAAAGCACCGTAAAAATTGAACCGTTCGGTTACAGTTTCGCTAAGCGTGGCATTGGCTCGACAACGATTTTTATTTCCATTAAATCGGTTAAAATATTAACGCGAATTAAATTGACTTGCCTGGAAGAAAAACATCCCACCTTTCCAACGAAAAAGAATATTTTACTAATAGATTGGTGACAACGTCAAATAATAATCGTGTGGACTTAATGAGTTGTTTTTCTAATAAATGTACTTGGGAGTATGCTTCATTTTCAGAGCAGAAAAATGGCAATCTAAAATAATTTATGGAGGTTTCAGTACATTACTTGCCTTTATTACTCCATTATTATGCAAGCTCTTTGGGTACAGGAGAAGCTTGTTATTTCAATTTTTTTTTTGTTCTTCATTCATTTCGAAATAAATTTACAAAGTCAGAAACTGTTTAATTTGAAAAGCGAAAGACGACAAGGGAAAAAAAGCCGAAGAAACTAATTAGAATGGAATGGTATTGACTTTACGATGACAACAGAGAAAAGTGGAAAATTCAAATTTGAAGCAGTAGGTTCTTGTGTTTTTAACTTTCTATTTACCTTATTAGCAAAAACCCAAGTACAACTTTAATTACATTCAATTTATCAAGAGTGGGTTCGATAATGAAATTGTTTAGCTAGAAACGCAACGCGACAATTGCAAAATGTTAGCCGAATCGATAGCCGACTGTTCACGAAGCAAAAAATGGAATAACTATGCGGCCGCGTGTGCGAATAGTACATACTCCTAGGGTAAGTTCTATTCGCACATTGTGTGAATCGTCGCTTTATAATGACAAATAGCCAAAGTGACTATTTACAGTGGGAATAGCCAAAGTATTATAGAGAGCCTAGTCACACAATGTGCAAATAGTATTTTAGCAAGGTCGGACCAAACGCTTAGGGAGTGTTCATAAACCATGCTCACTTTTTCATTTTTAAATCTTTGATAACTCGAGAGCACGGATTTTTATGAAGTGAAATGTATGACTAACCAATAGACCCAATAGACCAATAAAATGGGAGTTGAACACACACTTCTGTGTTTTTCGAGAATTGATGGTTTAAATGTGCTGGCAGGGCCGAAAAAAGCGTACGTTGTTTATGGATAGTCCCTTGTCAAAATCTCAATAGGATCAAACCAAACACCTTACTAATGCAATTAGTATAATGATGAGTAAAGTAGTATCAACATCCACCTTCCCTACTTGAATAAGGATGATATCAATAGGATCATACCAAAGCCCTTTCTCACACAATTTAATGATACCTAAAATCAACCAATTTCTCCTACCGTGTGCGAATACATCATTTTCTTTATACGGTACCCGTCAACGTAACCCGACGTTTCATCTGTTATCGACAACGGCAGCAAGAATAAACGACGAGCTCTAACTCATTAGGTGCGAAAATTATGTTCAAAACAAACGAAGTAAAAGATTTCTGAAATCAATTTCTGAAAATCTTCGATCAAATGAAGTAGTGTATTTGAGGGTTGCAACACTTAAGAGGCACCGACACTTAGCTAAAATTGTAGCCTACATTTGCGAATTTCGTATGTCATTTTTGTTAATATCTTTTCATCAGAATCCTTTTTGAAAAATGTACAACCGCAATTCCAACCAAGAATCTGTTAGCTTTAAATAAAAATTAGTTTTGGTTGTAGTCGTTTGATCAGCTTTGAGAAAAGTGAGCAGTTTAATGAAATTTTCATAAACTGCTCATTGTTCTCAGAGCTGGTCAAATTGCTGCAACCAAATCTATTTTCTGTTGAAAGCTAACACATTCGTGGTCGGAATTGCGGTCGCACATTTTTGAAAAAGAATTCTGATGGAAAGATATCATCAAAAGTAAACTAAAATCCAGTATTTAAAAATCGCCCTAATGTATGCTTTTCGGCAAAGTACCGGTGCCTCTTAATGACTCGCATGACCTAGCCCAGATTCGATGAATTTGTGTTCATATGTCTAGCCTACATTTAGGAGAGATATCAATGAAGCACCTTACTTTCCTCAGACAGTATTTGCATACTTCGAGGCGTGGTTCGGAAGTTACGTTAAGCCGGTGGCCCAGTAAAACTGTTAATATGCTTGTCGTCTGTGACAGATTTACTTGTCATTAACCTCAATCAATTGTGTGCAAATCGCTCGATCAATTCATTTTACATATTCGACAGCTCGGATCGTGTCTGACGTTTACAAGGTAATGAAAATGATGTATAGCAAAGAGTGAATAGTCACTTAGTGCGAATGGACACATTGTGCGAATAGTCACAAAGTGATGTATTTTCTTTGTGTTATTCAAACCACATTTTTCATCTAGATCGATTTCTAAGCCACGTCTAACTCCTCTTGATGGTAAACCACTGATCAACACCATATTACAGAGACAACAAAAAATTTGGCTGGCCAGGATAGCGACGGTATTCTAAACATTGCAACTAGCGTCGTTGGTAGTAACGTTCTTAGCATAGCTGGCAGCGTTGTTCAAAGCTTAGTACTTATCCCAACAAAAAAAACATGTGGCAGATAAATTTTCTTGCTGGTCTGTTCCTGAACATTTGCCACTTTGCGACGCAGATTTTTTTGGTAAAATTTTGGTTGTTTCCAGTCAAATTTTTTTTGGTAAAAATTATTTGGCAGATGATGAGAAAAACTAAGCCAGCTTGTTTGAACTAATTGGGTGAAAAATTTAATTTTTGCGTAACGAAGCTGAAAGCGTCAACTCTAGCGATATCATTCATTTTAGAAATTGTACTTCAAAGACTGCGTCACACTTTTCTCGAAGAGATTTTTGTTGGGATATCAGTCGTTTTAGAACACTGCTTTTTATAACAGTTTATAACAGAAATTCGGAAATTTGGCGAAATTTGAAAATTTGACAAAAATCGAAAATTTGACGAAAATCGAAAATTTGACGAAATTCGAAAATTTGACGAAATTTGAAAATTTGACGAAATTCGAAAATTTTACGAAATTCGAAAAATGGACGAAATTCGAAAATTGGACGAAATTCGAAAATTTGTCGAAATTTAACAAAAATCGAAAATTTGCCGAAGAAAGTAATTCTCTATCTGCCACCATTCAAGAAATATCTCCAAAACCCCAATTGACCCACCCATTTCCAACTTTCGACATTTTTCACAAATGCCCTTCTTTTCTACTCGTAAAACTCTGAGACTTTGCCGAAGAAAGTAACTCTCTATCTCTCATAACCCAAAAAAATATTAGTCCTTTCATCCTACGCTCGAGTAGCTCAAAATTTGGTCACTCTAACCACTCTAGCTCAAACGAATCTGACCCGATTTTTTTGTTCGAATCGTGTTACGAATACCTTTCATTTGATGGGTCGCACGCCTCTGTAGGTTTCAATACAGCTAAGCTACAGCCGAAAACGCGTTCCCGACCCTCGAAAACCACACTCAGAAACCACTTCGAGGCCAATAAAACAAAATTCTGGTTTTTCCTGGGGTAATGGCGTATCACATTTTCATTTTTATGCCCACCCTGAGGTTCCTGCAAAATTTCATGGAGATTGGCTGACTAGTTTGCGAGATCGACCGTCGATAGATAGGCAGACAGATAAATAGATAGATACAGAGTAAGTTGAAAGGTTTTGATTGTTTGGAAAAAGTCAATTTGGTGCATTTTGTATGAAAAGTGACCAATTTCAAAACGATTTATCTCCGGTAATTTTAAACCTACATAGTCGAGTGATAGCTCGTTTTGCTCGTATTTGAAGCGCGAATAAGATAGAATAGGATTTGTGGTGATACAGGCCAAAGGAAAGAAACTTAAATTCTCGCCTATATATGTCTCAAAAAATTTTCTTCGTTCTTTTTTTGGAAGTTAGACTGCGTCAAGTCCTCCGCTAACGCTCCGGACATGATCTTAGTTGTTCTTTGGAACTTTGCAATTAATATTTAACGCGAAACAGATGAATCATTTTCCGAATATGTCTTTAGTTGGAAACCTTTCCTTAAAGTCGTTATTAAGACTACAGACTATGTTGCATCAACCATAATACCATTCCATGTGTAGTGTATTATAACGATGTTAATGCCATGGAGCTTATCTTCCGTTTTTTCCCCATTTTCGTGTATTATACACAAGACTCTATGAATAATGAATCGCTGCTGGTTAATTATACGTAGCGTTACAATCAACTAATCTATCATCCCTAAACACAGAAATCGGATCGTCGAAAATAATGTGGTGCGAGAAATGAGATTAATAAAGGCCTCCACTGGAATGACTGATGGCTTCGGGTATAATTTATATAGTTTGAATTTCTTCTTTTTTGCCACATTCGTTTCGGTGGAAACATCAGTTTCAGTCATTATCAGCCCCCAACCCCTCTTCTCGTTAAGATTTAGGAAAGTTTTCCTTTTAAAGAAAAATTACGTTTTAGATGTAATTAAGATGGACACACCACATCGTGCTGTTTAATTTCTTTTCTTTCATCCAGAATGAATCTAATTTTTTAATGCCGTTCCAAATGACGAATTCAATTTGATGGAGTCAATCAATTTTATGTATTATATATACGTTTCTACGACAGTCAATGTTACGATTGTTTTATTGATAAAACTTTTCATTTCTGTTTTACGTTGAACTTTGCAAATGTTTGTCTCCATGCAGAGCGGAGCCAATTTTCAGAAGATCGATTACAAAATGTAGACAGAATTTGATGACGTCAAGGGAAATTGAAATTCATTCCGAAAAGAGAAGGGTAAAAAATATTTCCATGTTACTGAATTGTGGCCCCGTGAACCTAGAATGTGATCAACCACAGTTCAAATTTGTTCTCTTTGAGTTCGAAATTGATTTGATTTGTTTAGATACCTTACTAAGAACTTTTTACGGTCAATAAGTCTGGACCACCGGCTTAACATGACTTCCGAACCACGCCTCGAAGTATGCAAATACTGTCTGAGGAAAGTAAGGATCTTCATTGATATCTCTCCTAAATGTAGGCTAGACATATGAACACAAATCCATCGAATCTGGGCTAGGTCATACGAGTCATTAAGTGTTGCAACCCCCAAACACGCTGCAACTGTGCTAATTATGAAGCTTGAGGGAACTCCAGAACGTTACCAATGTGGAGAAAATCATTTATTTACCAAAAAAACATTAAAATAGTTCCTGCTCTCATATTGAAGGTTGCTTTGTTACACAGCGTAACGATCTATCCCAAGACATTCTTCATGCTAACATCGCTAATAGCTAGAAAAATTCCATGTGGAATTGTATGACACGGGAATCGAACCCGAATCATTTTGGTGAAAGGCTTGTACACAACCACTGAGCTATCCCGTCCGAATTTGCGGTACTTTGTCATATGCGTGGTATTATCATGGCGATATGAAGCGATTGATTCGAAACTCCGCTTTATCTTGGTTACGAATCATTACAGCTGTAGGTCAAGATTTCCATGCAACTTTGTAATTGTTGTCGTTTGCAATTGTGACAGTTGGGATCAAAAGTCTGTCTATCACATCTGTCAAAGTGACGTTTTAAACGTCAAAACAAAAAATTTTAGCCAAATAATTACAAAATCGTTTATTATTGATAGTCAATTCGAAAGTTCAACGACTACGTTCATTGACTGATTAACTTATCAAAAAGACATTCTTTTATTTTACAACTCTATTCTCTAAATTGAGATAAGACAGAAGCCCAAATGCAAGCCCATTGAACGACTATAAAAATAGAAATAAAATCAAAAGCATGGGCTAAGAGATAAAACAAGAAAATCGGGCAAACATCCAAAAATAGACCCAAGAATCAAGGCCTAATCATATAAGTCTGTGAGTGAAGTTTGGAACAAAAATGCCTGTTGCAATCGGAATATTGTATTCGTCGTCGATTAAAACCAAAATCGGTTCAAAATTACTCAACTTATTGTGTCATCAAGCCCTACAGACATTTCTGTAATTTCTGTTTTTTGTTAACTTTTCACAAAATCGATCATAGTGAAGGTAAGACGTATTTTCTAACGTAAGACCATCGGTTTAACTGTCAAGGAACCTTACGATTTCCCGCAACTCTCAGTGTGCGCTAACACGAAACGTTAACAATCTGTTGTACTAATGCTTCTTATGGAAATCCGCAAAGAACATGACTTCTTGTCGAACAAAACCTCACTAATGTATTCAAAGTGGTATTCTAACTAACTGGCAACAAAACTAGCCAACTCAAACAGAACCGAATCAATTGGAAAATTTAATCATTTTTTTCGCTTTAAGAATCCACCTGAATATGGTTTTCAATCGACAAGAGTTGCATTTATCTATAATGCTTCCTGCCCTGCATACAAATCGACTTCTCGTCGATGATATGAGTATTCTTTCAAAATGTTTTCCATTTTTCGTTTCGAATATTCCGAATATAAAATTTAATTACATTTGCTGAATGTATCGTATGTATTCGGATAATATTTGCGGCACGGTGAATGAATGATATTTACATTTCAAAATTTTGCATAAATGCATCGTCTTCTAAAAGAATTTTTAATAAAATTATATCGAATCAACTATCGGAATGCAGTCTCTATATGCTAGCGCCATACTACATTAAAGGCATTAAAGGATGATGGAAATTTTGAACTTTGGAATTTAGCTCTTTTAAACCAAATAGTACTCAATACATTGTATCAAGTGGAAGACGTAGCAGACAGTGCGGATTTTAGTCCCTTCCGATATCGTGTATTCCTACTGCGTGATTGACCCTGTGGCTAATGGAAAATTTAACCTTTGGTAGATTTAACGACAAGGAGACTTAAATACCCAACTTGGCGATCGAATCTCTGTGGTAAAGACTTGTTCAAGCTGTGTTAAGTATGGTTTCCACTCAACAAAATGTACTTCGTGAGAGAGCAAGCTGTCAAAAAACAACGCAAAAATTGAAAAAAACGAGCCATCAGAACAGTCGGAGCGTTTGCTGCGACTGAGCCCCGTACAAACCCGTATATCTATTGCGTACGTGACCCTAGTGCGTCTGTCACCCTACTTTGACCGTAAGCCTATTGCGCCGGTTAATGTAGTTAAAGTAAAATTATTATGTATAATGTGTACATCTTACAAATTGCGCATAGCGCAATTACGAAGCCCCGTACGACGTTCCTTTCAAATTGAACAAAAATTTCAAATCGCCGTAAAAAATTTTTTTTTTTGAGTATAAATACACAAAGGGCCTAGTATCGGCCTCAGTCCGAGGATCCAATTTTTTTTTTCAACTACATTCTATTCGGCCTTTGATTACCTTCCAAATGAAACAAAAAATACGGAAAACGGATGAAATTTGCTCGAGTTATATGTAAAATACACATAGGGCCCTAGTAGCGGCCTCAGTCCAAGGACCCAAATTTAATTTTTTTTTCAACTACATTCTATTCGGCCTTTGATTACCTTCCAAATGAAACAAAAATTACGAAAGACGGATGAAATTTACTCGAGTTATATGTAAAATACACATAGGGCCCTAGTACCGGCCTTAGGCCAAGGACCCAAATTTATTTTTTTTTTTTCAACAACATTCTATTCGGTGTTCGATTATCTTTCAAATGAAACAAAAATTACGAAAAACGGATGAAATTTACTCGAGTTGTATGTAAAATACACATAGGGCCCTAGTACCGGCCTTAGGCCAAGGACCCAAATTTAATTTTTTTTCAACAACATTCTATTCAGCCCTCGATTACCTTCCAAATCAAACGAAAATTACGAACATAGCTAACGCCGACCCGTACGAAACACCTATTCGTATCAAAAGCCTTTACTGTGAAACTCTTCATTTCTTTTACTTCATTCTCTACTGAAAAGCTATTCGCCTTTTAAAATCACTTACATTATCTTTCTTTGCCTTGTTAGCATATACAAATAAATTGCCGGAGGCAATATAGACAGCCCCGTACGAGGTCAACTTTCATAAATTCCTATTTAAACAGCTATATACCGCTATATTTACCTATATTTTCCTATAAATAAACATTTCACAGATGAATATGCTATTATATAGCTCTATATGCCTGTATATAGCTCAATATAGCTGTATATAGGTATATATAGATGTCCATATATGGAATCCCTGAAACCCCTCACACTTAACACATTATTTCCATGTTAACAGAAACTCTCTAAGTACCATTTTTCCCGAGATATGTCATTTTTATTAAAATCCAATATGGCCACCGGCAGCCATTTTGTTAGGAGACCGGAAATTTTACCGACGCTTTACATTCGTTAATACCTTTCAAACAAAAAAAAATCATGAAATTCGGTCAAAATTTACTCGAGATATTGACAAAATACTCCACGTTCACTGTACGGCCGAGTAGCCAGATAAGAGCTCACTCCAAGAGACCTAGCTCACGCTCCGGAGAACATAATTTCAAAAACGCTTTTTTCCCTGATTGGTACGGTCAATACCTATCTAATAAAGCTAAAACAGACGAAATATGTTCAAATGCGGCCGACCTACAAGCAAAAACTGCTTGCCGCCCTGTGCCTGTTTCACACCAAGGGGTCTAACTCACGAGTCGGTCATCCGATTTCCATAAACTTTTTTTTTGTCGATCGGTATTGTAAATACCTTTTATTTGACGTATCAGTCACAAGTGTAACGGTTGAATGTCCGGAGATATCTTCAAAAAACCGTAAAGCACTTATTGGGCCACAGCTCGGGAGGGGTCGATCCAAAATCACTCATCTTCGAACTTAGCCTGTCTTTTGACATTACCAAACGGGAAAAAAAAGAATTTTCAAAATCGGATGCGTTTTACTCAAGTTATCGTGCAGACGGACATTTTTTTTCACTGATTTGGCATCTCTAGACAACCACAATAGGTTTCCCCTTACTCAGGGAGTCCAATTCGACGTGTTACGGATGTATGCGTAAACGCATAAGACCCCAGTACTTCGTACGGATCTAAAAAACGAATGAAATTTACTCGAGTTCTATGTAAAATACACATAGGGCCCTAGTAGCATTTCACTTCTAAGGCCCTAACTCACGGTCCACTCTTCTTTCTTCTTCTTTTTCAGCCTGTTTCTATCCACTGCTGGATGTAGGCCTCTCCAACTTCTTTCCATTTCGTACGATCCATTGCCATTTGCTGCCAGTTTGTACCTGCAATATTCTTAATTCCGTTTGTCCATCTCTCTGGTGGTCTACCTATAGCTCGTCTTTTATATGGTCGCCAGTTCATGATCTTTTTGGTCCAACGTTCGTCTGTCCTTCTTGCAATATGTCCCGCCCAGCTCCATTTCAGAGATGCTATTCTTTCCATGACATCAACGACCCTGGTTTGTTGTCGAATCCATTGATTCGTCATTCTGTCTCTGAGTGTTATTCCAAGCATACTCCGTTCCATGGCTCTTTGTGTCACTCTCAATTTATCTTCGGATGCTTTTGTTAAAGTTAACGTTTCCGCTCCATAAGTGAGCACTGGAAGGACACAAGTGTCGAAAACTTTGCGTTTCAGACTATTATTCATTTTGCTTTTGAAAATTAGTCTGAGTTTTCCGAACGCTGCCCATGCAAGACCAATCCTACGTCTTATTTCTGCAGTTTGGTTGTCCAGACCTAACTTCAGTTTATGTCCTAGATATACATAGCTGTCGACTCGTTCAATGACAGTGTCACCAATTTTGATTTCTCTATCGTCCCCGATGTTGGTCATGACATTTGTTTTCGATAAGTTCATCTTGAGGCCAACTTTGCTCGCCTCTTCACTTAACTGTTGTAGCATAAGCTGAGCCTGACCTAGATTCGCTGCTATCGGTACAATGTCATCAGCGAAGCGGAGATTGCTCAGGTACTCTCCATTTATCTTTAATCCCATTTTACTCCAGTTTAACTTCCTAAAAATACTCTGCAGAATCCACTCACCCGATTTTAAAATACTGGATTTCCTGGATTGGTATTGACAATACCTATCATTTGCCATGTCATTTACATTTCCATCGTTTGTTTTGCCATAAATATCACCAAAAGACCTTAAATCACTTAGGTGGCCCTAACTCACGAAGGGCCGACCCAAATATGCCCATCTTCGAACTTAGCCTCACTATTTCGACTATCTTTCAGGAAAAAAAAATTTTTGAAATCGGATTTGATTTACTCAAGATATCGACGTGACGGACAGACGGACAGACAAAAATTTTATTGCGGATTCGTCATCTATTTTGCCCTTACCGTCTGCTTCGAATTCCATCAATTACACACGGCATCGTAATCCTATAAGCCCCTTTGTACTTCGTACGGGGCTAAAAATAATTTTGTCTCTCACACGGAGTACCTTTTTGGTAAGTGGAAATCAAGAGTTGAGGCAAAATAACGTATCTCATTGGATGTATGTTTTGTAGAGCTTTCGCGAACTTCGAGCTTCTTTTGGAGATCATTGGAAAGTGTAAAATTTTTTTGGTGATTTCGGACAAAAGAAGCTTAAAGCTGGCGAAAGCTATTCAAAATAACTTCCATCTCATAATTTTGGCTGTAACAGTGTAACACTGAATGGCTCGTATGACGTAAACCCAAATACGATGAATTTGTGTTCATATATGTCTAGCCTACATTTAGGCGAGATATCAATTAAGTGCTTAGCTTTCCACAGAAAGTATTTACATACTTTCAGGCGTGGTTCACGTTAAACCAGTAGTCCAGGCGTTATTGGCCGTTGGAGGCTGTTAGTGATGTCCAAAATCAAGAATCTCCATTGAATCAAACATAAAAATTTGAGAAATTCGTCGGTCAGTTTTCGAAAAGATTCCTAATTAAAACAATCGAAGAAATCATTCGACATAATTGGTAAAGCTCACTAAATCCTTCGAGTGGCCTTCCTTGTTTTTTTTTTCCTTCTATCTATTGCCAAATATCCAGCACGCTTCCATTCCATTTACAAACACCAGAAAAAAGGTGATAAATAATGGAAATGACTTGTCAAATTTGCTTGTCAAAAGTAAAATCATATGAATAATGAATGCATGAGACACCACCCCGCCCAAATGGTGTTCCGTATTTCGATAGTATATTTCGTATGATTTAGACGGCGATAATTTTATACACAAAAATAGACAATGAACGGTTAAAAGAACCGAACAATGTCTGAACTTAAACTCTTGTCATTTTTGTTGTGTTATATACAACGCACTCCAACATCATTTTCGTTCGTCTGTATCAAACTCACAAAGAGATGAGGAAGAATAAAAAAAGTCCTTTGTGCTGACGGAGAATTCACACAATTTCGCTAGAACTTCGAAGAAAAAACGGCGAAAGTTATTTCACCGTACTTGGGGGTATTTTCATATCGCAAAACATTCCGATGGGAATATCACCATCAACCATGGGTGTTGCAGAAACAATTTTCCCTCATTCGCCACGTAGTACACACACACACACGACGACGCCTTTAATAATTTTGAGCAAATTGAATTTTCTGATGATTTGTTGGAATATTTTATGATAAAATTATTTTATTTATTTTAACTACATTTGAGGGAAAGCTATTTACATAATAAATTAATGCAGTACGGTAAGGAGAGGCTGGCGATGTAGGCAAGCTATTACGGGCTGTGTTGTGTCTATAGTAACTAGAATGGGAGGCAGAGAGCACAGAAAATGGATTGTACATCGTAAATAAAGTGGTTGAAGTTGTGCCTAAGTGGTACAATTTATTCAGTCGGTAGTGGAAGGAAATTTGATTAAACATCAAACGTGAAATTGTAATTAAATTTTCGATAAAAATCTCTCTCGAATGAAATTCATATTTTTCCGATTTTAATGGGAAATTGTGTTGAAGCAGATTCGATTGAAAACATAATAATAGAGCTTCGTGCAACTACTGCACCAATTGCTTATGGTAACCGATAAATGTATTATTTCCAGTGGGAGGGTGAAGAGCCAATTTTTCCAGAGGCCGAGTGTTAAAAATCAATTGCCAATACTGCGCCACTTGACAGCAGACTGCCTTCTTGGGCTTCACAAATTTTTAACGAAAGAACGCAGTCTGGTGACAAAAAATTAATTTCGCCGAAGTGGATCCTATAGCTAATACTTAACGTTACACTAACTTACAACTTGACACCAGTCTGCTGTTCTTACGTTTTTTAAGATATCTCTCAAAGGAGCAGACTGACGTTAAGTGAGAAACTATCTTCTACTGATTCGGAAGTGGCTATCCTGTTTGTACAATCACAGTGTCCCTCATTCGAACGAAATTTTTAATGATCTGACCGGATTCAGTTGACTGTGCTCAACCTCCTTGTGAATCCCTCATTTCATTTCTGTAATAATTTTGTCATTCAATAATATGTGCAGTCTGGACCACCGGCCTCAAAATATAGAAACACTGAATGTAATGCAAACTCTCAGCGAATCAGACAAATTACGGATCCCGACTTTTACGTGACTAATGTTGTTGCACCTGCTAAGTTTGTATGGATTCGAATTAATCTCACCGATAGCTGCAACTTGACGCAAACGAATTCAATATGGGTGTAACCAAGGTAATGAGGAGGTAATGCCATATATAACCGAATCAGATGTGCGGTGGCACGAAAGCTCGATACAAACGCCATCTCATCCCTTCCTTGAAAGCAAAAAAATGGAATAGAAAGTCTGGCCATCTGTTGTGAGATAGCGAAAATATTTTTGTGAAATACAAGTAAATCCTAGTCAACCATTTAAAAAAAAGTCATTGGCTTAGGTGCTAGGGCATTACCTCCTCACTATATTTACCTTGGGTGTAACATAACGAAACTAAATTCACCTGAAAGTAGGGATCCGTGCGTAACTAGGCATTTACATTACCTTCAGTGTTTTGCCTAAACTCACACAAATTCATCGTATTTGTGTTACGGCATACGAGTCATTTAGTATGTAATGGTCAGCTCTTTAACCCCAGGATGACTTTGAATTACCAGTTCTAGAAAAATGGGGAGCCGACTGGGCTCCAAGTTAGTAGTGGAAATTAATCTATTTACGCAACACTTTTACGTAAACTGATTTTTTACACTTGATGTAACTAACTAAAATGTCGCTGGTTGCAACTTGTGATCACAAGGACCATTTGTGAAACATTGACGTTGGCCCAATATTCCGACCAATCAGAAATGGACAAAAAAACAACGAAAAACGGATGAGGTGAGATCGAGTTTACATTTGCTACGTTTCTGCTTAGTAGTGGGGGGAAAAACGGAGAAACGGTTTTTTTTAAAGTATGATGCGTCACATTTAGACACTAGTGATAATAAGGGACTGTCAAACAACACGTCAATTAATGGTATTAGTAGTAAATAATAGTGGGGCTAATGTATTTGTACTTTCGTCTTTTATGGACGACGATCCACAAATACTACCCACATTGAAAAACGTTCTAAATCTGACGTCGGTGTATGACCATTACCCCGTTGAGTGATCCCTCACTTTTTCCAACCATAATTCCACATGAAAACAATTCTTTTATCGCGTTATCATGATAATTGTTCCCATTTAACAGAATTTAAATTCTAAAAAAAACGTAAAATTCTCCTTTAAATCGAATAAACTTTTCACATTTCCACACATATCTCGTGTATCTTGTGTTCCGCTAAATACTATTCATGTTCCCTTTCCACATCTCAGAGCAAAAAAAAACCCTGCCGAGCACATAACCTATAAATGTAATATGGCAACACAAGCGTGTAATGGAATAACGAATATTTATATCAAAGGAAGAGCAAAAAAAAGATGGGACTTGGCATACGGATATGTAGGGAAAACGAAAAGTGGAACACACAAAACATACAGACACAAAGCGAAGCGACGACGAGAAGAAAAGAGCTTTTTTTTGTAACGAATTCAATTTTTATGTATACGCGTACCGTACACACTATGGTCGTAGCATGTAAGGTAACTGATTGAAAGTTGACCCAGTGGAAAAGTGATCTTAAGTTGTCCGTGTAAATTTGTATGGAGAAAAAATTATCGGTCAACTCAACATTCAATAAATCGTGATATGTCCTATGACTTTTGTATAGATAGGACAACTCACGATTCAATGTGTTTAAATGTGAAATAGGACCACTCACGATTCATATAGGTCAACTCTGCATTTTTATTAATTCATTAACTTTGTTAGACGAAATCGGCAATAATTAATAAAAATTTATATTAATTAAGTAAACAAAAGATAAATCTTTAAAAGAAAAGTGGTTCCATGTAACATAGTTCCAAAATCGCTGAGAAATTCAAGTTCAAAGTTGAGATTTGTCAAATTAGGTCAACTTTCAATCAGTTACCTTACACGATAAAAATCCATATTTATTTACGTATAGCAGCCAGAAGAAGTAGAAAAAAAAGAGAAGATGAAAATGGAAAAGTTCAGCGAAAATGTATAAACCAAAAATTGGGCAATTTATATTTTGAATAAATCTTAAATTTTGGTGGTATTTTGTTGGTTTGGATGACAAAGACTTAATATAATAGCTTTGGTGGAGCGGTTACAATGCCTATCGGTCGATATATGACTAACAAAATCTTTCGTTGTGCGAAAAATGTTTATAAAAAAAAAAATAAAAAAAAACTTCTTCAACACCGCCGACGATGGGACCGTTTTACCTTTTAAATTCGCTTGTCATATTTTTTTATTAAATCCAAAATTTATGAATCATTTTCTTTATTGTCTTACTGCTGATGTGGCGAGCGAAAATGTGTGTAGGAGGGTGGAAAAGGTATTGTGCGACTCACCTTTAAAATGTTTCGGGCAACACACGAATTCAACGCCGGAAAATAGTGAAATGCCACATGGTAATAGCATGGCAAAGCTTCGCATTTGCATTCCACGATCTTGACAGGCGGCCGCTCCGGTCTGATTCCATCGAACAAATGGCCAGCATCGTGATGCATTGTGAATGTGATCGAATAGGCAGCCTTCCGGAACGAGTAAAGCGTCCGATTGGAATGTTCCTTCTGAAAAAAATGGAAGAATTTATCACTTTTCTAAGTATTGACTCTATGCCCACTGTTCCTAGCATGAACATAGAAAATATTCGGAAGTTGATGAAATCACAACGCAAGCAAATCTTAGGCGGTGGCTCTTATCACTAAAGCCTCCAAATTTGACACTGTACCATTAGGTGTTCATGCTAGGAGCAGTTCTGTGCTATGACTATTATGAGAAAGTGTTCAAGTCTTAACTTATGGCTCTGAGTTTATGAAGTTATTTCGACCGTTGAAGTTCGAATCTGAAGAATATTGTAGATTCTGGAAAACTCTTCCTAGTAGTGGAATTAGGGTCGGAACAGGTCAGGTTTATCTGAAACCTGTCGCTCAGATTATCTGAGTCTGACTAGAATTGAACCTGAATTTGACATTTTTACCTGACCAGAATTAGCCCAAAATCTGAATATCGAAACAGTGTCAGCTAAATCAGATTAGATTTCAGGAAATCTGAATTTTTTCAGACATACTTGAAATCTGATCGGATTAACCTTATTTCGATTCTCCGATTTTATGTAAATTCAAGTCAGTTCGGAATCTTCCGAGTATTAAGTGGACTTTGGAAGAGTTGTACTTTTGGAGAGCTGTGACTCTTGGAAAGCAATAACTTGTGTATAATTTTGGCCTCGGAGAGTTTTAGCTTATGGATTGACATTGGGCAACTAAATTTACGCTATTCAGATATATTTTTTCTCGAAGTGTCTAGAGGTGACTTTTGGAGAGTTTTGGCCTCTAGTGTATTCTATACTTTGGAGAGTTTTGGTTTTTTCGGAGAGTTTTGGTTTTTTCGGAGAGTTTTGATTTTTTCGGAGAGTTTTGGTTTTTTCGGAGAGTTTTGGTTTTTTCGGAGAGTATTGGTTTTTCGGAGAGTTTTGGTTTTTTTTGGATACTTTTGACTTGTAAAGCCTATTTTGAAGAACTCTGGTTTTTGGAGAGTTGTTCCATTTAAAAAGTTGCGACCCCGGTTGTGACTGCGATGTTTGGTTCATCAAGTCACGTGAACTATTTACTAAATACGAAGAAGTCATTTATTTCACCACTATCTTAACTTAGTTAATGAACTTTCATCGCAAATTGCATCCAATGAACGACGAAGGAAATTCGCGTCATGATCTATTTATCTGCATTTGTGTGTCGTTAATTCCCAAAAGTTTACTTATAATATCTACATCGCATCATCAATTGAAAACAGAATTTCAAGTTGCAAGTAAAGTTTGTTACGAAAATTGTGATATGGCTTGACGTTACATTTATATTATACACACAGCCGTGTATACATGCATGCATAGATAGGTAGCGAGCGGATGTTGTATTGCATTCGAAAATTCAATTTCAAGGAATAACCACAAGTTTTTGAATTAAATTACATTGCTGTGTACGTACACAGCTAAAGGTAATTTCATCTAATTCACTTACCAAGGCATCTAAAAGGTTTTATCCATCTCTGAGCGCCTTTACATTTAGCTGCATTCAATGCACCCTGACGGCACCATCCTCCAATTTTCTGATAATGCGAAGATTCGACGATGTTGGTTATATCACGTCCAGGATATACCTGAAATTGTGAAGGGAAAATAAATGTAATTTTGAGTGAAAAATGTGAGGATTTTTTTATGTGCAATTTTGTTTGGCTGCATTTTATCTTGTATTTTTTTGCCATAAAATGAATAATCCCCTCGGTTGGTTGGTAATATTTTTGTGTGGTTCGTGTGAAATAAATTTTGATCGTAAACAAGCCGATGGTAACGAACTAAGGGACATTGTTCCTTGATTCCGAAGTTTCGAAAATTGTCTGTCGACAAACAATAAATTGTACGGAAACGAGCCATTTTTTCGAATTTGACAAATGATTTAATGGAATGTGGAATGTAAATCCTGATTGCTTTCAACGATGTGGATTGCAAAATCAATGAGCTAGTAGCAGATAGTCATTTTTCTCGTCTTGATGGTTCTATAGCTTGTGTCAAAAACAAGTATTTTCTCAAAGCACTTCAAGCTAGAGTAGTACTCTAAATATAGTTCTGAAATGGGTTTTGAAATGGTTCAGGCACAGGAGAACAGAAACATTTGAATCAGATCTCCTTCCGCGCCGCTCATAGCCACCCTAAACATACACCACAGCGTTTTACATTTTTTTTTCATGCAAATAATTCTGTTGAAAAATCATTTATAATTTCGAATGTGAGAAATTCCTGACATTTAATCCAATCCTCAGTCTCTATTTTACAAACGCAAATTATTAAAATCCTTTGCACGTGATATTTATTTACTATGGATGGCACAAATTGGTAAATTGGATTGGATTGGATTGGTAAATATTTTAATTCTACTTTCGTGAGAACACGGAAAATCCGTATTCCGATATCATATTTCGAGCATTTCATATAAAGAATGAACGATTAAAGAGCAGCGAGAATATTTTCCAATTTGTGATGTTCTGGCGCAAATTGGAAAACTTTCTGACAGATTCAAATTTTGCGCCAAAATATCACAAACTGAGAATCCCTCCCTTCAGGAATAAGTGAACACAATAGTAGCGAGATCGCTACGATTTCACTACGAGTCATACAAAGAAAACCATTGAAATTGACTGTGAACATCGGTGACTTGTAAAACCCTGATAAATATGAAATTTTGTTTGCTTGAAGTGAACAAACTGCAGGTAGAAAAGCTATTAATTTGGGTAATTAGGCAATAAAAGTAGTCCATTGAAGAACATTGGTGCCAGAGAAATCATAGGTTGGTATGCCTGTGACAATTCTCTTCCTAAGGTGCCAGCTGCAGAGAAATGATAGGTGTCTACGCCTGTGGCCGGGAAGAAAGCGCGTGTAAATGACAGTTGGAGCTAATGGGAGAGAATGGACCCGATTCTGTATGAAATTCTCTTGCATTTTCTCCCATAGACGCCAACTGTCATTACCATACATATTCTACCCAGCCACAGGCGTACCAACTTATCATTTCTCAGGCAAGCTGTTATTCACAAATTCCCTCTATCTCGCTACAGGCGTACCAACCTTTCATTTCTCGGTTTAGTACGAAAAAGGTGGACTTGTAGAAGGATTCTGGAGAGATGCTAATATGACGCCTGGGTCGTTTCGACGGATAGAGGGAAAATGTGGAATATTTTATTCTTTCTAAAAAAACCAGCTGTCATTCGACATATTCCGTCTATCAGTCGAAACGACGTGCCAGTCGTCATATTAGCATCTTTCTGGGAATACCAAAAATTAAAATTTAAAGTTCCCGCTGGAGTACACATGGGGCAAAGTAAACAGGATACAGAATGGTTAGTACAGTTTATGACAAAAATATCCAAACCACACAAGAACACTATACAGATCGGCCATCCCCTATTCCCATCAATGATCGGCCATGGTGCTAAGCGCATCATATTATACCGTTGGTACATAGCGCAAAACCACATGAACTAAATTGACTCTGATATCTGAATTTAATATCAACGACATCAAAATGAAAAACTATTAGAAAATCATAAAATATTTTCAATTTTCCATACCTACTCGAATGATAGCCTTTCAATCATTACAGAAAAAAAAATCTAGCAACAACAAACCTTCACCATCTATTCAGGTCACTTAAGTTTGAATTGCTTCGTCATGGCTGTCGCTAAGCAAAGCGACTTTTTTCCATATTTTTTCACATCCGATTGTCGAAGAATTTTAAATGAAATTGAAGTACATTTTCCGGTTCATTAGCTTGAAATGAAATAGTTTTAACATTTCAACCGGTGCGGTGTATGTATAGGATGTAAACGTCACATCGATTAAAGTCTTGTACAAGGAAACATTTATTGGAAATCGTTGCACATATTTCTCGCTCAACTTTTTTTTATCGAGAAAATTGCTTCGATACACAGTTCTTTCTTGCATCGTGTAGACATCTGATATATATATCGAAGTGGAAGCGGTGATATGTGCTGAATTTCTAAGTTAAACATGAACGCAAATAAAAATTGACTATGTCATTGCGAAGGGTACACAATGTGTCAATTGTAGTTTATTGGAGATGTAAATCAGAACATTTTAAATAACACATGACTCCGCCGTTTGCAGTTGCTGGTAAAATCGTTTTAGAAGAAATATTTGTTGTCCACCAGAGCGGAGCGAGAGTCGCGATCTCTCGAGTTGAAACACAACGCTTTTCATATGTGCGAGGTGTAATTGACAATTTTTCTCCACGAAAAAAATACAATTTTTCAAAACCAAAACAAAGGTGACAGTTCCGGGTAGAAACTTTCTATTTTATACCCTGTCAAAACAAGAGGCGAGAAAATAGAGATCGAAAATAGACATCGGAAAGGCGTCAACAAAACGTCATTTTCTCACAACTTTTTGTTGTTAAAATAACAATTATAAACCCTGGTACTATGCAAAATTCAAGCAACTCCCCATTCGGAACGGAGGGTGAGACGCGCAAATAAATCTAAATCTAACAAGAAGCACGAACAGTAAGAATAGCAAAAAATCCGCGTATCATGACATATCCGACCTTCATGGTCACTGGAAGCGTCAACTGCCACTTCTCATCAACTAAAAATTTAAAGAATTCAATAATCTCACTATAAGATGAGCTGTTGAAATTGTTGAAATACGCACCTACTACAATTGATCCCTACTTTAAATATGTGAAACCATTCGAATGCATTCCTATAACAAACTATCCTTAAATGAGCCGAGCAGTCATTACATAATTACGTACATATAATGGCTGACCCAGGCCACTGGATTATAAGTTCGAAAAGCTGTGGAAATCACCACGTTTTACATTAAATAATTTGTCATGAACGATCCATTAACTTCAACAAACATATATCGTTCACTTCTTCTTCTTCTTCTTCTTCTTTTTCAGCCTGTTTCTATCCACTGCTGGATGTAGGCCTCTCCAACTTCTTTCCATTTCGTACGATCCATTGCCATTTGCTGCCAGTTTGTACCTGCAATATTCTTAATTCCGTTTGTCCATCTCTCTGGTGGTCTACCTATAGCTCGTCTTTTATATGGTCGCCAGTTCATGATCTTTTTGGTCCAACGTTCGTCTGTCCTTCTTGCAATATGTCCCGCCCAGCTCCATTTCAGAGATGCTATTCTTTCCATGACATCAACGACCCTGGTTTGTTGTCGAATCCATTGATTCGTCATTCTGTCTCTGAGTGTTATTCCAAGCATACTCCGTTCCATGGCTCTTTGTGTCACTCTCAATTTATCTTCGGATGCTTTTGTTAAAGTTAACGTTTCCGCTCCATAAGTGAGCACTGGAAGGACACAAGTGTCGAAAACTTTGCGTTTTAGACTATTATTCATTTTGCTTTTGAAAATTAGTCTGAGTTTTCCGAACGCTGCCCATGCAAGACCAATCCTACGTCTTATTTCTGCAGTTTGGTTGTCCAGACCTAACTTCAGTTTATGTCCTAGATATACATAGCTGTCGACTCGTTCAATGACAGTGTCACCAATTTTGATTTCTCTATCGTCCCCGATGTTGGTCATGACTTTTGTTTTCGATAAGTTCATCTTGAGGCCAACTTTGCTCGCCTCTTCACTTAACTGTTGTAGCATAAGCTGAGCCTGACCTAGATTCGCTGCTATCGGTACAATGTCATCAGCGAAGCGGAGATATCGTTCACGTTCCAGTTAAAATCAAATGACAAGAAGTATAATTAATGGATGGAAACGCCTTGCCGTGAATAATAAGTTAGTGTTATACGAACGATATTTTGGTTTTTTTGTTGTTTTTTTTTCTTCTAATTATAGTTGTGAATATGAAAAGACACATAAAGAACGATACATTAAGGGAGGCAGACTCGCAGAATCCAAAGTTTGATACCAGCGCCAACTTTGTAATTTGTTTCCCAAGCAAAATTCTTAAAATTCTCAAAAATATTTAAGAAAGAACCTTCCGAATAATAATCACTGTCAGACAGCTCAAAGATATCATTTCTCCATACCAATACACTATACCAATTTGCTCACGAACAGGTCTAGTGAATCATAGCTGAAATGAAATTTCAACTCATCACACCTAATTCTTGCTAATTCGTTGCCACCACACGCGGTTGAAGATTGTTGGCAGTGGTTGATTCCAATTTAATATTCTCGTATGGAAACGATAGTAAGGTCTGACTGACTTAAACCATTGGTCCATTGAAATTGAGATGTTTATTGCGAATAAAATCTACTATCACCCGCCTATATGACTAAATCTAAATCCAATGAATCATTGATCCCAACAAAGATCCAGCAACCTCCAATTCCGAAAATTCTCAAACTTTAAACATTCGAAATTTGCCTGTTTCACTAGTGGTTTTACCGTTGATGATACTCGAAATGCGTTGCTCGATCACCAGTCTAATTTATGTAAGTTCACAAAAATTACCTCCAGTTCCATAAATGCGTGTAATATTTTCTCCATACCGTTCGGAAAATAGATACCATAAAAGAGAAAGACATCAAAAAAGCCTTAAGTGCCGGAAGAAGAAAGTAGAATTAACCAACCCATCAAATTTAATTTACTTCCATTTTGTGTCATCAATCACGAATTCTCGCCTTTTGCGCATACTGGCAAACATAAAAATCAACTTTACAGCATAGAAACGACGATGACACAACAACAACAACGGCTCACTCATAACATACATAAAAATCCGACAACTTCTGTTAGAATTTTCGATTTCAGCATTCACAATGTGAATTTCACATCCACAAAACAATTTTCCTTTGCCAAATATTTTTTTCCCCTTTGCATTTTTATGGTTTTGCTATTTTCTAGTACGTGGTGGGACCCTTCACGTTTATATGGCCACTGTTGGGAAAATGTGTACACATTGTCAACGGCCATTTGAAATGGGAAATTATTATCACCTCTTACTACGTGAGTGTGCCACTTTCACCACACCACCACCGCTCCTTCAAATATCTAATTCGACGGAATGGTTAACGATTCGACGTAATAAATATAACATCGAAACACTCAGCCACAGGGGTGTAACTTAGAACAATTTTTGATTTTTGTACCAGCCCTGTTGAATGTCGTTCAAAAACATCGAATCGTTTTTTAATTTTCTGAATGTTTTCGGCAACAACGATTTTCTGTTATAGTAACTTTTAATTGTCTTCGGCAATTGCCTAAAATCGATGGCATTTTACGACAATTTTTATGGTAAAGTGGTACACCCTGTGCACTCAGCCGTACATAAATATGTTTAATGAGTTTTTTTTTCTCTCGTGCTCTCTGTGGGTAAAGCCCATATATATTATGAGAAGGTTATCAGAAACGGAACGGGCATAAATATCCGACGAAAAACATAACTATAAAGATCAAGTTGGAAAAATCAATTTTCTATTTAAGCTGTTCGGTTTTCAAATTGAACCATTTATTATTATGAGCTATTTTGGCAGGATTTACGGAAAATTTAGTTTTTCGTTATGTTTTTCATAGGTAGGCAAAGGCAACCGTCAGCAATAAATAATCGTCGAAAATGTAGGATCGATAGGGTTGGATAAATAGAACCGAGTCAAATAGTGACTGTGCGAAATAGCTATTTTCATAGCTAGGTAGTAAATGGGGATGTTTTGAACACCAGATGTGAGGTTGCCGATACGAGCCAAGCGAGCTCGGTGACTCGTCGAGAGCGTAAAGCCCGATTTACTACTGTCACTATGAAAATACAAATTGAAAAATTACTCAAACTCATCAACACGCCCATGACACAGTTATAGAGTGTTATGATCAGAGCGAGAGAACCGAAGACTAGTTAATTATAACTTGCCTTAGGGTACTTATCAAAATATTGCTTTCTCTTTCAACATGTTACGTTGAGAGCCAGAGGACAAAAGACCAGTCTATTTTAAGTTGTCTAGGGGTACTTGTCAAAATAATTCTTTCTCTTTCATCATAACACTCTATAGTCTGTACGTATGGTCCATGCTTGGGTTCATGACACATTTTAATTACCGAAAATACCGGTATCTGTGCAGAAAATACCGACCGGTATTGCAACGGTATTGCATTCACTTGTCACAGAGCTTTTTCCCAATAAGACAACCTAACTGTCATTGCGCAAATTCACAAATATCGAAATTTTCCGTGCGTAAATTGACAGTTCATAAATACCGCATTCTCACAAGATACTGAAAGATGGTAACCAATTATGAATATTTTGACATTACAGAAGAGAAATGAGCTATACCTTCCATTCTTCAGTGATAAAAGACGGTATAACATAGATATAGTTGTTTATATGGCTAAAGTTTTATGGCAGCACCAGCACTCAAACAAAATCATTTAATTATTATAAAGAGCACAATGTCCCGGCCATAAAAGGAATAAATAAAAGTAAATTGGAGATGGAAATCTTGTTTCATAACTCTCTAGAGCAAGAGCCACGGTCAAATCAATACCTCATTGATTTAACAACGCCATTGTTAGACCAGCTATGCCCAAGTGAACAGATGTTTGTCCGAAATTTTTGTTTTAGAGCGTTACAGGGGAAGTTAGTGAAATTCAGACATGATTTCTTCCTCCAAACTGGCTATCAAACGGCCATTCTGTAACACAGCTCATGAAATTGTTTTTTCAAATTTCAAAATTTTGACGACGTCCGATCTCCCAGTATGGCCAGTCCAGGCCTGATAGAACCAAATATTTCTCGTTATCGCTAGTTTGACAAAACAATTATTCCGTGTCCTTACGCGGGACTGATATGCACTTGGGGCTCTTGACCTATAAAATAAAATTTCCAACCAAATCGTAAATTGAAGATGGAAATTCGGTTTCATAAAGTCTAAGATGCGGTGACATTTCGACTAGGTATACGTTTGTTTTTGTTCGAAATGTAACGCTTGCGTTTCGTTATTCCCGAGGTGGTGATTTCTTATAAACGAATCTTTGAATTGAATGCGCGGTTGTGACCTTTGAAAATGTTTGTCATTTTACCTCGCATTTTATCACTGTTATGAATTGAGCATGGGATTTGACTTGGATCAAAATGTCAATGTTACGAAAACAATGAGCCAAATATTTTACGCAGCTAGAGCGTTGACTTGTCATACAGCACTACATTATGTATAAATCCTATAGACTGTTACTGTAGCTACACATAGCGACGCGAAGGAGACCTAATCCAAATTTACCATTTGTTCTTATATCAAGTTAAGATTTTGTCCTAAATTTTACACTTCACACAATTTGAACTTGCGGGAAGGAGGAAAAAGTGTTTTGACAGTTCTTGCAAGTTCATTGTTCAATGCAATTTCCCTTTCGAAACATTTCCCCATCATAACAATACATTCTATGTATTGGAGCTTTAGGTGTGTGCTGGCAAAGATACGTCAAAAATATATGAAAAAATGAGATGACAGCTCGTGATCTTTGCTGTTTCCGAGGCTGTTTCATCGAATGAAATAAACTATCGGGTAAGGTCTAATGTCACCGCAGGATATAACGATTTTGAAAATGGATTTAAACACACTCATTTTCTCAATATTTTGTCATGAATAATAAATGCATTCCAGATAAATCCACCGATTTTGAAGAATCGGCCATACCTGGTATTCATTGATCTACAGTGTATCGGTAGTGTCAATCCACAAAGAAAAATTTTAAATTTCTATTGGCCCTCTGTCGACTCAATAGCGCAGTGTGTAAGTCGTTAGCCTCACACTGAATTATTGTGCTGAAAGTTCGTAAGTTCGAAATCGCTGACACATTAATAAAAAAATTATTAATGCTATGTGATATACGAATCCAACGAGCGAATACATCAGACACCAATCGCCATCTATCAGCAAATGGTGGGAACAAAAAGCTCTTCAGTCAGCAGTCAGCAAGCGATTTAGTAAGGTGCTTGGCTACGTCGTAGAAGACATTCTCATAGAATTTCTGGTCGGTATTATCATGGGAAAAGCTCTTCAATCAGCAATCAAGCAAGCGATATAGTAAGGTGCTTGGCTATGTCGTTGAAGAGAATGTTCTCAAGGTCTGGGTTGCTGAAATACAGATGTCGCAGTGAACGATGCTACCATCATCAAAATGAGATCCAATCAATGGAATGGAAAAACTCACACACGTTCGGCTGGTTGTCTCTAACAGAGAGACAGTTGGTAACATTTGTCATCAATAGTAATAAATTAACATATAAGTTAAGATTGTACTATAGCATACCAATAAAGGTGTCAAAACATGGTTTCATGCCATGTTTTTTTAAAAAAAAAAAAAAAAAAAAAAAAAATTGGCCCTCTGCCTGTTCAATCAGCATTTCGTCACCTATCCCCATTTCTCTGCATGTAGCCATAATAACAGTCAAAGTATGTAAACACTAACGGTAATTCAAACCGGCACTATACAGGGCCTTACTTCTAAGGGATTTTATCATATAACTAATCCATATTCACAGCAAATACTGGTCTCATAAAGCCTGTAATCAACTGAGTGTTTGCTCTACCTGTACTGTGTACTTTGAAGAACAGTAGCTTAGAGAAAGAGCTTCATCATTTTGCATGCTATTGGGGACAAAGAGTACTTTGACGTAGTAACGAATACGGATACAAAGTTGTCTGTAATCAATTTCTCAATTTAACTTCTTGTCTTCGTATCCACCTCTGCCTTCGTCCGTATACGTCTCATGTTTGCAAATTTTAATTACCTTTCCTCAACTCTATCTCGGCTGGTCAAGCAAATTAATTACATTGAGGACATATTCGGAATTGCAAAAACACACGACATTCGGTTGTTGTATACCGGTCTGGTATAAAGACTTCTACGGCCGTAAACTTAATCCAATTAAATTGTGGATGTAGACCGTTCAACAGAATTTCGTAGTTGTTGTATTGTAAAAGAAAGCAAACGACGACGGTTTGGTGGCATGGGTAGAGTGTGTGTTGTGTGTGTATATACACAGAAGGAAGCTTACGCAATACCTACCAATTAGGCAACAAACAGAAAGTATCTTACGTAAGTTGACGAACATTTTATATATTTTCGAGGATTCATTTGCAATGGCTTTGTGCTTTGTCTAGTTATTTACTATCTGGCTGTGCACGAGCTTCAATTACTCTGCTAAACGACACATACATCGACATGTTACCAAGGTGGAAAACTATAATATTTGAAGCAGTGATGTCAAGACGGTGTACAAATAATGAGTAGAACAAGACTGATTGCAAAAGGTCGGGTCTTTGTGTTGAATGTGTAAGAGTTGAAAATTTCAAGCACAAAATAAAATCCGACAAACTAACAACGGCGGCATTGCGTGTTATATAACTGGGGGTTGCTATAATGATAACGAGGGAGAGAGTCAAGGTAGAATTTTAAAGAAGTCGCAAAATGAAAAACTACGCCACACTGCTATGTGTGTGTGTACGTACATGGTTGTTTGTGTATTGTATTGAATGTTAACGTGGGCTCAATAGCTTAAACCGTTGATTCGAAAACGGTATAAAATGCCTTGCATGTAAACAATGGATTCGGTCTACCATTTTGGATATAGAGTGTAGCAGAGAGGGTATGGTTGTTTACATTCACCTGTATTTGTATTCAACTCATAGATTGTATTTGTGCGCTCAAGGTAGTTTCTGTCGCATTTTCTATTTTTCGCAGGGCCTCCCATACAATTGGTGCATTTGGGGCAGCTGCCTGTAGTGTCTTATGTGGAATAGAACCATTTTAAATTTTCAATAGAGATAGAGAGAGAAGATATTCCAAGAATTGCGTTCTGTTGGGTGGCGTGGCATTTCTACATGGTTATATCGTCAGAAACGATATTATATCGTCCAAAAAACGATATCATCGTCCAAAAAACGATTTTTTTGAACGATAATATCGTTCCTGACGATATTGACTGTGTAGAAATGTCGCCTCTCCTTTCAATGTAAATTCGGAAAAACTGGTGTTCATCATTCCAAAGTTACATACGCATTCCGATTTGTATACGACCCATGTCTAATTTCAATATGCCCTCTTCGCCCAAAGGTCAAACACGACACTGACTTTAACCAACGAAAATAAACTAGCTATGTTACTACCGAAATACCCATTCGTATATTTAAACTACGGAGAAAATCGATTTTCCAAATGTTCTATAATATATTTGCGTTGTTTAATGTTCGGTTGAAAACGTATACAATAAAATGACACGGGGGGACAAGTTTGTTATCGTGTGTTTGGACTTCAAGTTTACAATATTAAGTTACCTCCAGTATGGGCAATAAATTGATATTGTTTACAGGTTCAACGAATATTGGATTATTTGTAGGTTGTGCATGGTGTGTATGCTGTGTATGTACTACACAGATACGGTTGATGAGACAAAAAAAGCTTTTTATTAAATTTGCAGTTTAAACTGATTTTGAGCGGAACAGTTTCCAGTTTTCGAAATGAAAATTGAATTAAAGGAGCAAAAGTTGTTGGCAGTTTTTCAATTTAATTTCATGTTTGTGAAATGCATTAATTTCCCGTATAACATGAGGAAGTGACGACACTAAAGCCGAGAAATGTCGTGACCTTTTATATTGTGAAGCAAATGGCTTGCGTGGAATTTTTAATCGAAATCGAAGTTCCACCCCTTGTCATTGGCCAATTTTTTTTTTCTGTATTTAAGGATTTATGTCTCGACTTGGATTGACGTAGCCATCAATTTTGAAAAACTTTAGGAAATAATTTTAAGCTGGCGCACGCGAAGAACCTTAATTACAGCTTATAAAATAATTGTTTTTCGCTATTACCTTTCAAAAAGTTACATAAACTGTCAAATGATTCACCAGAGTGAATGTTAAAGAACAATTGTGACAGTTGGGATCTAAAGTGAAGTTATAAACGTCAAAGGAAAATGAATATTCCAAGTTCTCACAAAATAGTTGATTATTCTTTAAAGTCATTTAAAAAGAGCACTCCGTTTGCGTGACAGTTCTTTTGTTCTATTTTACAACTGTCATATAGATCGAGGCTAAACGGAGTGCTCTTTTTAAGTGGAAACTATACTTAAATCGTCAAATAATAGACTCATTGGTATCAAAAGTAGGTCTATTTCTTCTGTCAAAGTGACGTTTTAAACGTCAAATATAAAATAATATGTAAAGTGGTCGCGAAATCTTTGATTTTTCTTAATTTAATTGTTAGTGAAAAAGCATTAAAAAAACAGCGAAATGACGACCACTTCGAAATTATTTTGTGTTTGACGTTTAAAACATCACTATGACAGATAGAATAGACCTACTTTTGATCCCAAAAGACTATATTTTATATGCTGCCTACCGCGGGACGAAAGTTGAAAAATGTAAGCCCAAGGGCCGAAAGTTCGCCCCTTTGGCTTACGCTTTTCTGTCACTTTCGCCCCTTGGGCTTACATTTTTCAACTTTCGTCCCGTAGTAGGCAGCATATAAAACTTAATACGTAACTCTTTCGGACTCCTCAATCGATACGTAAAAAAATATACTTTCGTTTGACGTTTAAAAGTGATTTTGACAGATACACTGACTTTTGACGCCATATAACACAACTTCTGTTGGCGCTTCAGTTGAAGAATCTCGTCAATTTTATGACAATGACTTGCAGAAACTGGAGAATCTTCATTGAATGTCATCATACAAACAGCAATCGTACTGAACTGACTTGATATTAACGAAAGAAAAGCCGACAAAATTGAAAGAAAATTTCCGTTTGATAAGCAGTAGACATAATGACGATGGTGATGGTAATGATGATGATTACGATGCCACTGACATAAATCGATTATTACCAGTACGCTCAATACATTTATGATGATTATACCAAAGTGGAAAATACGGGGGGTAGTTTGAAGATATAACTCGTTTAGGTTGTGGGTAGCATTTTGGTGCTACGGCACTACCACTTTGAAAAAAATGTTTCAAGTTCCTATTTAATTCTAAGAACAATACTACTTTTCCTAATGCGTTTTTAAGGGCCTTTTTACCTAATGAGAGAAACATGAAAGTAATGGAAGGCATAGACGATAATAGCGAAAAATCTGCAAAATCAGAATCATAAAAATAAGTTGGAACTTTCTGAGCCTGATCATGGCTAAAATTTATGACCTACATGATAAAAGATGTGCTCCATATAACATGTACCATGTACCATACACAGTAAGTTAAAATTAAAATGGTGAAAAGAATTCCAAACTTGTACGAGATTGTGAAGCCCGTATACTTCGGGAGTGATCCGACCATCTCCAACAACATAATCAAATACCAAAACATATACGAGACATCTGCACACGAACTAACATATATGGCATCCAGTTTGGAAGCAAAGAAAATGTGAAAAATGTTTTTCGACAAGAGAAAGTTTTATTCAAATTTTCCATTAAAGTTTTTAGTCCAAATATCGAACTAAACTTCTTCTCGTCTACTTTCCCAACAATGTTACAATGGAAAGTTTGGTTCGAGTGAAGATGTCACAGTGATTAGGTCATTAAGCTACTGAGAAGAGGAATTCTATGTGAAGTACGTACAGCATTTTGAATAGATCGGATAATTACAAAATGATTCAATTGACGGTTTTAATGTCGCATGCAATGTTGTGTCAACATGGTCCTTTCATCTGTTCTAAGTAAACTATTAATTTGATTAAGATACCATACCTGGTTCGCTATAGTGTGCAGAGATAGCTGACGCTTTCAAATTTATGTAGTATCTGAGAGTGCAACATACATCCAACACATGTTATAACGATCTTATACGAGCAGAGCTTAATATTCGGATTTTTTCGGAAATTCTTAAGAATTTTATGAATTTCTTGGAATTATTAGAGTGATTCTTTTGAAAAACAGCCTATCGGACGCATTTTCCAGTGGACTTTTCTATATGTGCCAAGAAAGGTATTCGACCATAGATGCCAAAACAACTTTCAAAAAAAACTTTGAAGCTTGTGTGGCTGGTGAAAGGTGATCAAAAACCGAAAACTTGTTTTTTTCTTACAAAAATTTCTCCAGTTACACGAGCCCTACAGTTTCGTGTGGGGTGTCATTAGAAAGGTAATCACATGTACTTCCGGGTTTTATGGGGTTTGGATATGCGATGAAATACGGGCACACAACCTGTCACAGACGGCAAGCATATCAACAGCTTTACTATCTGATCTATTACTTCATTTGGTCATAGATTTTCAGAGAATAATTTCAGAAATCTTTTACTTCATTTGTTTTGACCATGCTTTTTGCTATATAAGACTTTATCAGTCAGAGCTTGTCGATTGTTCTTGCTGTCGTTGTCGATAACAGATGACAGCCGTCTGTAACAGGTTAACAAATTCTAATTCATCGTAGATGCATCCAAATCACATAAGACCTTATTTGGGTCCAAAGTACATGAAGTTACCTTTCAAATGATGACCATGTAAGTTTTGTGTACCTCGAGAATTTTCTGTAAGAAGAGTGTGAGCCTTCAGTTGAAAGTGCAAGTTTCTGGTTTTTGATGACCTCTCACTAGCCACAATAATAATTCGAATAATTTTTTTGAAAGTAGTTTTGGTTTCTAGGGTAGATATCCTTTCTAGGCACATATAAAAAAGTCAACTGGAAAATGCGTCCGATTTCGGTAGGCTGCTTTTCAAAAGAATCCCTCACAACGATTTTAAGAATTAGATTCTTAAAATTCCCAAAAAATTTTAAAAATTCTCAAAGTTCAAAATTTTCATGAATTATTCTTAGGAATTTTTATGCATTTTTAGGAACTTCTAAGCTGCATAAGTCCCTATCCGCTCCAACAGATCTTAGTGTGGATGAGTTTTAAACCTAATAAAACCCTATTTGCCTCTTAAGTACATCAATGACATCAAACACGACTCTGTACGTTTCGTGCAATAGGACAAATTTCGAAAGAAAATTTCATATTTTCGGGTTTTGATCACTTCCTGTAACCTCACAAGCTTCAACGAACTTTTTTGAGAGTCGGTGTGGCTTCTAGGGTTGAATACCTTCTTAGGCAAGAAAAAATTCCACTGGCAAATGCGTCCGACTTCGGCAGGCTGTTTTTCAAAGGCAAATGGCTGGAAAATCTGACTCTTGTTAGCTGTATATTGAAATTCAATAACAGATACATGCCACTCGCCCGACCTATCTCGTATAGTTACGCAGAAGTATTATTGAAAAATTAGAGTTACGAACAGTGCAACAAAATTATTCTTTCATTTAAGTGGAAATAATGGAAAATGCAATTAATATAACAAAACAATGAAACACACGGGGCTGCTCTACCAGAATATAATTTCAATAATTCAAAATCATTACTTTCCATAAAATGAGATGCATTCAAATTGCATTGCAAATTTGTTCCGCCATCCAGAAAGTACTATACGTGTAGATATATATGCACGTTCAAGCCCGTTCAAAGTATGAACACAATGTGCACATTGTGTGGATTTTCATTCGTAGCCGACACAATAGTTTTCTTCTCATTTCTTATATCTATCCCCTCTGACGCGTTTCCTTTATCCAGAATTTTCATTTACTTTTCGTCGTCATCGAAGTTCCTTTTTTTTATTCTCTGTGCTGTTCAAAAAGATTCTTTTAATGCTACACATCCACAGTCCATCCAGACATCTAATACATATTAATACCATATCCTTTCAAATAACTGTCGTCCATTGCCTTTGGAAATTATGTTATGGATGCACCTTTGTCGCTTAATGAAAAATGTGTCATGATGGTAAGACATGAAATGACCCTCTCACAACAACGCTGCTTACAGCACGTTTAAGATCAAATTATCGTCAGCCATATTGGATGTTTTCTTCGGTGGAAATAATGTCGATGTCGGTACACATAATAACAGATGCTATGGGTAGTTTATGCGGAGCGTTGTGATTTTGTACGAAAGCAATTGGGTATATGTGCAAGTACTCTAAACAATCATTTTATGTGTCCCAAATGGTCGATTATAAAAATTGATCTTTCGTATATATGCTTTTGGTATACTTGACGCAAGAGGAAAATTTACGGGGATATTCTTCATGCAATTTTGTTAGCTTCTTGAATTGAGTATAAAGGGGGTTGTCAGCAGACAAAAGACAAATTTATGTAGAGAAGAAGGTGTGCTCACAGTTACCACAGGTCAAACGAAACGATTGCATCAATCGGATATAGGCAATTCACCTGCAGTTGGTGTGGCGGACAAATACGAATGAAATCAGTGGGACAAGCCAATTAAATTTTAGTAATTCTAGTGTAATCTTTGGAATGTATATGTGGAATTTGTGGGACATATTTAGTGGTTCAATATTAACTCTCTATGCTCTTCAACAAGGTACCGTTTATCTTTCATATATTGCACACGCAATGTCAATTATCTCGCTTACAATCTCGGTTTACCTAAAATACCCGCAGTGGGTTCTTCTGAGCTGAATATAGCTTAATTGCTGCATTTAAATCTCTATTCAGAGCGATTCAACGAACACACACATCAAGACATGTTCTTTGTTTTAATAGGAAGCCTAATCTTAATATTTCCATTCATATCTACCGTTATGTTTAAAGCAAATAGAACCGGCTCGTGCATACACACACACATCTGCAATTTAGGAAACTAAAACTTTAATAAAATCCTGTACAACATCTCGCATTGTGTTACAGTTTTGTTGGAAAATATTTACACAAAAGCTGAACAATATTCCTAACGACTTTCGAGTAGGAAGGAAATACATTTTCTCCATATTCTTGTTTACCATTCAATGTTCTTCAAAAATCTTTACCCACAGAGTAACGTTCCGGAGGGAATATTTTCTTGACGTTTCTATTGATAAATGTAGGGAATTTTGCATATATCGTCATATCACAATGCATCTCGTCAGTTAAGTAATTTCATCAAATTATATTAAAGGCAACCCACTATTGTCATACGGAGGGATAGACTAACTTGAACATTGCAAGTCACGAATACAGGAAAGGGCAATGAAATTCAGTCTAAGTATGTTTCAGCTGATTTTGAGATTGTTTGTTGAAAAAAATTTCTCGGCGGCGGCGAAAAAGTCGGCTTGAGCCGGCTTAAAACGGCTCGGCTGGAGGTTCCTTTTAACTTATTTTTAAAATAAAAACGTTTAGATAAATTCATGGAGAATGAACTAGTAAGCATGAAAATGAAATTGTACGGAAAGCGAAAATGTAGGTAGATTAGAGGTTGTTCAAAGTGCAAGTGGAACTGGTCTTGTTACAAGCAAGTCTCTAAGTCTAAGGTTCACTAACGCGTCAAGTTTTATTGCCTCAAAACTTGAACTAAATGGAAAATCATGCTCCGGTACACTCATTTAACTCATTAAGAAAATGGTTTTCGAGAAGAAATCGAAAGCTCACGAAAATCAAGTAAAAATTGAAAAGAAAAAAAATCGAGAAAATTCGCAAGGATTCGATAAAGTTTTCTCAAATTTGTGAATTAACTGATTGTGCGCCTTCGGCTCGTTCCGCAAAGGTCATACTTGCCAAAACAACAAACTTAGAAGCGAGGACGTAATATACCATTCTGGAAAATTCATGAAAATTCAAGAAAATTTTCAAAATTTTCTTAATTTTGAAAAAAAAAATCAAAAAGTACTTGAGCTGCTTAGGATCAACAGGAATCTCGGTTTTCAAAATTATTTCACCCATTCACCTTTCGAAATCTTTATTTCATTTTCCAGCCGTTTCAAGCCGGCTTGAGCCGTGTTTTTGGCACCGGCTCGGCTTGCTCAAAAATGGCCGGCGGCGGCTTGATTGGCGGCTTATTTTCGGCGGCGCTCATGCCTGATAAGATGGGCAGGAAAGCTGATGTTTTCCAACCAAGCACCTAAGTTGCAAATGGATCTGATGTACATACCCACATTTTAGAGAGACGTTGCAATTGTGAGTTGTAAATCGTATCATCGATCTATTAGAACATAGGTGTCGCTAATAGTTTTGTTATTTTAGAATCACGATTTTGCATTTTGTTCGTATGGGAACTGTGTACAGAATCTGGGTTTTTCTTATAGACGGTCGATAGAGCTGACGAGTGTTAACTAATAGAGAAGAGTCGAACCCGTGACATATAAGCTGTGAGTCCAGCGCTCTATCTATTAAGCTATTTGCCTGATATACAAACAAAACTAATTATAAGTGTTTATATGGACCTAATAGTACCTGCATGCGAGTGGACTTGGTACAACTGTATATAAACATGCAGTTTCGTTTGAACGAATGAATCAGCTCAAACTTTCGGCTGAAATTTGATTGCCCTTCACTGTAAAATTTTCGACGAACTGAGATTTATCAATTCAAAAATAGTGGAACCGTCCATCAATATGCGTTCATGTCAATAGTCTTACTTACACAAACCATTGAATCGTTTCATCGGAAATTATCTTTCAAAAATAATAATGGCAAAATCCCATTAGGTCAATCCAATATCATCATGCTGCACTGTGGCCTCGGTTACTATATGTGTATAAAATATGCAACTGCATTCACCTCGAAATGATAAACGTATAACCGCTTTCAAGTGATACGTATTTTATGGCATTCTAACCTGTGTCAACTGCTGCTAGTCCATCCCACCGAACCATCTACCAAACACTCGATATATATATATATATATTATGGGGTGAACTCAGGCACGATGATAAAATCATTTAATTTTTTATACGTGAAAACCGTAGTCGGGTTCGGATTTTAACGCTGATGCATAATGTAGCACCAGTCTCTGGACCCGGTGTATGTAACATTATCTCTATGTGTATATGTAGTGTACATGGGGCTAGGTGACGCGAATAACGATAGAACATTTTGTGAAAATGGAGTTTCTGTTCCGAGTGGCTGTATTATACAGAATGGTGTCAGAATGATAAATGTTTACTGTTTTTTTTGTGTGTGCTTTTTTGTTATGGACAGCGGGGACGACGGTTGTGCAGAAATGTCGGTGTGAGAAATGGCTCAAAATTAAATAATCGGTTTATTATGCGTTTTTAGTGAACCCAACCAGATGGTTGCCAGAATAATATTGCTGCGGGTGTTACCTCTGTTTTACCGACTTCGACAACAGACTCTCATATTACCCCCTTTGTGTTCGTTGTTGCCTTGGCAGATTAAAAACTTTTTAATTGCAACACAAAATTTATGTATCCAGAGAATTGGAAATTTCGTTGCATATTATTGGCATATTTTAAGTGTATCGTGTTGGAATTGATGGAGAGTTACACGGATGGGTGTGTAACCCTCCATAGTATAGCTGTTGAGAAATTAGTTTGGCAAAAGTTTAGCTGATGTGTGCGGTGTTGGATGAAAACGAATACCAAATTGATCATTTCAACAACAAATAATTTTGGTCTGGAAATGAGAATCTAGTTTTGTCACTTCAGCATGAAGTCTCGCCGCCAAACCATTTCAAATTAAAATGTACAGTGAATGTCAAACATGGTTTAAATGATCAGATCTGAATGTTACGATGGAAACAATTTAGGAAATGGGGTCAACTTGCTTCAACTGATTCGTATCCTCGAATTAGCATTCTTTTGTGAACGGTTGTACGAGTCATATGGAAGGTAGAGCAAAGATAAAAGTTGGTACGCCTGTGGTGAGATAGAATGAATGTGTGAATGGTACCTATGGGAGAGAATGCGAGCGAATTGAATAGAAAATTGGTTCCATTCTCTGATGAGACGACATAACTACACGGTCAATATCGTTAGGAACGCTAGGAACGTTAGGGCTCGCATTGCGGCCCTCCGCTTCGCTCCGGGGCAATGGGCTGGATCGCTCGGCGTGTTAAAACGCTTTTTATGTACAATCAAAGTTGGTATTCATTTCGTAAAAAGATGAATTATTTAGGGACGAACTAAACGCCTTTACGTTTCATTTCGTAAAAGTGTGAATTCCCTAGGAAGGAACGATCAAAACGTCTTTACGTTACATTTTGTAAAAGGATGAATCCCCTGGGATCAACGAGGTCGACTCGTGCGACTGTAACATGTAAAACTGCAGTTTTTAAACACTGATGTGTATGGACCAATGTATGTAGTGAGCACAACCGATTTTACGATGATTTACTTTCTATCAATAAATACTTTGTAAACTCTTCCTTTCACTTAATGTATCGAAACTATGCTTTCCCTGAAGGTTCTGCTAATTTTGAGGTAATCTTGAGATCTCAATCTCAACTCAACTTGAGATTCTGGTAATCTTGAGTTGAAATTAAGATCTCAAGAAAATCTTGAGTTGAGTTGAGATCTTAACTCAACTTAATCTCAAGATTGTCTTGAGTTGACCTAAGATATTCCACATTGAGGAAAGACGTTGACTTGATAAATAGCTGCAATAAAAAATATGATTTTTAATGGAGGAAGTTACCGACTTTGTGTGAGTTAATTGTCCTTCTTTTATTTTTTGGTAGGTGATTTCCTCTGACAATTGTTTTTCGATATTTTGGAAGAGAATTCGGTTCTTGCTGCACCTCTGAGTAAAATTGAGTCCTGGACAATATTACCACCCAAAACTAAACGATAATCTCGTCCTGGGCGATATTATAGTTTTTTTAAACGATAGTATCGTCCTGGACGATAATATCATTTAAGAAAGCGATAATGTCGCCCAGGACGATATTATCATTTTGGACGATATTATCGTACAGAAAACGAAAATATCCATTAGATTTTCTAGAACGGTAATATCGTCCAGAAAACGATACTATCGTTTTTAGAACGATAATATCGTCCAGAAAACGATACTATCGTCCAGACAATATTTTAGAATTTTTTCAATTTAGACGATATTATCGTCCTGGATGAAAATTTTTTGGGCGAAAATATCGTTTTTTTGGACGATACTATCGTCTAAAAAACGATATTGACGGTGTGGAAATGTCCCGCCACCCCATTCTCTCCCAGGTGTCAGTTGTCATTCACAGGTTCATTGTATCTCGCTACAGGCTAACCAACATATCAGTGCTCTGACGACAGAGCAAAATATTTAAACAATGAAGGTAATGCAAATATTTAGCGGTTCAGAGAAGTTACAGATGCCGACTTTCAGGTAAATTCATCTTTGTAATGTTGTCATCATCGCATTTTCTTGTGCCTAATGTTGTTCCACCTGCTACGTTTGTATGGAATCGAACTCACCACACCACTAACTACCAAGGTTCTGAAAGGACAGGTTAAGACACCCACGAAGGCGGGTGACACCGAAATCGATAAACGCACTCAGTACAGATTGTGTGTGAAATCAACTTGAAGAAAATGTGTTTTTAGGAAAATTCGGGATTTTGTTTTTGTTACGTTGCCTTTTTCATATAAAGAGTTGTCAGACAACTGGTTCTTTCAGAACCTTGCTAAATACAGCATGACGCAAACGAATTTAAGATATGAAACGATATCAACGAAATTAAAATACGAAACGCACAAAGGCTACAATTTCAACGAAGCATCGGTGACTTTTAACCGAGTTTGATGACTGCGTTTTAATTGTCGACGACAACTGGTAAAAACAGCTCAATTAAGTTTAAAACCGTACTCACCAGTGTTCGACTGTTATTATGATTATTGAATGAAACGAAATAAAAATTTAATCGATAAGCCAAAAAAATCAATTTAATAATTAAAAAATAATTCAGAAATAACTGCAAGGAGCCACAATATTGAATGCATCAACCGATAGAGCAGACAGTTTTTTGTTTTGTTATAAATTCCGTAAATTTTCATTCGCATCGAATTACATCAATTAAAAACGAAATTGGTTTTCTGATTGAGTCGATCAGTGTTAATGGACATGTGTTCGACAATGGAGCCGGATTTTAAATTATGCGTGGAATGGGCGAATGCTGGTGGTGTACACGTTCATAGAATGTAACCTCTATGGTTGCATTTATAATTGTTTAGCGTAAAATAAATGAATTTTTCGACCCTCTCGATTTGACCACTTTGTAAATATTATACGAAATTATTGGATGCCATATCGCGAATGCTTCATTACAATCAATGTGAGGTGTTCATATGTAAATTTGAAATTAAGCCGTTGCTTCAGTTATTTACGAAAACGAAAGTTTACGAAGACATATCAAAACATTTTACTCATTAAGCACCTGGGAAATGAGTCATTACTTCATTGGCATGAGCGGCAAAACGCATTTCCTGGTGGAGGACTTAGAGAGTAAAATAACCCACTTCTTTGTTTGGAACTTTGGACTGACGTTGTTTTTCGGATTTAAGGCAGTATACTATGCAAATATCCTTCCTGACTGCATGCAGAATTTTTGTGCCATAAGTGAACTTCGCTCTTGGAATTTCCTATTTTCTCCCTGAAGGTAAACATAGCGCTTTTCACAACGCAGGTAAGAAAATAGTCACCTTATCATCTCAGCTGAAACTTCGGGAGCTTTGTTGTGAAAAACGTTGTGTATTTCCTAGTGACAAAGCAGGAAACATCATTTTCTAACTCTTGTTTTGACAGGTAAGAAAATGAACCATTTCTACCCAGATCTGTCACCTTTTTTTCTCCCCTCAATGATCATGAGAAAATTGCAACACTTACTCTGCCGTGAAGAGAAAAAAGAACTTTTCTTACTTGAACTGTCACTTTCTTTATGTTTTCTAAAAATGGTATGGCGAGTCAATGTTTTTTGTTTCGAGGAGAAAAGCGGGACAAATGGGAAATTCCAACTCGGGCGAAATTGTTCTTCTTGAAATTTCTAATTTTCTCCTATTTTCCGTTTATTACGCCCCTAGCGCTAATGTTTCATAAGATTCGTACGCCTGTACGGAAGACGAATCGGATTAATTTTTCAAACGAGAAATTAACAATTTCACTTTGACTTGCATTCATGCATAACATGCATCTTGTATCCAAAATAGTCTGAAATCGTTTACCAATTTCAATATTGCATTTTATGTACGTTACCAGAGAAAATATGATCGAGTTCAGCTTTTAGTTGTCATATTGATTTTCTTATATCCTCCAACCAATGCTGGTATACGGTACAAAGTAAACGCTATGTGCGCCTTTGAGTGATTTGAATTTAAATTCGAATTGATTTATTTTGGATATATATGCAGTTCGCCATGGCTTATTGCCGATTTAATACCGTAGTTCGAGGGTGCTGGTTGTACACGAAATATGAATACAATTTCGATCGAAAAATCTATTTTTTTGCCAGAAACAAGCGATTATTTTCTGTTTTTGTGTCTAGTCACTTCTTCTCTTTTGGTTTTATTTCTGCGTTATTTTACCATTCGTTTTGAGTTTCTTTTTTCGTTTTTCTTTCATTTATACTCTTTACCGCTTTACCATTGCACTCAACCATAATTTTCAATTGAAATTTCTGTTGGCATTAACGAGATAGCAAAAAATAAAATTTTACACAAAGTGCACTTCATATCACAAAAGTTTATTCTCGATTTTGTTGTTGCATAAAAAACACACACACAACAACTTTCTATTAGATTTATACAGGGTCGATAAGATGGGCTGAATCAACCTGCTCGTTACGAATGAAACTCCAAAGCTCGAACGATTTCGAGTCCTCCGAGTGAACATTTTGAAGTAAGTGGTCAGATGCTGAAATAGACACTACCGCTCAGGGTTAGTGTTGCCATAAATGTTTAAAATCATTGATAACTCAATTAGTATGAATTTCTGAGGAGTATAATGTAGGACCGGCAACGGAAAAACCATCCATAAATGAGAGCATGAATTTAACGTCCAAAAATGCGAACTTATCGAGTTATAATTCTGTCTGTCAACACTGAATTACGAACGTCCTTTATGGATGTCCCCTAAAAATATGCTTAAAAAAATATTTTCCTAACTTGTTCCAACCTAAAAGGTTCTTTTATGGTAAATTCCAAGGTAAATATAGTGAGGAGGTAATGTCATTTAGACGTGCGGCCTAGCACATAAGTTCGATGCCAGTGACATCTTTTTTTTAAATGGTTGACTATGATTTTCTTGTATTTCACAAAAATATTTTCACTATCTCACAACAGATGGCCCGACTTTCTATTCCATTTTTTGCTTTCAACGAAGGGATGAGATGGCGTTTATATCGAACTTTCGTGCCACCGCACATCTGAGTTGAAAGATTTTGATTGTTTCGAGAATGCCATTTTTCATGTATTTGTACTGAAAATGACGACTTGGAAAACGCAATATCTCCGGTTCCCGAGTGGTTTGGTAGGCGTGTGATAGCTGCTTTTCTTTGTATTTCAAGTGAGAATATTTAAAAAATAAGTTACGATATTGGACATTTTAGCGAAAGCAGAATTCTTGGCTTTACATAGTTGCCGCGTCTCAAAAAATATTCTTCGTTCTTTGTTTGGGGATTAGACTGCGTCGAGTCCTCCGCTATCGCTCCGGACATGATGCCTGTGCCAAAATAGATCATTTTCCTTTTGCAACCCAATTTGAGGTCTTATTTCCAAAACAAAAATTACCACAATCCAGGGCTTATTTTGGAAATTTCAATTCTGAAACATTTTTCGGAATTTTTTTCTGGAAAATAAAATGTCTAAAAATAGGCCCTGCAACGAACTATCAACACTAAAACTATCAAATGGAGAGCAACAGAACATCACTTTCAAGAAAAAAAAAATACAAAAGCCCTGTACTGATCGTTACTGATTGCCTGACTGCCGCATCTATATTTATAGCTGCTCCCTGTATATATTGTGGACTATGCAACTATAATTATAGATCATGTGGCTGTAAGTTGAAGCATAAAACTATAAAGATCAATCGAGTACTTAATCTATACTCTTGAATCTAATTTGAAAATTTAATACAATTATTTCGAGTTCGCAGTCGTTTGTTGACAAAACAATATCAAAGTTAAGTTCTTCCTCCATCTATTCTTCCATAAACTTTTAAAATGTTCATATTTGAGCAGCGAAATTTCAATAAACGTTACTCTTGCATGACCATACCCGATACGAAATGGAATTGCAAAATTCGACAATTTTCTAATTATAAAACTTTGCATTAATAAGCGATGCATAGCGAGAATTCACATTGAACATAACCTATTGATCTTCCATATCAAGTAAATTGGCAAACTATTTCAAACATAAAAGTTATTCTAACGATAAAGTTTAGCAGAAAGCCTTCCTTCGACATAAATTTTGAGTTGGAATTCAATTTTGAGAAATTCAATAACAGTAACAGACAATTGAGACCGAAAATATTAAATTTGCTACAGTAGGTACGGAACAATTCAATAACGGAAACCATTTTCAGAGCGTTATGTCATCAATTATCGACGGATATGGCAAAACTAAGTGGTAAATTAACAATTTATTGTTAGGTTTTTATGCGGTTTTACCAACACCGAAATGTATGCCAAAACGAATGAAGTGAAAGATTTTGTATCGGATCTGTTGATGAATGTTTACACTACGTCAGAGGCTATAGGCCCTACTGAAAGAAATATTGAACCTCACAACATATTTACCAACGCGTGACTTAAGTTGCCCATGAATTGATGCTCAGTGCGGTATATCAACGTGCTACGTGACTTAAGTTCACCAAGAATTAATTCTTAGTGCGGTGTACTAAGCACTAGTTGTACTAAGAAATAGTTGTACTAAGCACTAATAGCTGTACAAAATATTTGATCAGATTAAATATTTTCCATTTAAATGTAAAATTTCTGTTGATGAACAATATTTGATCTACCACAATCAGTCCACACACACAAAAAAACGGAATGTGTGTAGCCATTGGTCTTTGACCTTTTCAGTGTATCAAAGGTAAATGGCGCACTATGTCAGTTTGCTATATTTGAAATTGTAATCGTAAACATACATATAATGGGTCTATAGGGCTGATATTACATTTTGAAGGTTTCGTTGGCGTAGAGAAGAAAAAAATTGAAAATATAAAATGAATGACAAAAGAAAACGAGCTTCAATTTAAAAGTCCAATTTTGAAAATGTCAAAGTTTAACAACATTTTCTGTATTCCAGACAACCAAGAAAAAATTATCGATTTTTTCCGGCTTATAAGAGGCTCGTACGTATGCAATGTAAAGATTGTAAGTGGTGTGAAATAGACGGTATGGCTAAGCTCGTATACCATACCGAATTCGAAAATGGTTACTTGTTTAACGAGCGGAGAAAATAAGAAATGCGAGTTGGAATTTCATTTTTCTACCCGATTATAACACATAATTGTGACTGGTGGTATCAATATTCGGTCTTTTCCGTCTGTCAAAGTGACGTGTTAAACGTCAAACAAAAGTATGTAGTTTATCTACTACTTCGTAAATTTACTTTCATTTGACGTTTAAAACGTCACTGTGACAGATGGAAAAAACTGTCTTAACTGTCACAATTTTTCATCCGTGTGTGATGTGAATAACTATTTTTGTCCAAGAAACAAAGTGATCATTGGATTAACAAGAGTTGAGAAATAAAAATTTTCTAATCTGAGCTGCCACCACCGCGAGCGTCAACAAAACGCTATCTTCTCGCAGCATTTGAGTTAAGAAAAAATAAGTTTATTCACGTCACACGGATGAAAATTCCTTTTAATGCGTGCGGTGTGATTTACCTTATTTCCTCCACTCAAAAGGCCGTAAGAAAATAACGTTCTGTTGACGTTTTGTCTAATGACAGTTCGGAAGTTCGATATTTTCTCTCCTATTATTTGAAAAATTAATGTACGCACAACTGTCCCTTCAATGAACCATCTTTATCAACGTATTTACGATTACCATTCACATAACAAATTGAACCATACATCAAACCTGGCAATAAATACTCCAAACCAGCCTCAACTAGATTCAACCACATATACATCTCCGTCTAAAAGTGATCTGAAAATAAACCAAACCGATACATCGTAATCCGTTGCCGTTCGACTTTCATTTTGCTGATGAAAATTCTCATCATCGATTTCACAGTGAAATTACTTCCGCATGGCCATCTCCTTTCAGTCTATTTAGTCTATTAAGTTATTCATTCGACATCCCATTATGTAGTCATAATTGCTTCGGAAATTAGGAAATTGCTCCCACCTACGAAATAAATTGCAATGGCCATCCAGTTATTTACTTATAACGTTTGGGTAATGACTCGTTGGTTGTTCCCATATGAGTTATACGGAATTGTTCAAATAAATGTCGAACTATAGAGCATATCATTCTATCTCCCTCTCCCTAGCCTCATTTCCTTAAATAAATTGTGTCCATATTTTCGAAGTGTGGAGGTAAACTCATTGTAACGTGTACGATGAGATAAAATTACGTGTCGTTTTTATATGTATAACACAGAATTTTGCACGTTGTTTATCAGAACCTATTTTGATGTTATTGTGTGTATAATATGTGGTATAAGGTGCATCGTCCCACATGTATACCATGAGACTGTATCTGGATGAAAACATACACCAAACTTTCATGGTAAAGTTCAGAACAATCACATAATATTTACCAGGGGTATGGTGGGTGCTGTGAAGGATTTTGATTTAACTTTATGTGTTACAAAACTTCGGGTATAATAAAGTCACAGGGTACACGTTTGGCACAAATTCCTGTGTTTTAATTAGTCTCTAAAGTCTCCAACCCTCGATCCAACCCCACCGGAAAGTCTTAAAACTAATGTCGGTTATATGTATCCGAAAACATCATGTACATTATGTAACACCCGAAGACGTCGCTCGAACGATATCTTAACATACTCCTAATGTCTGGTTTGGTTCCAGCAGATAGAGTGATTTTTGCCGTTGCTGATGAGTTTTGTTACATTGCGATGATGCACAATATACAACACAGCTTTACACTTATCATCATTACACAATTTGTGTGTCATTCATTCAAACATATAACATGATAGGACTGGTGTCTCTACATGTATGTGCGCAACATAAACGTTACATTGTAATGCGCTATGTGTGTCAGTTTAATCATGAATTTTACATATTCTATTGTCGGTGGTAATAAATTCGGAAAACATAAAACGTTTCAAGATAATTAGTTGAAATTTGATTTTAAATAATTTATGAACATTCGTTTAGGTGGAGGTTAAACAATTTCCCCGTAATTTACGGGGCAATTACTATTTGCAGTGAGAATATAATTGAGCTACGTATTGAGAATGGCGCACAGTACGGTAAATGTATGTCTTCAGCATGTTCAACAGTAATTCATAATCACTCTGGGGGTGAAAACCTCAAATGCTAAGAATTCGTGTGACTCATCAGAGGCCGACGGTTTTTCAAACACACGAAAACTGTAATCGTTTACATATCAAGGGACAAACAAATTGAAAATTAGAGTTTTCGTGCTGATCCGAGGCGAATCAGAGGTCAATAAACACACGAAAACGAGTTTTTAAATTTTTATCCCTAGGTCTGTAGCAGATAGCAGATTTATGCTCAAAACAGATGTCATTATTACACATCTGGGGCCTAATACTTTGTATTGGATGTCATGAATAACCATTACGTCACTAGGACAGAAAAGTTGAAAAATCGAGTTGTCGCGTGAATTTTGTTGATTTGAGGCGAAGCCAAGGTCCGAGTAACTTCACAAGAAAAGCTTTTCAGCTGAGGTGGGAAAATGTCTTTTATAGCTAATTTCATAATAAGGTAGTAAGTGGGAGTGTTTTGCGCATGCATTAGATGTGAGATACGAGCGAAGCGAGTTCGGCAACACATCGTGTGCGCAAAACCCCCCCATTTACTACCGTGTTACGAACAAGGTTTTATCTAATGTAATGTCATATAATAACAATTAAAAACTAATTTAAAAAATCGAACTGAAACATCACGCCATGACACTGTCAAATATTCATATTCCCAACAAACAAATCTCATATTTAGTACACCGTCAAGAATCTGCCAATTTTCAGTGAATAAATGTAAAATTATCCAATGACTGTACAAACCAGGTATGGTCTGTTCATACAAACCGGAGGACTCATGAGAGGTGAGTTTGTTTATGTGAAATCGCTATGTCCTCCGCTACATACAAAGTTTGACATTCGACCATACCTTGTGCTGACGTTCATTGAAATTATCGACGTTCGCCGTGAATAAATGAGAAATTATTATCGAAGTTAGCCGTGCGCAAATGAACCATTATTGAAATTTTCAGTTCATAAATTGACGTTCAAAGAATGACGTGTTTAAATCTAGCTCATTTTGATTCTAAAACTGTCACCAAATTGTGAATATTACAGTAGATAAACGTCTATTGTACTCAATGTTTGTGCGATTGTCTTGTCGATCTACTCGGTCAAATAGTATGGTCACATATTTTTCGTTTCTAACTTTTGTTTCGACTAAAGCCAAGTATACAACCAGCCGGTGAAATGAAATCTTGACACAAAATGTATGGGCCATCAGTCAAAATATTTAAAAAATGTATGAGAATTTCAGTTCACCGACTGTGTTCGAACATCGCACTCGTGCGTTCGAATATCAACGGCCTTTAATTTAAAACGAAACGTTTATTTGCTCACTCCGCTCCAATAACTCTAACACTAAAGTTCTGTCAACAATTTTCAGATCACAAAAGCGTCATTCCAACATTTATTTAATTTCTATGCATGCGCTTGTTAAAACCATATTTTGATTACATGTTTGCTGTTGACATAAAAACGGCCTTCCCAGTAAATAATGCAGTTTTTTTCCGTCATACTGCCATGGTATAATACACAGCCATATCCCCTTTGGTGAAGTTGACACTTTAATTACAAGTTTAAAAGGATGCTCAAAATGCGATGCTTTATTTTGTGTGTAATATAATAGACAATGCGGAGTATCATGTTAAAGCGTAGGAATTTCCAGCAATAAAAACAAAATTCTCTTTGCGAAATACTTTTTTCAAAGTTTTCTACTTAAGCGCCAACAAAACTTTAAAAGTCGATGATGTTTACTTATCATTACAAGAGGAAACAGAACACCGAAATGTAAGAAACACAGATGCCCTTAAGGGTCGACTGTGTTTCTTGTGGTAAACCTTGGATGAATCATTCAGAAAGAGGACGTATCGAATTATAAATATTTGAACGTCGCGCGGTATACTCATCGAAAACTATATACATGTGATTGATGGGAAGAAAAACTTGCCCTGTTCGTCTTTTAAGAATATCTTCTCGGTGGGAAGTTCTCACAGACAGTTGACGTTGATTGACTTGTGGTAAGATGTTTTAGGCTTTTATTGAAGGTTGAAATAAACCTTGCATTATGACGATCTTATTAGGTGGGAATCGATGACACCTTCGATAACATTTCATGAACAAAACTGAATGTAATGTGTGAGAGGCTAAAATCTACACGCATCACTGATAAAAATCGGACAGCCCGTGTAAACCTCACCCCTATCAAGTAATGTTATCCCATTTTCATTAGGTAGATGTTTCCTAAACAGATCCGGACTAAAAATCATTTACAAATATTCTTGTTGCATGAAATTGAATTACTGTCCCATAAAGAGAAAAGTTCGCAGAAAGGTAAGAAAAACAATTCGATTCCAAAATAAAAGAACAAGAAAAACAAATTGAATTATGAAATCAACAAAAATTAATGCCGTCGCGACATTAAAAAAAATCAAAGACTGCCGTCAAAAGTTCACAAAAACTTAACTAACTGAAAGGAATGTCAGTTCAATATAAATTCGCAAATTCAGCATCAGCGCGAACAACAGAAAAACCACCCCCAAAAAATCATCTCCCTTTCTCGCTAGAGACATCGATTCAATTGAATCCAATAAACGACAAATGGAGCTTTCTGCAAAAGAGCATTAATTTCATTGTCACCCTTTTATCATTTTCTTACTTTACTTTCTTTTTTGATGAATGGAATTATATATTTTCGGTGTCTGGGGCGTGAATTGAGAATCTGACAATTCATTTAATCGCAGCATCATTTTTCTTTGTAATCAATACCTACCACCCGTATTTATATGCCTAAAATGGCTTAAACTTCTCCGTTCCATCCATACGAAACAGTTCACCTACTTCGACAACATACTATATTAAATGATAGTTTTCAGTCGTGCCTAACCGGTAGTGTACACGTAGCCATCAGGGCCAATTATTTGTGAAATTTGCGAGAATTATGAAACTAGGTTTTCGCCAAATTTAGTTATATTCGATAACCAGGTGTCCAGGTAGAGCGATGGAATCACGCCCTATATGTCACGGGTTCGACTCCCGTGTCAGACATAGTTCATAGGGTTTTTCCTAATCGTAAATGATTAGTCTCTGCTGTTAGTTAGGCGTGAGGTAATTTGGCACACAGTGCTAAAACAACGCATTTTTCAACTACGTAAAAGGTGAACTCGCACACGATTTTTCGATACCAAAATTTTGTAAAATGAGTCATTAAGTCGATGACATAGCTAAAAAGCATTTGAAGCAATAAACTTGCAGGTGCGAGTTCACCTTTTACGTCAGTTAGTTAAAAAAGCGTTCTTTTGGCACCGTGCGCCAGATTCCACGATACCGTTAGTTATCGTAATAGGTCTCTAAGAAAACACAAAAAAAATGCTGAGCACAGTTCTTGTACGTCATGCGTAAGTCACAATCGTGATGCTAAAATGTCAACTACTAGAGACACCTATGTTCTAATAGATGAATCATACGATTTATAATTCACAACTGTAAAATCTCTCGAAAATATGGGTAATGCAACTCAGGCCTATCCCATCTTATCGATAAATTTCACAAAGTTTCGTTCAATTTCGTTAAATTTGGAAAGATGTCGTTATAATTAGCAACATTTCTCAAAATGCACAAAGTTTCGTTAAATTCGAAAAGCTTCGTTCAATTTAAAAGATTTCGTTAAATTTACAAAAGTTCGTTAAGCTTCGTTAAATGTTACAAATTACGTTAAATTTCACAAATTTCGACAAATTTCACAAAAAAATAAGACCCTGGTAGTCATACTAGTTGGCATACTCCACACATTACAATATATACGAAATTGGAGTTCGGTCGTTTTAAAAGAGATAAATTGTGTCTTCTATGTTTCCTGGATAAATGTGATTTGCTCTAATTTATGAGTTAACCGGAAAAAAAATAGGAAGAAATCGTTTGTGTTGCGCACAACGTTTGTTGCTACAATGTCGAGTGTTTGTATATATTCACCCCGAAATTTCATTATCATGTTGATAGGTTGGCAAAATATATGGTCGGTATTTTCCAGGCCTGCTCGCAATGCCTGTGTGTATAAATGATACTTTGGTTGATAATCCTAAATGCGTTTGTTCTGTTCGAATGTTGTATTTAAGAGGAAAATGTTTTGTTTTTTCTTCATACAAAACGAGTGGCAATGACACTGAGACAGAAGAGGGGTGGTATTTTTGTGTATAACTCATTGGTAATTAAGTCTAGCATTGAGAATTTATAAAACCATTTCTATCCATTCATTGAATTTATGTGAGAAACCTTTTTCGCAGAACAAATGGGATTGTCGACTGTTGAGTTGTTGTTTATTATTTGTATGCTTTCTGGCAAAAGTTTAAGATTTTTAGGCGGTGCTTTCATTGCCTTACAATTAATTATTTTCTGACGGCTTTATTACCCTTACAATTTGGTTTGGAAAAATGTATTTCTAACCCAAGTCGATCAGTTGACCTTCAATTGTCTTATATTTCGCTAGACTTTTTCATACAGACTACTTCATTATGTAGAAATTGACATATCGCATGAGTGAATTATAAGAAAAATGAAAATTGTAACAAAGTGCAGAAAAGGTAGGGTTGACGTCAGTGAACGTTGGGCAGGAATTTGATCTAACTGTTTTTCAGCTCGTACATCTTTGTACGGTTTCACCACTACAACGTGCGTGGACGCAACTATTTCACCCGTATAAAGACGAATGAGCAGTTTTGTATGTATGAGTCGACCAGCTGAAAAACAGCTTAATCGAATTACTGCCTAACTTTCACTGACGTCAACCCTACGTTTTTTGCACTTTGTTACAATTAACCTGCTGCGTCTGCCACGTCTGCATGATAATTTAAAACAAAAACTAACCAATGGCATTGCAAGGTGTTGAAATTGATTTTGCATTTAGTCAATTTGCATAATTTTGTAACGAAAAACAGAGCGAATGTTTTTGTGAAAAAAAGAGGGAAGCAAAATTATAATTTCCTGGTCCGTTGCTCAAACTTTCCCATATCTAAATTAAATTCAAAACTAAAAAAAAACGAAAACATTTTTCACCAACAACACAAGTGAAAAACAGAAGACATTCTTACGTAACGAAATATGAAATTTGTCGCAAAAAGTTTTGTCCCTTTTCGCCTGTGTGTAGCAAATCTTCCAGACACTAAAGTATTTTGTTGTATTTTAACTATTTATATGCCAAGCATTATGCACAATATAATATTGTTTACGAGTATACCATATTAAGACGAAGAATATCACAGTTTCGTAGCACAAATGAAACTGGAGATCTCTGCAGCAAACCGAGAGAAGTGTAACGAAAACATGTTTTTGAAATTTTCCAGATGCAAAATTATTGTATTTTATATCTCCAGCTACATTTACACTGAAATGTATACCGTACTTGAGCTTTAAAGCATACTGGAATATTATTATGATAAGTAAATATATGCGAGATAGGGAGGAGGATACATTATTTACCAGCGAAGGAACAAAGTTTTCAGTTTTGTGCATTAATTAATTGCCGAAAAAGGAAACTTTTTTCCATGAATAATTAGTTTAGAATTAAAGAAGATTTGTGCACATAGCACCATTCATCCAACGGAATGAATAAGAGCTTTTCGGAGTAAATCAGTATACCGTGTTGTTTGTGCAAAGCTACATAATATAATGAGATCGACGGCTGCTATTTCTGTTGAATTTCATTCGGACGTCACCATCTGATTCACCCTATTTATGCTAAGCCAGTTGTTGCCTTTTGCATTCCCAGTTCTGGGATTCAAACGAGAGGGATTCTTTTGAAATAGACGTATTTATCAGCGGATGTTTTGATCTTGTAAGGTCCTTAGGAGCCAAAACTACTATCAATCAAATTCGTTGATGCTTCCACTAGCCACGGGAGACGATCAAAAACCGAAGATATGCACTTTTCTTAGAGAGTTCTTACCAGATACATGAACGCTACGTGATCGTGCGGGGTGTCGTTGTAAAGGTAATTTAGAGGCAGATGGGCTTAAAATTCACCTACACTGAGATATGAGCAGTTGAAAGTTGTGGTAAGAAATTGACTAGTTCGGCGAACTTGTAATCGAAAAGCAACAGAAGCATTGTGGAGTAGAAGTGACCTATGACCACGTACCTGAGTCACAAGATGTACTTACTTAACGCTATAAACAGAATAGTATCTTGAACGGGAACTATACATCTTGCTGCCCTTGCAAGAGAAAAACAAAATGATAGGACCGCCGGCCGTCGGGAATTATACACAAAACAAAATCCGTAATATCCCCGATAAACTAGTAGTGCCACACAAGATAGGCGAATTTAAACAAATCCGAACGGACAATCATTTAACCCCTGGTAGATTGCTTAATGGCTGGGAAGATTTTCTTGACCGTGATGGAACATAGCATTAACATTACACACGAATAAATCTCTTCAGGCCATTCAGTATACATACGGTACGGCTACGCCACGTAAATACGCGTGGTTTAGATGTACAACAACAGCACTAAATCATTCATTATGTGCGGTGTGTGTCTCTGTATATAAACGGAGTACATAAATCCAATTCAATAATCTCATATAGCCATAAAACGATGAGACTACAGACTAGTTGTGTGTACACGGTAATCAATATAAACTTCCAAATCAGGCAATTGCTCTTCATAACAATTGTGCATTATAGACATAATTCCTCTCGTACACACAACGACATTTGCATGAAGTGTCCTGTTTCCGAAAGCATATGTTTGTCCATTAATGTCCTCCGATTAAATTATGGACATCAATTTCAATTGGGTTATTGAGAGCGATTATTAACGCACCAATATGTTTGCCTAAAATTTTGAAGTGTGCATTGCAGTGAGCAATTCGAAAATCGGATGAATTCCGATCGAATGTCGACAAGGGCTGATAAGCATTTTTTTAAATTTGAAATCCATTTAGTCAACGTCATTCGTAATAAGTTCGGAATGTGGATGAAAATGCCGGAAGTTAGAAGGGTAATTTCCCATGAAAATGGAGTTGTTGTAAGCCCACGAACTGAAATTTTATTGGTTATTGAAAAAAAACAGGCATGCCACAACGTAGAGGGTCATTAACGCCATTCGAAACTTAAGTGTCCATTCCACTCAACAAAAAGTACTCCGTGAGAGAGCCGTAAGAGAGCGAGCTGTCAAATAAACAAAGGAAAAATTGAAAAAATTCAATTTTGTCTCTCACACGGAGTACTTTTTTGGTAAGCATTATTACAACTGTTCGCCCACTAGTGGCTTATTATTCGAAATTTAAATTCTTAAAAATTCTGAAAATTCCTAAAAATTCCAAATAATGAACCCTGTGATACACTAATCCACCACACAGGACCTTGCAAAAGGTTATCAGCATGATTAGGTGTGTCACAGTGATAAGAAGTGTTTATTGTGACAAGGAATGTCAATTGTGACAAGGAGTGTCCATTGTGACAAAGAGTGACAATTATTGTGACAAGGAGTGTCAATTGTGGCAAGGAGTGACAATTGTGACAAGAGTGACAATTGTGGCAAGGAGTGACAATTGTGACAAGGAGTGGCAATTGTGGCAAGGAGTGACAATTGTGACAAGGAGTGTTAAAAATTGTGACAAGGAGTGACAATAATTGTGACAAGGAGTGTCAATTGTGACAAGGAGTATCAATTGTGACAAGGAGTGTCAATTGTGGCAAGGAGTGTCAATTGTGACAAGAAGTGTCAATTGTGACAAGAAGTGACAATAATTGTGACAAGCAGTGTCCATTGTGACAAGGAGTGACAATAATTGTGACAAGGAGTGACAATTGTGACAAGGAGTGTCCATTGTGACAAGGAGTGACAATTGTGACAAGGAGTGTACATTGTGACAAGGAGTGTCAATTGTGACAAGAAGTGTCAATTGTGACAAGAAGTGACAATAATTGTGACAAGGAGTGTCAATTGTGACAAGGAGTGTCAATTGTGACAAGGAGTGTCAATTGTGACAAGGAGTGTCAATTGTGACAAGGAGTGTCAATTGTGACAAGGAGTGTCAATTGTGACAAGGAGTGTCAAATACTTTTCAAAGATTCCAAGAACAATTCCACTTCGCTGATATGTTACACCGTGAATCAATACGTCAAAATGGAAAGAATTTTTTCCCATTCAATAGCACAAGATGAGCTGCGCAATATACAGCGATGTGTCCTCGGAAATAGCGCATTAGCATTTCTCTGCTACGCAGTTATTAACCACTATGGTCTATACAGTGGCCTAATAATGAATTCAAGGGTTTTCGGTGATTTCCATAATTTCTATGGGCGGGCGTGAGTTTTCTATTGTATAAATCCATGTAATAAAGAACCAGCACACGATCCGACTAGAATAGCAAAATTTCCGAATTCTAAAATTGAATTTTTTCTCATTTTTTTTTCAAATGTGAAATTGATCGTCGATTCACGAATACCAATCGTATTGCAAAACTTAAATAACGATAAAAAAGCTGAAACGTGAAACGAAATGCAGATATAACCCCCAGCCGTATCATATTCATATTTTATTTACTTTTGCTACCACAACGCGGCTCTAACCACACTGCACACTTAAATACTTTTTCTACTTCAGTAATAAAATATTCATCACCCCATGGCGCATAAACACACGTCAAACAATAAATTTTCCCATAAAAAAAAACTTTGTTTTAAAGCTTTTCACAACTTATGCATCGTACACATACAACACCCGATGAGTAAGAATGCGCCACCATCAATATTTTTTTAATACCATGAAAACAACACCTAGGAAAAATAATCCCAACTTATGAGCAATGATTTATTTTATGACTCAGAAGGAGATATTGTTTATGGGTCGTGAAATGGGGAAAAAAATAAATCCATTAGGGCGATGTGACGATAGCAGAAGTAAATTAAATATCCAGCCGATAATGCTGGTTATTATTGTTTGAGCTTTTTTCGAAGCTTTTTTTTATTGTTGATGGAATATTCGATTACAGTTGGGAATATCCACTGTGCTGTTTGTAAGTTTTGCATGTAAATGTATCATTCAGCACTATCAAGGGAAATTATTATGCGTCACATTAGCTACAGTTGCCGCGTACGGCTTTATTAAAAATGTAAGAATTTCCACCTGAGATCATGGAAAAGAATCGGCTTTAAAAACCCAGTGTAAATGATATCTTCAATTCGTCGAAATAAACAGTTTCACGCCTCAAAAGCAGGGCTTATTATTCGGAATTTATCCGGGAATGCTCAAGAATTTTTAGGAATTTGTTCTTCAAAATTTTAAAAATTGCTCAAAAGATTGTGTTTAAATTTCCAAGGTCAAACAATTCAAATCGCACACTGAAAATGTTTTTTGCGTTTCTTGATTGAAGTTCTTGGCCTCTCTCTTCTTTTGTTTGTATGAGTGAACCAGATAAAATTCAACGAAATTTTGTAAAACTTACCGAAATTAGGCATGGGCGATAATGATAATGATTATCGATAATTATCGATTATCAATAATCGATAATTATCGACTTTTTTTAGCGAAAATTATCAAAACAATATCGATAATCGATAATTATTGATATTTTGATAATTATCAAGATATCGATAATTCGATATATCGATATTTTGGTCCGAAATTCCGATATTTATCGGTATATTCCTATATATCGGTATATTATCATGAATTTTCAGATAAATATCAAAATATCGATATTTTATAATTATCGAATTTCGATATTTTGATAATTATCGATAATTATCAAATTATCGATAACGATATGATTAATCGATTATCGATAATTTCTTTCGATTGATATTATCGATAATTTTGAACGTCTCCCATCCCTAACCGAAATTTAACGAGACATTTTGAGACATTTTCCGAAGTTTGAGAAACTCTACGAAATTTCACGAAACTTAGGAAACCTAACGAAAATTTGTGAAACTCCGCGAAATTTGCGAAATTGTGCGAAAATTTACAAAATCCTACTGTCAACATTTTCGCAAAGAATAGCCCTTTGTGAAAACAACAGTTGTTTCTTTTGTGTCTCGCTGACAATCAAATACAAAAAAAAATACCAGAAAAATGACATGAGAATCTTTTACCATGATTCAAAAAGCAATCCAGCATGACAACTACAAGTACACCAATCGCCAGATTACTGGCTCGGTATACGAGTATATGCCTAAAGGAATCAAACACACAACTACCCTCTGGCTTTGCACAGAAAGAAAGAAAAAAACCTTAACAGAAGGGTAAATAATTTTATTGACCCTTTTTCTGAGACTTTGAACTCGCAACACTTATCACTCTGCCACGTTTTCTATTTTTCTATACCGTACCGTTCTACCATATAACCCCGAATCCAAATTTTCTTCATTACAAGAACTTGTTTTTTGTCGGTTTCGGTATATACATAAAGCAATTGAAAGGGATTTACAAGGTAAAATAAATGTTTCTTCTTCTTCTTTTTTTGCCCCTTTCGTCATTTCGAATATATAAACATCGTAACACGAAGAATGTACCAATGTCTATAGGGCATCTCGAATTGTACGAATTCGTGCACAAAATACACAACCATTCCCTCAGAAAACGTACACGTATGTACCACTCCGTGTGTGGTAGTGTATTCCATGTGACACACGAATAAATCCTTTCACAAGTTAAATCAAGAGTAACTACGGAAATCTACATACCTTTTTGCAATGTTCCAGTAAATCCATTTTATCCCTTAGGCACGTTGTGCCAGGTGTCTTTATGTTCAAATCCGTTGTCCATCGTCCCTCTTCGGATAAATGTTGTGGGTGATATGATTGGCCGGCTTCGCACAGTACAGCTATTTGTGGTTCCCATCGAGGAGACGCTGCCTGTTTGTCGAAAGAAAAATTGAGAGAAAATGTTTAGACGGGTTTACTGGAAAGGTTTATGGTAAGCTGTAAAGTTGTAGACAATTAAAAAAAAAAAAGAATAATTTTCGCTCATTTGATAGAGTGGAAGGAATGGTTCATTTGAATGGTTAATGAGTTTCGTCAGTTGGTTTTCAATTAATCAAAAAGTCGGACCAAACTTTCATATGAAACATGACAGGGTGTACAGACTTTACTCGCCCACACAATACTTACAGAAGAAAGGTCATTTTAAATCTACTTTGATGGTCCTAATCTCAACAATTTAATCCGAGAAAATGTTTAATAAGGGATAGAGAAGCAATTAGACAAAATGGTATTCTGATCAGAGTCGTGTTTATTTCCTTCGCAGTTCCTTGTTTGTAATTTGGTTTCAAACAGTCAGCTAAAGGTCTACATACACTTACGCCATTTAGTTCTTCACTTACGATCACGAAGCTCCTCCCACTTTCTATTGTTTTTAAGTAAGCGAAGTGGCTGCCATTGCAGCTTAAATATCAAAATCAGAGCCAATTATTTGTGATATTTTTGAAAATTTCGTTAAGTTTCGCAAAGTTTCGTTAAGTTTCACAAATGAAAGGCGCTAATTGAAATGAAACCCTTTTCGACACTAGTGCTCGTTTAGACATTTGTTTCCAAAACTTTAACCCAAATTTACTTGCGTTTCTAAGACGTTGAAGTCTAGTACTTTGGGGCCGTCACATTTCGTTGGTTGAAGGAAAAAGAATCAAATCAGATAAATGTTTTAGCCAGCTTTGTCGGCTGTTTACGACTTCCTCATCAAATTTTTCATTTATGTATGTGATAAAGACTCTGATTAATTCGTTCTTTACGTCCGATGTTCTTTGATTTTTTTTTTTTCAAACAAAAAACTTTCGATTCCAAAAATGAATGCATTATCTCTCGCAAAAGTTTCACTTAATTTTATCTGCGGCATTCACAAAAAAACATGAAATTTTTTTCGGAACAAGTTTTTTAAAACTCTGCAGATTCATTTCGAATATGGATAAAGTTTGCGAACAACACTTTTAGTTAAAAAAAGAACGATTTTCTACAAACTTTTGTACAGCGCTAGTTTCTCTCTGAAAGACTTTCAACAAGAGAATTATGAAAATCATCATCTGTTATCGACAACAACAACAGCAATGATTGCTTTATTTAAGTATAAAACATTGAAGATTTTGTATTAAATACAAGAAATTGTTTGAAACAAGTGATGCAATAGATTTAGTTCTTGAACTGGCGTTTTTAGAGCTTTTTGTTGGAAAGTGTGTTTTCAGGCGGTAGAAAACTCCATTCCGCTGCTAACCTGTCACATATGCCTGTTCATCTGTTATTGATAACGACGACAAAAATAATGACAAGCTCTGGGTAATATATCATCTTCAATTACTGTACTTTCAAACGTAACCTCACTTAAGTTTCGTTAAATGACATTTGTACGGATCGATCGTGTGCTGTTGTTCTCTTGAAAATCTTAAGTTTTTGTCAATTGCTCTCGTTTTTCATTATTCGAGTCATTTGTTTTGTGACTAAAGAGTCGATTTGCTGCCGATTTAAGTGGTGATTTGTCGTAGTTCATCGAATTTACGTGAAATTTGGTTTAAATTGCAATTTGAAAGAAGTCATTGTCTGCATTGACACAACGAAACGATATTCTATTGTACTGAACGTGACAAATTGAACAATATTGTAAGGATGGCGTCCAAGTGTAAGAGCTGTAACAACACTATATCGAATTGTGATTTCATAACTTGTGCCGGTGTTTGCGGCGAACATTTTCACATTAAGTGTGTTTCTGTCACGAAATCCATGCTGACTGCTGTGACGAACTCCCCAAACATCCATTGGTATTTCATCATTGTAATGATAGCAATAGAAACATTTCTGCTGTGGTAAATGGCATAAACGAGTCAATCGAACGTCTATCGAGCTCGCTGTCCAGTAACTTGCTCCAATTCTTGGATGGCTTCAGGATCCTGATGGGCAAACTTTTTGAAACCATCGGTACCGTAAACATTGCTCAAAATTTGTCTAACGCTGCTGATGTACATGAGCAAGATATAGAACATCGTAAAAAAAATTTCACTGAACATCGTCGTATGGAATGTGATCAGCTCGACGATATTGATCTTAAAGGAAACGAAACCGATCTTATAACTAACGAAAAGTGTCTCAACGGTTCAAATTTCGGTACGCCCGCTGCTACTTCTATCCATAATCGTACGAAAAGTGTGGTCATTTCGAATATCGGTAAAGGCATCTCAACTGATTACCTGGAAAATTACTTGGTGGACGAACTGAAAATCGATAGAAATAAGATCCGTGTCTCGCTATTATTGCCGGCCGGTAGAACTGTGAACGACATGATATTTCTACAGTTTAAAGTGACCGTTCCAGATGACATGTATGCGTCAATAATGGATTCAAATACGTGGCCTAGTAATGTATGCATTCGTGATTTTGTCGACAAGCCGAGACGAAGCGTAGGAGTGACGTTGGAAAATTTTATGAAAAAGACGGGATGTAAATCGATTAATTGTTAAACGATCGTCTTCTTATTTGTTCTCATGTTGTGTAAACTTTAGTTCTCTTCTTTGTCAGTTGATTTTGATTTGTGATCTCCCAAGCTGCGCTTGGCTTCGGTTTAAATTGGAATTTTGATCTTTAAATTGTTGAAATTGTTCTGTATGTTAATGAATCGTCGTTTTTGTAAATACGCCAGTAAGGTTTAACCCGTTGGTGGAAGAAAAATAAAAAAATAAATGTTTCGTTCATTCATTCATTTGTATGAGATTTTTTTAACGTTGATGGCATCTCTTGACGTGGATGGCATTTCAAACGGCCTTGAAGATGATCTATAGTAAAATGCATGTTAAAAAAATTGAAATGCATGATTTGAAATCAAGCGATTAAAGATTTGATCGAGGGAAGTAATAGACCCGATAATAATACTGGTCATATGCTCGCCGTATGTAACAGGCTAAAGCCTGCTAAATTTGATTATATATGTCACAGCCAATGGGATTATTCATTGCATTTTGTGTTAATGAACTAGTATAGCAGCTGAGTAGTATCTGGGAACCTACAACAAAACCGCCACCAATGCAATAAACAATTTGATTTCGTTTCATTGACGATTGGTCGAATGACATTTCTAGTGAGAAAAGTGCCGAACTTTCTCTACCGAGACGAGAAAATACAACTTTTCTCACTCGAACTGTCACTTTGTTTATGTCGAAAATGGTATAGTGAATGGATGAGTTTTGTTTCGTGGAGAAAAACGGTAAGTAACACCTCGCACACATGAAAAACGTTGTGCTTACCTCTGGGAGAAAAGGGAAATTTCAACTCGCTTCGCTCTGGTCGTAAATATCTTTATATAACTATTGAACAGAGGTGCAAATTAAGGATTGAATTACGATTAATCTCATAGATTTTTCCTGCTACCGGACGGAAATCACTTGAGACGATTGTTCATCTTTACATTGAACCACTTTCCAACAATAGCCAACAACTACATTACAATCAAGTATAATGTTGGACACTAAGACTAAGAGGACAATACAAAATTGGATAGAGTGTGCAAAAAAGGAAAGAAATTGTCCTTTACTTTATTGGATGCCAGAGAGAGAGAGATATATATAGAGCAGACCAGAGTATCTTATTCCAATTTTTAAGAACTTTATTATATTTTTCATTTCATGTTCAAGTATCACATAAAATGGGTAAATAAAAAGAGACGAAAATTGAAGATTTACCCATGAAAGTATCAAAATATGCAAAGAGATAGCTGGGTTGTTGGGAAAATAACAAGATAAAGTTTAAACAACGAAACTGTGTAGCATCATACTATCTGAGCCGTTATTATACATAGCGAAGATCATACATCGTCATCCAAATATTTAAGTATAACAATATTGCACAACATAGCAGAGAATAAGCATACAGAGTAGTATCATCACCATCATCATCATAGAGTAGGGTGGTTATTATTAGAAATTTGGATGCTAATGGCTGTCATTCATTGATAAATCCAGTTATTTTTCGACATTTGGTGCAACAGCTCAAGTCATTCACGTCAAAATTTTCAACTGCCCAATTCAGAGCGACTAGGAGTTTTGAGAGGATTCTTCCATTGAGCCTACTTCTATCAGGTAAATTTCACTGTTTTCGATAAGAAGTCGTTGAGAAGGTGGGAATCCTGAGATTAGCGTTAAGCAGACAATCCCTAAAGATATATACACGAATAGGTGCCATAGATGATAAGCTTGCGGTGGTTTGGGATCGCACCAACTACTCGCCGTATTTCCGATCTTGTAAATTTGAGGAGCTCATTACTACAAGACTTCGTCACAACTGATCGGAATAGCTCAATATGAATACCTCCTTGGTAGGAATTCCATAGTTGTTAATGCACTTGTTGCAGCCATTACGCAACCAAAGTTTTCCTAGCTTCCTGGTTTTGACTCTTATTCTATAAAACCACTGTCCGATACTAGATTGGCGAGTTTCATTCCCAAGAACCTTACTATGCCATGGTACCCAGACTACGTTCAAACGGTTACACTCGCCAAGTTCGCTCAGCATGTGTTTTTTCACAAAATTTTCGGAGTGACATTTCTCGGCTTGACAGATAGCTCATACATTTTCTGTCAACATTGTGCCTGCAAGCATTTTACATTTTTTCTAAAAGAAACATCGAAGAACATCGAAACGAATAATGCGATACTCGTATCACCCTATAACAATGTTGTGTACATATTCCGCAATAGTAAAACTCCGAAAGTAAGGGCGAACACATAAAATTGCAAATAGAAAAATAAATTTATTTTTCATATTTATTCGGAGCGCATCACTTACGATACAGTAATATTATACGTTATATCGTATACGTCGTATTATGCTGTATACACAATTTTTTGTAGAAATGTTTCTATGATATATATTCCACCCCCGAATACCAGGAAAAATCATAATTTTTACTGTCGCTTCTTATAAACCTGAATAAATATTACTTTCTTAGTCATATATTTGTACCTTGGCATTAGAAAATTTTTTCAACTGAATACCATCCCACACCGCTATTATACATACACACACCATCCGTATACATATTATATATGACAAATTCCAGGCGTTCAGACGAAATTTTCAACATTTTTTTACGGTACTAGCGAAAATACAATGCATCCTGTTCAAGGCTGTTTGAAACGTCAGACATCACGAAAGCTATCAAGCATGTTTGCTTTGAAAGAATAAATTTACTTGCAATTGAGTCTAAAAGATTGAGCTTAAACAGAACCTAACGAAAAATTATTTGAGGTTACGTTTGTACGTCCATGATGTATACTGTACAATAAAATTCAATAACGTCCTCAGGAACAAACGTAACCTCAACAGAAACTGATTTCCTGTTTTTCGTTTACGACAATTCTTAAAGTTAGGTTGACAATTGGCATGGTGATGTTTATCACTTCAAAATGATCTTGGCACAGATTTATCGAATGCAAATGAAACGGTTCCAAGGTCATTTTGAAATGGTGACCGTCATTTTTTCGTTAAAGTTTTCGGTAACTTTTAAAGTGAGGTTACGTCCAATTCTGTGGATGACGTTTGCCATTTCGAAATGATCCGGGAACACACCTACTTTGTGCACACATGTGGTTTTGATATTTGATATTTACGGTGAGGTCAGGTCCTATTTTTTAGGAATTTAATTTAATTTTAAAATTATGCCCTGGTTGCGGTTATGTTTACCCATACGGTGGATGACATCAGCAATTTTTGAATTTTTAAAGTTCGCTTTTGCTGTGCGATGGAATAGTTAGTACAACAATTTTATGTATAATCAATACACTTCGAGCAAAAGTGATCGTAGTGACAGCTGTATGAAATGGTATTTTATAGTGTTTTATGTATGACACACTGTCAAGATTCAGTACCATATGAAGAATACCACTCATGCTTGAAGTGCGTTAGTATAATAGATCATCTTCAAGGCCGTTTGAAATTCCATCCACGTCAAGAGATGCCATCCACGTTAAAAAAATCTCATACAAATGAATGAATGAACGAAACATTAAACGATGAGGTTACGTCTGAAAGTCTCGCATCTTGAAGATGATATATAAATCCGAATTCCCCTCATTCATGGACTCGGTCATATGTTTATTTGCCGTTACGGTAAGAAACGTTTAAAATATTTTGTTAGCATAAAAAAGTGCTTTACATGGATGGGCTTTGAGATACACACACACACACACACACCACAGCTCGCAGCAACTCTTCATGGTTTATGGTGGAAGCATCATTTTCGCAGAAATATTATAAGTTAAAAATGTGGAGTAAAGTCGAACTGTTGTAAAAGCTTGGCAGTTAAACACAGATTGTGGGCGACTGGTTCACCGCGACTGGTTAAGTAAAATTTTGTCTAACGTAATTGGTATGAAAAGTATTTCCGAGGGCATCTAATGTTATTCTTTTGTAAAATGATTGGTGCCAGGAGGTTTTGGATTTTTTTCTAATTAAAGTGAACTAAAAAAAAGATAAAGTTTCATTGAAAACACTCATGTGAGTTCATCAATTTGTATACATTCAGGATATTATTCAAGTTTACAGAAATTCTGATTTTCCGACACTACGACTCTGTACACTGGAGCTAATAATGCAAAAATGTCGATGGGTTTTGACAGAATACGTGTCATTTCTACAGTAGGATTATCGTCCCTTACGATATGTTATTATGATATTGACGAAAAAGCGATATTATCGCCGAGAAGATGATAATGTCGTCCACAAAATTGTGTGTGATAATATCACCCATTGTGGTATTACTATCCAGTGTAATAATTTCAGGGCAACATATCGCCTAGAGTGTGCTATTAGCTCTTTCTGTGAGATATTATAGTGTTCTATGCGAAAATGGCAGCTTTTTCGATCAATAATATACTCTCTGAGCGATAATATTGCACGGAATTGCAAAATTTCATCTCTGGGCGATATTATCGTCCGGGGAGATATTATCGTATGGGACGATAATCACACGGTAGAAATGAGATGTCACCTTTTTGACATTGCATTCTAAAATAATGGTACAAAAGGTTCATAGTCAAGCTAAGGGGCGAAGATAGTTCGAAATAAGTATTGTCTCCTTGCTAGGGAGTGTTACACACAAAAAGTTTAATTCAAATATTGAGACGCTTTTGAGACAGAATTGAAAAAAATTTGCAAAAACCGTTAAAACTCATCGAAACTCTCGGTAGAAAAAGAAAACTTTTCTTTAAGTGACTCGCTTCGCTCGTGATACAACACATCAAAATACAGAAAATCGACCGTCCAGCACACATGAAAATATTTAAAAATCCACATTTATACGTCTCTCGCAGCGACGTTATCTTAGAAGGCTCTTACAAGGCTGAACAAATCAATGAATTCGAATGCAATAATTTCAAATCGGAACGATTAACTGAATATGACAATTCATAGCATTATCCAGTTCAGTTCAAACTGTCATTACGACCTAGATAGTATCTGGTTGTTCACATTTTGTTTCTCTCCGTTTTTTTTAATCAATAATTTGCACCAAACATGAATTTCAAAATGAATATTTTCAAATCGATACTTATGCATGGAATGCATGGTATGGTATGTCCTTCTTCTTCTTCTTCTTCTTTTTCAGCCTGTTTCTATCCACTGCTGGATGTAGGCCTCTCCAACTTCTTTCCATTTCGTACGATCCATTGCCATTTGCTGCCAGTTTGTACCTGCAATATTCTTAATTCCGTTTGTCCATCTCTCTGGTGGTCTACCTATAGCTCGTCTTTTATATGGTCGCCAGTTCATGATCTTTTTGGTCCAACGTTCGTCTGTCCTTCTTGCAATATGTCCCGCCCAGCTCCATTTCAGAGATGCTATTCTTTCCATGACATCAACGACCCTGGTTTGTTGTCGAATCCATTGATTCGTCATTCTGTCTCTGAGTGTTATTCCAAGCATACTCCGTTCCATGGCTCTTTGTGTCACTCTCAATTTATCTTCGGATGCTTTTGTTAAAGTTAACGTTTCCGCTCCATAAGTGAGCACTGGAAGGACACAAGTGTCGAAAACTTTGCGTTTCAGACTATTATTCATTTTGCTTTTGAAAATTAGTCTGAGTTTTCCGAACGCTGCCCATGCAAGACCAATCCTACGTCTTATTTCTGCAGTTTGGTTGTCCAGACCTAACTTCAGTTTATGTCCTAGATATACATAGCTGTCGACTCGTTCAATGACAGTGTCACCAATTTTGATTTCTCTATCGTCCCCGATGTTGGTCATGACTTTTGTTTTCGATAAGTTCATCTTGAGGCCAACTTTGCTCGCCTCTTCACTTAACTGTTGTAGCATAAGCTGAGCCTGACCTAGATTCGCTGCTATCGGTACAATGTCATCAGCGAAGCGGAGATTGCTCAGGTACTCTCCATTTATCTTTAATCCCATTTTACTCCAGTTTAACTTCCTAAAAATACTCTGCAGAATCGCCGTGAATAATTTCGGTGAAATGGTGTCACCCTGCCTTACACCTCGGCCAATTCTGAATTTCTCCGTGCTCTTATGAAGTTTTATACATGAAGTAGCATTTTTGTACACATATCGAATTGTGTTGGAGTACCTTGAGTCTACTCTACATTCGTCTAATGCGTCCAATATCGACCATGTTTCCACTGAATCGAAAGCTTTTTCGAAGTCTATGAATAGCAAGACTATGTCGATGTTGTATTCACGACACTTCTCAATAAGCGTTCTCATCACCTGCAAATGGTCGTTTGTGCTGAAACCAGATCTGAAAGCAGCTTGTTCAACAGGTTGGTAGAAGTCGAACTTGTTAGTGTTCCTCTTCGTAATGATTTTCATAAACAACTTGTAGAGTGTTGACAATAGGCTTATGGGTCGGTAATTTTCCAGCTTTGTTATGTCTCCTTTTTTATGCAGCAATGTAATTACCGCATTTTCCCAGGCTTCTGGTACTTCTTCCCATTGGAGACATTGATTAAACAAAGCCGTGATTGCCTTTAATAATGAGTCTCCACCTAGTTTAATGGCTTCCACTGGAACACCATCTTCTCCGGGAGACTTTTTGTTTTTCATCTCGGCTACTGCAGCTTTGACTTCATCAACAGTTATGTCGGGCATATCCTCCGATCCCACGTTTCTTATTATTGGTCTATCTTCGGTTTCTTCCGTTGGGCTCTGTCTTGCTGAAGAAAACAAATTCTCATAAAATTCTGTTGCAATGTTTAATATCGCATTTCGATCCGTTTGGATCGTTCCTGTTTTGTCTCGTAATTTGAAGATTTCTTTTTTGGCGTTTGTCATTTTTCTTCGTAGGACTTTCATATTGCAGTTAGCTTCAATTATGTTTTGAGCCAATTGGACATTATATTTTCTTTCATCTGATCTCCTTGCTTTGTTGATACTTTTAGACAGGTTCCGGTATTCCACCGAATCTCGTCCTCCGTTTTTTACCAACTCTGCTCTGCTTGCGATCAGGTCTAATGTTTCTCTGCTGAGTTTTGATTCTTTCCCTTGGACGGATTTGCATTTGGATTTCATGAAACCCATTATTGTATCGACGATTTTGGTATTCAATTCGTCCAATGTTTCACATTGATTGTTGACGTTATCTAATTCGGCAGTCATTTTCGTAGCAAATTCTTCATTTTGTGTGTAAAGCCGTTGTACGTCAATCCTTTCACTTTTCTGAACTAGTTGTGATCTTTGAAATCTGGTATTTAACGTGACTCTTGCACGAACCATTCGGTGATCACTACCGGTTGAAAAATTGTTTAGGACCGTAACGTTCTTAACGGTTGACTTACAGCCAGTTATGATGTAATCGATCTCATTTTTCGTTACACCATCTGCACTAGCCCAAGTCCATTTCCGTTGAGGCTTTCCTGCAAAAAATGAATTCATTGCGTACAAATTGTGTTGCTGTAAGAAGTTGAGTAAAGTATTTCCACGCTCATTTCTTTGGTCGTTGCTAAAACTACCAACAGAAACTTCGGAGTCTTCTTCTCGTTTTCCCAGCTTCGCATTGAAATCACCGATTAGATATTGGTAATGTGAAGGGTTTTCGTCCAGAGCTTTCTCGACATCTTCATAGAATCTTTCTACTTCTTCGTCATCATGGGTGGACGTGGGTGCGTAAACCTGAATTAATTTGACACTGTATCTGTTATTTATCTTCAGGCTTACGTATATCACTCGATCGGATATGCTTTTCGTGTGAATTATGCGATCCGACCACCGCTTGTTTATGAACAATCCGACACCGTGCATCAGCATCTGACTGTCACTTCCTCGGTAGAAGAATGTATGCCCTGATTGTAATTTCAGGCATTCCTCTCCAGGTTTTCTCACTTCGCTCACTCCCACAACATCCCATTTTATCTTTTCTAGCTCTTCTTCCATTTCTTGCATTTTTTGTCTTGACGACAATGTTCTGGCATTATATGTGGCAATGTATAATTCGTTATGGCTTCGTTTGAAGGTTTTTAGCATTAAAACACCACGCTTGCTACTGCGGGTTGGTGAGTATGAAAGCTTTACTTTGCTCGCCCCCGGTAATCCTCGAGCTCTGACCCGCACATTTCTGCACGTTCCGGGACCACCGTGCCTATCAAAGTGCACAGTGCCCGACGGGGTAGTGTTACTCTTTTTGAACATTCTTTTCCATAAAGCTTTGCCCATTCTTTTGAACCTATCTGAGCAAAAGGTTATTCGTCCTTTAAAAGCTTAACCTAGTAGCTAATAAGAATTCTGGGATCGTTCTATCCTTTGGCTTCCTGATCGTGTTGTTTCACCTCAACGTTGGTCCCTTAACCCCAATTCTTTCGGCTTCCAGCTCACGATTCATTCAACCTTAAGATTGATCTATCTAATCCTATCTTATCTACTGCTACGTCCTCGTTAAACTTCATTCCCTCCACTCTTTTTCAAACTGGCTTGGGACAGTCTTTGGCGGTGTTTATGGTATGTCCAATCACATATAAATATTGTAAATACAACTTGCATTTGAATTATACCGAGCTCAATGTTGTGTATTCTGTTTGAGTGTCGCCTCTGTTATGTTTTAATGCGATTAATGGATTAACAGTTGCGAGTGTTATCTATTTACCAGTCTCCAATGAATTTCTATTTTATTATTCATTGGAAATGTTGAAAGATAAATTTATTATCGGAGAGGAGAACAGTCGAGAACCTGACACTAATGTGACATTGAAAGAAAAACGATTCCAAGGAAGAACACTCGGATCTAAATGCACTAATTGATTCGTATATCGAAACAACAACGATATAATGTTGTTATTTACAGTGCATCAGAGATGGAAACGATGTAATGACTGGAAAAAACACAACTGTGACGTCACTTTACAAAGATCATTTACAAAGAAGTGCAAATATTTTTGTCCATTTGCGTGTAAGAAAATTTAGATTTGGGAAAACTTGGACAAGCCTAATCAGTGCTTGTTATTAGAAAAAAAATCCGAATATTGGGAAATTAGTGAAATTTAGAGAAATTTAAGAGAAATCTACAAAATGTAGGGAAATTTAGGAAAATTGCGAAACATTTCCAAATATTGGGCACTGAAAATGATGTAGCGAATTATGTGTTCCAAACTACAGGCCTTGCTTCTGATTTATAGGAGTTTAATGACATTTTCGAAGTGTAATTTTAGGATTTTTAGGAATTTTAGAATATTTTGGAGTTTTAGGAGATTTTCGGAGAATATTCGAAATTTTGGGAGTTTTAGGAGGTTTTAAGATATGTGGGAGGCCTGAAATTATAGCACTCAGCTAAATTATCGAAAGCGAAGCTATCAAATAACCATGTCAGCGTCCACTAGTTCACCAGTCAGGCATGAGCGCCGACGGAGAAACCTCGGCGGCGGCTAGCCGAAAAAAATTTCTCGGCGGCGGCGAAAAAGTCGGCTTGAGCCGGCTTAAAACGGCTCGGCTGGAGGTTCCTTTTAACTTTTTTTTTAAAATAAAATCGTTTAGATAAATTCATGGAAAATGAACTAGTAAGCATGAAAATGAAATTGTACGGAAAGCGAAAATGTAAGTAGATTAGGTTGTTCAAAGTGCAAGTGGAACTGGTCTTGTTACAAGCAAGTCTCTAAGTCTAAGGTTCACTAACACGTCAAGTTTTATTGCCTCAAAACTTGAACTAAATGGAAAATCATGCTCCAGTACACTCATTTAACTCATTAAGAAAATGGTTTTCGAGAAGAAATCGAAAGCTCACGAAAATCAAGTAAAAATTGAAAAGAAAAAAAATCGAGAAAATTCGCAAAGATCGATAAAGTTTTCTCAAATTTGTGAATTAACTGATTGTGCGCCTTCGGCTCGTTCCGCAAAGGTCACACTTGCCAAAACAACAAACTTAGAAGCGAGGACGTAATATACCATTCTGGAAAATTCATGAAAATTCAAGAAAATTTTCAAAATTTTCTTAATTTTGAAAAAAAAATTCAAAAAGTACTTGAGCTGCTTAGGATCAACAGGAATCTCGGTTTTCAAAATTATTTCACCCATTCACCTTTCGAAATCTTTATTTCATTTTCCAGCCGTTTCAAGCCGGCTTGAGCCGTGTTTTTGGCACCGGCTCGGCTGCGGCGCGGCTTGCTCAAAAATGGCCGGCGGCGGCTTGATCTGCGGCTTATTTTCGGCGGCGCTCATGCCTGGCACCAGTGCAATGGGAAAAACTTTATTGTCAGAAAAATATGGCAGAAACATGCTTTCATTTTATAAATTGATAAAACAGCAAAAATGCAATCCAATTTTACCTCAATGGATGTCTAGACAAAATTTCTGAACTCGACATCAAAATCTTGACATGACCGTACAACCCATACCACTTAATGTAACACATAGCGAATTGTGTATGTACCAACCAACATCAATTTATAAAAATTTCGGAGTGTTGTATACCGTCTCACATGAGTGGCAACACTCCCATTTTTCATACATTAATTCAAGAATCGAAAATTAAAAATTTTGTAAATGAAATGTGTGCTGGTAAAGTTTTGTCTGTATCGGGTTTATGTAGCTCGGATTTGAATTCATTGCACATTTTGGTAGGTTCGATGGAAATCATCGATTTCAGCAATTAAAAATACAAAACACCAACTTCACTCCTCACTCGTATCAATCACGTGATTGCAATTTAAATCGAAATTCAATAAAATCGCAAAATAGATTTGGGCTTTCAAGCAACAATTTATTATTTCTGCTGAGTTCACTGGCGTCAAAGTGTCTCTGTAAAATTTTTAATTTCTCCCCATTGTTCACACAATGTCCTACAAAACGGCATTGTTTAACAGTTGTATGACAAATGATAATGCTCCAACCATTGTGCTTTATAGTGTATCATGATGATTCATTGGTGTAACCGATTTACATTGTTGGTGCGAGTTACATCCAAAGAAGTCAGCCTAGAGAGTGAATTTAAGATGGCCTTTAGTAGAGTTTGGATTGAATCCAATTTTCCTTCCACATCAAGTTCCACTCATCGAAAGCAGTAATGAAAACATGGGAATGTTACTAGAAAGACACTGCTCGTGGCTTGTCTTTGAATTGTTTACTATGCAGAGAGTGTGGGTACGTGAACTTACTGCTCAATCCTTTGGCAGATGTAAATTTTATCGATTTGTTATACGCACAGGCTCTGGCGAGTACCGCTGTCTAGATTTTTAAGCGTTGGCATAACAATTATTATTGACAAAATCCACACGAAAAGCGAAAATCAATTTGGAATTTATGCCATTTCATCGCAAAAATCAAACAATCTCCATCCTACCCGTTGTTACGATATGTACTGATGAAATGGTGGCAATGACAATGCTTAACGCAACCGAAATTTCATACGAATAAGAAGATGTTCAATGAGAAATCGTTAGCTGAAATTATAGCTTGCACCCACTCTGAACTTTTTCTCTTTTTTCGTTTCTTTTATAACAAAGATTCAAAAGTTTTAATTGAAGCCTAGCCAATAATTAGCCAAGAGGGATATTTTCTTACGAAGTACTGGCACTTGTTCATTACTTGCGCGATATGATAAAAAGAAGATTTTTCTCTTTGTTTAAGATAATTTTCCATACGACTGCATGTACTGCATTGCATAGATTCATGAAATTGTGGCAAACAAAATTAACTCGAAAGCCTATTTTAAATCAATCCAAAGGATTATTTAACTTATATTAGGCATTTAGAGAATGACAAATCTTGCGAAAATCAATTATTTCCAGTAGGAGACCACTCGTTGAAATAACTGCTAATAATCTTATCACAGGACAGTGGGTAGTCATACCTTTATGCATAGTAATATCTAGTGAATTATAAGTGGAATGAAAGTAGGAACAGATTCAATCAGACTGGATTGTGGCAGAATACATCATGTGACTGCATAACACTAATGCACCAACAAGTTTCTACATTCGGATCAGCCAACGAAACTACTGTCGCGTCGGCCAAGTCGAATTGATCAACAACCAGAGTAGGGTTTCGCAACTATTTGAATATTACTTCTCTTACCGCGCAACTCTTTTACGTCGTTTCCCGAATCTTTCATTTCAATAGATTGATTTTATCAAAAAAAGGTAATTAATTATTCGCTGTCGCAACTGACGGTACATCGAACCAATCAAAATATTTTTTTCAGCGGAACTAAGAGCTGGCACGTACCGACTTTGTATTCCAATTCGAATGAATTTTGGTTCTATCAAAAACAACCACCGAAATGAATATAAATGTTTACCGACTGCCCCATGCGAAAGTAAAACATTACACAGCAATTTGCCCCCTCCGAAAATGATCCATCACATGTGGCCTGTTTTCGCTTCATTTTACGTGAATTTTTATGTGAAATTCAACTTTTACATGAGGTAGTCGGTGCTACGTAATGGTGCTTCGCCATGTAATGAGTAACAGTTTTGAGATAGCTACTCGCAAACTCTGTCGTGTATTTTTGAACAACTTGATTCGGTAACGGTTTTTTGACAAGAGTAGTGGTCAGTGCCTATTTTTCGTGAAATTTTAATGAAATTTAATGAAATTTCGTGAAATTCATGAAATTTTGTGAAATTCATGAAATTTTGTGAAATTCGTGAAATAAATTTTCAAAACAGGCCCTGGTAGTGGTATAACTCTACACTCGCCAATAAAGCAGTTGCTGAAGCTTGTTGCTCAAAAACACACTTGGGAGTTGGGTTTTATCACAAAATTGTTAACTCACGTAATGAATTACTTTCGCAGCATCCAATGTAAACTACTGTTTCCAGTTGTACTTTCAGCTACACAGACGGAATCAGCCAAGTCAATATTGATTTTGGTTTATTTATGAAAACTTTTGTACCGAACTGTGTACCCGAGTAATGAACATGCAGTTGTTGAGCTGAACACGTAGTGTCGAATCCTTACGATGCCATTTCATATTTAACTTTTCTGTATATTGTCAATAAATAAGTGATTTTAATGGCGATGTCTCTTTCTGGAGGGACTATTTTCATCTCTGGCAAGTGCGATATCAATGACTTTTCAAAACATAGTGCAGTGACATTACCAGAATCTTTTTTTAGCCATCAAAGCTACTTAAGCAGATCGAAACAAACGACAAAGTTCCATTTCAAAATTCATGATTCAGTGTAGTATATGACCGAAAATCTAACCGACAAATCTTTCAACAGAAATGGAGAGAGAGTTAGAAGCAGGTCAACTATTCTATCTCAAGTATTTAAGTAATTTATTAAAAAGGAGAATGTGCCACGACATAACCAACTTACTTAAAACGATACTATCATTTCCATATCCTGGTCCCACACCATTTCAACTTGAACGAACGAACCGAAAAACTAAAGTCCATTAATCATCAACCAACCGGACTCAGTCACATTACATGTCCGCCATTTACATCCTTTTGTGTATATATAATATACGGAAAAATGTCATTTTATCACGTAGAGAGGAGCCTCCATTTACAATAATGTTACAGCCAACGATATGGATGTTTCACACACACACACACATAACGCTTTTAATGTCATAAAATGCGGAAGATATTTGCCTATCTCCGTGTCATTATAAACGAGCTTTTTGGCGTTGAATGTTTTCCGTTATTCGAGCACATATTTTTATGTTCAACTTTTGGTAAACTAAGAGCACCATTATGGTATGTGAGGTAATGCACCGAGAAAAATTTGGTGTCCGTTACGGGCTCTTTAATTAATGAGGAATGTAGTTGAGTTTAATAATCGAAAAACCTGAATTAGGTCCCTTTCGTGACTCTGTGTGTAGCTCCCGGTACTGTTGGCTCTTTCACATTGCTTTGTGTAGCTCGTGTAGCTACAGTTACTGTTGGTACAAATAGAGACGCGAAACAGACCTAATTCAAATTTTGTTCTCCTGTCAAGCTTGACAATAGCAACGCGTAAGAAGGCTAATAGGTTTCTTCTAAGGCCGTTCAAAATGTCAATTGTCATACACAGAGAAGCCAACACAACCTCACTTTGAAGTTTTAACGAACAAATTGGTTTAAGTTGCGGTTAGGTGTGCTTCTGTGGATGACGGTCAGTTGTTTTCGGCCTGTCAAAATTCGTGCTTACCGTACGATGTGAAATCTATTCATATTTGTCTTCTGTTCTCCTGTCAAGCTTGACAGTATATCGAGTCAAACTTGAATGAAGAACCCAAAAAAACAAGGCATCAGAACAGTCGGAGCGTTTGCTGTGACTTAGCCCCGTACGACCCGGGCTTTAGCCCAAGGGCCCAAATTTGAAACTTTTTTCGCCACGTTCTTTTCGGTATTCAATTACCTTCCATAAAAAACGAAAACTAACAAATTCGGATGAGATTTACTCGATTTATGTGCAAAAAACACTTTGGGCCGAGTAGCGGCCTTAGTCCAAGGGCCCAAATTTGAAACTTTTTTCGTCACGTTCTTTTCGGTATTCAATTACCTTCCATAAAAAACTAAATCTAGCAAAATCGGATGAGATTTACTCGATTTATGTGCAAAAAACACTTAGGGCCGAGTAGCGGCCTTAGTCCAAGGGCCCAAATTTGAAACTTTTTTTGCCATCATTCTATTCGGCATTCAGTTATCTCTCAAATGAAACAAAAACTAGCAAATTCGGATGAGATTTACTCGATTTATGTGCAAAAAACACTTAGGGCCGAGTAGCGGCCTTAGTCCAAGGGCCCAAATTTGAAACTTTTTTTGCCATCATTCTATTCGGCATTCAATTATCTCTCAAATGAAACAAAAACTAGCAAATTCGGATGAGATTTACTCGATTTATGTGCAAAAAACACTTAGGGCCGAGTAGCGGCCTTAGTCCAAGGGCCCAAATTTGAAACTTTTTTTGCCATCATTCTATTCGGCATTCAATTATCTCTCAAATGAAACAAAAACTAGCAAATTCGGATGAGATTTACTCGATTTATGTGCAAAAAACACTTAGGGCCGAGTAGCGGCCTTAGTCCAAGGGCCCTAATTTGAAACTTTTTTCGCCACGTTCTTTTCGGTATTCAATTACCTTCTCGATTTACTCGATTTATGTGCAAAAAACACTTAGGGCCGAGTAACAACCTTTGAGCCCTCCCAACAAGCCCGAGTTGCATCTTACCCAAAAACAATGTTCAGCAACTTTGTTCTACTCGTCAATACCTTTCATTTGATATATCACAAGCAGCTATTGTGTGCGTATTTCGGTAGATATCGTCGAAAGACTGAAAAACACCTATCGGGCCCTAGCTCTGGAAGGGCCGACCCTACCATGCCCATTTTCGAACTTGACCTTACTTTTGTCGATACCAATCGGCGAAAAAAAGAATTTTGAAAAAAGGTTGTGATTTACTCAAGCTAGAGGGGTCACAGACGGACGGACGGACGGACGGACATTTTTTTTATTGCGGATTCATCATCTATGAACATAACCAAATGCTTTGCCCTTACTGTCTGCTTCCAATTCCACGTGTTACAAACGTCATATTAATCTTATAAGCCCCCAGTACTTCGTACGGGGCTAAAAATTAATGAGGCCTCTTTCGCGTTGCTACCATCGTTATGTGTAGCTGTAGAAAGTTCCTACATTAATACATAAAGTATTAGAACCCAGGCCGATGTTTAGTTCTCTGTGTATGCGCCCTAGATTTCCCTCTGTGTAAATGTGCTAACATATAATACGGAAAAGACATAACAGTTTGAGTATGTTCAGTCAGATATCTGCTCAATTTTTATGAACAAGAAAGCACATCAGAAAACCCCTTCAACGTTAGAACCAAAAAGCCATCATATTCGAGGCAAAGTTTGATTATAATGTAGTGTCAAAGTCGTAATAAATGGCGGATATGAACGATGATGATTATATAACGTGAGCTCTGGCAAATGTACAAAATATGTATTCGTTCCAATGCTGAAAAGAGTTTTATTTCGCCATATGCACCATAAATGTTAAGTCAATAACATATCGTGAAATTCAGCCATAAAAGAAGAACAAAATTTGTTCCATTAAAGTGGCGACGAGGCAACTTACTTCAATTGGTTACTACGCGAACATTTTAATGTTTTGCACGAAGACAATGGGGCAAAACATTAAAACCGATTTTTTCATTTTCCTCATATTCCCGGACCCATGTCTCACTATTCCGTAATCACTATATCAGACATATCCGAAAATCGTCTCTGTTGTTCATATTTGAATTGGATTAACATTTAATTAAATGAATATTTGCTTTGTACCGACGACACAAGATGAATATTTTGCAGAACATAGCGAACCTTTGTGCAACTCATCTCTATCATTTCATTCTCATCCGTAGCAAATTTTAAAACCTTCGCGCATAATTTAGGGTTACTTGAAGTATGTCAATATATATCAGTATCTCATATAAATATTTATGACGTTCGTTGCTGCGATTTCTTTTTCTTTTTCTTGGGTTAACTAAAAGTCATTTATTATTCATAGCAAGCTCCTCGTCGCAGCCAATCAATTACACGCAATAAAATGGGTAAGTTTTTGCAAAACATTAAAACAATTGGTCGTTTTTTTCTGTCAACAAAAGTTTTTACAGAAATTATCGTTCAAATCTTTTCTTAAAAACACTCCAGAAATGTATTCGTTCGAAAATCTGAATGCGCTGAAACCAAGCGAAGTGTCTCAAATACTGATACAAAAGGGACTGAAGCCGTATGGCAGTAAATATACGCAAATACGGAGACTGCTCCATAAGATGGCTCCACCAAAGAAGCCACCAACGTTCCGGGAATTGCGGAGTATAATTATTGAACACGATTTGGAACGGGCCGCTACGAAAGAAGATATGCTCAGAATTGTCAGAAGGTAATGATGCTACGATAAAGTGTACACAAATTTATTCTCTTCTTTGAATATTTGAGCAGTTATGCCGAAGGTCGCAGCAAAGCATCAGCTGGTGTGCCTATAGTATCGCAATCGATATGGAACTTGAACGGCAATTAGCCAACGATCAGGGCATTGGACCACAAACGAGCATCAATCCGGAAATCGGACTGGATGCGTGCGACGATATGGAACTTGAACGGCAATTAGCCAACGATCAGGGCATTGGACCACAAACGAGCATCAATCCGGAAATCGGACTGGATGCGTGCGACGATATGGAACTTGAACGGCAATTAGCCAACGATCAGGGCATTGGACCACAAACGAGCATCAATCCGGAAATCGGACTGGATGCGTGCAACGATCCAAAAAGGAACAAAAAACGTCAAATTATCTACACAAGTAGTTCCTATTTGAAAAAATTCTATGAAGCACAAATTAGAGCTGGTGTACCTGTACGGTTCAAAGCGCGCAACGATATGGACACCGAAGAACAGTCGGTCAACGATCCGGACATTAGACTGCAAACACACAACGAGCCAAAAAGCAACAATTGTCCAATTCTATATCAACCAATTGCTCACTACGTTATGCCAGTGGGATCGTTTCGGTGCATCCAATACAATTCAAGAGACGGGCTGTGCAATGTCGTTACCATCTGCGATGAATCCGTTGACGTTCAAGCCAAAGACATTTTCCAAGTCGTATTCATTCCTTGGTACGATACAAACGGTGTTTTTGTAAATGTGTCGGTTGGGATTAGCTGTCAGTTGGACATCAGCGATTATGCCCGTAAAATTTGGAGCAAAGTCCAGCGATCTATCGAAAAAAAATCTGTATACTTGGAAGGATGTGGTAGTGCCATTGCTGCCGATTTATATTTATCCTGGCGAATGGAAAGCGACATGTCATTTGGAAGTGGCATTTATGCTCACCGGAAAGTTGTAGCGGAGAAAGCTAAGGGGCTGATAAGGGATGCACTTGACAGTTTGCGATTTTCAAGCCCATCCGATTTCGATACAATACTCGCTCCATGTCTATGTTTCATTAAGACTGCTCTACATAATTTAGCCCCCAAGTTGGCGGAACATAATCAATTAGCTTTAGACAAGCTATTAACAAGTGGAACAATAAATCGAAAACCGCGCTTCACATTCAATTTCGGTAGTGCGAATGAGCTATCAGATCTGCAATCAATAATGTAGGTGTAACCAGTAAAAGTGAAACGGAGCAATATGTACATATAACTTGTTATTGGATAAGTCGACCGAATTTTATGAAATATATTTACTTTGTTATCGGCGCTAAATTAATTTGTTTGCTCTGTTCAATGAAACGGATTCTAGACAAAAGAAATTGTTTTACATAAGACAAAAACTGAATCCTGTCACCAGCTTTCGATAATATTTACTTACAAATTTTCGGTAATGGAGGATTTAATACGACCCAAAAATTCAATTTTGATGACAGAAAAAAAACCGCAAAGATGTTTACCGTAATTTTTTTTTAATGTTTTGCACGAAGACAATGGTGCAAAACATTAAAATTAAAAAATCGGTTTTAATATTTAATATTTTGCCCCATTGTCTTCGTGCAAAACATTAAAATGTTCGCGTAGTAACCAAAACGATGACACATTTTACAATTTAATCAAAAAATGTCGCTGAGTGTGTGTGCGGAGCTTATTGTGAATTTTTGATGCTGTTATGTCACATAATTTAACGCTTTTCCATGCCCTCGTTTATGCTTTTTACGCGATAGACGGTAAATGGTTGACAATTTACAGTCATCGAGGCGGTACATAATCGTTATATAGAAGGTGCTTAACAAAGTATATTACAGAAGAATGGTAGTGTGTGTAATACCGTAACCGTACACCCAGTGTACGTTTTAACTTTGTCGGAAAATTGGATACAATGATGCCGAGTCTAATGATTTAATTTCGTCTAATTGCATTGACACCCTAAACTCCTCTCGGTATTTTTCTCTTCTTTTTTTCCAACGTAAATCCGGCTTCGGATCAATTTTCGCTTACATGGAAAATGTTGGTTGTCGTTGCGGTTGTGAGATAATAATAAAAAAAAGAAAAAACTCGGGATGGATATTACATCGCCGTTGTGTTATTATTTACGGAGATATGTGCCCAGGAGGTGTTTAGCATTCACTTGCCGCCATTTGACTAGCCGTGGCGTGCATTTATACGGATTATACGTAACCGCACAACGAGATTAAGTTTGGCTGGATACCGATTTTCGGTGTATGTGTGTGTGGGTGATGTGTAGGTGGAATTAACGGTTCGGTTTCGTTGCGAAATTTTCAAACGGTGAAATAATTAAAAAATAAAATTGTTAAACAAAAACAGAAGCCTGCGGGTGGATTACCGGAAAACAAAATATCTGAAGGGATAGGGCGGAACACGGAATAAGTAAATTTGAAATCATCTGTTCGGAACTGATGGTAAAATTTGTCTAATTTAATTCTTAAATGCACCACAAAGCGAACCGCAAAGCTTAAAGCGATTTTAATATTAGCTTTGTGCTAATACCTTTAGCTACAACACTGACGTCATTTGGAAACTTACAACAACGCCCTTCATACCATAAAGACATCATCTCCTCTGGTATTTTCTCTTCCTCCTTTTAAAGTTGAAGAAACATTTCTTTAATGCGGATTACGCGGTACACGAAATTTATGTGTACGTCTGATGTGTATTACGGCAGAAACGTGACTGAGGAGATTATAAACAAATTTTGATATGCAAATATTCGTCTTCACATCCGAAGACTTTGTTCTCCGACTTTATTATAATGGAAATGGTGAAATAATGACATTGATAGATGTTCCAATGGATGGATGAATGGAACGGGGTTATAGAGTTTTAACTGGAGCGTAAATTGATTGGCTGACAAACTGATGTTTAGGACATAATGGGGCTACGCATACCATTCCGGTGAAATTTGCCTGGGAAATAGAAAGTTCGCAGAAAATTCAATTTCAAAAATCACTAATTGAAATCGATTAGAATGTCGAAATTGTCCTATTTCGAGAGCGTACGCATTCTACTTGCTTTCCTTATATTAGGTCTAACCACGAGCTGTCTAATCAAAAATAAAATTGTCTAAAAGTCGACTGGAACTGTGCTGTAAAAGTTCTTTATGTAACAAGAACCGTTTGGTATGGAGGGCAACGTGATCACACTAAATCGCGAAGGTAAAGTGGAGGAGACAACAAGAGCGATAAAAGTTCTTTTCGCACTCTAAAGTTATGCCATGAACTTGGTTCACAAAAAATAGAGTGCTGACATAGAGTAGCCTTATAACGAAATGTAATAGAATTAAATAGGAAAATCTATTACATTCGAACTGTAGTTTCCAAACAGCATTTCCCTATACATAAGAAGACACTAGTTAATCGCTCATTTTTATCGTCAATAGATGACTCCACAGCTGTACAAGCTATACGTATTCGCACAGTGTTTAAGCTATTAGTTTATCTAAAGCATTTCATTTTCCCTTCGTGTTGCATTGCTATATCACATTCAACTACAGTCATTTAACGTCGGTGGTGGTGGTGGTGATGTTGATAACAACTGGATTTATGTAAATGTGTATTTATACCGACCACATTTTTAACTGCGTTTTTTTTGCCCCTGTTGTTGACTCAGAGCTCGTGGGGTTGAACGTAAAGCGTAGAAATACAATTCAATGGAATATTTGTATAAGAAAATGGTTGAATAAAAATGTATAACTTAATTACGTGCAAGGATAAAAACGAGCTGTATCGCACGTTGGCGTTGTTGGGTATAATAAATAACTTCAACACACGTCAAGTAATTCAAGCTATTAATTTATTCATTGGTAGAAATTGACTTAATTTTATTACGAAAATACCTGGAGCTTTTTTCCAAGTGTTACATTCAAACGAAACTTTTCGGCAATGAAATATCTTTTTACTTTACTAGTGAGGTAAAGTGGCTATTCCCTCACTAGTGAAAACCTTTTCCCTCGCTCGTAAAGTAAAACTATTTCATAACATTTGCTTAAATCGAAATTTTGTGTCGGCGAAACCGAGGCTAACAACACATCGTAAGCGCAAAATTTCAGTTTAGTCACAAGGTTTTATGAACAAGATTGGCATCCTCATTTTTAGAAATTTACACTTGATCGCACTGCTGTACACAATATTCAATTTTTCTACCAAGGTAGCATGCCAGTATTTTTCGCACTAGATGTCGTTTGTCAATTCTAGGCGAATCCGAGGATGACAAGACCGTGGTAGATATCACGTTTTTTGCCAATCGAATTACTGTTACTGGAATATTGGATAATGAATTACCATACGAGGTTAGGAAATGCCAAAATGTACGTCGCGACGTAACTGGATGTTAACGATCACTGTTTGAGCAGTGCGCATTTTTGGGAATTTTAATTCGGAAAATTCCTAAAACTTGCAAAATTCAAAAAACAAAAACATTTTCACAATTTTCTCAGGAATTTTTCGGAATTTTCAGAATTAAAATTCTCCAAAATAGGTCCATGTGTCAAACTCATCCTCGGCTCTTATTGGCAATGTCACATACAGTGCAAAACAAAAGCACCCTTATTCCATCACATGTACCGAAAGTAGCTATTTTTCTGTTTATTTACCGATTAGACTGAAACTTAAGAGGAATCACCACTTGGCTAAATTGTAGCCTACATTTCTGCGTTTTTTATTATTTGATCGGCGATATCTTTAAAAAGAAAAAGTTTTTCAAAAATGTGGAACCATTATTTTCTGTAAAAGTATGTTAGCTTTAAATGAAAAATATTTTTTTTAGCTATAGTTTTATGTGCTCCGAGAAAATCGTGCAGATTATGCAAATTTGGGTAATCTGCACGATTTTCTCGGTGCACATAAAACCTATGGCTAAAAAAATATTTTTCATTTAAAGCTAACATACTTTTACAGAAAATAATGGTTCCACATTTTTGAAAAACTTTTTCTTTTTAAAGATATCGCCGATCAAATAATAAAAAACGCAGAAATGTAGGCTACAATTTAGCCAAGTGGTGATTCCTCTTAAACATTTTATTTACCAACAAATGTTGTAATACAGAAAATATTGAACCTTAATGTAGACGTTCGAATGTGCTTTCCCTCGATCGTAATTGAACAAAAATATTAAAACAATAGTATAGAAAGTGGTAGAAATCACGCGATTTCATTTGTTCCGAAATGAAAAATCGAAATAAATGATGAAATGACGCTAAGCTTTTCTGGTTGGTGCGAACGGTCGCTAGTGAAAGAATATTCTAGGAAATCTCGATTGGCCTGAAGGGGCGCCACAGGTTTTTTTTTCAGTACTCCATTTTTTACGCTTTATTTTCAAGTGATATAGCTTCACTCCGACTGGTCATGGTACAGGGCCCAGCAAAGTCACTACACAAATACACGGTAAAGTCAAAGTCATTGACTCAGCTTGACTCTCATACAAAGTCCACCAAGTCATGGTACAGCATTTTTCGAAGTAGTTTCCCCCTAGCAATTTTATTGCAATGTGTACAAGAAATGTAATAGAATTCTGCATAAATCTATTACATTCGAGCTTTAGTTTCCAAACATCTCTACCCTTTTTTATGCGCCAAGAATATCAGGTCCAAAATGGATGAATTTATCCCTTCTGTTAATCAAAGTACTTCGAATGATACGAAATCTGAAATGGTTCTTGAATGAATTTAAGACCATTTTGGTTAGATCCAACAAAACTATCTAATCCACTCAACTGTGTTGGACTGTAAAGCCTCAATGTGTGTGTTGTTCCAAGTATAAATGAAAGATCTAGTACTTCAGTGTCTAACAAACATAGATAAAAGTAAGTGGAACTTGTTACAGCGACACGTTTTTCTCTCCCTCCCACCTAACACGACTCTCCCAATTACGCTCAGTTACTGCATGGTCACCAGTCAATGCAATCATCCAAAGTTTCTTCTGACATTTTAATTTTGTCCGTATTACTTACCTCGTAAAAAAAAAAGATGAATCGAGATTTATCTCAGTAAACCCTTTTGAAATACGTTCCGATTCCGATCAATAGACTTCTCAGAGATAAGCAAAAGTTTTTTTTTCCTTCCTCCCATCAAGAATTAAACCTTTTCATAACCATTGAATAACAAAATGTTTTTTTAAAAAAAATGTTTTCTTCTCTTGCCTTTCTTTTCTTTAACAAAAATGATATCTCCCAAGTTTATGATGTACCCAATACTGAACATTTTGATTCATGGAAAACTTTGTTCGCTTCCAGAAAGATATTTAATTCCACTTTTTGAGTGGTTTTCTGTACCAATCGAAAAGTTTTTTTTTATGTCGATTTTCAGAAGAGGGTAACTTTTCCTTGTATTAGCCGGGGTATTATTATATATGACTGTCTGTGTAATATAGAACGTCGTTGCTTCAAAGTCTATGTATCTACGTTTATACACGTCCATAAATATTTCGATTTTATGTGATATACGAAAAATGTCTAAGGTTTTTATTCGGGTATTAGGAAGGGTTTAACCAAGTTGATTATTGGAACTTTGCAGTATATTCCATTTTGTCGTTCGTTGCCTTCACTAAAAAACACTAACAATATAACACACAGAGAGGCCACGGCACAGGTACGTTATGTTTGTTTGGTTGTGTGTTTATTGATCGACCGCTTGAATTTTATCATTTCAATTGGTCCGATGCGCAAGGGGAAATTAATTATCAAAGGAATTTTCATATGAATTTCGGATATATGTTGTGAAGCATCTCGCTATACTCTTTGTGGCATCGTTAGATGTTAGACAAATAGAACGTGACGATTAGCAATGAATCGATAATTCACTCGAATGGTTAGGTGATTTTTTTTAGCGAAATTAATTCGAATCATTCATAATCAGCCATAAACAAGCCGTCAGTGATCCTAGTACGTCTGCAGCCCTAATGCGTCTACAACCAAATTACGTCCTTTTCCTTATTGCGTCCGTAATCCTAGGACATGCTAAACCCTATTAAGTCACATTTTTACACAAATTCTTTCAAATAGATGAAAAATTAACAAAAAAAATCACTTGGGGCTCTAAATTTAATATTGAATATTAGGAACGAGCCTACTATCACCACCATAATACCAGGAGGGAACCCTAAAAAATCTGAAAAATTCTTCAAAGTCCTGAAGATATCGAACTGGGAAGATGGTGGACCATGTGGAGTGGTGGAATCTTAGGAACCAACATACCTTAATGATACCTTAATATGCAGAAAAAAACTCCGAAATCTTTTAAAATCCTAAAGTTCTAGAACTGGGAAGATGGTGGACCATGTGGAGTGGTGGAATTATAGGAACTGACCTACTGCCTTAATGATTCTAAACGTCCAAAAAAAACTGAGATATTCTTCAAAATCCCTAAGTTTCAGAACTGGGAAGATGGTGGAGTGATGTAACTTTGTGAACCAAAATATTACCTCAATAATTCTAAAAGCTGAAAAATATTATGAAAATTGGTTCTTGCTTCAGTTACATGCAAAAACCGTGACCGTACTTCGAACGGGTCTAACAACAAACTCAAATTATCCAAGGAAAACCAGTCAAAAGTTCGGCTAATTTATTACATGATACTTCCCGAAATGTACTCTCTCTTCTGGTTTTCATCGTCTTGTTGTAACGAAGAAAAGAAATTGACATTAAGAGTAAATTTATCATCGGAACGTGATTGTGCAATGGCAGCATATGGGACCACGTTCAACCTTTATCCACCATTTGGAATATGTAAGTCCTTAGCGCAATGCAGTTTTTGTTCAGCAGAATATTGCTGACTAATTGAAATGAAAAAGGAATCGGCGATTTAATTCTGGAAAGTCACACATCCACACACTCACACAAAAATAAATGGTGTATCGGTACGTGGTGGCGGTAAAATAAGAAAAATCGCCATGTCATTTAGTGGACAAAATCTCATTTCATTCAACATCACGTTGGGATGGAACGGTGGTGGATAATAAATCAATATTGGATGACACAGAGCTCATTGACGACAATTTAATGAAACAAAAAAAAACGAAAAGTTTTACAATGTGAATGGCGTCAGGACAAGAACGCCCGTATTAATGTTAAACAAAGATTAGTTTTGCTCTCAGGCGGGCGAACACAGACATTAGATACGCCCGCTTAATCCTACACCATGCATATCATGCATGTCACCGTACGAAAAATTGGGTAAAGGCAAGACTCAGTTCATCAGTGGCCTAGTTTAATACAAAAGATATTGAGAAAGAGTGAATATGATTAGGGGTCATTTAAATAGTGCATACGATAAAAAAGACCATTTTTAGACTCCCCCTGCCTCCGTGGACGCTGAAATACAAAGGAAAAAAATTAAAAATTTACCTAGCACACGCTTATATTTGATCCATTGATCCATCTCTCAAAGACAGTATGTGCACTATTTGAAGCCTAAGTTGTTGACTATATAACAAATGATGGAAATTTGGTGGTAGAACGAACATTTAACTTCGTAAATGCATTTTTCCCGAGTTATTGATAATTTTAGTCTACTAGCACCACTGAAAAATACGGACGTCATTGCGGCATGACCCCTTAGAGCACCTGTAACTCTCGAGAATAGCGGTTTCTTCAGCCATGAAAGTTTGCAACTGCCGAAAAATTGTATCTATTTCTCACCTCCTCAAAGACCAGTAAATCCACGGTCGGTATAGCTCAGTGGTAATGTCCCTACAGTTCACTCAAGCTTCATAATTTAGGTAGTTGCAGTGTGTTTTGTGGCTGCAACGATGTACACTCTGAATGACTCGTATGACGTAACCCAAATACGATGAATTTTGTATATGTCAAGCCTACATTTAGGCGAGACATCAATTAGCATCTAACTTTCCTTAAATAGTATTTGCATACTTTGAGGTGTGGTGCGAAAGTCCAGATTGTTCTTGTTATTGGCCATGACTTTGTGACTTTGTATGAAACAGAGGGTCAACCTGAGCCTTTTGAAGAGATTTCGCGGGCTTTGAGCTTGTATTCCATGAAATTTTACTTTTTTCCAATGGAATCCAAAAAAAAGCTCAAAGCTTTCGAAAGCTCTACAAAGCTCTTCCAAATTCCAAATACGTTGTGTTGTCTCTCGTACGAAAGCATCGATAACAGTGCCGACTATCATCTGAGTTTTATAGCTCAGCAATTCGGTATTGTTTTACACATTCCTTCCAAGTTGCATCAAACATTTTCGAATCATATGCAAGGCAGTAAATATACATATAATCCATGTTGTGTGTGCACTGCACGTATACCTTCCGTATTATATCTATTATGCAGCTTAATGCAACTATATACCGAATACAGATCTTCTCTCATACAAAGGGAATCCTAATGCAAACTGTATAAAAGATGGTTCGTCTACATAATTTATGTTGAATTCAATGTCTCGCTTCTAACCCGTTGTTATCTGCCTCTTTTCTGCTTATATTATAATACACACCGGCTATATGTGGATGTGTAATAACATACACCATCCCATGTGTGTATCAAAACGTATAACAACTTTTTATCTCAGGTCTTTTTCGAGTGGCTGTATAGCATCTCGTATAGAATGTAGCCCAGTACGAGTTGTCGCTCATTTGATTTTCCATATAAAATGCTAAACCACAGCGCACATTTAGGTAATAAAGTATGGAGTACCAATGGGATACAAATAGGTCACTAATCCCATTATTATCGTCGGGGATGCCTGTGTCATATGAGAGTGTATAAAGAAGGGATAATTTCGCCAGAGGCTTTGTTTGTTTGCAATAAACTCTTTTTTTTTGTTCTTATTATTGCTTTTAGTGGACCTTGCATGAATTATGATCATATTGATAAAAGCGATTAAAATACGGTTGTGTCTGTTTCAATTCCAACAATATGTTGGGGGATAATGTGGCGTTTTATATTGCCATTCAGAAATGTTTTTTTTTTTTCAATTGGATTTACATTGAGTCAGGTCAAGTTTGCATAATTAATCCATTTTAAAGTGCCAAATGGTTTTGTTGTCCACGCGATGGAACATTGAAATAGTTATGGAAATGATGAGGGTATTCGGTAAAATATTCATCAAGTCAATCGGTTACCAGTGGTAACTTACCACCGTCGTCAAAGTGAGTTGATTTTTTTTTAGATTTGTGCCAATACGAAGACAGTCAAACTAATGACAAACACGCTTAAGTGTATTGATTGAACATTATATGAAGTAATAGAAGATTGATGTGAATCATCCAAAATGACGTCCGAAAAAACGCCTCGATGTATGCAAATACTTTCTGAGAGAAAGATAGGCGCTTAATTGATATCTCGCCTAAATGTAGACATTTTGCCATCCTTCTGTGTTTGTTCCCAGTGAAGATATTGATTGAATAATTTCGTTATTGTACAAAGTAATGCAGGCTAGACAGTATCCCAACAAAAATCTCTTCGAGAAAAGTGTGACGCAGTCTTTGAAATACAATTTCTAAAATGAATGATATCGCTAGAGTTGACGCTTTCAGCTTCGTTACGCAAAAATTAAATTTTACACCCAATTTTAGTTCAAACAAGCTGGCTTAGGTTTTCTCATCATCTGCCAAATAATTTTTACAAAAAAAATTTAGACTGGAAACAACCAAAATTTTACCAAAAAAATCTGCGTCGCAAAGTTTCAGATGTTCAGGAACAGACCAGCAAGAAAATTTATCTGCCACATGCGACGCACTTTTCTCGAAGAGATTTTTGTTGGGATATCAGTCGTTTTAGAAGTGTACTCAACACTGCTTTTTATAACAGTTTACAGTTTTAATACAAAAATTTTACGAAAATCGAAAATTTTACGAAATTTCAAAATTTGACGAAATTCGAAAATTTGACGAAATTTGACGAAATTCGAAAATTTGACGAAATTCGACGAAATTCGAAAATTTGACGAAATTTGACGAAATTCGAAAATTTGACAAAATTTGACGAAATTCTAAAATTGGTCTAAATTTGTCGAAATTCGAAAATTTGACGAAATTTGAAAATTTGACGAAATTCGAAAATTTGACGAAATTTGAAAATTTGATGAATATATAGTTGTCGCGTCTCAAAAAATTTTCTTCGTTCTTTTTTTGGAAGTTAGACTGCGTCAACACAAATTCATCATATTAGTTTACGTCAGATGATACATATGGGTCCGATCTACATATCAAATGTTAGGTCATATGCTTAAATTAAGCACCTCCCAGTGCAGTTGGCTTTACGTTCATAATTTCACCTTTATGTTTATCAATATCACAGTTTCGTAAGCTTTTGACATTTCTCTCATATATTTTATGTCAAAAGTCTACTCACCAACTTTACTACTTATAATGGTTTACCCCCATTCAGTGTGTGCATCGTTGCAGCCACCAAACATACTGCAACTACCCAATTTATGAAGGTTTAGTGAACCCTAACACGCTACCAATTGCGAGAATCGCTAGAAAAATTCCATGTGGGAATCGAACCCGGGTAATTTGAAAAGTCATCTACTATACTACGATTCGCAGATGATATTGTTTTGATAGCAATGGATCTGGACCAAGCACAAGTCATGTTACAACAGCTGAACGAAGAATCAAGCAAAGTCGGTCTCAAAATGAACAAACACACAAGTTAAGACTAGGTCTAGACAATCAGTCAGCAAAGGTCAAAAGAATAATTGGTCTTGGATGGGCAGCGTTCGGAAAACTAAGGATGATTTTTAAAAGCAAAATGAACAACAGACTGAAAAGAAAAGTGTTTGATTCGTGTGTCCTACCGGTGCTGACGTATGGAGCAGATACGTTAACACAAACGAAAGCATCCGAGAACAAGCTCAGAGTAGCACAAAGAGCAATGGATGCTTGGGATTTCGCTTAGAGATAAAATGACGAATCAGTGGATGCGGCAACAAACGAAAGTCGTAGACCTGATGGAAAGGATAGCATCACTGAAGTGAAATTGGGCAGGACACATTGCGAGAATGACAGACGAGCGTTGGACCATAATGAAACGTAAACGTAAAGCCATAATGAATTGGAGACCACCAATGACACGACCACCAGAAAGATGGACGAATTCGATCAAGCGAATGGTGGGGACAAACTGGCAGCAAATGGCAATGGATCATTCAGAATGGAAGACAAAAGGAGAGGCCTACATCCAGCAGTAGATATCAACGGGCTTATTAAGAAGAAGAAGAAGAAGATACTTCTGTAGAGTATATGGTTAGTCAGCTGTCAGCGAAAACGTTGAAAACAGTAGGCCATTAGTATGAAAATGATGGACAAACAAATGAAGTAAAAGATTTGTTGAAAATTCTTAAATTTAACAGATTGCTGTTCAAAAGTGCTACAACCAGAGAAATGATAATAGATGGTGCTGTGCCGGCTGTATGGAAGCAACGCCATCTGTTATCATTTCATTGACTACATCAGAGCTGGTACATTGGTGGATTTGGAAAGAGAATCTCAATAAATTTTAGGGATCTGCTCTACACTAAAGGTTAGAGACAACGGTCAATGTAAAAATCAAGACTAGTATGACTGCTTGTTCGGTCGTAGATTGTCTGCTCTGAACGACTAAATCAGTTTAACATAAATTATGCTGCCGATTAACATCCACCACCATATTACTCTCCAGCAAGGCAAACGTAAACAAAATAATATTTTCTCATTCATAATTCGGTGAAGTAATATATCCACTCAAGTCTTCTTCACCCAGCTAAAATAAACAACCGATTCGACTTTGAATATGTTGATTTAAAATCAAAAAGCAGCAAAGAAAGTATCAAATAAACATTTGACTTCGCAACGAGAGTGTGCGGTGTGTTGTGTGTGTATGTATTATTATGTCATGGAATTTGAATTTCGCCAGAGATTTGATACCACTGTTCGTAAAGAATTGAGTGTAGACCTCTCATCGGCTGGTATAATATTCCCGTACTTATAATAATATACAATTCATGCCGAACATGGTTGTAGTTGTTTACATGCATGGCATGGATATATCAATATAAATGTGGATTGTTAAAACAAAAGATTTTTGTCTTCATGCTGTGTGCTCTTAGCGTTAATTTTATCTATAGTTGGCAATCAATCCAATTTTAACCCTTAGGCTTGATGATATTTGTGTGGATGTGTGTGCGGATTAATCAGAACGCTTTATGAACATTTTGTCTTATCAAAGTTATCATTCTTCATCTGTTTGCCATTTTCTAATTGCCGGGGGCCCGTCATAAGTATAGTAATTTCGAATAAATTTTTGCGGGACGCAGTGCAAGTTAGACAATTAAAACTTGTGATCGGTTTCATCGTGAACTTATTTCTCCAATGAGAACACTACCCATTGGTTTTTGTGCTACTTGACTTAACGTGAGGAGTGACTGAGTTTAAGAGTGACTGAGTTTAGGAGTGACTGAGTTTAGTAGTGTCTGAGTTTAGGAGTGACTAAGTTTAAGAGTGACTGATTTTAAGATTAAGAGTGACTGAGTTTAGGAGTGACTGCCTTTAAGAGTGACTGAGTTTATGAGTGATTGAGTTTAGTAGTGACTGCGTTTAGAACTGACTGAGTTTAGGAATGACTGAGTTTAGGAGTGACTGAGTTTAGGAGTGATTGAGTTTAAGATTAATAGTGACTAAGTTTAGGAGTGACTTCTTTAAGAGTGACTGAGTTTAGGAGTGACTGAGTTTAGGAGTGATTGAGTTTAGGAGTGACTGCGTTTAGAGTTGATTGAATTTAGTGGTGACTTAACGTTAAGTGAATATATTCTGAATAGTCAAGAAGATTGATTTCTTTTCACTGACTGTACGACTTTAAGGCAAATTTTTTTCAGCTGATCCACTTATACAAACCGAGAAGTTTATACGCTTGTTTAAACGGCACAGGGTAGTGCTATGCTACAACCGTTTCAAGACGTAAAAAATACTTTTTATTGTATGAGTGGATCAGCTGGAAACAAACTCATGTCAAAGTCTTCGACTGTCTATCAGCAGGAAGAAAACAACAATTTAGTCCGCGCCGGTGCACAAAACTTGAGTTTTCTTTTAATGTCGCGAAAGTCAACTCAGGAAAGTAGAGTTTTCTTGGATGATTTGCAGCATTTTTGTTACACTCGTACCACAAAAGTCACTGTAAATAAGAAGAGAGATGGAGGCAGATACCCAACACTTTTAACTGGGAAAGAATTTCGTTAAACCGGATATTGCTATGGGCACTGGCAAGTGAATTGAATACTGATGATGATGATTCAATCTGACACCAACCATAGCTTTTAAGTAGCCTAGTAGAAGGTCTAACGAAGATTAGGGTTTCAGTTGACTAAAAGTTACAACGAGCACGGGATACTACGGCAGCTCTTAGTAGTTTTGAAAAACTTGCTAGAACTGACAAATCAATGCTCATTGAGACGAAATCATATTATGCTGAAGCTTCGTACTCATCAATGGAATGAATGGAGGGGTAAGCAAGTGAAGCAACGCGAATAAATCTTCATCCAACTAATCAGTTATCAATGACGGTGTTGGATTTCCTCGCATTGTTTCCCTTGAAAATTTCGAAAGGCTAACTTTTCGGTGGCAGCCAAACTGTACTTTTTTCGGCATTCCGATGGTAAGTGGATTTTGACGATAAAAACAACATGAGTGCCATATGGCTAGCGATGGCAAACTTTTGCAATTAGGACAACAACAGAAACATATTCCCGTCTCTCCTGAACGATATGCCGACCGCAAAAGTTATCCAATTTATGACACTAGATGGCCGTGCATTTGTAGAACAAAAAAAAGTCGACAAAAACCACGAAAAGAATCATAAAAATGAACAGAATTTTCTTGCTTTTTTAATGTTTTTTTTTACCGAACACAAAAGTCTTTCAAATCAAGTCAGACAATTTGCTTTACGTAAAACAAGGTCTCACCATTTAATGTCCTAAAGTCAGCAGTCACCAGCCAGTCAATACATTAATAAAAAGTGCGTATTGAGCATGGACGGAGCATATAAAATACAAAAGTGTACGTAACGACCAGATGTACGTAATGTATATAATACATACATACCTACAATACAACCCACATAAAGTCGGCAGAAAGAAAACAGAACACAGAAAAAGTAAAATACAAAAAAAAGAAGAAGAAGAGACTGCCGTCGCATAGTAAAATCAATAATCGTATTCGAGTCGACGGAAAAAGAGCTAAACGTCGAACAAAAGATGATTATGAAATAAAAGAAAAGACGAGCAAAAAAGGAACAATAAAAGAAACAAATTCGGTGGATACCGTCAGATCGTCTTGGCGTAATTTAAAATAAATCCAAAGATTATCGAAAATGAAGCGTAACGATTCTTGAGTTTGAATTGATTTTCGAGCGGATTGAATTTCATTCTTCTATAGCAAATAAACATCGAATTTTCCCGTGAGTGGTGGAACTTGAGAGTTTTCAATGCGAAATGTCCTAAATAATTGCTGTCTGTTCTGTTTCTGTGTAACTTTCCTGTTACGTTTTACGGAAAATTGGAGATGAATGGAAAAATTAGTCACTTACCTTCACCGGAGCCGCTGGAATCCAAAGGAAAATGGTAAAAACAAATATGCAAATCCACGATAACATTTCGATCGAATGTTTTCCGAACAGTTTCCACCAAGAATCCAATTGGATTTGTTTCTTAGAGAATATTATCAATGTTAACACACTTGACAATGTATCACACGCTGTACACAAAACACAATATAATTTGGCAGCAAGTTTTCGACAACAAAAAAACAAGTTTTCCGAATCGTTAAAACAAATAAAAATGCAGTTGGACGATATCTGCGGTAATATAAATTCACGCGCGCCCAAACGGGAAAAACAAGTTATTCACCACCCTCTCAATCGATTTCCAATATTTCAATAATTTGACGATATTTTAACTGTCAAAATGTATAGCAACACACCGCAACACACCAATTCCAAATTTGTTTAATCGAACATTTACAACATGGAATGTTAGACGAATATGCATGAACACATTACACTCAAAAAAACAACAACGAAACCTGGTTCAAACTTCCACCAGAGCATTCAAATATTTTTCTATTTTTCAATAAATATCCACCAGAACAGTTCGATATTTTGAAAGCTATGTAACGAGCGACACTGCTGAACACGAACTGATGATTCAACGAAGAGAGAATTTGTTCACTGGTTCGAGGGGGGCATATATTTTGAATGAAATTGCGCTCCAGAAACACTGTGTGTTGTAGCACATTTTAAAAACGGTGGTCCGAGTGGGTGTATCTGTGCGAGAGCGCGAGAACATTTTCACTTGGCAGTTTTGAGAATCTGATTGAACATAATAAGAGAGAAAAATTGATACCACACGAAAATGTATGGAGAATTCTTCACACAAAAATGTATGAAAAAAACCTTCACACAAAAATGTATGAACGATTCTTCACACAAAAATGTTGAAAGGTGCGATCACTCTCGGGACATTTTCTCTGCGATGTATACAAATTAACAGAATTGATAAAAGAAATTTTTTTCAATGAAATTATTCTCTTTATTCATCATAAAATCTAATCAAAGGAAAATTTCAACAAAAATTAAATGGAACTGAAAGCTTTATTCAATGACAATACGAAGGGAAATAATTTGGTTTTACGTCTATTGAAACTCTTGACAGGGTTCCTGACGTACTACATACAGGAGCATAATGCGCTTAAAATTTGTCATTGCAACCACCTATTGTATATTATTATGAAGATTGTGAAACATTAGGAAATTCCTTGGTGGCGTTCGTGGCCCACACAGCACATAGCAAGATGAATTTAAAGTTCATTGCTTTATTCATTGAATTTCGTTACAATAATCTACTTAATTACCGCCCAACCCTAATTGGTTAACAATATCCCTTTGATAAACATTTTACGCGTAAAGCTAATAATATCGAGCAATGTTAACGGGGACAGGGCTAATTTACCTTTAGAATTTAACGAAACCAAAATCAGATAAAAATGCACGTTAACGGTGATTTTGAAAGTGAATTCTTCAATTAGTGATAGAACAGATAGTATACATGTTGCAGAGCCGATAGGCAGGGCAAAACACAGATTGAATGCGAAATCTTTTTGTCAGGGTCGAAAAATGAAAAATCAAAAAATCGGGGCAAAATTAACAAAAATGAAACTTGTTTAGGGTTTGTTAGTCAGAGCTTATTTTGGTAGTCGCTGTTGAAAACGCTGATGATGTTCGTCTGCAAAAGATCACCATTCTTCGTAATTTCCGAAATATTTGTTACAATTTGAGTCGTCGCTGTCACATTGAAGATCCATAGACTGTGTTATGATCAGAGCGAGAAAACCGAAGACTAGTTATTATAACTTGCCTTGGGGTACTTGTCAAAATATCTCTTTCTCTTTCATCATAACACTCTATTAAGTTTGACCTGTTAGGGACGGCAGATCTTTAAAAAAAATGTTTCCAATCTTTGAAAAATGGCTGGTGTTTTGAACAGGTCTTGAAAAAATATCTCAGTCCCCTTGTAGATGACTCAGTAGTCGTTACAAATTGACACATGTGTTCTGATTGCCACCTGTAGCCGTTACCAAATAAATGTCCTGAATATGTCCTTAATGTCACGGCAGAGTAAAATAAACCAGGCAGTAGCGGTTCATTTTCGAAACGTCAAATGAGAGACCTAGACAGTATGAAAATGAACTCAAATTAACACTGACATAAATTGAAAAATTTTATTTGCAAAAGATATAGGACTACTAGATTATTCAGGTTCCTAGTCAAATAAGCGATCCCGCCTGGTTAACTTTACTCTGTCGTGTTAATGTCCGACCAAATTTTAGAATTTGTCTTGCCTTATTTCAGGCGCAGTAGACATCTACTAAATTGGGAAACGCTGCATTTTAGTAACTAGCTGAAGTTGTGTATTCGTGAATGTATTTATGCCAAACAAATGTCCTTCATTAATCCTATTTTTTAGACAATGAAAACTTAGTAGTATGACAGTTTAGTAGTACAAAGTCGAAATACTACTTTTTTGGTAACGACGTTGCAAATACTTATGAAATACTTTTGAAAGCTTTGAAAATTATAATTTTTAGTCAAAATGAAATGTCCTCGTATTTTTAATCTGTTCTTGTGCCTGTTGTGGAGTGCGGATCCGAATCAATGTTTTATGAATGTAATTTGTAGACCCGACATGCAGGAAGCTAACTTTGCCACGAAATTCACGTTAAAATGCAAATAAATTTTTTCTAGCTTCCTACCAATCCAGACAAAAAATATTGATCCGTTTCAATCGATTTGACGGCATGCAAATCGCTCATTCAATTCATTCGTCATCATTAGGGAATGCATTTACCGTCGATTTTGAAAAACCGGGAAAAGGGAAAAACGGTAAATGAGAAAAAATTTCCCGGGATATTTCCCGGGAAATGAATAGTACATTCTGTACTCGTTTAGACATTTTTTTGGATGAGTTGGGAGTTTGTAACTTGCACCGATGACAAATGCTTTTATCCTACCCCTACTAAGTGGCTTATTGTGCTCGCGAAGCCCTTCAGAAATGAGTTTACCGTTCCTTTATTTGCATTTTTCAGAATGATAAAGAATTTCATATCTAGTAGGGATGGGAGGCGTTCAAAATTATCGATAATATCAATCGAAAGAAATTATCGATAATCGATTAATCATATCGTTATCGATAATTATCAAAATATCGAAATTCGATAATTATCAAAATATCGATATTTTGATATTTATTTGAAACTTCATGATAATATACCGATATATCGGAATATATCGATAAATATCGGATTTTTGGACCGAAATATCGATATATCGAATTATCGATATCTTGATAATTATCAAAATATCAATAATTATCGATTTTCGATATTTTTTTTTGATAATTTTTGATAAAAAAAGTCGATAATTATCGATTATCGATAATTGATAATTATCGATAATCATTTTCATTATCGCCCATGCCTAATATCTACATATTTCAACAGAAATATCGGAAATCGATCGTGTGAACTAGTTTCAAAATTTCTGTTGGACAGTGTAAAGATTGAATTTTTTACTATGCTGAGCGAGATGCTGAGAAAGGAAATAAATGAAAGGTAAGCTCCTTATTGAACTGTTTTCATGAATTTTTGACGGACGTTGCTTCAATTGGTTTCTTAAAGATGTAGTAACACGATCTTCTAAACTTCGAATTCTGTAGACTTTCTAAAGAACATCAATTTCAGAGTTGCAAACTTAAGGCTAAGTACAAATGACACATTTTGCGTTGCTCAGATCGACAATTATGCTGCATTTTCTTTTGTTTGGACTGTGGTGAAACTTCAATTACAATAGAAATTACAGCATGATTGTCCAGCTCAGCAACGCAAATAAACTGATCCTTTTTTCTCAGTCTAGGGCTGATCTTGAGGTGCAATTTACGATGAAAATGTGATGAAAATGTTCACAACGAGTTCAAATCAGATGTAATGCTGTAATGCAACTAGAAGAATAATTCAATTCAAGGTATTATTGCAAAGGAAAAATGTAAATCTCATTCAATTTTTGAAGGTCGGTTAACCGGTAGATGAAAAAAAAAATTCCCGGGAAATGGTAAACCGGTTAACCGGTTTTTAATTTCCCGGTTACATTCCCTAGTCATCATCGATGTTTGTCGTTGAATATCGCTGTGAAAAGTGATAGTCAAGTGCGAGTTGTCCAAAAAAGCCGTTTCGCTCATATTGAATGTAAAAAGCGATTTTAAGGTTGATTATCGTAGATGGATCGACCAGTAACTCAAATCGCTATGTTGCCAAGCTGGGATCGGCCTGGTTCGGTCTAGGGAGCCGACGTTGCCTAACACTTCTTTTCGCTCTATGAAATTTTGATTTTTGATAGTTTATTTAAAAATATAAAATGAAATATTTTAGACATGGTTCCATGGGCGAAAATATTCCGAATGGTGTCTATTTTATGTTAAAAATAAAAAACATTAATTTCTTTAAAAAAAATCATTTACCGGATTTTCCATATTTGCACATTTTTTGTATTGATGAGCGCCATCTTGAATTACAGCGCCACCTGCATACTTTTTCAAGCACTTATATTTTTCTCGTATGGAGAAAGGTTCAAGGACCACAAGAATTTTTTCCCACTCAATTCGGATCAAAATTCAATTTTATAGAGCCGAAAGAAGTTTTAGCTGACGGCGGCTCCCTGGCCCAAACCAGGTCGATCCCAACTTGGCAACATTGCGATTCGAGTTCGTGGCCGACCCACTTACGATAATCAACCATAAAATCGCTTTTTACATTCAATATGAGCGAAAGGACAACTCGCACCAGACTATGATTAGATTTTTTCCAACTCAATGTCGTTTCTCACAAATAAGATCTACGAATTCCTTGAAGGTTTTAAAGCTTTTGCGTTTGGATTACGAAGCTCTCAGAACAAATCTACGTAATTATAGAAAGGAAGGCGCTCTAGAGCGGTTACTGTAAACTGGAAATGGCTTCGAACTCGATTTAGGCCCCAAAAAAGGAAATCTTCCTTTTCAGGAACAGGTTGCTGCGAGGGGGAAACCACTCTTTTTTATTGATGTGTTTAACATGATTAACCAGCATTTAACCAGGGGAATCGTCACAAAGCTACAATTAATCGCATTAAATGATGAAAGTTTCAAACAATCACTGCCATAAGAGGGCCAGAAATATTCGAAAAAATTTCCTGTTCATGGAAAACCCGTTCCCTGCAGTCGTTTCAAAAGCATTTTCTTTGTAGCGTTCACATTGCAAACGCGGTGTAGCAAGTAAAAAGTTATGTTCCTGCAATTTAATTAGTCGGCCGTAAAATGTATGAATAGCCAAAACGAGTGTAACACAAGGGAAAACTGAAACAACAACAAAAAATCCCGATTTTATGTCGCCATTGGAAAATTTAACCCATTTTTCGAATCCCCGTTGTATGCGGCAAAAGTAAATTTATTCTCACTCTGATATAGAACTGCATCAAGACTGTGTATCTCCGGTAATTCCATACCCCTGTTGATTACTCGTTACATATGAAATAAGCGACCTTGAACAATTTCACTCTGCAAGCAATACAACAAAACGTGTAGGCCACGTATATGACTCATCCGAGTCACAATCGTTGGAAAATCATCTTGACAATGCGAACCACTCACATCGGATGTATAGAGAATTGTATGTATACGATACCAGCATACAGCTAAATTAAAATGAATTTGTGCGCTAATGTAATGTCGTGAATCGGCACTTCTTCTCGTTTAACCGAAAATAACGTTCTTCACACAGTGTGGATACATCTCTCAATAGAAAATTTTTGTGCCATAAAAAAACAACACCAAGCATCCCCCTCATTTGATGATCCCCATCTGATTTATTGTTCGAACACTTTTGTGCATTTCAAAATAAAAAGTTTTCCATGGACGAGGGAGTGCCGAATCACCCCCCTATACAATGCGCATATGTAGTAAAAGCAAAAATGAAAACTGATAAATTGTCATGGAAGAGGCAAGAGAGAGCGAAAGCGCGAGAGAGAGAAATTAGCAAAAGTCCATTGAAAATTGCTTCGTTCTTTCTTCATATGAAATTTCAAACACAAATTTTCCAATAAAATCAATAAAAGGCAACTTTTTAATATCTATTTTTAAACAAAACATTATGCTTAGGTGTAACATTTTAGAGTCCATGTTCCCATCCAGGCTCACGATCTGCGTGCCATCTGCAAAAAGATATTTTTTCAAATTTAATCAAAGCGATAAATGGGGTGCGATGCATCTGAAAGCCAACTCAAACAGCTATACGGAATACAAACAAAGAAAACTTAATTGTTCTACATCGAGCCTAACCCCACCTCCAACGTAGAAAATCGGAATTCCTTATTTAGTACTACTACAAACTGGTGCATTAAAATAAAAAAATCCGATTCACAGCCGTTCAGAGAGTATTATCGTCTATAAATGGCAAAGAGATAGATAGAGAGAGAGAGGGTGTGAGAGAACTCACACGAATAAAATTTTGGTCGATCAATGTTGTTGCTTAGCGACCACCCCCCATTCCACCCAAAATACTCGGCACAATGCCATCGAATACATTTCTATACGAACCGAATAAAAAAAATATTTTCTGTTTTTCAGGGTAAGGAAAAGAGAACGTTACACAGGCGTAACTCAAAAGTGGCATGGCTTGAACCACGTATGTGTATTATATATGGAAATGTATAGCTTGGATCCCTCTGTGTGTAGATAAATGATAGGGCTATTCCCTTCATCTCTGTATATCTCGTATATCGAACATAATCGTATAAGTTTGACAACTGCCACCAGAAAGAAAATGATATTTTTTTACGCGACGGATTTTTATCGAACAAAATGCCAGTGTGTAGCGCAAGATCTCAGGAGTTCGGCAAGGTAATTACATTTTCAATCAGACCAATATCTGCTGAGAGATAAGACTTTGGAAATACGTTGTTTACAATGTGCAAAAATGGTTTTAGCCCCGTACGAAGTACAAAGGGGCTTATAGGATTACGATGCCGTGTGTAATTGATGGAATTCGAAGCAGACGGTAAGGGCAAAGTGTTTGCCTATGTTCATAGATGACGAATCCGCAATAAAAATTTGGGCCGTCTGTCCGTCTGTCTGTCACGTCGATATCTTGAGTAAATCAAATCCGATTTCAAAATTTTTTTTTTCCTGAAAGATAGTCAAAATAATGAGGCTAAGTTCGAGGATGGGCATATTCGGGTCGGCCCTTCGTGAGTTAGGGCCACCTAAGTGATTTAAGGTCTTTTGGTGATATTTATGGCAAAATAAACGATGGAAATGTAAATGACACGACAAATGATAGGTATTGTCAATACCAATCCAGGAAAAAAAAGTTTTTTAAAATCGGGTGAGTGGACCGTGAGTTAGGGCCTTAGAAGTGAAAAGCTGCTAGGGCCCTATGTGTATTTTACATAGAACTCAAGTAAATTTCATTCGTTTTTCGTAATTTTTGTTTCATTTGGAAGGTAATCGAACGCCGAATAGAATGTTGTGGAAAAAAAATTAAATTTGGGTCCTCGGACTAAGGCCGCTACTAGGGCCCTATGTGTATTTTACATTGAACTCGAGTAAATTTCATTCGTTTTTCGTAATTTTTGTGTCATTTGGAAGGTAATCAAAGGCCGAATAGAATGTTGTTGAAAAAAAAAATTTGGGGCCTCGGACTAAGGCCGCTACTAGGGCCCTATGCGTATTTTACATACAACTCGAGTAAATTTAATCCGTTTTTCGTAATTTTTGTTTCATTTGAAAGATAATCGAACACCGAATAGAATGTTGTTGAAAAAAAATTAAATTTGGGTCCTTGGCCTAAGGCCGCTACTAGGGCCCTATGTGTATTTCACATATAACACGAGTATATTTCATCCGTTTTTCCTAATTTTTGTTTCATTTGAAAGATAATCGAACACCGAATAGAATGTTGTTGAAAAAAAAATTAAATTTGGGTCCTTGGACTAAGGCCGCTACTAGGGCCCTATGTGTATTTTACATATAACTTGAGCAAATTTCCTCCGTTTTCCGTATTTTTTGTTTCATTTGGAAGGTAATCAAAGGCCGAATAGAATGTTGTTGAAAAAAAATTAAATTTGGGTCCTTGGACTAAGGCCGCTACTAGGGCCCTATGTGTATTTTACATATAACTTGAGCAAATTTCCTCCGTTTTCCGTATTTTTTGTTTCATTTGGAAGGTAATCAAAGGCCGAATAGAATGTTGTTGAAAAAAAATTAAATTTGGGTCCTCGGACTAAGGCCGCTACTAGGGCCCTATGTGTATTTTACATATAACTCGAGCAAATTTCATCCGTTTTTCGTAATTTTTGTTTCATTTGAAAGATAATCGAACACCGAATAGAATGTTGTTGAAAAAAAAAATTGGGTCCTTGGACTAAGGCCGCTACTAGGGCCCTATGTGTATTTTACATATAACTCGAGCAAATTTCATCCGTTTTTCGTAATTTTTGTTTCATTTGGAAGGTAATCAAAGGCCGAATAGAATGTTGTTGAAAAAAAATTAAATTTGGGTCCTTGGACTAAGGCCGCTACTAGGGCCCTATGTGTATTTTACATATAACTTGAGCAAATTTCCTCCGTTTTCCGTATTTTTGTTTCATTTGGAAGGTAATCAAAGGCCGAATAGAATGTTGTTGAAAAAAAATTAAATTTGGGTCCTCGGACTAAGGCCGCTACTAGGGCCCTATGTGTATTTTACATATAACTCGAGCAAATTTCATCCGTTTTTCGTAATTTTTGTTTCATTTGAAAGATAATCGAACACCGAATAGAATGTTGTTGAAAAAAAAAATTGGGTCCTTGGACTAAGGCCGCTACTAGGGCCCTATGTGTATTTTACATATAACTCGAGCAAATTTCATCCGTTTTTCGTAATTTTTGTTTCATTTGGATGGTAATCAAAGGCCGAATAGAATGTTGTTGAAAAAAAAAAAAATTGGGTCCTTGGACTAAGGCCGCTACTAGGGCCCTATGTGTATTTTACATATAACTCGAGCAAATTTCATCCGTTTTTCGTAATTTTTGTTTCATTTGGAAGGTAATCAAAGGCCGAATAGAATGTTGTTGAAAAAAAAAAAATTTGGGTCCTCGGACTAAGGCCGCTACTAGGGCCCTATGCGTATTTTACATACAACTCGAGTAAATTTAATCCGTTTTTCGTAATTTTTGTTTCATTTGAAAGATAATCGAACACCGAATAGAATGTTGTTGAAAAAAAAATTAAATTTGGGTCCTTGGACTAAGGCCGCTACTAGGGCCCTATGTGTATTTTACATATAACTCGAGCAAATTTCATCCGTTTTTCGTAATTTTTGTTTCATTTGGAAGGTAATCAAAGGCCGAATAGAATGTAGTTGAAAAAAAAAATTGGATCCTCGGACTGAGGCCGATACTAGGCCCTTCAAAAAAATAAAATTTTAGGGCGATTTGAAATTTTTGTTTTATTTGAAAGGAACGTCGTACGGGGCTTCGTAATTGCGCTATGCGCAATTTCTAAGATGTACACATTTCATAATAATTTTACTTTAACTACTTTAACCGGCGCATAGGCTTACGGTCAAAGTAGGGTGACAGACGCACTAGGGTCACGTACGCAATAGATATACGGGTTTGTACGGGGCTCGGTCGCAGCAAACGCTCCGACTGTTCTGATGGCTCGTTTTTTTCCAAATTCTTATCGCTCGGTAAATGTTGGTCCGATTGAATAGTATTTTACATAATTAGGGATAAAAACATGAAAAGTAGAGTGAAGCACACGAAAACGAGACCTTTCGTTTTTATCCCGAGTTACTCAATGGACTTTACGTGCTGAGAGCGTCGAAAGAAGTACTTGAAACATGAAAATTAAGATTTTCGACTCATGTAGCATGTTAAAACTAATTACCTTGCCGGTCTCCTGAGATCACGCGCCATACACTGGCATTTTGTTTGATCAAAATCCGTCGCGTAAAAAATATCGTTTTCTTTCAGGTGGCAGTTGTCAAACGTATACGATTATATTCGATATACGAGATGTACTGAAATATATACAGAAATGAAGGGAATAGCCCTATTATGGATTGTAGTATAGGCGAACGTGTATATAAAATGTTCACATTGCCTCTTCAATAATACAAAAATATCCTTGTGATGTGACACGGTAGAAAGTCACAATAAATATGGTACGAAGAGTATACGAGGAAAGTGGGTAAAAAATGCAAAAGGAAATTTATTATGTTAAATACGTCATATATACAAATAGGTGCTACGGATATATACACGGCTGTGACAGCGGTGTATTTAAATAAATCGAATCGACGAAACGATTACCTACAACTTTTCTTTCTTTCTTTTGAATTTATTGATTTTGGACGGGTATCCGTAGTACAGATTTCACCCACTTAAATGTCTTAGACAATGTCAGACGTAAAAATTCGACGGTAACGCAATTATACTTGTTAGAAAATTGCAACACGAGCCGAAAGAGGGTAGCAAAAATTTTGTTTTGATAAGAAGTGGATTAGAGCACTCTCGGTAATGCCTTTCAAAGATAAATCCCAACGGAAATAAAATTTGATTTTCATCCAAAACAAAGCGACGAGATATTGAGTTTGAAATTGTTGGAGTGCAAAAAATTGATTTTTTTTCTACTTCAAGAAGCTTATTCAAATTCCAATTGATCCGTTTACGGTAATCATAATTGACGACTGTGACCAGGTGTCATTCGAAAGAGGCACGCCAAAAATGCTCATTCCTCCGAGGGAATACATCGATTTTGTGGCAATAAATAGCCACACGTTTGTAATGAGAAATAATCATCTGCATGCTACATGTGTCGAAAATCGTACTTTTCACCATTCATGCAGGACTTCTTTTGACGTCCTTAACAAGTAATACATATTTATGTCACAAGGACGGAAGGGTTGACAATTCACGTAGTTATTGACCTCGGCTTCGCCTCGGATTAACAAACTCCACGCAAAAACGTGACTTTTCATTTTTCGTCTGAGTGACGTACAATATTGGAAATACATGTTAAGGGCACCTAGAAAATGCTTCATTCAGCTTCGCCGCAGATCAACAAAATTCACGCACGAAACCGAGACTTTCCCGTTTCAACGTATTATGTAAACGCAGATGCTATTTGCACCTGAGTCTAATGTAAGATTAAGTACAAGGAAAGATTAACTTTTGCGAGGCTGTATAGGTCCAAATATTGTATAGACTCTGGTGCAAATCATGAACGTAGCTGAATTCTTGACTCAATTCCTACTTACTAGAAAGAAGGAAGCGACCAGCGCCATGAACAAGAAAACCGTATTTTGGCGAACATTTCAACTTTTCCAAATTGACCCGATTCCAAGAAATTCATTTTTATAATGAAAATGCTTCAATACGAGCTCAACGAGCTATGGATCACTAAAAACGGTTCATTAGAATCGGAAAAAACTCGTTTACAATCCTAATCCTGCTGATTACCATACATTTTTCAACAAAAATTTTACCGAAAAAATCTGCGTCGAATGTGTCAGATAAATTTTCTTAGTCCAGGTACTTGTGTAATTCCGTGTGCCTAAAGTTCTTTAAGATTTTTCTTTGTTCCATGTTGTTTGCCACGAAAAGTTGTGGAACAATTTTTTTTTCCGGAAAATGGAAAATCGTTTTTCCGGCCGGAAAAGCCATTCATATGAAAACCTTCAAAGTCGAATATCTCCGAAAATACAATGTTTTTTTGAAAAATTTCTTCTGTTCTGGAAAGTATGGCTCATTAACGATATTTCATGGAAGAACTTTTTTTAGAGGAGTTGGAATGGAGTCGTTATTAGGGTTCACCTAAAAAGTGTCCCAGAAAATTCATCAACTTTGAAGCCATTTTCCCTGGCCATTTCGAATTTATTTTTCATAAAAGTGGTGTCATTCGAAAGCTACATTCAAGTACTTCTGATTTCAGCCGACCGGGAATGATCCATGTTCGGGAGCCTGAGATATGACCTGGGTAAGTTATGTATGTCCATATAAGGATTTTTCAAGATTTCTCTAGTTCAATAAAAGATAGGTAGCTATAATTTGGGATACTAATTCCAGTGTTTCTTATACATACAACTCGTCACTACTTCCCCTCTCCTTGATTTCGGTTCAAAGATTATGGGAAGTTCCATATTTGGGATGTTATTGATGGTTTTCCCTATTAAAATATTTATTTACTTTACGAAAGCATTTTCGTGTGACATAACTATTTTATTGGTCCCGTTCCAGGATGAAATAATTTTTGTGACTGTTTATGGAGTAACCCATCCAAAATAATGTCGAAACCTTACGTTTCTAGCTCTTCTTTGTTCTAGACACTAGACATTTCTCACGTTCACTAAAAATAAGTCACGTCTTCATGGTCCACTGTCTTCCCTACCCTAGAACTATAGAATTACATGGAATTCTTTCGGTTTTTCTGGTTTCTTCCTGATTTTTAGCCCCGTACGAAGTACTGGGGGCTTATAAGATTAATATGCCGTTTGTAACACGTCGAATTGGAAGCAGACAGTAAGGGCAAAGCATTTGGTTATGTTAATAGATGACGAATCCGCAATAAAAAAAATGTCCGTCCGTCCGTCCGTCCGTGACCCCTCTAGCTTGAGTAAATCACAACCTTTTTTGAAAATTCTTTTTTTCCCCGATTGGTATCGACAAAAGTAAGGTCAAGTTCGAAAATGGGCATGGTAGGGTCGGCCCTTCCAGAGCTAGGGCCCTATAGGTGTTTTTCAGTCTTTCGACGATATCTACCGAAATACGCACGCAATAGCTGCTTGTGATATATAAAATGAAAGGTATTGACGAGTAGAACAAAGTTGCTGAACATTGTTTTTGGGTAAGATGCAACGTGGGCTTGTTGGGAGGGCTCAAAGGTCGTTACACGGCCCTAAGTGTTTTTTGCACATAAATCGAATAAATCTCATCCGATTTTGCTAGTTTTTGTTTCATTTGAGAGATAATTGAATGGCGAATAGAATGATAGCAAAAAAAGTTTCAAATTTGGGCCCTTGGGCTAAGGCCGCTACTCGGCCCTAAGTGTTTTTTGCACATCAATCGAATAAATCTCATCTGATTTTGCTAGTTTTTGTTTCATTTGAGAGGTAATTGAATACCCAATGGAATGATGGCAAAAAAAGTTTCAAATTTGGGCCCTTGGACTAAGGCCGTTACTCGGCCCTAAGTGTTTTTTGCACATAAATCGAGTAAATCTCATCCGATTTTGCTAGATTTTGTTTTATTTGAAAGATAATTGAATGTCGAATAGAATGATGGCAAAAAAAGTTTCAAATTTGGGCCCTTGGGCTAAGGCCGCTACTCGGCCCTAAGTGTTTTTTGCACATCAATCGAATAAATCTCATCTGATTTTGCTAGTTTTTGTTTCATTTGAGAGATAATTGAATGCCAAATAGAATGATGGCAAAAAAGTTTTTAATTTGGGCCCTTGGACTAAGGCCGACACTCGGCCCTAAGTGTTTTTTGCACATAAATCGAATAAATCTCATCCGATTTTGCTAGATTTTGTTTCATTTGAGTGATAATTGAATGCCGAATAGAATGATGGCAAAAAAGTTTCAAAATTGGGCCCTTGGACTAAGGCCGCTACTCGGCCCTAAGTGCTTTTTGCACATAAATCGAGTAAATCTCAACCAATTTTGTTAGTTTTTGTTTCATTTGAGAGGTAATTGAATACCCAATGGAAAGTTGGCAAAAAATTTTGGGTTTCTAAAATAATATCGTAAATTGTTGGTTTTATTTGAAAGGTACTTCGTACGGGCTTTCGTAATTGTGCTCTGCGCAATTTTAAAAATGAACACTTTCAGTAAATTTGACCATGCCCAACTTGACTTGCATTTTGGTAACAGACGCATTAGAGGGTTGTAGACGTATTAGGGTTCCGGGCGTATTACGGCTACGGACGTATTATGGTTACGGACGAAATAGGATTACGGGTCGTACGGGGCTAAGTCGCAGCAAACGCTCCGACTGTTCTGATGCCTTGTTTTTATGAACTGGCCTGTTGTTACCTTAACCATCGACAGACTTCAGAAAGGAACCAAAAAAATCTTCAGAATTCCCTGTTTTACGACACAAAGTTTTGGGCAAAGTTTTTGTTTATAAATTTTTCAGTCAAATTTTTCTTGATATTTTTTGCGTACTCTCGCAGAATGGGCTAACAAGAGCGAAATCAGATGTTTCAGAAGTTGGAAAAGATCGGAACATGCGTCATTTATTCCTCTTTAGAGGTTTTTGTGGGTTATTGTTTTTTTAAGACTAATAGCACCCGGGTGCGATTAGTCACTTTGTTATGTAAATTACTGTTACAGAACTACGACAAGAACTTTATTAGCGCTCGGCGAAGCCAATAAACACACGAAAACTAGACTTTTCAACTTTTCGTCCCTCCTAGAAGTTCTGTCAAAATTGGTTTTGCTTTGTTCAGTGGGATTTATTTTGGGCGAAGGTGTAACATCATATTTCTGTCATAGACACGTAATCTACCATAATGTATAATGCCAGTCAGCAGTTAGGCGTGAGTGAACAGTGTTTACTGTTTTGACGAAATTTAATCTCGAGTGAAAATTAGGAGGTACTTGTTGCTCAGGACAACAATTTGTCGGCATCTGTTAATACACAACAGTTCGGAAAGGGAATAATTCTCTAATCTACAACACGTACCGTCACACGCATCTAATTATTCAAGAGAAATGAGCATTCCATTTAAAATTCATCCGGTTCCCATTATAATATCCAGTGAACATCGAATTTGATGTTCAAGAAATGTTTCATTTAAAGTCTAAAATGCGTTCCAACTTCACTTGTATTCCCGTTTATTATATAAATACATAAATTCATAACCTAGGTAACCTCCAACCATATACACACACTACACACCAATGGCAAAACGTGAAACTTTAGCAAAGTTTATAATTTATATATTTTCCAGGTCGTTAGGCTGGCAAATATTTATCATTTCTGGCAATTTTAAACGATTTAAGTTTATTGTGTGTATGTGAAGGGAACACAAGACGATACAGGACGAATCAATAGGAAATATTTTAAGCAAAACGTTACTATGCGGCGGCAATTTATAATTCTAAAATAGAATATATGCCAAGAGCACACATGCACATCAGTCTCTCATTCATAACTACGGCTCGATGCCAATCTGTCAAATTTTTAACCTGTCCCGGACGGGAGTTTTTCAGAATTTGTTTTGTCTTTATTTTTCGTCTCTAAGATAACACCCTTAGTACAGTACGTACAGTAGCACATTGATTTTGACACCAGTTTGTTATCTCAACCATTATGTCATGTTATGTAGCTTTATCTCCAAAATCAAATCGATAAAATAAAGACGAATCGCCAATAAATAATCCCCAAAACATGAAGAATCGCCAGAAAAATCGTCAAAAAGAATCAATGAAGTCGGTAATATTTTCGGCGATTTTTTTATCATTTTGAAGATTTAACTTCGGCGCTTTTTTAAATTGACTGATGTTTCTTAGCGATTCTTCTCATTTTAGGTATATTGCTTGACGAATCGTCAATGACGATTCTTTCAAACTTGTCTAAGGCTCGGAACGGGTCGGGTTCGGTCAGACCGGAACCCGAACCTGATCTTGACCCGAACCGGAACTAAGACTTCGGGTTCAACCCGAACTTGACCCGAACCTAAATTTTCGATTTCGGGTTCCAACCGAACCCGACCCGAACCCGAAGTTATTCAACCCGTACTTGACCCGAACCCGAATTTCCATTTCGGGTTTGACCCGAACCTGACCTGAACCCGAGATCTTCAAATAAATCAGGTCCGGTTCGGGTTAACCCGAAATTTTTGTCATTTTTTAGTGTAAAATTTTCGGGTCACCCGAACCGGACCTGATCTATTTGAAAATTTCGGGTTCAGATCAGGTTCGGGTCAAACCCGAAATGGAAATTCGGGTTCGGGTCAAGTACGGGTTGAATAACTTCGGGTTCGGGTCGGGTTCGGTTGGAACCCGAAATCGAAAATTCTGGTTCGGGTCAAGTTCGGGTTGAACCCAAAGTCTTAGTTCCGGTTCGGGTCTAAGACCGGTTCGGGTCATAACCTGAACTGATCAGGTCAACCCGAACCCGTTCCGAGCCTTAAACTTGTCGATATCTCCAAAATGCGAGGAATCGCCAAAATGTAAAGAATCTACAACATTTTTTGTTTGTTTGCTGTATTGTTACGGGTATCAACCTTACGAGGCACCGATATCCATGTGGGCTTCCGGTCTATTATACTGTTCACCCTTATGTATGTTGGAAATCTTTTTTGTTTTGTTTTTATTTTGTTTTCAGCCTCCCGCAACATACTTTTCCTTACGTTCGAAACTAAAAATGTGAACGCAAAGTTTACTACATAGCGGAATTAGGTTCATTTCCCCCAGCGACCTGGGCTGCTAAAATTTATATGTTAGGCTGATCAGTTACAGAACAACAACAACAACAACAACAACAAAACCTGGAATTCCTAATGTACCCTTTTTTCTAGTTGTATGGGTAAAAGTTTGTCAAGAAAAAAAAAAATTTGTTTTCCGTTTTGTTATATGGCAAAATATGATTCGTTCGAAATTTGCATAATCCTCAAAATATTCTTTGCATCGTCTTTCACCATTCGTTTCGGTATGCGGTGGGCGAGTGGGAGACGGGGAGGGACGGAGGATATATAAATAAATATACAAAAAGAGATTTACCTTTAAATTATGTTTCATTTCGGAATATCAAAGAGTCCACATTCCCTGTTGGCTGGCACAGCTTTATCTGTAAAGAAATGTTCGTGTCTTAGTTTGTTTTATAATCTGACTATTCGAATTTTTCGTTTCATGTTTTACCGATACGAGCCTGCTAGCTGAGGTAGGTAGAGATCAAAAAACCGTTTTAAGTGTTCAACGTTATAATTAAAATGCTACAGCAACGAAAACATGGGTTTGGTTTTTCTTATTAATTAACATTTCAGTCAAGCAATTCAAGGAAGGATCAATATTCTTCAGCACAAAATTACTGAAGGCGTTTTAACGTTTAACATTTAGGATAATATGGCTTTGGTAGGCTTCCTCTTGAGAAGCAGACACACTCTTCTAAAGATCCTTTGTTAAATACTCCACAATCAGGGAAATTTTTTCAGTTGTCAATAAGACATCGGTAAAGCGCTTTCCATCTTTAAGTTCATAATACCAGGGATTATTCGAATTTTTTTCGGGAATTCTTAAGAATTTTAGGGATTTTTTTCTTCAAATTCATAAAATTTAGAAATTCAATAATTTTTAAGAATTTAAGAATTGAAATTCAGAATAATATGCCTGAGGTGATCTGAGGCCGGTGTGTCCACCAGACTCATATGACAATAAACGAAATTAGCACTCGAAATTGTGATAAAAACTCATTTTGCTCTACGTCATTCTGCAGATTTTTTAGTCAACAGGATCGGGCGAAAAAAACCAGATTAAAGGCAGTTCCTTAACATTACTTAAACTGAACTTCAGGAACCATTGAAATCTTTCCCGATTTTTGGACCAGTTGCTGTGTGCAAAACAACATTTACACACGCGGAATTCTGAAAACCGACATATTTTCTGTTTTTGTGTTTTATGCGAGTTCTTGATTTCTCCCTTTAAAAATACATGCAAAAATCACAAAAAACTGAAAAAACACAAAACTGAAAATGTGTCGGTTTTCAGAATTCCGCGAGTGTAAGAACTCTCTAAAGTGATGGTGACGGAGGGCCTAACATTAGTCAACTTTATTGCGGAATTATTAAATTTAGTGAAATTTGGTAAAATCTGGTGAAATTTAGGGAAATTTGGGGAAATTTAGTGAAATTTAGGGAAATTTTGCTAAATTTAGTGAAATTAGTGAAATATGACTAAATTTGTGATATCATAATTTGTAAAATTCGATGAAATTTAGGGAAATTTTGGGAAATTTAGTGAAAATTACGGAAATTCACAAAACACTGAAAAAACACAAAACTGAAAATGTGTCGGTTTTCAGAATTCCGCGAGTGTAAGAACTCTCTAAAGTGATGGTGACAGAGGGCCTAATATTAGTCAACTTTATTGCAGAATTACTAAAATTTAGTGAAATTTGGTAAAATCTGGTGAAATTTAGGGAAATTTGGGGAAATTTAGTGAAATATAGGGAAATTTTGCTAAATTTAGTGAAATATGACTAAATTTGTGATATCAGTGAAATTTTGTAAAATTCAATGAAATTTAGGGAAATTTTGGGAAATTTAGTGAAAATTACGGAAATTCGCGTAATTTGTGAAATTTTTTTCCAAATATTAGGCTCTGATGTGGAGTGAAGATGTCTGGCTAACCGTCAAAGTTTAAAATTTTCGATAGCATAGATAGCTTAAATGCATTGTTCTTTTGACAAGAAAGCTCGAGCGAAAAACCTTAGAACACCCCCCCAGTGTACGTTCACAGATAATGTAAGATTCATACAGCTCAAAATATGCATATAACACCATGCACCAAAAACACCCAGCCCAAGATATGCAAATGTGCTCTGCTTCGACGACAAAGAATTACAGCCAAGTTTATTGCAGCACAACAATCAGACACATAATATTTATGTAGTCAACGGTCACATATGAAATGAAAGCCTGTGCCGTTGTCAAACATATGGAGATTTAATGTGGAAACATTTCCATTATGCACACACAGAGAGAATTGTTGTTGTCGTCGTCGTCATCATGCTTGTAGGCATAATAGTTATGATGTTAGCTAAAAAGCATTTTCGGTTAATGCAACACAACAGGGTAACATTACTTTTACTGCCACTGGCTGTATCTAAGTTGAGGCAGCTTCTCTTTTTGTGAGCGAATTTATCGATTTACAAATGCTACGAGCAGATACTTACACCGTGATTAGCAACATTTTTGAAACAGACTTGATCAACTGAAGCGATTAAAAAAAAACCGTTTCGACGGACAGTCAATTCATAAATGTTATTATGTGCATGCACGACCCCTAAATACAATCCACGCAAACTTATAATGGTAAATATGGAATCACCCGCTGAGCATATATTTTGCGTGTGCCACGGGACGATTTTTTAGTTTGCAATTTGATTGGGAAAACTGCACTTATCGTAAGACATGTGTAATTCCGAGCACCTTAAGTTCTATAGTTCTTGGAAAGGGGAGGCAGTGGACCATGATTCATGCCTCTTCTTTTTAGGAACAGGAACTGACCTCTGGTGGCTTGAATTTTATTGAAAGTCCAAATGATACCCGAAAAAATGGTACAAAAACTTAAGTAATTTCTAGTGTCTAGAACCAGTAAAAGTAGTAGGAACGTCAAGATTAGATATTTAGGATGGATGAGTTACGCCTTAAACAGTCACAAAAATAATTTCATCGAGGAACGGGACCACTAAAATCGTTATGTCACACGATAAAGGTTTCGTAAAATTAAATTGCCATTTTTGTAGGGAAAATCGTCAAAAAATATCGCAAAAAAATGGAACTTTCCATAGTTCTTGATCAGAAACGACCGGCTGAAATCAGAGGTTGTTGAATGTTACTTTCGAATGACACCTTATTTACGAAAAATGGATTGGTAATGGCCAGGGACAATGATTTCAAAGGTGATGGATTTTCCAGGATGTTCCAGAGAGGGATTCTTATGAAAAACAGCCTACCGAAATCGGACGCATTTTACGGTAAACTTTTTAATTTGTGCTTAGAAAGGTATTCGATCCTAGAAGCCAAAACCACTTTCAAAAAAATTCTTCGAAGCTTGTGAAGCTGGTGAGGCTGGTGATCAAAAACAGAAAACTTGCACTTTTCATACATGAGTTACTCCAGCCGTTAAGGGTCGTGTGGGGTGTCATTAGAAAGGTAATCAACTTCACTATTGAGCCGCACATACAACAAATTCCATTAGAAAATGCATCCGATTTCGGTAGGCTGTTTTTCAAAAGAAATCCTCAAAACATTCCATGGCAAGCAACATGAAACAAAGAAAAATCCTAAAGAACAATGACTATGAAGCGCATCGAGTACACCTTCAAGATTCTTTAAACTGGATAACCAAATCAGAATTCAAGGTATAACTAACGGATAGTTAACGCACTCACTTCGCTCGTATTGGAAATCTTAAATCTACCAGTGAGTTACACGACCTGCAGGCTGCAGCATAAATAGCTAACACGACGCTTCGAAAAAGACATGCGATATTCAAAGCATAGAATAATATTGCCGACGACAACATATATAACATGCAGCAATAGCGTCGAGACGTTTTGCACTCAACACGATAAATAAATTTAACAAAACAGAAAAAAAAATTGTTTCTTACTTCAACCAGTTTCTGGGTGTACGATTTTTTTTTACCCGCAAACGTTCAGTGTAATGCTCATACGACCATAAGAGTGTCGAAGAAGCAAAACTATGTATAACTCAGCAGCACATTGTACCCCGAAACAATAACGAAGCGAGAAACCAGAAAAAAATGGTAGACAAAATAAAGGATAAGACACAACTGGTTTTACGCTGCTTAGGCGGAAAATATTTTATTTATGACAAATTTAGGCGAAGATGGCAAACGTATACGGGAAAAAGCAGCATCAAGCATATAATTGGATTTAGCTGTGTTCCTTTGTGTCTTAAGTCGCAGAACAAAAGAAAGGGTGGGGGGGCTTTCCGGTATTCGAAAAAAAAATGTTTAGGAAGAGCACAATAATCGCTGCATAAAATACAGTGATAAATATCTCTCGAACGAAAGTGTGGTGTGGATAGGCGAGTATTTCATTTTATTATTTATAAATTTTCCATTGGGATTGAAGGGTGAAGAGAGTGCGTCTTTCAGGCTTCCCACGCGGAAATCCATTGACAGTATTCACGCCGTAATTGCGCCTTCTATTGCAAAACATACAGCGTTACAATGCATTACAAGAAACCATTTTTTTTTAACGGCCAAAAAGCATCTTTTTTGGTCCCCGCAGTGGTATTATACAAACATAAAAAACTTAATTTATATGAAAAATCTGTTCTTTTGCCTGTTTTGGAGTGGGTTGACAGTTATTATAATACGTCAGCGTTATTTCTTCCAACTGTTAGGTGTCAATATTTAAATTTTTGGCGCACTTATTCCGTAAATTTGAGAAAATGTCTGAGCTTTTACTTAAATAAGTGTAAACGAGGAAGACCGATCGTTGGATGTACTTGGTTCTTATTGACGTCGCCTTAGTCAAGGGTTAGACTATTTACAGTCTCACTTCTCGGTGTGAAGTAAAAATCCACTAAGATCCTAAGTAAAGCACTTCATTTGTTTCTACACTAATGGATCACTGTGCTTACTATTCGCCAAATTGCGCAGAAGCAGTACAAACTGCTACACCAACCAAAAATTTAGAATTTCTAGTTTCGTATGAATCGAGCCTTAAGACTAGCTCTTCGTATTGATGCAATTTGCTTTGCAATGTCAAGCAATGATAGTAACGGTTTATACAAAACAAAGATTTCAACTCACCAATAAATTTTGGCGGTGGCAAATTTAGGTTCTCCATAATTGTGACGAACGTGTCAATGTCTTTGCTGAGCCTCGGATTGTATTGCTTCTCTTCAGCGACGGTTGTTTCAAGTTGTCCTCTGAAAACGAAATTTATCGAATGTGAGGATAACCAAGAGATTGAATCAAGCAAAGATCAAACAAAGATTAACCGAAGATTAACCGAAGATTAACCGAAGATTAACCGAAGATTAACCGAAGACTAACCGAAGACCAACTAATAATCAAACAAAAATTAACTGAATATTAACCGAAGATTAACCGAAGATTAACCGAAGATTAACCGAAGATAAACCGAAGATTAACCGAAGATTAACCGAAGATTAACCGAAGATTAACCGAAGATAAACCGAAGATTAACCGAAGATTAACCGAAGATTAACCGAAGATAAACCGAAGATTAACCGAAGATTAACCGAAGATTAACCGAAGATTAACCGAAGATTAACCGAAGATTAACCGAAGATTAACCGAAGATTAACCGAAGATTAACCGAAGATTAACCGAAGATAAAAGATTAACCGAAGATTAACCGAAGATTAACCGAAGATTAACAATTAACCGAAGATTAACCGAAGATTAACCGAAGGATTAACCGAAGATTAACCGAAGATTAACCGGAAAGATTAACCGAAGATTAACCGAAGATTAACCGAAGATTAAACCGAAGATTAACCGAAGATTTAACCGAAGATTAACCGAAGATTAACCGAAGATTAACCGAAGATTAACCGAAGATTAACCGAAGATTAACCGAAGATTAACTAATAATCAAACAAAAATTAACTGAATATTAACCGAAGATTAACCAAAGATTAACCAAAGATTAACCGAAGATTAACTAATAATCAAACAAAAATTAACTGAATATTAACCGAAGATTAACCGAAGATTAACCGAAGATTAACCGAAGATTAACCGAAGATTAACCGAAGATTAACCGAAGATTAACCGAAGATTAACCGAAGATTAACCGAAGATTAACCGAAGATTAACCGAAGATTAACCGAAGATTAACCGAAGATTAACCGAAGATTAACCGAAGATAAACGAAGATTAACCGAAGATTAACCGAAAGATTAACCGAAGATTAACCGAAGATTAACCGAAGATAAACCGAAGATTAACCGAAAGATTAACCGAAGATTAACCGAAGATTAACCGAAGATTAACCGAAGATTAACCGAAGATTAACCGAAGATTAACCGAAGATTAACCGAAGATTAACCGAAGATTAACCGAAGATTAACCGAAGATTAACCGAAGATTAACCGAAGATTAAACCGAAGATTAACCGAAGATTAACCGAAGATTAACCGAAGATTAACCGAAGATTAACCGAAGATTAACCGAAGATTAACCGAAGATTAACCGAAGATTAACCGAAGATTAACCGAAGATTAACCGAAGATTAACCGAAGATTAAACCGAAGATTAACCGAAGATTAACCGAAGATTAACCGAAGATTAACCGAAGATTAACCGAAGATTAACCGAAGATTAACCGAAGATTAACCGAAGATTAACCGAAGATTAACCGGAAGATTAACCGAAGATTAACCGAAGATTAACCGAAGATTAACCGAAGATTAACCGAAGATTAACCGAAGATTAACCGAAGATTAACCGAAGATTAACCGAAGATTAACCGAAGATTAACCGAAGATTAACCGAAGATTAACCGAAGATTAACCGAAGATTAACCGAAGATTAACCGAAGATTAACCGAAGATTAACCGAAGATTAACCGAAGATTAACCGAAGATTAAACCGAAGATTAACCGAAGATTAACCGAAGATTAACCGAAGATTAACCGAAGATTAACCGAAGATTAACCGAAGATTAACCGAAGATTAACCGAAGATAACCGAAGATTAACCGAAGATTAACCGAAGATTAACCGAAGATTAACCGAAGATTAACCGAAGATTAACCGAAGATTAACCGAAGATTAACCGAAGATTAACCGAAGATTAACCGAAGATTAACCGAAGATTAACCGAAGATTAACCGAAGATTAACCGAAGATTAACCGAAGATTAACCGAAGATTAACCGAAGATTAACCGAAGATTAACCGAAGATTAACCGAAAGATTAACCGAAGATTAACCGAAGATTAACCGAAGATTAACCGGAAGATTAACCGAAGATTAACCGAAGATTAAACCGAAGATTAACCGAAGATTAACCGAAGATTAACCGAGATTAACCGAAGATTAACCGAAGATTAACCGAAGATTAACCGAAGATTAACCGAAGATTAACCGAAGATTAACCGAAGATTAACCAAACGAAGATTAACCGAAGATTAACCGAAGATTAACCGAAGATTAACCCGAAGATTAACCGAAGATTAACCGAAAGATTAACCGAAGATTAACCGAAGATTAACCGAAGATTAACCGAAGATTAACCGAAGATTAACCGAAGATTAACTCGAAGATTAACCGAAGATTAACCGAAGATTAACCGAAGATTAACCGAAGATTAACCGAAGATTAACCGAAGATTAACCGAAGATAAGATTAACCGAAGATTAACCGAAGATTAACCGAAGATTAACCGAGATTAAACCGAAGATTAACCGAAGATTAACGAAGATTAACCAAAAAAGAAATTAACCGAAATTAACCGAAGATTAACCGAAGATTAACCGAAAGATAAACCGAAGATTAACCGAAGATAACAAAACGAAGATTAACCGAAGATTAACCGAAGATTAACCGAAGATTAAAAACCGAAGATTAAACCGAAGATTAACCGAAGATTAAACCGAAGATTAACGAAGATTAACCGAAGATTAACCGAAGATAACGAAGATAATTAACCGAAAAAAAAAAAAAAAAAATTAACACGAAGATTAACCGAAGATTAACCGGAAGATTAACCGAAGATTAACCGAAGATTAACCGAAGATTAACCGAAAGATTAACCGAAGATTAACCGAAGAAGGATTAACCGAAGATTAACCGAAGAAAAAATTAACCGAAGATTAACCGAAGATTAACCGAAGATTAACCGAAAGATTAACCGAAGATTACAATTAACCGAAGATTAACCGAAGATTAACCGAAGAATTAACCGAAGATTAACCGAAGATTAACCGAAGATTAACCTGAAGATTAACACGAAGATTAACGAAGATTAACCGAAATTAAAACGAAGATAAACCGGAAGATTAACCGAAGATTAACCGAAGATTTAACCGAAGATTAACCGAAGATTAACCGAAGAATTAACCGAAGATTAACCGAAGATAGAGATTAACCGAAGATTAACTGAAGATTAACCGAAGATTAACCGAAGATTAACCGAAGATTAACCGAAGATTAACACGAAGATTAACCGAAGATTAACCGAAGATAAACCGAAGATTAACCGAAGATTAACCGAAGATTAACCGGAAGATTAACCGAAGATTAACCGAAGATTAACCGAAGATTAACCGAAGATTAACCGGAATAAACCGAGATTAACCGAAGATTAACCGAAGATTAACCGAAGATTAACCGAAGATTAACCGAAGATTAACCGAAGATTAACCGAAGATTAACCGAAGATTAACCGAAGATTAAACCGAAGATTAACCGAAGATTAACCGAAGATTAACCGAAAGATTAACCGAAGATTACCGAAATTAACCGAAAGATTAACCCGAAGATTAACCGAAGATTAACCGAAATAACCGAAGATTAACCGAAGATTAACGAAGATTAACCGAAGATTTAACCGAAGATTAACCGAAGATTAACCGAAGATTAACCGAAGATTAAACCGAAGAATTAACCGAAGATTAACCGGAAGATTAACCGAAGTTAACCGAAGATTAACCGAAAGATTAAACCGAAGATTAACCGAAGATTAACCGAAAACGAAGATTAAACCGAAGATTAACCGAAAAAACAAGATTAACCGAAGATTGGTAACCGAAGATTAAACCGAAGATTAACCGAAGATTAACCGAAGATTAACCGAAGATTAACCGGAAGAAGATTAACCGGACCGAAGATTAACCGGAAGATTAACCGAAGATTAACGAAGATTAACCGAAGATTAACCGGAAGATTATAACCGAAGATTAACCGAAGATTAACCGAAGATTAACCGAAGATTAACCGGTCGAAGAAATAACCAAAGATTAACCGAAGATTAACCGAAGATTAACCGAAGATTAACCGGAAGAATTAACCGAAGATTAACCGAAGATGATTAACCGAAGATAACCGAAGATTAAACCGAAGATATAACTCGAAGATTAACCGAAAAGAAATTAACCGAAGATTAACCGAAGATTAACCGAAGATTAACCGAAGATTAACCGAAGATTAACCGAAGATTAACCGAAGATAAACCGAAGATTAACCGAAGATTAACCGAAGATTAACCGAAGATTAACCGAAGATTAACCGTTGAAGATTAACCGGATAAGATAACCGAAGATTAACCGAAGATAACCGAAGATTAACAAGAACCGAAGATTAACCGAAGATTAACCGAAGATTAACCGGAGAGATTAACCGAAGATTAACCCGAAATAAGAGATTAACCGAAGATTAACCGAAGATTAACCGAAAGATTAACCGAAGATTAACCGAAGATTAACCGAAGATTAACCGAAGATTAACCGAAGATTATAACCGAAGATTAACCGAAGATTAACCGAAGATTAACCGAAGATTAACCGAAGATTAACCGAAGATTAACCGAAGATTAACCGAAGATTAACCGAAGATTAACCGAAGATTAACCGAAGATTAACCGAAGATTAACCGAAGATTAACCGAAGATTAACCGAAGATTAACCGAAGATTAACCGGAAGATTAACCGAAAGATTAACCGAAGATTAACCGAAGATTAACCGAAGATTAACCGAAGATTAACCGAAGATTAACCGAAGATTAACCGAAGATTAACCGAAGATTAACCGAAATTAACCGAAGATTAACCGAAGATTAACCCGAAGATTAACCGGAAGATTAACCGAAGATTAAACGGAAGATTAACCGAAGATTAACCGAAGATTAACCGAAGATTAACCGAAGATTAAACCGAAGATTAACCGAAGATTAACCGAAGATTAACCGAAGATTAACGCGAAGATTAACCGAAGATTAACCGAAGATTAACCGGAAGATTAACCGAAGATTAACCGAAGATTAACCGAAGATTAACCGAAAGATTAACCGGAACGAATTAACCGAATAGGATTAACCGAAGATAACCGAAGATTAACCGAAGATTAACCGAAGATTAACCGAGAAGAAATTAACCGGAGAAGATTAACCGAAGATTAACCGAAAGATTAACCGAAGATTAACCGGAAGATTAATAACCACGAAGATTAACCGAAGATTAACCGAAGATTAACCGGAAGATAACGAAGATAACCGAAGATTAACCGAAGATTAACCGAAGATTAAACCGGAAGATTAACGAAGATTAACCGAAGATTAACCGAAGATTAACCGAAGATTAACCGAAGATTAAACCGAAAGATTAACCGAAGATTAACCGAAGATTAACCGAAGATTAAACCGAAGATTAACCGAATAAGATTAACCGAAGATTAACCGAAGATTAACCGAAAGATTAACCGAAGATTAACCGAAGATTAACCGAAGATTAACCGAAGATTAACCGAAGATTAACCGGTAAGATTAACCGAAGATTAACCGAAGATTAACCGAAGATTAACCGAAGATTAACCGAAGATTAACCGAAGATTAACACGAAGATTAACCGAAGATTAACCGAAGATTAACCGAAGATTAAACCGAAGATTAACCGAATGATTAACCCGAAGATTAACCGAAGATTAACCGGAAAGAATTAACCGAAGATTAACCGAAGATTAACCGAAGATTAACCCGAAGATTAACCGAAGATTAAGCCGAAGATTAACCGAAGATTAACCGGAAAGATTAACCGAAGATTAAACCGGAAGATTAACCGAAGATTAACCGAAGATTTAACTCGAAGATTAACCGAAGATTAACCGAAGATTAACCGAAATGAGATTAACCGAAGATTAACCGAAGATTAACCGAAGATTAAAGACCGAAGATTAACCGAAGTAAAGATTAACCGGTCCGAAGATTAACCGAAGATTAAACCGAAGATTAACCGAAGAATAACCGAAGATTAACCGAAGATTAACCGAAGATTAACCGAAGAATTAACCGAAGATTAACCGAAGATTAACCGAAGATTAACCGAAAGATTAACCGAAGATTAGAAACGCGAAGATTAACCGAAGATTAACCGAAGATTAACCGAAGATTAACCGAAGATTAACCGAAGATTAACCGGAAGATTAACCGAAGATTAACCGAAGATTAACCGAAGATTAACCGAAGATTAACCGAGAGATTAACCGAAGATTAACCGAAGATTAACCGAAGATTAACCGAAGATTAACCGAAGATTAACCGAAGATTAACCGAAGATTAACCGAAGATTAACCGAAGATTAAACCGAAGATAACCGAAGATTAACCGAAGATTAACCGAAGATTACCGAAGATTAACCGGAAGATTAACACGAAGATTAACCGAAGATTAACCGAAGAATATAACCGAAGATTAACCGGAAAGATTAACCGAAGATTAACCGAAGATTAACCGAAGATTAACGAAGATTAACCGAAGATTAACCGAAGATTAACCGAAGATTAACCGAAGATTAACCGAAGATTAACCGAAGATTAACCGAAGATTAACCGAAGATTAACCGAAAGATTAACCGAAGATTAACCGAAGATTTAACCGAAGATTAACCGAAGATTAACCGACAGATTAACCGAAGATTAACCGAAGATTAACCGAAGATTAACCGGAAGATTAACCGAAGATTAACCGGAAGAATTAACCGAAGATTAACCGGAAGATTAACCGAAGATTAACTGAAGATTAACCGAAGATTAACCGAAGATTAACCGAAGATTAACCGAAGATTAACCGAAGATTAACCGAAGATTAACCGAAGATAAACCGAAGATTAACCGAAGATTAACCGAAGATTAACCGAAGATTAACCGAAGATTAACCGAAGATTAACCGAAGATTAACCGAAGATTAACCGAAGATTAACCGAAGATTAACCGAAGATTAATCCGAAGATTAACCGAAGATTAACCGAAGATTAACCGAAGATTAACCGAAGATTAACCGAAGATTAAACCCGAAGATTAACCGAAGATTAACCGAAAGATTAACCGAAGATAAACCGAAGATTAACCGAAGATTAACCGAAGATTAACCGAAGATTAACCGGAAGATTAACCGAAGATTAACCGAAGATTAACCAGATTAAAACCGAAGATTAACGAAGATTAACCGAAGATTAACCGAAAGATTAACCGAAGATTAACCGAAGATTAACCGAAAATTAACCGAAGATTAACCGAAGATTCGAAATAACCGAAGATTAACCGAAGATTAACCGAAGATTAACCGAAGATTAACCGAAGATTAACCGAAGATTAACCGAAGATTAACCGAAGATTAACCGAAGATTAACAAAAAACGAAGATTAACCGAAGATTAAACCGAAGAATTAGATTAACCGAAGATTAACCGAAGATTAACCGAAGATTAAACCGAAGATTAACCGAAAAGATTAACCGAAAAAAAAAAAAGATTAACCGAAGATTAACCGAAGATTAACCGAAGATTAACCGAAGATTAACCGAAGATTAACGAAGATAACCGAAGATTAACCGAAGATTAACCGAAGATTAAACCGAAGATTAACCGAAGATTAACCGAAGATTAACCGAAGATTAACCGAAGATTAACCGAAGATTAACCGAAGATTAACCGAAGATTAACCGAAGATTAACCGAAGATACGAAGTTAACCGAAGATTAACCGAAGATTAAACCGAAGATTAACCGAAGATTAACCGAAGATTAACCGAAGATTAACCGAAGATTAACCGAAGATTAACCGGATACCGAGATTAAAGATTAACCGAAGATTAACCGAAGATTAACCGAAGATTAACCGAAGATTAACCGAAGATTAACCGAAGATTACCAAGATTACCGAAGATTAACCGAAGATTAACCGAAGATTAACCAAATAACCGAAGATTAACCGAAGATTAACCGAAGATTAACCGAAGATTAACCGAAGATTAACCGAAGATTAACGAAGATTAAGAAGATTAACGAAGATTAACCGAAAAACCGAAGATTAACCGAAGATTAACCGAAGATTAACCGAAGATTAACCGAAGATTAACCGAAGATTAACCGAAGATTAACCGAAGATTAACCGAAGATTAACCGAAGATTAACCGAAGATTAACCGAAGATTAACCGAAGATTAACCGAAGATTAACCGAAGATTAACCGAAGATTAACCGAAGATTAACCGAAGATTAACCGAAGATTAACCGAAGATTAACCGAAGATTAACCGGAAGATTAACCGAAGATTAACCGAAGATTAACCGAAGATTAACCGAAGATTAACCGAAGATTAACCGAAGATTAACCGAAGATTAACCGAAGATTAACCGAAGATTAACCGAAGATAAAAAGATTAACGAAGAAACAAGAAAACCGAAGATTAACCGAAGATTAACCGAAGATTAACCGAAGATTAACCGAAGATTAACCGAAGATTAACCGAAGATTAACCGAAGATTAACCGAAGATTAACCGAAGATTAACCGAAGATTAACCGAAGATTAACCGAAGATTAACCGAAGATTAACCGAAGATTAACCGAAGATTAACCCGAAGATTAACGAAATAAACGAAGATTAACCGAAGATTAACCGAAGATTAACCGAAGATTAACCGAAGATTAACCGAAGATTAACGAGATAACCGAAGATTAACCGAAGATTAACCGAAGATTAACCGAAGATTAACCGAAGATTAACCGAAGATTAACCGGAAGAATTAACCGAAGATTAACCGAAGATTAACCGAAGATTAACCGAAGATTAACCGAAGATTAACCGAAGATTAACCGAAGATTAACCGGAAGATTAACCGAAGATTAACCGAAGATTAACCGAAGATTAACCGAAGATTACCGAAGATTAACCGAAGATTAACGAAAGATTAACCGAAGATTAACCGAAGATTAACCGAATTAACCGAAGATTAACGAATTAACCGAAGATTAACGAAGATAAACGAAAGATTAACGAAATTAACCGAAGATTAACCGAAGATTAACCGAAGATTAACCGAAGATTAACCCGAAGATTAACCGAAGATTAAACCGAAGATTACCGAAGATTAAACACGAAGATTAACCGAAGATTAACGAAGAATTAACCGAAGATTAACCGAAGATAAACGAAGATTAACCGAAGATTAACCGAAGATTAACCGAAGATTAACCGAAGATTAACCGAAGATTAACGAAGATTAACCGAAGATTAACGAAGATTAACCGAAGATTAACCGAAGATTAACCGAAGATTAACGAAAACCGAAGATTAACCGAAGAATTAAACGAAGATTAACCGAATTAACAAGATTAAACCGAAGATTAACGAAGGATTAACCCGAAGAATATAACCGAAGATTAACCGAAGATTAAACCGAAGATTAACCGAAGATTAACCGAAGATTAAACCGAAGATTAACCGAAGATTAACCGAAGATTAACCGAAGATTAACCGAAGATTAACGAAGATTAACCGAAGATATTAACGAACGATTAACCGAAGATTAACCGGAAGATTAACCGAAGATTAACCGAAGATTAACCGAAGATTAACCGAAGATAAAAATAACCGAGATTAACCGAAGATTAACGAAGATTAACCGAAGATTAACGAAGATTAACCGAGATAAACCGAAGATTAACCGAAAGAATTAACCGAAGATTAACCGAAGATAACCGAAGATTAACCGAAGATTAACGAAGATTAACGAAGATTAACCGAATAACGAATTAACCGAAGATTAACCGAAGATTAACCGAAGATTAACCGAAGATTAACCGAAGATTAACCGAAGATTAACGAAGATTAACAATAACGAAGATAACGAAGATAAACCGAAGATTAACCGAAGATTAACCGAAGATTAACGAAGATTAACCGAAGATTAACTAATAATCAAACAAAAATTAACGAATATTAACCGAAGATTAACCGAAGATTAACCGAAGATTTAACCGAAGATTAACAAGATTAACAAAAAACGAAGATTAACCGAAGATTAACCGAAGATTAACCGGAAGATTAACGAAGATTAACAAAATAAACAAAAATAACGAAATTAACCGAAGATTAACCGAAGATTAACCGAAGATTAACCGAAGATTAACCGAAGATTAACGAAAAACAAAAAAACGAATTAACGAAGAAATTAACCGAAGATTAACGAGATTAACCGAAGATTAACCGAAGATTAACGAATAACCGAAGATTAACCGAAGATTAAACCGAAGATTAACCAAGATAACCGAAGATTAAACCGAAGATTAACCGAAGATAAACCGAAGATTAACCGAAGATTAACGAAAAACGAAGATTAACCGAAGATTAACCGAAGATTAACCGTAAAGATTAACCGAAAGATTAACCGAATGATTAACCGAAGATTAACGAAGATAAACAAGATTAACGAAGATTAACGAAATAAACGAAATTAACCGAAGATTAAACCGAAGATTAACCGAAGATTAACCGAAGATTAACCGAAGATTAACCGAAGATTAACCGAAGATTAACCGAAGATTAACCGAAGATTAACCGAAGATTAACAAAAACGAAGATTAACCGAAGATTAAACAAAACGAAATTAACCGAAGATTAACCGAAGATTAACCGAAGATTAACCGAAGATTAACCGAAGCAATTAACCGAAGATTAACCGAAGATTAACCGAAGATTAACCGGAAAGATTAACAAACCGAAGATTAACCGAAGATTAACCGAAGATTAACCGAAGATTAACCGAAAGATTAACCGAAGATTAACCGAAGATTAACCGAAGATTAACCGAAGATTAACCGAAGATTAACCGAAGATTAACCGAAGATAACCGAAGATTAACCGAAGATAACACCAAAAATTAACGAAATAACCGAAGATTAACCGAAACGGATTAACGAAGATAAACCGAAGATTAACCGAAGATTAACCGAAGATTAACCGAAGATTAACCGAAGATTAACCGAAGATTAACCGAAGATTAACCGAAGATTAACCGAAGATTAACCGAAGATTAACCGAAGATTAACCGAAGATTAAACCGAATAACGAAGATTAACCGAAGATTAACCGAAGATTAACCGAAGATAAACCGAAGATTAACCGAAGATTAACCGAAGATTAACCGAAGATTAACCGAAGATTAAACCGAAGATTAACCGAAGATTAACCGAAGATTAACGAAGATTAACCGAAGATTAACCGAAGATTAACCGAAGATTAACCGAAGATTAACCGAAGATTAACCGAAGATTAACCGAAGATTAACCGAAGATTAACCGAAGATACGAATTAACCGAAGATTAACCGAAGATTAACCGAAGATTAACCGAAGATTAACCGAAGATTAACCGAAGATTAACGAAGATTAACCGAAAGAATTAACGAAGATATAACCGAAGATTAACCGAAGATTAACCGAAGAACGAAATTAACCGAAGATTAACCGAAGATTAACCGGATAGAGATTAACCGAAGATTAAACCGAAGAATTAACGAAGATTAACCGAAGATTAACGAAGATTAACCGAAGATAACCGAAGATTAAAACCGAAGATTAACGAAGATTAACCGAAGATTAAACCGAAGATAAACCGAAGATTAACCGAAGATAACGAAGATTAAACCGAAAGATTAACCGAAGATTAAACCGAAGATTAACCGAGATTAACCGAAGATTAACCGAGATAACCGAAGATTAACCGAAGATTAACCGAAGATTAACGAAGATTAACCGAAGATTAACGAAGATTAACCGAAGATTAACCGAAGATTAACCGAAGATTAAACGAGATATTAACCGAAGATTAACCGAAAGATTAACCAGAAGAATTAACGAAAACCGAAGATTAACGAATAATCAAATTAACCGAAGATTAACCGAAGATTAACCGAAGATTAACCGAAGATTAACCGAAGATTAACCGAAGATTAACCGAAGATTAACCGAAGATTAACCGAAGATTAACCGAAGATTAACCGATAAGAATTAACCGAAGATTAACCGAAGATTAACCGAAGATTAACCGAAGATTAATACCAATTAACGAATATAACCGAAGATTAACCGAAGATTAAACCGAAGATTAACCGAAGATTAAACCGAAGATTAACCGAAGATAAACGAAGATTAACCGAAGATTAACCGAAGATAACGAAGATTAACCGAAGATTAACCGAAGATTAACAAATAACCGAAGATTAACCGAAGATTAACCGAAGATAAACCGAAGATTAAACCGAAGATTAACCGAAGATTAACCGAAGATTAACCGAAGATTAACCGAAGATTAACCGAAGATTAACCGAAAATAACCGAAATTAACCGAAGATTAACACGGAAGATTAACCGAAGATTAACCGAAGATTAACCGAAGATTAACCGAAAGATTAACCGAAGATTAACCTGAAGATTAACCGAAGATTAACCGAAGATTAACCTGAAGATTAACCGGAAGGATTAACCGAAGATTAACCGAAGATTAACCGAAGATTAACCGAAGATTAACCGAAGATTAACCGAAGATTAACCGAAGATTAACCGAAGATTAACCGAAGATTAACCGAAGATTAACCGAAGATTACGAAACCGAAGATTAACCGAAGATTAACCGAAGATTAACCGAAGATTAACCGAAGATTAACCGAAGATTAACCGAAGATTAACCGAAGATTAACCGAAAACGAAGATTAACCGAAGATTAACCGAAGATTAACCGAAGATTAACCGAAGATTAACCGAAGATTAACCGAAGATTAACCGAAGATTAACCGAAGATTAACCGAAGATTAACCGAAAGATTAACCGAAGATTAACCGAAGATTAACCGAAGATAAACCGAAGATTAACCGAAGAATTAACCGAAGATTAACCGTAAGATTAACCGAAGATTAACGAAGATTAACCGAAGATTAACGAAGAAACTTAACCGAAGATTAACCGAAGATTAACCGAAGACTTAACCGAAAAGAAATAACTAATAATCAAACAAAAATTAACTGAATATTAACCGGAAAGAAATTAACCGGAACGAGATTAACCGAAGATTAACCGAGATTAACCGAAGATTAACTCGAAGATTAACCAGAAGATTAACTGAAGATTAACCGAAGATTAATTACCGAAGATTAACCGAAGATTAACCGAAGATTAACCGAAGATTAACCGAAGATTAACCGAAGATTAACCGGAAGATTAACCGAAGATTAAACCGAAGAGATTAACCGAAGATTAACCGAAGATTAACCGAAGATTAACCGAAGATTAAACCGAGATAACCGAAGATTAACCGAAGATTAAACCGAAGATTAACCGAAGATTAACCGAAGATTAACCGAAGATTAACCGAAGATTAACAAGATAAACAAAATAAACGAAGATTAACGAAGATTAACCGAAGATTAACCGAAGATTAACCGAAGATTAACCGAAGATTAACTAATAATCAAACAAAAATTAACTGAATATTAACCGAAGATTAACCGAAGATAAACCGAAGATTAACGAAGATTAACCTAACCGAAGATTAACCGAAGATTAACCGAAATAACCGAAGATTAACCGAAGATAAAAACGAAGATTAACGAAGATTAACCGAAGATTAAAAAACCGAAGATTAACCGAAGATAACGAGATTAACGAAGATTAACCGAAGATTAACCGAAGATTAACCGAAGATTAACCGAAGATTAACCGAAGATTAACCGAAGATTAACCGAAGATTAACAATAATAAAACAAAAAAATTAACGAATATTAACGAAGATTAACCGAAGATAAACCGAAGATTAACCGAAGATTAACCGAAGATTAACCGAAGATTAACCGAAGATTAACCGAAGATTAACCGAAGATTAACCGAAGATTAACCGGAAGATTAACCGAAGATTAAACCGAAGATACGAGATTAACCGAAGATAACGAAGATTAACGACGAAGATTAACCGAAGATTAACCGAAGATTAACCGAAGATTAACCGAAGATTAACCGAAGATTAACCGAAGATTAAACCGAAGATTAACCGAAGATTAACCGAAGATTAACCGAAGATTAACCGAAGATTAACGAAGAATTAACCGAAGATTAACCGAAGATTAACGAAGATAACCGAAGATTAACCGGAAGAATTAACCGAAGATTAACCGAAGATTAACCGAAGATTAACCGAAGATACAAAATTAACCCTGAATAGATTAACCGAAGATTAACCGAAGATTAACCGAAGATTAACGCCGAAAGATTAACCGAAGATTAACCGAAGATTAACCGAAGATATTAAAACCGAAGATTAAAACACCGAAGATAACCGAGATTAACCGAAGATTAACCGAAGATCTAACCGAAGATTAACTCGAAGATTAACCGAAGATTAACCGAAGATTAACCGAAGATTACTAACCGAAGATTAACCGAAGATTAAACCGAAGATTAACCGAAGATTAACCGAAGATTAACCGAAGATTAACCGAAGGATTAACCGAAGATTAACCGAAGATTAACCGAAGATTAACCGAAGATTAACCGAAGATTAACCGAAGATTAACCGAAGATTAGAAAACCGAAGATTAACCGAAGATTAACCGAATAAGAGATTAACCGAAGATTAACCGAAGATTAACCGAAGATTAACCGAAGATTAACACAAAACGAAGATTAACCGAAAGATTAACCGAAGATTTAACCGAAGATTAACTAATAATCAAACAAAAATTAACTGAATATTAACCGAAGATTAACCGAAGATTAAACCGAAAAGATTAACCGAAAGAAATTAACCGAAGATTAACCAAATTAACCGAAGATTAACCGAAATTAACGAAGATTAACCGAGATTAACCGAAGATTAACCGAAGATAACCGAAGATTAACGAAGATTAACCGAAGATTAACGAAGAATTAACCGAAGATTAACCGAAGATATAACCGAAGATTAACCGAAGATTAACCGAAGAATTTAACGAAGATTAACCGAAGATTAACGAAGATTAACCGAAGATTAACCGAAGATTAACCGAAAGATTAACCGAAAGATTAACCGAAGATTAACCGAAGATTAACCGAAGATAAACGAAGATTAACCGAAGATTAACCGAAGATTAACCGAAGATTAACCGGATACAGATTAACCGAAGATTAACGAAGATTAACCGAAATAAAAACGAAGATTAAAAAACGAAGATTAACGAAGATTAACCGAAGATTAACCGAAGATTAACCGAAGATTAACCGAAGATTAACCGAAGATTAACCGAAGATTAACCGAAGATTAACCGAAGATTAACCGAAGATTAACCGAAGATTACGAAGAAACCGAAGATTAACCGAAGATTAACCGAAGATTAACCGAAGATTAACCGAAGAATTAACCGAAGATATTAACCGAAAGAATTAACCGAAGATTAAACCGAAGATTAACCGAAGATTAACCGAAGATTAACGAAGATTAACCGAAGATTAACCGAAGATTAACCGAAGATTAACCCGAAGATTAACCGAAGATTAACCGAAGATTAACCGAAGATTAACCGAAGATTAACCGAAGATTAACCGAAGATTAACCGAAGATTAACCGAAGATTAACCGAAGATTAACCGAAGATTAACCGAAGATTAACCGAAGATTAACCGAAGATTAAAACCGAAGATAACCGAAGATTAACCGAAGATTAACCGAAGATTAACCGAAGATTAACCGAAGATTAACCGGAAGATTAACCGAAGATTAACCGGAAGATTAACCGAAGATTAACCGGAAGATTAACCGAAGATTAACCGAAGATTAACCGAAGATTAACCGAAGATTAACCGAAAGATTAACCGAAGATTAACCGAAGATTAACCGAAGATTAACCGAAGATTAACCGAAGATTAACCGAAGATTAACCGAAGATTAAACCGAAGAAAGAATTAACCGAAGATTAACGAAGATAACAGATTAACCGAAGATTAACCGAAGATTAACGAAGATTAACCGAAGATTAACCGAAGATTAACCGAAGATTAACCGAAGATTAACCGAAGATTAACCGAAGAAATTAACCGAAGATTAACCGAAGATTAACCGAAGATTAAACCGAAAGATTAACCGAAGATTAACCGAAGATTAACCGAAGATTAACGAAGATTAAACCGAAGATTAACCGAAGATTAACCGAAGATTAACCGAAGATTAACCGAAGATTAACCGAAGATTAACCGAAGATTAACCGAAGATTAACGAAGATTAACCGAAGATTAACCGAAGATTAACCGAAGATTAACCGAAGATTAACCGAAGATTAAGAATAACCGAAGATTAACCGGAAGATTAACCGAAGATTAACCGAAGATTAAACCGAAGATTAACCGAAGATTAACCGAAGATTAACCGAAGATTAACCGAAGATTAACCGAAGATAACGAAGATTAACCGAAGATTAACAAAATAACAAATTAACCGAAGATTAAACCGAAAGATTAACCGAAGATTAACCGAAGATTAACCGAAGATTAACCGAAGAATTAACGAAGATATAAACCGAAGATTAACGAAGATTAACCGAAGATTAACCGGAAGGATTAACGAAGATTAACCGAAGATTAAACCGAAGATTAACCGAAGATTAACCGAAGATTAACCGAAGATTAACCGAAGATTAACCGAAGATTAACCGAAGATTAACGAAGATAAACGAAAAAACGAAGATTAACCGAAGATTAACCGAAGGATTAACCGAAGATTAACCGAAGATTAACCGAAGATTAAAAAAACCGGAAAGAATTAACCGAAGATTAACCGAAGATTAACCGAAGATTAACCGAAGATTAACCGAAGATTAACCGAAGATTAACCGAAGATTAACCGAAGATTAACCGAAGATTAACCGAAGATTAACCGAAGATTAACCGAAGATTAACTAATAATCAAACAAAAATTAACTGAATATTAACCGAAGATTAACCAAAGATTAACCAAAGATTAACCAAAGATTAACCAAAGATTCACCAAAGATTCACCAAAGATTCACCAAAGATTCACCAAAGATTCACCAAAGATTCACCAAAGATTCACCAAAGATTCACCAAAGATTCACCAATGATCAACCAATGATCAACCAATGATCAACCAATGATCAACCAATGATCAACCGAAGATTAACCAATGACTAACCACAGATTAGCCAATGATTAACCATCGGTCATTAATCAGAGTGATAACCCTCTCGCCGTCTTTAAATTTTTACGAACGGAGCGTTTCGCCACATAATTCTTCTACTTCGTTCGTTTTGAGGATCTCTTATTGTTATATACCAGATCTTGTACTTCATTAGTTTTACTCTATAACAGAGCCCTAGTTTCATATCATCATTCATTGTTTACGACGTTGTCAATAACAAATAAGTTCAATAAATTGATATGAGTCAAGCACGTACTTCAACTCCAATTGCATTGTAAAAGTACATACAATAACATAGTATTACATTGCACCAAATACAATTCCCCATGAAATGTATAAAAAAAATAATTGGAAAACAACAAAACGAAACCTTACTTGTAGTCATGTGCTGGAAACAATCGAAAATTGTCGGGCAATGTGAAAATTTTTTCATGCACCGATTTGTACAGTGTACGCGAATCACCTTCTTGAAAATCCGTCCGACCACAGCCCCGAATCAAGAGCGTGTCCCCGGTGAATGCAATACCCTACAAAATGCAGTTTTTTTTTTGGTTTTAAAATAAAAGAAAAATTTTGTTTTGAAAATGAATTGAAAATGGAAATGGGAAGATAAAAGTTGGATTTTTGAAGTAAATAAAATGTGGCACTGGATGAGGTGGGTTTGATTGGGGAATAGAAATTTTTAGATAAAATGAGGTTGAACATTTGGGAACAGAATTTAACCCTTTGATTCTATGATATTTTATCGTTTACGTACAAAGGAGAGTATTTCACCAGAAGCAAAAATTTCGATTCACCTGCTCAAAATTGATGTAGCTCATACATCCATTTGTGTGACCTGGAGTTGCGGTTGCTTTAATTTCATGTCGACCGAATCGTATAACATCACCGTCGCTTATGTGCTTATCCGCTTTAGCACCACTCTTACTGGATATTACACTTTGCACATTCGGTAACAGTTTCTTCAAATATCCAGTGCCAGTGATATGATCAGCATGCATGTGAGTGTTCACTGAATAGAGAAATTTCCGTTATCATGTCGTGTTCATCGCAAGTTCTCCAAAAACTTTAATTTAATTCGAAGCCACGCAAACACGAGTACAGCCGTACAACATCGTTATCTTGTAAAATCGATTCTTAACAAATAGAAATTTGATTTACTTGCGAATTTTAGTTGTAGACCAAGTTCGTTTATTAGTTGCGAATCACGTTGGGCCAGTTCCAGAACCGGATCAATGATAATTGCTTCCTTGGTTGTCAAATCGGCCAGTAAGTAGGTGTACGTACTGCTTACTGAGTCGAAAAGCTGGCGATAAGGAAATTGAAATTTGGCTGAATTACGAAAGTTTTCACTATTAGCATCGTCAATGAGAAGGAATTTTGTGAGTCTGTTCATTAACTCTCTGGCTCTGGACAGTCAAAAGAGTCAATCAAAGAGTTCGGTTAGAAATATTTATTTATCTGTTGTCGACAGCAACGATAAAAATGAACGATAACCTATGCGTAATATGGTTTTGTATAACAAAATGAATGTTAAAACAAACGAAGTAAAAGATTTTGTATCGAACATTGAGGTGGTAGTTCAAACAAAAGAAGTAGTAGATTTATTGATTATATAGCGACAAGTTTGCTGTTTGTAAAAGTGTGTCACAAGACCAAAAAGGTTGGTATCTTTCACCGCTACCTTTTTAGTATGAAACATTTTGAAATTGAGAGGGATTCTTTTGAAAAGCAGCCTACCGAAATCGGACGCATTTTCCAGTGGACTTTTTTATATGTGCCTAGAAAGGACTTCGACCCTAGAACCCAAAACCACTTTCAAAAAAATTCTTCGAAGCTTTTGTGACTGGTGAAAGGTGATCAAAAACCGAAAACTTGCACTTTTCTTACCAAAATTTCTCCGGGTACACGAGCCGTACAGGGTCGTGTGGGGTGTCATTAGAAAGGTAATCACATGTACTATTGAGCCGAATAGAGACTCATTGGTTTTAAAATTAATCCACACTGAAATATGTGCAGTTGAAGTTTTCAACAGAAAACTTGCACTTTTCTTACCAATATTTCTCCAGTTACAGGAGCCGTACATGGTGGTGTGGGGTATCATTTGAAAGGTAATTTTATGTGCTTTTGGGCCAAATAGGGTTTGAAAGCATCTACGATGAAATATGAGAAGTTGAAATGTTTAAGTGCCCATTTTTCATCGCATATACCCTTCTAGGGTCGAAGTCCTTTCTAGGTACCTACAAAAAGTTCCACTAGAAAACACGCCCGATTTCGGTAGGCTGTTTTTCAAAAGAATCCCTCTGAATGGTGAATTTTACGAACCTTTGTTAGTTGGTTACGTTGAACCTTTTGAACTACTCGGTTGATTTAGATGAAATTATTAGGGTAGGTCAAAGACGTGGCTGCAAGAAATCATTATGAAAGTCAATAATTTCGGAGCTATGAGCGTTTTAAGCTATTCAGCTATAAGAAGCACGTCTCCGAAAATATGCCACGCAGAAAAGTCGTTTCAAATGCAGATTAAAAGAGCTTTCGATTCTAGTCGACACATCGAAACGTTACATAGTTTTGGATTCATGCCACTCATTAGTGAGCTATGAGTCGTAACTTTCGGCGGAGCTTAAGAGGTGCACTCAATCGTAAGGGATCTGCGTAGCCAGAGAAAATTCCATTGAAAAGCTGATGCAATATTTACAAAAGAACAAATGGCAGATGATCAGGAAAGTGTAAACAACTGGCTGAAAATTGGTTATTTAAAACCACAGATGGCCGTGCGCGTTGCCAAAATCTTTGAAGCCAAAATCATCTGTCATTTGTGGTGCATTTCTTGTCGTGTGTCGAATCTGTAAGCGTTAACCCACACTGATATCAGTTCTTTCGTAAGTGGGTAGTAGGACTAGCATCACACTTCCACTTTAAGTGGCTTTTAAGCGATTAGAAATGGCTGAATATATCATGGCCCTACGTTAGTGAAGGGCCGTGACGCAAGTCCGTTCACACTGAAAAATTTGACAAAAAAAAATTTCCGCAGGTCTGAGGATCATGGCCCTACGTTAGTGAAGGGCCGTGACACAAGTCCGTTCACACTGAAAAATTTGACAAAAATTTTTTTCCGCAGGACTGAGGATCATGGCCCTACGTTAGTGAAGGGCCGTGACGCAAGTCCGTTCACACTGAAAAATTTGACAAAAAAATTTTCCGCAGGTCTGAGGATCATGGCCCTACGTTAGTGAAGGGCCGTGACGCAAGTCCGTTCACACTGAAAAATCTGACAAAAAAAAATTTCCGCAGGACTGAGGATCATGGCCCTACGTTAGTGAAGGGCCGTGACGCAAGTCCGTTCACACTGAAAAATTTGACAAAAATTTTTTTCCGCGGGACTGAGGAACATATATACACGAACTTTTTGACTTTTCCCCCTTTGCTCCTACTACCCCCAAAGTATTTTATTCGTAATCTGGGCGTCCATACGAGTTCAACGAGCTATCACACGCCTCATAAGGTTAAGATTTGGCCGATATATTAAATTTCAAAACTTGGAAATTTGCAGAAATTTCTATGAAGAAATTCATTTTCATACATTTTGAAATTGATGAATTTTACCAACCTTTCTCACTCTGTCACTTTGTCACTCTGTTAACCGAAACTTTTGAATTTACCGGCGGATTTGGCTGAAATTTTCAGGGTATGTTAAGGACGTAATTCTAAGAAACGAATTTGAAGGAATTTTTATAAAAGCTTATAATTTCGGAGTTATGAGCGTGTTAAGCTATTGAGCTATGGAACCTATAGACCTGATCGCAAGCAGAGCAGAGTTGGTAAAAAACGGAGGACGAGATTCGGTGGAATACCGGAACCTGTCTAAAAGTATCAACAAAGCAAGGAGATCAGATGAAAGAAAATATAATGTCCAATTGGCTCAAAACATAATTGAAGCTAACTGCAATATGAAAGTCCTACGGAGAAAAATGACAAACGCCAAAAAAGAAATCTTCAAATTACGAGACAAAACAGGAACGATCCAAACGGATCGAAATGCGATATTAAACATTGCAACAGAATTTTATGAGAATTTGTTTTCTTCAGCAAGACAGAGCCCAACGGAAGAAACCGAAGATAGACCAATAATAAGAAACGTGGGATCGGAGGATATGCCCGACATAACTGTGGATGAAGTCAAAGCTGCAGTAGCCGAGATGAAAAACAAAAAGTCTCCCGGAGAAGATGGTGTTCCAGTGGAAGCCATTAAACTGGGTGGAGACTCCTTGTTAAAGGCAATCACGGCTTTGTTTAATCAATGTCTCCAATGGGAAGAAGTACCAGAAGCCTGGGAAAATGCGGTAATTACATTGCTGCATAAAAAAGGAGACATAACAAAGCTGGAAAATTACCGACCCATAAGCCTATTGTCAACACTCTACAAGTTGTTTATGAAAATCATTACGAAGAGGAACACTAACAAGTTCGACTTCTACCAACCCGTTGAACAAGCTGCTTTCAGATCTGGTTTCAGCACAAACGACCATTTGCAGGTGATGAGAACGCTTATTGAGAAGTGTCGTGAATACAACATCGACATAGTCTTGCTATTCATAGACTTCGAAAAAGCTTTCGATTCAGTGGAAACATGGTCGATATTGGACGCATTAGACGAATGTAGAGTAGACTCAAGGTACTCCAACACAATTCGATATGTGTACAAAAATGCTACTTCATGTATAAAACTTCATAAGAGCACGGAAAAATTCAGAATTGGCCGAGGTGTAAGGCAGGGTGACACCATTTCACCGAAATTATTCACGGCGATTCTGCAGAGTATTTTTAGGAAGTTAAACTGGAGTAAAATGGGAATAAAGATAAATGGAGAGTACCTGAGCAATCTCCGCTTCGCTGATGACATTGTACCGATAGCAGCGAATCTAGGTCAGGCTCAGCTTATGCTACAACAGTTAAGTGAAGAGGCGAGCAAAGTTGGCCTCAAGATGAACTTATCGAAAACAAAAGTCATGACCAACATCGGGGACGATAGAGAAATCAAAATTGGTGACACTGTCATTGAACGAGTCGACAGCTACGTATATCTAGGACATAAGCTGAAGTTAGGTCTGGACAACCAAACTGCAGAAATAAGACGTAGGATTGGTCTTGCATGGGCAGCGTTCGGAAAACTCAGACTAATTTTCAAAAGCAGAATGAACAATAGTCTGAAACGCAAAGTTTTCGACACTTGTGTCCTTCCGGTGCTCACTTATGGAGCGGAAACGTTAACTTTAACGAAAGCATCCGAAGATAAATTGAGAGTGACACAAAGAGCCATGGAACGGAGTATGCTTGGAATAACACTCAGAGACAGAATGACGAATCAATGGATTCGACAACAAACCAGGGTCGTTGATGTCATGGAAAGAATAGCATCTCTGAAATGGAGCTGGGCGGGACATATTGCAAGAAGGACAGACGAACGTTGGACCAAAAAGATCATGAACTGGCGACCATATAAAAGACGAGCTATAGGTAGACCACCAGAGAGATGGACAAACGGAATTAAGAATATTGCAGGTACAAACTGGCAGCAAATGGCAATGGATCGTACGAAATGGAAAGAAGTTGGAGAGGCCTACATCCAGCAGTGGATAGAAACAGGCTGAAAAAGAAGAAGAAGAAGAAGATGTCATCCATAACTCGGAAAATACGGCAGGTGGAAAGTTCGTGTAAAAGACAAAGTTATAGAGTTTTAGATTCTAGTCGATACGTGTTTCATGGTTTTCCTAAAAAGTCTTCTATTTGGAAGCTATGAGCGTTTTAAGTGCGAGCTATGTCAGCCATAACTCGGAAAATACAGCAGATGGAAACTTCGTGTAAAAGACAAAGTTATAGAGTTTTAGAGAATCTGCCACTTTTTGACGCAAACTTTTTTATTATAATTTTCTTTCTAAAATTTTTCTGGTAAGATTTTTGTTGATAAAACTTTCTCGTACCTTGCTCATCAGCTGCCATTTGTGACGCATATCTTTTTGCGTGTAGAATCTGTAAGCGTCACCTACACCGATATCAGTTCTTTTGTAAGTGGATAACAGGACTTGCGTCACACCTCCACTGCAAGTGGTTTTGGGCGATTTTCATTCCACTAATTAGTAAAAACCTCAACAAATATTCCACCTTTTCAATGGCTGTAATTGCTCAACTTATCAGATATGTCTTTACAAACGACACAACCAAAATAAACAAAATAAACCGACGACGATGCAGATACTGAACAATTCCGAATTAGGCATAAAATCTGAATAATTCGCAGCTCACTTCCTCGACAAACGACATTATACCGCTAATACACAGAGATCCTGTCTATCCGACGCTCATTATTTGCAAAATCTCATAATCTCAACTGTTTCCATTCAAAATCATTTTAAAAAGGAAAATAAACAAAAGAAGAAGAAAAAAACCAAACGAAAGAAGTTTAAATATCCGAAGAAACGAAAAACCGTAGAAAGAATCCACTCCACTTTGAAAAACTCATTTCGTTTTAAATTCCATAAGTCGAAAAGTTAATCTTTTTCATTAAAAATCCAATAATTTCATCTTCAATATATGCATGCGGCGGGTATAGAACAGAGAGTAGAGAAGAATAGCATTTCTATTGTCTTTAAAAACTCAATGCGATATCCCGATGATGTTGCGATGATGTGCTTTAAATTTTCTAGCAAATTTTTCCGTTTGTTAAAGTCATTTCTCTCCCAACCCATCATCCACCCACCACTCGGCAGTTGTATATGTGTTCATAAAATACATTCTACGCTTATTACACACGGTTTGATAAACTTAAAATTCATTTTCTTTCTGTTATAAATGGCATGTCCCATATTGTATATGCTTCTAAAATACATTGTTGCTTTTGTTACAGTAAAGCGCTCACTCTGTATAGCATTAAAGTCTAAAGAGCCCATAGCTCTCGTTACTGTTAGAACAGACATGAAAAGCATATATGGATGTACATGTATATACGATACAGCGTGTGTGCAGAGAATTGGTATCAGTCTTGGTGTTTTCAACATCGTGAAAAGCACACTTGAAAATTTATTGACGAAAATACCTGCAAGTTTCTTTATCTTCCTCATATACTCGAAACGGACCCCTGCCCGCAAAACAATATCACACAGATTGTGGGTGTTGGCCGGTGACTAATAATGCTCTGCGTGCGAATGTCGAACAGGCAATCAATAGGACATCGTTTCATTTACACCAATGTTTAAAACACACATTTCGAAATCAAAGTATAAAATAGCAATTTTACAAACTAGTTAGACAATAGGGGCCGGTCAATTTACGCACTGATATGTATAGCATCCATGCTTTCAAAACTCATCTTTGCCATTCTTCCTTCTCTTTCTGTCGCACGGCTTGAGATGTATGCGAGAAAGACATGGAAGATGCCGAAGATGAGTTTTGAAAGCAATCGTCACTATGTAACATCAATTAACAATGAATCTGTCAGATCAAATTTCGGTTATTTTGACATTACAATAGATAAAGTCTTTTCAAACACATACCGAATGGATCAGGAAATTGGACTTTTAGTTGTGATCCCAACAAAAATCTCTTCGAGAAAAGTGTGACGCAGTCTTTGAAATACAATTTCTAAAATGAATGATATCGCTAGAGTTGACGCTTTCAGCTGCCACATGCGACGCAGATTTTTTTTGGTAAAATTTTGGTTGCTTCCAATCAAATTTTTTTTTTGGTAAAAATTATTTGGCAGATGATGAGAAAAACTAAGCCAGCTTGTTTGAACTAATTGGGTGTAAAATTTAATTTTTGCGTAACGAAGCTGAAAGCGTCAACTCTAGCGATATCATTCATTTTAGAAATTGTACTTCAAAGACTGCGTCACACTTTTCTCGAAGAGATTTTTGTTGGGATATCAGTCGTTTTAGAAGTGTAGTCAACGCTGTGTTTTATAACAGTTTATAACAGAAATTCGAAAATTTGGCGAAATTTGAAAATTTGACGAAATTTGAAAATTTGACGAAAATCGAAAATTTGACGAAAATCGAAAATTTGACGAAATTTGAAAATTTGACGAAATTTGAAAATTTGACGAAATTTGAAAATTTGACGAAATTCGAAAATTTGACGAAATTCGAAAATTTAACGAAATTCGAAAATTTGGCGAAATTTGAAAATTTGACGAAAATTGAAAATTTGACGAAAATTGAAAATTTGACGAAAATTGAAAATTTGACGAAATTCGAAAATTTGGCGAAAATTGAAAATTTGACGAAAATTGAAAATTTGACGAAATTCGAAAATTTGACGAAATCCGAAAATTTGACGAAATTCGAAAATTTGGCGAAATTTGAAAATTTGGCGAAATTTGAAAATTTGACGAAATTTGAAAATTTGACGAAAATTGAAAATTTGACGAAAATTGAAAATTTGGCAAAATTTGAAAATTTGACGAAAATTGAAAATTTGACGAAAATTGAAAATTTGACGAAAATCGAAAATTTTACGAAGAAAGCAACTCTCCAACTGCAACAATTCAAGAAATAGCTCTAAAACCCTAATTGACCCACCCATTTCCAATTTTTGACATTTTTTGCATATGCAACTCTCTATCTTTCATAACCCAAAAAAATATTAGTCCTTTCATCCTACGCTCGAGTAGCTCAAAATTTGGTCACTCTAATCACTCTAGCTCAAACGAATCTGCCCCGATTTTTTTAATTATTTTTTTGTTCGAATCGTATTACGAATACCTTTCATTTGATGGGTCGCACGCCTCTGTAGGTTTCAATACAGCTAAGCTACAGCCGAAAACGCGTTCCCGACCCTCGAAAACCACACTCAGAAACCACGTCGATGCCAATAAAACAAAACTCTGGTTTTTCCTGGGGTAATGGCGTATCACATTTTCATTTTTATGCCCACCCTGAGGTTCCTGCAAAATTTCATGGAGATTGGCTGACCAGTTTCCGAGATCGACCGTCGATAGATAGATAGACAGATAGATAGACAGATAGATAGAAACATACAGAGTAAGTTGAAAGATTTTGATTGTTTGGAAAAAGTCAATTTGGTGCATTTTGTATGAAAAGTGACCAATTTCAAAACGATGTATCTCCGGCAATTTTAAAGCTACATAGTCGAGTGATAGCTCGTTTTGCTCGTATTTGAAGCGAGAATATGATAGAATGTTTTGTGGTGATATAAACCAAAGGGTAGAAACTGAAATGTTCGGCTATATATAGTTGCCGCGTCTCAAAAAAAATTTCTTCGTTCTTTTTTTGGAAGTTAGACTGCTTCAAGTCCTCCGCTATCGCTCCGGACATGATGTGATCAAGTAAATGTTAACACAAAACGACGACGTAGAATAAGTTAACTGTAATATGTGTGACTGTGTACGAGAGTTTCTTTTTATATTTGTAGTCTCAAGTACTTCCCGTGTTTATCGATGCTAGTTACTGTAATCGGAATCAGAATTAAACTCATCGATACCGTGTTTCTACTAAGCACATGGTATGCCCCCTCACATATTGAGAGTAATGTCACTTGTTTTATCTACTTCATAGAATGCTATCCATGATGATTTCGACTCGACAGTTTTGAATGTTTTTATGAATCATCTGAAAAACAGCTGAAGCAAATTCTTGCTGAAATTTCACTGCATCGAACTGTAACTCTTAGTCGCGATCTTTAGACTCTTTTTCGATTGCCATGATTAACAATTGGACAGAGAAATGATATCTCGCCAAAATGTAAAATTTAACCATTTTTGTTACAAACGACCTTCAACCCACAACCTACTTCACCGATAGAAATTTAACATAGGCTAAACGGTATTAAAAAAAGGAATCGCCGATTATGTTTCCGAGTTTCCGAAATGAACGATTCCGCAATGATACAAATAATGACAACTTGTGCACGTCTTCGGTTAGAGATAAATAGAAGAAGATCAGAAGACCAGAAAATCCCAATTATATGTGCAAGGGATTACAGAATGTAGTTGGAATGAAATGGCTCGGGCTGCGTTCGCAGTATCGTAGCATAATAGTGAGCTTTCATCACTAAGGACAACCTCAGTTTATTTGAACATGTTAAATGGAGCATAAAGTAGAAAACGTTGGTCTGTTTTATGACTTTCATCTATTCGAATTAATGGGAAATTCAAACAACTTATGGGTGGGTCAGGTCCCTTGATCAAGTTATCCAAAGACAATGAAATATTTTGTTTTTTTAACTTCAAAACTCTATTCTCTAGATTAGAACGACACATCAGCCCTAACGCGCTGGAATTAGATAAAAACTACAGAAACAATATATTCGAAGGCATAGATTAGGAGATAGTACAAAATCTTATAAATTTGATTATTTAATGAAGGAAACAAAAATATCGCAGATAGGTTCAGAACTACCCAAGTTATTGTCCGATCGAATAAAAAAAACGACAAAAATCCTTTTTCGAATAACTCCGACATCATCAGGCCATCCTTCTATGAACTTGGCTCTCAAGATGTTTTTTCTCTTCTAAAATCGGTTCAGGATTGCTTCAGGACGTATTTTCTGACGTAAGACCCTTGACTTACCAGTCCAGGGAATAAGCAATTCATCTGGCCGACATTATTCAAACTTTTACCTTAATTGCCTAGTGTATGGGCTTTGGCTATTCGTATATCGCTACAAATGGCATCATCATGAGTGTCCTCTGGCTATTCGTACCGTGGTACGATTAGCATCGACACTGAAGTAACTTTACGGGCACAGCGAATGATAATATACACCGAACAAGAACTGCTGATTAAAATATAATAAATTTTTCAGCATTTTATAGAAAAAGGTTAAATGAGTTATACATTACGTTCGCCCAACAACGTCTAGTCAAGCCCCAAAGAGGTTCGGTGAAAACTCCATTAATAAACCGAACAACGGCAGCGGGATCCTTAGTGAAACTTATTTTTCTTTCCTTTTTGTGCTTTTGTGCTAAAACCGCACAATTTGACCTCAGGTAGGTGGATGTACGTATATACGTACATACAACCGCCTGTGTATAGTTCGAATCAAAGCTATTTTTGTGCTTATAATACACACACCGTACACCTTTTCGTTTTACACAAAAAAAGATGTTGTGGGATTAGTAGAAAGTTTGCATAGGCAACACAAAAACTTAGAACGTAGAATGTGCTTCGGCTTCAAATATAGCCGCTGTTCTAATAATTTATCGAGATATTAGCATATTATACAAAACGGAATGTGTATATATATATAGCCCGCCATCATCATAACCTAACCGTCGTATACAAGTACAATAACGCTACGAAAAGGAAAAGTTTTCCCCTTTCTGGTTTTGTCTACTTTTAGGTATGGAAATTTATTGTTCTTTTTCGTTATCGTTTTAGTGTTTCAAGTAAGTTTAATACGCAATCATAAATTGGAGTTTTTTTCATTTCATTTCATATTTAATTGGGTGAGTAATGAGATAAGCGTTCGGTTTTTTGCGTTTATTTTTCTGGCGATCGCTGGGGAAAACGTTTATCGTTTTGGATTTGTAGCTTTTGTACGCCACTGAGAAGAAAAATCTGTGTCTGTAGGCAAACGGTAAGGTTGGCCTTGCTAGTGAATTTTCTTTTGGCTGTTGCTATTCGCACACGAGTGCGAATAGTAAATTGTGAGACTATTTGCACACGAATTTTTAGACCCGTACGAAGTACTGGGGTCTTATAGGTTTACGCATACGTTTGTAACACGTCGAATTGGACTCCCTGAGTAAGGGGAAACCTATTGTGGTTGTCTAGAGATGCCAAATCCGCGAAAAAAAAATGTCCGTCTGTCCGTCTGTCTGTCCGTCTGTCCGTCTGTCTGTCTGCACGATAACTTGAGTAAAACGCATCCGATTTTGAAAATTCTTTTTTTTCCCGTTTGGTAATGTCAAAAGACAGGCTAAGTTCGAAGATGAGTGATTTTGGATCGACCCCTCCCGAGCTATGGCCCAATAAGTGCTTTACGGTTTTTCGAAGATATCTCCGGACATTTAAACGTTAAACTTGTAAGTGATACGTCAAATAAAAGGTATTTACAATACCGATCGACAAAAAAAAAGTTTATGGAAATCGGATGACCGACTCGTGAGTTAGACCCTTTGGTGTGGAACAGGCACAGGGCGGCAAGCAGTTTTTGCTTGTAGGTCGGCCACATTTGAAAATATTTCGTCTGTTTTAGCTTTATTAGATAGGTATTGACCGTACCAATCAGGGAAAAAAAAATTATTTTCTCCGGAGCGTGAGCTAGGTCTCTTGGAGTGAGCTCTTATCTGGCTACTCGGAAGTACAGTGAACGTGGTGTATTTTGACAATATCTCGAGTAAATTTTGACCGAATTTCATGAATTTTTTTTTGTTTGAAAGGTATTAACGAATGTAAAGCGTCGGTACTATTTCCGGTCTCCTAACAAAATGGCTGCCGGCGGCCATATTGGATTTTAGTAAAAGTGATATAAAGTGGGAAAAATGATGCTTAGAGAGTTTCTGTTAACATGGAAATAATGTGTTAAGTGTGAGGGGTTTCAGGGATTCCATATACGGACATCTATATATACCTATATACAACTATATTGAGCTATATACAGGCATATAGAGCTATATAATAGCATATTCCTCTGTGAAATGTTTATTTACAGTGAAATATAGGTAAATATAGCGGTATATAGCTGTTTAAATAGGAATTTAAGAAATTTGACTTCGTACGGGGCTGTCTATATTGCCTCCGGCAATTTAATTGTATATGAAAACAAGGCAAAGAGTGGATAATGTAAGTGATTTAAAAGGGAGAATAGTTTTTCAGCAGAGAAGAAAATGAAGTAAGAGAAATGAAGAGTTTCACATTAAAGGCTTTTGATACGAATAGGTGTTTCGTACGGGTCGGCGTTAGCTATGTTTTTTTTTTCATTTCATATTTAATTGGGTGAGTAATGAGATAAGCGTTCGCGTTTTTACGTTTATTTTTCTGGAGATCGCTGGGGAAAACGTTTATCGTTTTGGATTTGTAGCTTTTGAACGCCACTGAGAAGAAAAATCTGTGTCTGTAGGCAAACGGTAAGGTTGGCCTTGCTAGATAATTCTCTTTTGGCTGTTGCTATTCGCACACGAGTGCGAATAGTAAATTGTGAGACTATTTGCACACGAACTTTTACCTTCTTTATTTGTTACAGTTGTAATTGTGAGCAAATGTTAAAATGAGACATCAGTTCACTTAAGAACGTTTAAAGCTAAAGTAAAACTGAAAATTATGAGTGATAGTGACAAATTTCGTGCAATTTCGCCCTACTATTTTATAAACTGATTATGCTGTGATATTATCTTCTTTCTGTTATTTTTCATATGTTGATGCTTGTTTTTGTTTATTACTCTTCAAGAGACTGAATTTTTTTTAAATCTTTTTTATTGTAGAAGAGTCACTTAACATTTTATTTAAGTATTTTAACCTATTTATTGAGACTGCCTAGCCCTATTTATTAGACAAATATCAATCTAAAGATTTATGCTAAATTATGCCAAATGAAACCAATTAATCATTATCCAAACTATTATGCTAATTAATTAACGAGATCCAAACTGAATCAATAAAAAATGAAACAATATTGTAAGACGACAAAGCCTAAATTGTATTCCACTCGGCACTTTAATTGGAATGATAATAAATACGACTTTTCAAAAAAAAAAAAAAGTTCCAGATTTTTAACTCTAGGAGTAACTCTATAAGAGTTTGAAAGCGGCTCTTTGTGAACCATCTGCATCGCCATAAAATGTATTTTGTTTTCAAAAGCTTCTTAAGTTACATGTTGTACAAGTAAGCATAAGTTTCTTAAGTCCTATATTGTAAGAAGGAGCATAAGTTACTTATGTTCCATTTTTAGCCCCGTACGAAGTACGAAGGGGCTTATAGGATGCCGTGTGTAATTGATGGAATTCGAAGCAGACGGTAAGGGCAAAGTGTTTTCCTATGTTCATAGATGACGAATCTGCAATAAAAATTTTGTCTGTCCGTCTGTACGTCTGTACATCTGTCCGTCTGTCCGTCACGTCGATATCTTGAGTAAATCAAATCCGATTTCAAATTTTTTTTTCCCTGAAAGATAGTCGAAATAGTGAGGCTAAGTTCGAAGATGGGTATATTCGGGTCGGCCCTTCGTGAGTTAGGGCCGCCTAAGTGCTTTAAGGTCTTTTGGAGATATTTACGGCAAAAAAAACGATGGAAATGTAAATGACACGGCAAATGATAGGTATTGTGATAGGTATAGTGAATGGACCGTGAGTTAGGGCCTTAGAAGTGAAATGCTACTAGGGCCCTATGTGTATTTTACATAGAACTCGAGTAAGTTTCATTCGTTTTTCGTAATTTTTGTTTGATTTGGAAGGCCGAATAGAATGTTGTTGAAAAAAAATTAAATTTGGGTCCTTGGCCCTAAGGCCGCTACTAGGGCCCTATGCGTATTTTACATACAACTCGAGTAAATTTCATCCGTTTTTCGTAATTTTTGTTTCATTTGGAAGGTAATCGAACGCCGAATAGAAAGTTGTTGAAAAAAAAATTAAATTTGGGTCCTTGGACTAAGGCCACTACTAGGGCCCTATGTGTACATATAACTCGAGCAAATTTCATCCGTTTTTCGTAATTTTTGTTTCATTTGGAAGGTAATCAAAGGCCGAATAGAATGTAGTTGAAAAAATTTAAAATTTGGGTCCTCGGACTGAGGCCGATACTAGGCCCTTCAAAAAAATAAAATTTTAGGGAGATTTGAAATTTTTGTTTCATTTGAAAGGAACGTCGAACGGGGCTTCGTAATTGCGCTATGCGCAATTTCTAAGATGTACGCATTACATAATAATTTTACTTTAACTACATTAACCGGCGCAATAGGCTTACGGTCAAAGTAGGATGACAGACGCACTAGGGTCACGTACGCAATAGATATACGGGTTTGTACGGGGCTCAGTCGCAGCAAGCGCTCCGACTGTTCTGATGGCTCGTTTAAATGGGATGTACCATAAGCTTCCTTGTAAAAGTAAGAATCAGCAGCTTATGTTCCATGTTGCAAAAGGAAGCATAAGTCCCTTATGTTCCATTTTGTTAAAAGGAAGCATAAGCACGAGTGCGAATAGTCCCACAATTGGCTATTCGCACACGAGGGCTGCAATCACACGCAGAATACGTTCCAAATAAAGACGTCTACGTTATTTTACTCATTCATTCATTCATTCATTCATTTATTTACACTTAATTCAAGTGGATTTACATAAATCAGTTAAATAAAACAAGGGCAAAATAATTTCAAATAATTCAAAAACTCAGTGCAAGAGCAGAGTTGTCACAAAAGGGTAGAGTTTCATCAGGACAATCGATAATCGAAAGGAGTTGACTCGTCAAAAACACATATTAGCCCCTGGAACGAGTTTTAACATTCATGTCTCATTTCCCTGAGGTGTGGTGCAGCCATACCACACAAATGCTACTATTTCAGAAATGCCGGACATACCGCTTTCGATTTTGTGCTATTTTGCTCGTGGAGGCTTCCACTATCCGACTTTGAAATTCAACTCGTTTGTGACTCACAGATTTTACCTTTTCGCTGTAGCAAAAGCACAGTTTTTGAACGATTTTTCGAATCAATAACTCCGATTAAATTACCTAAAATTAACGAGCCCACAGTCTGGAATCCGAAAATAGAATCTTCAAACGATCTAACTAACCTCGGTTCACTTTTATGGACAAAAGAAAATAGTCTGCAGATTCACATGCTGTTTTGTCTTGTGGATTTTTCAGGAATATAAAACACTAGCGCTGTCACCCGAGCTTCGCCCATACAATCCTAACCACACTGACACTTTTCTAATCACGCTTTTTTTCCTTCTTATTTAATTTTAGTAGTCTCGAAGTAATTGCAGATCCTAGGGTATCGTAATTCCTAAGCAATTCTAATTCCAAAAGAAATTTAAATTCCTAAAAAATCAAAATATCTAGGGAATCGGAATTTTTGTGGAATTGGAATTCCTGTGTAATCGCAATTTCTATTCCGAGTGAAGCTAGGTGAATATCCAAGTGAAACTAGGTGAACCTTTGTAATACTAGAGATGTGAAGTGAAGTTGGGTATATTTTTTTGAATTGGTACTTTAGAGCCTCGGCCTGTCTCCGCTTTCAAAATTTTTTCTCCGTCAATAACGGATTTGTTGCACAGTTTTTTTGGCTCCTTCCATCCCCGAAAGTTTTGGTTGTCCTCTTACTCAGCGGTTCTTCTTCTTCTTCTTTAGCCTGTTTGTATCCACTGCTGGATGTAGGCCTCCCCTAAATTTTTCCATGTTGTACGATCCATTGCCACTTGTTGCCAGTTCGTGTGTCCATATGTACCTTTGATGTATTTCTTTATTCCGTTTGTCCATCTCTCTGGTGGTCTTCCGACAGGTCTTGTTGTGGGGGGTCTCCAGTCCATGATGGCTTTGGTCCAACGGTCATCTGTCCTTCTTGCAATATGTCCTGCCCAACTCCACTTTAGAGACGCAATTCTTTCCACGACATCAACGACTTTTGTTTGTTGGCGATACCATTGGTTTGTCATTTTGTCTCTGAGTGTAATTCCAAGCAGACTTCGTTCCATGGCTCTTTGTGCCACTCTCAACTTATTTTCAGATGCTTTGGTTAATGTTAACGTTTCTGCTCCATATGTCAACACTGGAAGGACACACCTATCGAAAACTTTCCGTTTTAGACTATTATTCATTTTGCTTTTGAAAATCAGGCTGAGTTTCCCGAAAGCTGCCCATCCAAGACCAATTCTACGCTTGATTTCTGCAGTTTGGTTGTCTAGACCTAATTTCAGTTTGTGACCAAGGTATACATGGCTGTCGACTCATTCAATAACTGTATCTCCAATTTTTATTTGTCTGTCGTCGTCAATGTTTGTCATGATTTTCGTTTTAGATAAGTTCATCTTGAGACCAACTTTGTTAGCCTCTTCATTTAACTCTTCTAACATGACTTGTGCTTGGTATAGATTTAGTGCGACTAGGACAATGTCATCTGCGAAACGGAGATGACTAAGGAATTCTCCTTTTATGTCAATTCCCTTTTTGCTCCAGTCTAATTTCTTGAAAACACTCTCCAGGACTGATGTGAACAGTTTCGGTGAGATGGTGTCACCCTGTCTTACACCTCGACCTAGCCTGAATTTTGTCGTGTTCTCATGAAGTTTAATACATGACGTAGCATTTTCGTACACATATTGGAGCACCTTGGAGTACCTTGAGTCCACTCTACATTCGTCCAATGAGTCCCATATCGACCATGTTTCAACTGAATCAAAAGCTTTTTCGAAGTCAATGAATATCAAGACTATGCTAATCTTGTATTCTTTGCATTTTTCAATCAACGTTCTCATCACTTGTAAATGAACGTTCGTGCTGAAACCTGATCTAAATCCACCTTGTTCGACTGGTTGGTAGAAGTCGAACTTTTTCGTGTTCCTTGTTGTGATGATTTTCATGAATAGCTTGTACAGTGTTGATAAAAGACTTATGGGCCGGTAATTTTCTAGCTTTGTTATGTCCCCTTTTTTGTGCAGTAATGTGATCTCTGCATTTTCCCATGCTTCCGGGATTTTTTCCCATTGGAGGCACTGATTGAACAAGGCCGTTATTGCACTTAATAAGGAGTCTCCACCTAGTTTAATGGCTTCGATGGGAACACCATCTTCACCAGGTGACTTTTCATTTCGTTGACTGCAGCCTTTACTTCTTCAACAAGTATGTCAGGCAGATCTTCTGATCCTACGTTCCTAACGACTGGTCTGTCTTCTTCTGTCGTAGAATTCGGGTTGGGACGTTTCGATGAAAACAAATCTTCGTAATATTCTTTGGCGATATCTAATATCGTATTTCGGTCCGATTGAATCGTTCCTGTTTTGTCTCGTAATTTGAAGATTTCTTTCTTCACATTCATCAGTTTGGATCGTAAGACTTTCATGTTGCAATTCGCTTGAATCGTATTTTGAGCCAGTTGGACGTTATATTTCCTTAGATCTGATTTCATTGCCTTGTTGATAGTTTTTGTTAAGTTTCGGTATTCTACTGAATCTCTCTTTCCGTTTTTTATCAACTCTACTCGGCTAGCTATTAAATCCAGCGTTTCTTTACTCAGTTTCGATTCATTTAAATGAATAGATTTGCATTTGATCTCCATATAACCCTTGATTGATTCGACGATTTTGTTGTTCAATTCGTCTAATGTCTCGTATTGGTTGTCTATGTCGACCAATTCAGCACTCATCTGTGTTGCAAACTCTTCACTTTGTTCGTACAGTCGTTGAACGTCAATCCTTTCGCGTTTTTTCACTAGTTTTGATCTTTGGAATCGGCTATTTAACGTGACTCTTGCACGAACCATCCGGTGATCACTACCAGTTGTAAATTTGTTCAGGACCGCGGTTCGCTGATGGTAAATTGTCAGAATATGTAAAATTGTCTATCAGCGGACGCCTGAGTTTCTATGGTGGGCGAATAAAACTTACTGGAGACGATAGAGCGTGAAAACCTATGGAAAAATCCGTTATTGGCGGAGAAAAGATTTTGATAGCGGGGATCGCCGTAGAATATGGTTTTGAAAATGCAGACCTCCGCCATTTACAACAGTTTTGTATGACCAGTTACCTCAGCCTTTGAGTCTTAAAAATTGTGACTCAACAGACCGTTATTGGCAGAATCTGCCCTTAAGTGTAACGACGCAACGATCGACGGTTATAATATGTATAAGAAAGTCGGTGTAGGACAAGACTTGTTTTAAAAAATTTAATTTTCGAAAATTTCGAAATTTCGAATTTTTCTTCGGAATTTTATCAGAGATTAAATCCCCAAAAACTGAAGCTGGTAGCGGCTGCGTAGAGTATCACCATATCACCTACATGTCGAATGAATTGAAACAAAATTTTGGTTACACTAACCTGTCGGAAAAAGAAATCCGAAGTAAATGGAATCCTAGTTGACATCATCGCACACATCGCCGTAAAGACACTTGACGGTAAATGGGAAGAAAGATTTATGGTTTTGTGAGCAAATTGCATGATTTTAATTGTTGAGGGTTTACCAATTCGCAATTGATAGTCCAAGCTGTTGACACTGTCGATATGGATTTAGATTCGTTAAAAATATCTATTCTTGCACTGGCAAATAACAAATTCACGCATTACCTTTGCTAGATATTCTAATGTCTGTCGTTCGATGACTGGTGAACTCTGTAATCTTAGTTTACGGTTGATTTTGACGAAAAATCGAATTTTGTTATCAAAAAATGACGCAAGATAAAATTTGTTATTTACTAATCATACGGCATCAACAGAGTTGTTGTTGCTATCGGTTGTATTTTGTGACCAGTGTTGTCATCCAACTTAACGTCAAAATGAACAGCTGCTTTTTCAGCTTTATCTTCCCGAAACTTGAACTTCAAACGTATTATGCTTAAAAATTTACATTTAAAATCATAGATGCACCTGCTTATACAGACATTAAAAACGCGTTACTTCCCCAATTACATCAGCGTTGGATAAAAGTTCCAGCCAATAGAAATAGTCAGCAGATTGGAAAAAAGGAAAAGTGCGCTTAAACTTTATCACTCCGTTTAGTCCTAGATAGAGTAGCCCAACGTGTGACTTAAGAACCAAATGCATCTGTTCACGTTTGTCCTTTGTCACTTTTCATTTAGAGTTTTCAGCCAGCTTGCAGCGTCAATATACTTCTAAATCCCAATTTTTTTCAATTTATAAGAAGATGAGTACAAAGTTCGTTAAAAAGGTTTTGAAAAATGGTTTAAAAATGCCCCCGATGCATGCCAGAGAAATGATAAGTTGGTTCTGCACGCCTGTTATATAAGGGGGAGAGAATGCGAGAGAATAGATTGTGGAAATTTTTATCGTCACTACTGCAAACATCCAAGGCTGTAAACATTGGGACACCAAAGTCAAATAGATCTGCTCCAAGTACAGGTGCAAAGTGCAGTTTACTGTCAAACGTCATTCAGAGTGCTATAACCTCAACGCGTTTCCATACATTTAGTCAACACTCTGTTTGGTTATGTTGTCTGTGGATGACGTTTGACATTTCGATGTTGCACTTGGAATGAATTAAGCATTTACATAACTGGGGTGGAAAGTGATTTTTTTTGGCGAGTGTATACTACATGTATACTGGACGAATTGAATACCAAAATCGTCGATACAATAATGGGTTTCATGAAATCCAAATGCAAATCCGTCCAAGGGAAAGAATCAAAACTCAGCAGAGAAACATTAGACCTGATCGCAAGCAGAGCAGAGTTGGTAAAAAACGGAGGGCGAGATTCGGTGGAATACCGGAACTTGTCTAAAAGTATCAACAAAGCAAGGAGATCAGATGAAAGAAAATATAATGTCCAATTGGCTCAAAACATAATTGAAGCTAACTGCAATATGAAGGTCCTACGGTCAAAAATGACGAACGCAAAGAAAGAAATCTTCAAATTACGAGACAAAACAGGAACGATCCAAACGGATCGAAATGCGATATTAAACATTGCAACAGAATTTTATGAGAATTGGTTTTCTTCAGCAAGACAGAGTCCAACGGAAGAAACCGAAGATAGACCAATAATAAGAAACGTGGGATCGGAGGATATGCCCGACATAACTGTTGATGAAGTCAAGGCCGCAGTAGCCGAGATGAAAAACAAAAAGTCTCCCGGAGAAGATGGTGTTCCAGTGGAAGCCATTAAACTGGGTGGAGAATCCTTATTAAAGGCAATCACGGCTTTGTTTAATCAATGTCTCCAATGGGAAGAAGTACCAGAAGCCTGGGAAAATGCGGTAATTACATTGCTGCATAAAAAAGGAGACATAACAAAGCTGGAAAATTACCGACCCATAAGCCTATTGTCAACACTCTACAAGTTGTTTATGAAAATCATTACGAAGAGGAACACTAACAAGTTTGACTTCTACCAACCTGTTGAACAAGCTGCTTTCAGATCTGGTTTCAGCACAAACGACCATTTGCAGGTGATGAGAACGCTTATTGAGAAGTGTCGTGAATACAACATCGACATAGTCTTGCTATTCATAGACTTCGAACTTATCGAAAACAAAAGTCATGACCAACATCGGGGACGATAGAGAGATCAAAATTGGTGACACTGTCATTGAACGAGTCGACAGCTATGTATATCTAGGACATAAACTGAAGTTAGGTCTGGACAACCAGACTGCAGAAATAAGACGTAGGATTGGTCTTGCATGGGCAGCGTTCGGAAAACTCATACTAATTTTCAAAAGCAAAATGAACAATACAATCGCTAAACCGAACTGGTGTGCATACGTTATTTTGCACCAGCTGGTCCCATTTGGAATTGTATGTGACCAGCTGGTGCAAAATAACGTATGCACACCAGTTCGGTTTAGCGATTGTAGTCTGAAACGCAAAGTTTTCGACACTTGTGTCCTTCCAGTGCTCACTTATGGAGCGGAAACGTTAACTTTAACGAAAGCATCCGAAGATAAATTGAGAGTGACACAAAGAGCCATGGAACGGAGTATGCTTGGAATAACACTCAGAGACAGAATGACGAATCAATGGATTCGACAACAAACCAGGGTTCGTTGATGTCATGGAAAGAATAGCATCTCTGAAATGGAGCTGGGCGGGACATATTGCAAGAAGGACAGACGAACGTTGGACCAAAAAGATCATGAACTGGCGACCATATAAAAGACGAGCTATAGGTAGACCACCAGAGAGATGGACAAACGGAATTAAGAATATTGCAGGTACAAACTGGCAGCAAATGGCAATGGATCGTACGAAATGGAAAGAAGTTGGAGAGGCCTACATCCAGCAGTGGATAGAAACAGGCTGAAAAAGAAGAAGATACTCGCAAAAAAAACACTTTACCCGAGCTTTGTACATACCAAGACTGTATACTTTGTGGAGGTCACGCAGATGCAGATACGCGGGTGACACACCACGTTTCATACACAAAATTCACCACGCCATACAAATTCAATTTTGGTGAATTTGTTTGTATGGAAAAGGTGTGTTCCCGCGTATCTAATAAAATGGCGATCTGCGTGACCTCACCAAAGTATACAGCCTTGGTACATACGTAGTGCCTTTATACGTATACGAAACTTTGCAATGCAATTTGCATGGTATCACGAACTGTGTATGCGTCACTAGCAAAGTATATAAACACTGAAGGTAGCGCAGTCCCTCAGGGAATAGCAAGAAATACGGATCCCGACTTTAAGGTGAATTTCGTATGACGCCAATACATATATTTACAGCATGTTGTACGCATGTGTATTGATATACAATAAATTCACCTAGTAGGGATTCGCATATTTTTGAGGATCTGCGCTACTTTCAGTGTTTATATACTTTGGTCACTAGCCCTATCTTGTTAACATCATTTACTTAAAACATTTGTCATTGATCTACCTGTTTCGAACAGACACTGTCAAGACAGTGCTATGGTAAAGTACACGGTTTCAGTTGAGGGTATTACGAAATCTTTCACATGTCAAAAATGTCAATGCCCAAACTGTCAGTTCGAAACATAAGTTTCAAATCAAAACGTCATTCTAGCCCAGCGAGCCATTTTACAGATGTTGTGTCAACACTGGCAAACCAGATGTTTTTTTTTTGTAAACATGTCAAACATCCTCCACACCCGGTGTGCATTATATTTACTTTTCATTGCATCATTAGAACATCGAAATCATGAATAAATTGTCGAAGATTTTTCAACCGGTTATATCCACTCCGACAGAAGCGATAGGGAAAAATCGTGAAATTTCATCGAAAAGTCAAAAGGTAGGGAAAACGAGCCGAACAATGTGATTCACTTCAACTACCAAAACTTTCACTCGAATTCGAAATCTATTGACCGCCAGTTAATGATCGAGTTGGGCCTGATCAGACCGGCAAACAATGGATTCTTCACCATTCTACCACTAGCCCAGCGTTCCATCGAAAAGTGTACCGGAATTGTGGATCATTACATGAAGAAAATCGGCGCCCAGAAGATCTCCATTCCCCATCTGACATCCATCGACTTATGGCAACAGTCTGGTAATTAGCCTGGCAATTAAATTGTTGGCATTTCAGTTGGATTTTAACACCAATTTCGAATGTAGGCCGCTACGGAACAACAAAATCAGAACTGTTGACCACCACAGATCGGCACGGTAAAATTTACGTTCTTGGACCGGTATTGAAATCCAGTGAACGTCGAGAGGAGTGAATTAACTGAAAAAGAATCTGATTTTTGTCTAGACATACGAGGAAGCGATCACATCATTGATGGCGAACATTGGACAACCAATCAGTTATCGACAACTTCCATTGAAAGTCTATCAGGTAAATGAACGGAACAGGTTGGCACATTTGATTCCTTGTCCTCGATTCCCTTCACAGTCTCGCCCTATTCAGTCATTTTTAGAGGGAACGATTGATACCAAATTGACATCCAATTACAGATCGGAAACAAGTTTCGCGAAGAGCAGAGACCTAAATTCGGACTGATACGCGCCAAGGAATTTCTGATGAAAGACAGTTACTCGTTCGACATTGATCGTTCGAGTGCGATCCGAACATACGAAGAATATGTCCAAACCTACACGGATCTCTTCCGAACGATCGGAACACCGACGAAAATTGGTAAGAGTTTGCGCAACCAATGAGACACACTCACATTAATCCAACCTCTCATTGAATCAGTTCAGGCCGATGCCGGGAATATCGGCGGCTCACTATCACACGAATTTCATGTTCCATCCGAAATCGGTGATGATACCCTCATGCAATGCACAGCATGCAGTTGGTCAACGAATCTTGAAGTGGCCGGTGATGTTTCAACTTGTCCGCAGTGTCAGGCAACGGTTAAGCGATGCAAAGGCATTGAAGTGGCACACACGTTTCTCTTGGACGACAAGTATTCAAAGCCATTGGGTGCAAGGTTCCTACATGCGAATGGTAAACCGACAACATTGACGATGGGATGCTATGGGATCGGTATCAGTAGGCTGATAGCTGCTTCGATTGAAAACCTATCGACAGAACGGGAAATTCGTTGGCCGTTCGTTTTGGCACCGTTTTCGGTTTGCATTATCCCACCCAAGCGAGGCAGTCGAGAAATGGAATCCGTGGCCCATTTAACGGACTTGGTTTATGGTGAACTGACCAAGACACAGGAACTTAGCGATGATGTTGTCGTTGATGACAGGACTGGATTAACGATAGGGAAACGGATGTTAGAAGCGAAAAGGTTGGACCATTTTGTGATTCGTGGCGCAGGTTTCCTTAACTTTCTCATCTGTCTATTCAACAGATTGGGCTATCCGCTGATTGTAGTAATTGGTAAAGACGCTGCTGGTGTCGATGGTAAATACGAGCTGCATTTCACCAACACAGAAACTGTAAAACGTCTGAGTTTCGACGAACTTCTTGGCGAAATTAGGAATGAAGTCAGTTCACATCGCTATCGGTAGTTGTTGTCAGCAGTGCCGAGGCACACTGTGTAGTCGCCAGAAGTCGAATAAATTTTGTTTTTATTGATCAAACCATGACAACATTTCTCAGTCTATCCGTCAGGTCAATCATTACGACATGTTTGACTATGACCGTCAGCAGCGCCTTAACGGCCGAACTTTTCCGCGAACATTCCGTTAGCACCGACAAAACGTGCGTCAACGATAGAAAGTAGTAACCGTTGACCAGCACCAGCCGCAACGATGCTGAATTCGTTTCGTTCCGGCTCCAGATCACTATCGGAATCATAAAGAATTTGGCTATTTTCGCCAGCGTCATCGCTTTGACCAGATGCACGGTGCCCAATCCTTTGGCTGTTCGATTCGGTACATTTGTCCACAGTTGAAAAATTAGCACGAGAAGCACATAGTCTGTGTGTGGAAAGAGGAGTTCTCATTGAATTTGGCTGAATTATTTGAAGTTATTTCACTTACCGATGGCGGTCAGGAGGAAGGAGAAATAGAATTCCTTCTCTGACGCGTACTCTACTTTGTTCAGCGGTTTGGGCACATCGATCCAAATTATGTACGACTCGAATAGCAGTTGAACTACCAGGACTTTAGCGTAGATCTGAAAATATTACAATTATGATTGAGATGGCGTGTCGATTCCTTACCAGGTCCAGGTCATTGTGTCGAGAGAAAACAGGGCTCTCGGCGCCTAAAGTTCTTAAAGACTTTTCTTGGTTCCCTGTTGTTTGACATGAACATTTCTTTGGTTCTGGAAAGTATCACTCATAACCGATACAGATCATCTTCAAGTTAAGCTATACGCTACTTTCAGACGTAGCCTCACTTAAGTTTCGTTTGTATGAAATTTTTTGGACGTGGTATGCACTCCTTAAGGTGGATGGCATTTCAAATGTCCTTGCAGATGATCTATTTCATGGAAGAACTTTTGATGTAGTCGGAATGAAGTAGGTATAAGAGTTTCCCCAAGAAGTGTCCCTGAAAATTCATCTACTTTTAAGGCGGCCATGATCCGTGTGTCCAGGAGCCTGAGATATTGCCAACGAAACTCATGTGTGCCCAAAAAGGGATTTTTTAAAAAGTTTTTTCTAGATCAATGAAAGATACGTTGGCTATAATTTGGGATACTAGTGCTGGTGTTTCTTGCACAGACATTTCATCACTACTTCCCCTCCTTCCATTTCTGTTCAAGGATTATGGAAAGTTCCACTTTTGGGACCATTTTTCCTATTAAAATTGTAATTTACTTTTACGGAACCTTTTTCGCTTCTGGCCCCGTTCCTCGATGAAATTACTTTTTAGCCCCGTACGAAGTACTGGGGGCTTATAAGATTAATATGCCGTTTGTAACACGTCGAATTGGAAGCAGACAGTAAGGGCAAAGCATTTGGTTATGTTCATAGATGACGAATCCGCAATAAAAAAAATGTCCGTCCGTCCGTCCGTCCGTCCGTCCGTCCGTCCGTGATAGAGGGGGGCTAGAGTAAATCACAACCTTTTTTCAAAATTCTTTTTTTCCCCGATTGGTATCGACAAAAGTAAGGTCAAGTTCGAAAATGGGCATGGTAGGGTCGGCCCTTCCAGAGCTAGGGCCCTATAGGTGTTTTTCAGTCTTTCGACGATATCTACCGAAATACGCACGCAATAGCTGCTTGTGATATATCAAATGAAAGGTATTGACGAGTAGAACAAAGTTGCTGAACATTGTTTTTGGGTAAGATGCAACGTGGGCTTGTTGGGAGGGCTCAAAGGTCGTTACTCGGCCCTAAGTGTTTTTTGCACATAAATCGAGTAAATCTCATCCGATTTTGCTAGTTTTTGTTTCATTTGAGAGATAATTGAATACCGAAAAGAACGTGACGAAAAAAGTTTCAAATTAGGGCCCTTGGACTAAGGCCGCTACTCGGCCCTAAGTGTTTTTTGCACATAAATCGAGTAAATCTCATCCGATTTTGCTAGATTTAGTTTTTTATGGAGTCTAATTGAATACCGAAAAGAACGTGACGAAAAAAGTTTCAAATTTGGGCCCTTGGACTAAGGCCGCTACTCGGCCCTAAGTGTTTTTTGCACATAAATCGAGTAAATCTCATCCGATTTTGCTAGTTTTTGTTTCATTTGAGAGATAATTGAATACCGAAAAGAACGTGACGAAAAAAGTTTCAAATTAGGGCCCTTGGACTAAGGCCGCTACTCGGCCCTAAGTGTTTTTTGCACATAAATCGAGTAAATCTCATCCGATTTTGCTAGATTTAGTTTTTTATGGAAGGTAATTGAATACCGAAAAGAACGTGGCGAAAAAAGTTTCAAATTTGGGCCCTTGGACTAAGGCCGCTACTCGGCCCTAAGTGTTTTTTGCACATAAATCGAGTAAATCTCATCCGATTTTGCTAGTTTTTGTTTCATTTGAGAGGTAATTGAATACCCAATGGAAAGTTGGCAAAAAATTTTGGGTTTCTAAAATAATGTCGTAAATTGTTGGTTTTATTTGAAAGGTACTTCGTACGGGCTTTCGTAATTGCGCTATGCGCAATTTTAAAAATGAACAGCTTCAGTAAATTTGACAATGCGCAACTTGACTTGCATTTTGGTAACATACGCATTAGAGGGTTGTAGACGTATTAGGGTTCCGGGCTTATTAGGGCTACGGACGTATAATGGTTGCGGACGAAGTTGGATTACGGGTTGTACGGGGCTAGGTCGCAGCAAACGCTCCGACTGTTCTGATGCCTTGTTTGACTCTGTTTATGGTATAACCTCAATGTCTAATCCTGACATTCCTACTACTTCATTGTTTTAGACACTGGTCATTTTTGCCATTTGTTGTCACTTTTTAAGCTAACAAGTTTTTTTAAGAAGTTTGAAGTCACCAGAGGTCAGTTACTAAAAATAAGTGACGTCTTCATATGACCCACTGTCTTTCCTATTGTAGAACTATAGAACTGCATTTCAGACAATTTCTACCCTCTGAATTCTATATTGCCGTGAAGAATCGCCAAAGTCGAATCGCCAAAAAAAAAATGTTGGCGTTTCTTCACATTTTGTCGTTTCTTCACACTTTGGCGATTTTTCTTGGTAGTTCTTCACACTTTGACGATTTTTTTTTGGCGACTACAAAAATTCTCAAAAATTGACAAATCGCGAAAAAAAATCACTAAAGTGGGAAAAAAAGACAAAATGAAAAAAATCTTTAAAATTTAAATTCATTCTTCAGGAAAATATTAGAGTTTGCATTATATATCTATCTTTGGATTTTTTTTTGTTATGATCATGATTTCAAAGTCTTGAAAGACATCGAGTACAAAGTGATTTATCGGGCCTTAGATGAGTAATTGTGACTCTAGGCGTAGGCCTAGTGCACAATACACACAGTAAGCCTTCTTATAAAGCACTTTGCATCGAGATTCGTAGAACCTTTTATGCAACAGAGGCATCTAAAGTCCGCAGATTTCGAAAATTATGATGCTGAGCTGAGTTGCATAAAACTAGCGCCAGGATCCTGAGATCGCGCGCTACACACCGGCAGTTTGTTTTAGTAAGATCCGACTAGTTGAAATTTAGTTATTTATTACATTGAGTGCGAAGTACTCTAGATGTGTCTAGACGAGGGCGATGCACCTGTTCATTCGGAAGCGATCTCAATAAACGGTAGATAAAAAATTGAAAAACGGAGATAAAAAAGGATGGTAATAAACGACCGATAATTTAACTCAATACTACCGATAAAAAATAATAAACTACCAATAGAAATGAGATACATGTCCACCATTTAAGGCGGAGTATTTCTCTGTCTGAAATTTATTTAGCGTGTTATTTTGTAAAAGGACTAATTATGAGACGGTGCGAGAGCAAAAAAAATAACTCCTAAGTTACCGACACCGTTCCGGCGCCCGGCTCGCATTGCGGCCCTTCGCTTCGCTCCGGGGCAATGGGCCGGATCGCTCGGCGTGTTAAAACACTTTTTATGTACAATGAAAATTGGTATTCATTTCGGAAAATGAATTCTGTAGGGATGAACTAAACTACTGCACGTTACATTTCGTAAAAGGATGAATTCCCTAGGAACCAACAACACGCTTTTATGGCGAGAAGAAAGTTAGGAATTGAGTTAAGTTGGATCTCAACTCAAACCTGCAAGGTTTTTTATGATTCAATTCTGCGATTTTTATCTGCAAATTTTGTGTATTTGTTTTCGCAGTTTGAAAGGGCGATTTTTTTCGCGGGTTCAAACCTACGAAATTTTTATTTGGCAGTTTCTATGCTGCGAATTTTTTGTAATTCCAAAAATCACTAAAAAGTGATATAAAATGATCGTCATAACTACTTGACTATAATGTAGAATCCACAGGTTCAAGTTCGCCTGTACTTCACATACATACCTTGGCAATGGTACAACAGAATCGCCAAGAAAAATCGACAAGGTGTGAAGAAACGACAAAAGAAAAAAGTCAAATAATTGGCGTTTCTTCACACTTTGGCGATTTTTCTTGGTGGTTCTTCACACTTTGGCGATTTTTTTTGGCGATTTGACTTTGGCGATACTTCACAGGAATGAATTCTATCGATAGCTAAGGTAACAGCATGTAAGTTTAGAATGGATGCACATTTAGTATAACTAATTGTGCATCAACTTAGAGACATCTACAATTATTCTAGCAAATTGTGCATCATCTTAAATGGATGCACATTTAGTTTAACTAGACTTGCTAGACTAATGGTAGGTGCTTCTAAGTTGATGCACAATTTGCTAGACTAATTGTAGGTGCTTCTAAGTTGATGCACAATTAGTTACCCTAAATGTTTCATTCAATCGATTGTGCATTGTCTTAGGTGAATCGATTGAATCAAATGTGCAATCCCCTAAGACGATGCACAATCGATTAGGTCGAATGAGATTAACACAAGACGGTGCACAATTGATTAGATCAGACGTAAATTCGCATTAAAGTTTACACACTGAGGAAGTTATCTTTCTCTACTATAGATAATGTTTTACCAAATTAATAGGAGTAAAAGATGTGTATATCGAAAATGTGATAAATCTTTTAACATAGTTGAAAAGTTACTGCTGACTCGGTAATACTTTGAACACAAATTTCTGGGCGATAATTCCTCAATTTCAGATAGCTGGGTGATAATTCCAAATTCACTGGGCAATAATTCCTCAATTTAAAATAGCTGGGTGATAATTCTAAATTTACTGGGCCGCAATTCCTCAGCTTTAACTAGCTGGGGAATAATTACCAGATAGCTGGGTGATAATTCCTGGGCGATAATTCCCCGGGTGAAAGTTCCCAGTTAGTCTGGGTGATAATTCCTGGGTGATAGTTCCCTGGGTGATAATTCCTGGGCGAAAATTCCCCGGGTGATAATTCCCATCGAGCTGGGTGATAGTTCCTGGGCGATAATTCCCCGGGTGATAATACCAATTAATTTTTGAAAAAATCTGTCTGGGCGATAATTCCCTGGGCGATAATACCCGTCACCAACCCTAATACTGGTTCCATTCCGACTCCTCGAAAAAAAACTTCTTCCGTGAAATATCGGTAATGAGCCACACTATCCAGAACAGAAGAAGTTTTTCAAAAATATCTTGCAGCTTCAGCGATATTCGGACTTTAAAGAGGTTTCCATATGAATGGTTTTGACGGCTTGGAAAACAATTTTCCATTTTCCAGAAAAATTTTTTTGTTCCACAACTTTTCGTGGCGAACAAAGATCTTAAAAAAAAATTGGACGCACGTAATTACACAAGTACGGGGTAGGGTAATCTCGCACACCACACAAATTCATGGAGTGCGAGATTCACATCTAAGTGGTGAATCTCGCACAGTCATGACTTTTCGTTACATGTCGTAAAAGGACGCATACTATGATCGCGTGTGCGAGATTCCCCGACACCACAAGTACCTAACACTGACCAAGACTTGGAAACTGAAATGTTGATTAAATTAATTGACTAACTTAAAATTTCGAGGGGGAACAACAACAATAGGAACAACAATCCTCATATTTTCCCACCATTCGCTCTTGTTGTTTCCCGCTCATAAAATTGCCACACAAACGAACCACCGAAAGTAACTTTGTAGGCTTGGCATTTATCGAAAATTCAACACCGAAGTCTTCAACGTATTTCTCTACCTGACATGACACTACGACTGTCTACTCTACACGCTTAGGCACTGCACAAATTAACTCGATGTTACATTAGCTAATGAATCGATGTTGAAACCCGATTGAACTTAGGTAAATTGGGCGTCCGTACTCACCTTAAACGTTGTATTGTACATCACATGTCTAAACGCTGACTGTGACAACAGCACCAAATCAATCAGTATGATAATCGGTTCGAATTCAATGTATTTGTCAGCGATCTGCTTGCATGCCACCTGGGAAAGGAAAGAACTTCGGCTGTTACTACCATCTCGTTTACTTAAACACAAGACGGGCGACATACACAGCTCATAATTTTCAGCACCGATGAACTGTACTTCTTATGCAACTCTTTGACTGGTGCTCCACAATTGATGCAAACATAATTGAGTCGGTGATCGATGTCCATGATTGGGGTGGGTTATTAGGTTCACAGTCCGCACTGAATCCACCGTCTTTTGTTGTTGTTTGCAAAGAGAAATTTTTCTTCTTTTTCGGTTTGTCACACAAAGAAGTCTGGGTTTTATCAGCACTTTTTTGTCGCGAGATAAGAGAGTCACGGGACGGGTAGCATGGAAGTCATTGTTCGATGGATATAATGTCACGTTTCAAGCGGAATGCGAAGAGTAGAGAAATCAATTCCTTTTCAAGTTTAAATAGATCGTTTTATTCAGAGGTAAATATACATCTTAGCATGACTGAACTGTACAACAATAAGAAGAAGAACTAAAAATAATAGAAATACAGCGCAGGGTGTCGCTATACGGACAAAACGAAACTTTTTTTCTCAAACCAAACAAGTTAGACGATTCCAAGAGTAAACATAAAACTAATAGAAAATTAAGAAAACAAAAATTGTTTCCGGATGCAATGCCACAGTATCCGTTGCGCACATACAAATACTGGATTCCTCTCCCTCATCGTAAATATTTAAACTTTTTCCTCCAACAAATCCCACTGTGCAGCATTGCATTTCCCTTCAATTTCCTAACAACATCTCGCCGAAGAACATCATTAGTGTTCTGCGGGCGGTTCAAAGCCAGCCAAATCGATAGGATTGCCCCATTCTCTAGCCATGATAAGAATGGTATTTGCGTGCATTCTGGGACCGATCAATGGATTCATTTGGGCCATGTAGCAGCACAGCCAACTGTTTTTCGATGCGAGAAAAAAAAAATTGGGCAACATCAGTCATATGAGACGTTATGGATTGACCTTCGACAATACTTACAAGAGCCAGCATGTTGCTGCCGTCAGCATTAGTACGCATTGGACAATTCTGAATGGAAAAGAAGGAAAATTTGATAGGTCAATTTGCCAGTTTTGTTGCGGAGAGCGGAGCAGCTGTTTTTCTTTTCTCTCATCTTTTGTTCTGTTGGAAAACTTTTCAACAAAAACAAAAATGACTCACCCGCGATTTGGTCCTTTTGGAGCTAGGAATGGCAAAACGATGCCAACAACGCCCCATAATGCGGTAAAGATGATGACTGGTACAACGCCCATTGTTTCAGATTACAGCGTCCGCGAAGATCAAGACGAAAAACTTGTGTTTTTCTGAAGCAGAAGTGATACGGAAAAATCGATTGGATAGTCCAATGGTAAAACGTCAATCACGGGATTTTGACAGTTTACTCGTGAGAGGGTCTTTTTTTGTGTGAACGTCATTCATTTTATCGATGTCGATCATGTCGACATTTTTAGAGAAATTGGGGACTGTTCACTTCGGTGAACATTAATTGGTTATATGGTTGTTTATCAAGGATAGAAGATGCAAGGTTCTGAAAGAACAGGTTAGGACACTTACGAAGGCGGGTGAAACACAAATCTTGACAATTTAGACATGCATATTGTTCGAAAAGTCAACTTGAAAATATTTTTAGACCCGTACGAAGTACTGGGGTCTTATAGGTTTACGCATACGTTTGTACCACGTCGAATTGGACTCCCTGAGTAAGGGGAAACCTATTGTGGTTGTCTAGAGATGCCAAATCCGCGAGAAAAAAAATGTCCGTCTGTCCGTCTGTCTGTCTGCACGATAACTTGAGTAAAACGCATCCGATTTTGAATCGACCCCTCCCGAGCTGTGGCCCAATAAGTGCTTTACGGTTTTTCGAAGATATCTCCGGACATTTAAACGTTAAACTTGTAAGTGATACGTCAAATAAAAGGTATTTACAATATTGATCGACAAAAAAAAAGTTTATGGAAATCGGATGACCGACTCGTGAGTTAGACCCCTTGGTGTGGAACAGGCACAGGGCGGCAAGCAGTTTTTGCTTGTAGGTCGGCCACATTTGAACATATGTCGTCTGTTTTAGCTTTATTAGATAGGTATTGACCGTACCAATCAGGGAAATTTTTTTTTATGAAATTATGTTCTCCGGAGCGTGAGCTAGGTCTCTTGGAGTGAGCTCTTATCTGGCTACTCGGAAGTACAGTGAACGTGGTGTATTTTGACAATATCTCGAGTAAATTTTGACCAAATTTCATGAATTTTTTTTTTGTTTGAAAGGTATTAACGAATGTAAAGCGTCGGTACTATTTCCGGTCTCCTAACAAAATGGCTGCCGGCGGCCATATTGGATTTTATTAAAAGTGATATCAAGTGGGAAAAATGATGCTTAGAGAGTTTCTGTTAACATGGAAATAATGTGTTAAGTGTGAGGGGTTTCAGGGATTCCATATATGGACATCTATATATACCTATATACAGCTATATTGAGCTATATACAGGCATATAGAGCTATATAATAGCATATTCCTCTGTGAAATGTTTATTTACAGTGAAATATAGGTAAATATAGCGGTATATAGCTGTTTAAATAGGAATTTATGAAATTTGTCTTCGTACGGGGCTGTCTATATTGCCTCCGGCAATTTAGTTGTATATGATAACAAGGCAAAGAGTGGATAATGTAACTGATTTTAAAGGGAGAATAGTTTTTCAGCAGAGAAGAAAATGAAGTAAGAGAAATGAAGAGTTTCACATTAAAGGCTTTTGATACGAATAGGTGTTTCGTACGGGTCGGCGTTAGCTATGTTTTTTTGTTAAGTTGAAATCGTCATATAAAATTTTCCACGCCTAGTTGGCGCTACAGGAAAATTTTGATTTCACCGCCTTCGTGATCAACTCGGAAGTGTCTTAACCTGTTCTTTCAGAACCTTGAGAAGATGTAGGAAATTCCAACTCGCTCCAGTTGGAATCTCCTATTTCTCCCAGTGGTGAAGTCTGTGCGCAGCGTGAATAGCTGTTTTTCTCCACGAAATTAACTCTTCAGAACAAAAACAAAGTGACAGTTGCAAAAAGGCCCATGAGACAGTAGAACGAGAATTGAGAAACAGTTATTTATGCAACCTAGTGATAAATGCTTTTTAGGCACAAGATGTGTAGATTGTCACTCGAGGTCGCAGACCGAAACGTGGGGAAAATAAGGTTACTTTCACCGCACGGATGAAAAATACTTTATGGGCAAGGATAGCACTTTTTGATCAGACGAATACAACTGGTCCCGAGGTTATACGTCAAAATGAAAGAAATTGCATAGAAATTAAAGCAGGAGTTGCTTTGAATTTTAAGTGAAAACATTTTTGATTTTTTGACAGTTGACCACGAGATTAGTTAAATTTACCTGATTTGAGTTTTGCATTAACATAGTGTTCACGGAGAGCGAAAACCATCAGTTAAATTTAACTGATCTCTGTGGGGCAGCTGTCAAAAATTCACGAGTGAATAAAACCATTGACAGTAAGTTCATCAGTTTCAATTTCTATGCTGATTCTCGCATTTTGCTTATCAGATAGTAAAAATTACCTGTTTTATACACAAAAAAAACTCTTTGCCGGAGATTTGGTATCATTTAGTATAAATGTATTCTTATGGTTTTGTAAGCCATATCCCAGGAACTTAAAAATTGCAGATTTTAAACCGAATAGAAATCTTAATTTCAGAGTACACTGAACACTAAAGGCCAATGACTTTCCTCGTTACAATAGCATGGACTTGATATTCAAATTGACTGTAGGAAAGGTTCGAGGTTGTGTACTGGTGAGAAGTTAACAGCGTCATCGTCGATCACTATATCATTAGACACCCGACTTTTCATACTAAATAATTCCTTCTAAAGTATATTCAAATTGAATCTCTCACTACATCTCGTATACACCACCAGATGCTACAGACTGACATTGCTCTCGTTCCTCTTTCAGTCATAACTGTGTCAGTCAATGTAAATGCGAAACATTCAAAAAATGAGAAGTGAACAGAATTGATCGATGTTACAATGACAGACGCAGATTAAAATGAGAAGTGAAACCAACTTCATACTGAAAAGTCATTCACGTACATTATACTCTTTTAAAACCTTGCTGTGGTTCCTGACTGAAACCGTGTCGAGATGTGAGTTAAAAATTAAATATTTTTTGTGAAAAAGACGCCCAGAATCCGCTTAAATCTGTGTTCAATTATGACATAAGTGTCATATGATTACAGCTATGAACGAATGTAGTTCGTTAACACTCAATTTTTCCAAGAAATTGGATTATGTAATCGCACTTGGCAATATAATCGATTCACGCTGTTCACCAGTGTACACTATTATACGGCCAACCTTGAATTCAATTTTTTTTATCTTGCAGTACTGTCACAAAGCCGCGGAAAGCTCTGTTCTAAATTCATTTTGTGTTATGAAATCACTTTTTTCTTAAAAAAAAAAATTTTCTGCGTTTCCATTGCAGATTTTTGACCATTTATCGTGATCGACCTGTGTAAAATCCCAAAAAAAAATCCCGAAAAAATGTTGTTCTCATCGCTAATCGAATCAGCACGTCAGTCACCCTTTAAGGGTCCATTTTCACGTGCCGAATGCGAATCATCGTCTACCAGCAATCAACTAGTCCCCGGACGAAATATTGCCGCCGCGGCAACTGCTTCTGGCGACTCATGTGAATTTGGTTCCACAAAATATTTCTTGCTCTGTGGTCTTGGCGGTATTATCTCTTGTGGTAAGATCCTTTGCTGAAAAACCATCACGGGCTTATGCACGCCCATGATTGCTGCTCGATTATGTTGTTAAACGACTGTTTCGTTTTTGTGTCTAGGCTCTACACACACACTGTTGACGCCACTCGATTTGGTCAAATGTCGTCTGCAAGTCGACCAAGCGAAATACAAGAATTTAATTCATGGCTTCAAAGTGACATTGGCTGAAGATGGTTCTCGTGGTTTGGCTAAGGGCTGGGCCCCAACCGCATTCGGATACTCGGCGCAGGTAATTTTGTTTCTTCTTAATCTGGAAAATTTCGTCCTAAGTTACGTAATTGAAACGGATTATGCGGTCGGTAAAAACGGTTCCGATTGTAGTCGCTGATTTGATCGTGACCAAATGCAATTATCGTATCAATGCAAACTATGAAACCGATATGACGTGTAGGTGTGAGTAGAGATAGATATACTGTAAAGGTCACGTGACAAAACGTAGATAAACTTTGATTTAGACAATGATTCGCTCAAATTGCGTCGATTTCGCAATGTATCTTCAACGTCTCTGTTTAGCCGAGAAGACCATAAGATCTTTAAAGATAAAAGAGCCCATGTCCGTACAAGCCACTGTTAGATATTTTGCCAAAATTGTTAGTCACAGGGACGACGTTTACTGTGTCACGCTTGTTTTTCAGCGTCAGGAGGCTAAACCTCTAGTATCTGTCTCTTGTGTTAACATAAAGGCTTTAGTGTCACTTGAAGAATGAAAAATTTAATTTTGGTTCCATGTCCTGTCACGGTTGATTAGTTGAAAATTTGATTAGTCTGCAAGACTCGCATCATGTTCGGGTTGACCTGATTCAATTTTGACCCGAAGCTGATTTCGATCCGAGCCGGAACTGAACCTGAATTGGTTCGACTGACACCTGATCCGAACCTGAACCTTGACTTTCGGATTTGTCCCGAACCTGATCTGAACCTGAAGTCTACATTTAACCCGAACAGGATCCGCACCTGAATCAGGATGGTTCGGGTGTACCCATATTTTCAGACAAGGAATCGCAAATTTGCACGAAAAATTTTGGGTTATCTGAACCCGACTTGATTGATTCTGCAAATTTCAGGCTCGGGTCAGATTCGGATCGAACCAATTCGGTTGAAGTTCGGCTTGAATATGAAATCTTAGTTCCGGTTGAAATTAGGTTCGGGTTCCGGTAAGCATTACTAGTTTGGCATAACCGATCTTCCAATAGAAATTTAATTCAAACCAATCGAACCTATGACAAGTATGAAACAGACTGAAAAAATCTTCCTTCATTTCAATATCGACTACTCAACTGCACTACCACCACTGGTGGAAAAAATTAGATTTTTTTTTTTAAATCGATTCGAATGGACTTTTCCATCAGCGATCGCCGCTTACGAAAACATATGAAGTTGTCCAATCAGTTCCCTTGCCAATTACCGCACAATCAGCTTAACTAAATGTCAACACCTTTCCAGGGTCTCTTCAAATTCGGCCTGTACGAATACTTCAAAGTCTACTACGGCAATGTCATTGGCGACGAAAATGCGTTCCTTTACCGCACCACTTTGTATTTGGCTGCATCGGCATCGGCCGAATTCTTCGCCGACATTGCATTGGCTCCATTCGAAGCAGCCAAGGTCAAGATTCAAACCACTGCTGGCTTTGCCAACACTTTACGCGAAGCTGCACCAAAGATGTATGCCGATGAGGGAGTGACTGCTTTCTACAAGGGCTTGGTACCGTTGTGGATGCGACAGATTCCATACACCATGATGAAGTTTGCCTGTTTCGAACGTACCGTCGAATTGTTGTACAAGTAAGTGTGCGTCCGCTTCGAAATGCGGATATTGTTTGCACAGTCGCAAAACGACGGAACGATCTCTAACTGCCATTTTCGTTACCCACAGACATGTCGTACCGAAACCTCGTGCCGACTGCAGCAAAGGCGAACAATTGGTGGTTACATTTGCCGCTGGTTACATTGCCGGTGTTTTCTGTGCTATCGTTTCGCATCCAGCTGACGTTGTCGTATCTAAGTTGAACCAGGCTAAGGGAGCGTCCGCCTTCACGGTGGCAAAGAATTTGGGCTTCTTCGGTATGTGGAACGGTTTGGTTCCGCGTATCATTATGATCGGTACACTGACCGCACTGCAGTGGTTCATCTATGACGGTGTTAAGGTCGGTTTCGGTATTCCACGTCCACCACCACCAGAGATGCCAGCATCACTCAAAGCGAAATTGGAAGCCGGCAATTAAAGTTGGATGGAGAAGAAACAACGTTGCGATGATGTGAGGCGGGAAAGTGACTGTTAGAGCAATTTCAACTTATTACACAACACACTACAGACACACGTTTATTTATTGAAAAACCAAAAGAAAGAGAAAATTCATCAGACAAAATCAATTGAAAAGTTCGGCAAACCGTTAACGGAAATTTAACTAATTTAGGTCGCGCAGGCTTACGTAACTAGAAGAATCGAAAGATTGAAAGAGAAGGATGGAGAGGGAGAGGGAGCATTTAATTTAATTTCACAAAGCAAACGAAAAACTTTCTTAGGTTCGTCGTAGCAATTTACCGTTTAATTTAATGTCTAGCCAAATTACACTCAACTTCAGTCTATTCCGTAAAATACGAAACAAAAAAAAAATTATTTTATTTTTCTTTGCTTGTAACATTCTGTAACATTCTGTCAAAATATGAGAAGCATTTCTTTCTATTTATTTTATGATTTTTATTACAAACGCAAACAGGTCAATTGTATTATTTTGTTGATGAGAAAATATAGAAAAGAGAAATAAGCGAAAATAAACTCAGATCATAATTTAAACGAAATCGGCATTTTTACTTTGGACGTTTCGTCCATTTTCCAAAAAGAGAATTTTCGACACAACGACGGAAGAGCATCGCTTTTATCACTCTTCGATCGACTGGTCGATAAATGAATAATCAGTCAAAAACCCCTTAAAGGGTAAATGTGACGCAAGTCCTTTATCTTACTCAGGCCCGTAGCTACGGCTGGGGTGGGCACGTCTGAGCCCACCCTGGCGAATGAGAAAAATAATAAAGTTGGGAAAAATTTAAAAGAAGTTAACAGTCTTAGTACAGAATGTGGATTTTATCATTGTTGCTTTCGTAACCTCAGCAGCTAAAATCCTTTAGTATAGTACAAAAGTACTCATAAAATACCTCCAAGACTCAAGACCAAAAACTTACCTGAATTCAATAACTAATAATGATGGAAATTTAGTCTTGACGAGTGTACGATACTAAAGTTTTGAACAAATATGATGAAGTCGCCTAAAAAAGTAGAATACTCAAAATAGCAATCACTGCTAAAATGTATGATTTAACAATGTTGAATCAACATTTCAAAAAGCGAAGAATTGATACTCCATTAGTTTAAGTTTAGTACACAAAATTTAGTTTAGGATTCCTAGATGTTTGCAAAAATTATCATTAACGAAAAATTTGGAAATGATTTTTACCACGGCAGAGTAAAATTAACCAGGCAGGAGCGGTTCATTTTTGAAACGTCTAATAAGGAACCTAATACACTGTTTGAAAATTAACTCAAATGAAAACTGACATAAATTGAAAAATTTTATTCGCCAAACACAAAGATAATACAGGTCTCTAGTCAAATCAAGCGCTCGTGCCTGGTTTACTTTACTCTGCCGTGTTTTTACGAGACAGGGAATTTTCTTTAATATAAGGTATTTGACCGATAGTTGGGAGTATCGAAATATTTTCAATTTCGAAGAGCAAATATCACTTTTACAGTAATTAATTAATTTTAAATAGATTTTTGCTTGCATTCAATGTTGTCAGTACATTGAGACTTACGTTATGGTGTCTATGGCTTGTGGTATTTCATATAAAATCGACAGACCAATAGTTGGAAACGTCATAGTACAAATTACGGGCTTCGTGGACCGTCATTGGGATAATTTTTTCAACATGTAAATTTCCTTAAGCATCTCACGATAGCACTCGCAACTCTCGGTTAAATACCTATATCACCTTGCACTAAAACTTCATCAAAATTCATTTAATGACATTTTGAGTAGGTCGACTTACCCACATATTTAAGATCGTAAAGAATATAAGCCAGATAGCGAATAGGACAAGTTTGATATTTTTGGAATATCTATGAGATATAGTAGCAATTGTAGCAATTGAAACTATAACCAATGATAGGTAGACATGGCTAGGAATCTTCCCGATGGTGATAAAATGAACAAGGTCAAGATGTTAAAATAAGTGCTAATTGTTGCATATAATTGTTCGCCAGATCAGAGGCCACCAGTACGTAGATTAATTAATTTAACTTTCAATTAAACTTTCCATACATTTTCTTTAAAAAAATCTCTGGAACGTGGGCACCCAAAAGAACTTTTTTTTTAATTTTTCGAAAAAACTGGAAAAACTACATCGCAGTGTTTTGATATGTTAATTTAGTAGCGCAGGCCTTCATTTTATTTAAGCCAATAAAATGAAAAATCGTAGGGTGATCATTGACAAAACACTAAATTTGTACTTTGATGCCTCATCCTGACTCACAGTTACAACCTTTACGAACAGACGATATTTTTATTAGAAACGTATATCAATTAGGTTCCAAACAAAGTTTTTTATTTTTCTTCGATGCAGAACATTATTATAAGATACTTTGCCTCGTATTATATGCCAAAAAAATGTTTACTTTTTTTTATAAGCCATTTTGAAAACCCAAAAAATAACGAAAAAAACGAATTGACGAAACGAAATACACTCCGGAGTGTATTCCGATTCGAATTTTCATGATTTTTTGCGTGTTCAAAGTGTTCTATAAAAAAAATTAAACATTTTTTTGGCATATAATACGAAGCAAAGTATCTTATAATAATGTTCTGCACCAAAGAAAAAAAAAATTGTTTGGAACCTAATTCTCTACAAACTACCAGTAGATCAAAATCGACCTGGTCACTTAATTCTGGTGTATTATTTTTTTTTAATTCATGATTTTGAAATTTCCAAATTTTCCGAGGGTCGGCCCGAGCCCTCTTGTTTAAAGGAAAAATTCTTTTACGAAGTGACCACCTCCGATTCAAAAAAAATTTTCACCTGGAGGATAGACGTCTGAAAAAAATTGTATCTACCGTGGTTTTATTAAGTAGTTTCCAAAAAAATCGCCTGCGGCGCACTTCACATTATAAGTATTTTTAATTACAAACAAAGAAAAATTGTATCGGGCTTGAGCCCACCCTGAGATTTCGCTCTAGCTACGGGCCTGATCTTACTTACAAAACAACTGATATCGCTGAGGGTGACGCATTGTGCGCCGTACGCAAAAGTCTTATCCACAAAAAGTTTTACAAAAAGAAATTTGCGTCACAAGTGGCAGATGTTGAGGAAATTATTGTTAGAAAAATGGTTGAAAAATGTACTGAAAGAATTTACACGGAAGAAAGCCGTCACATTTACCCTTTAAGGGGTTTTTGACTGATATCAATACTTTTGTAAGTTTTAAGGTTAAAGCGCCAGTTATTTTTTAAGTTTTTTTTAAAGACGAAGAAAGCATTTTTATATGTCCCGTAACACAAAAGATAATACCAAAACCACATTTGAAACAGGAAAATCCACCTACCCGACAATTTCATATATGCCACTGTTTTCTGCTTCTAAAACACTGAGACTTTGTCGAAGACACCGATTCTCCATCTGCCAAACATTTCAAAAAAAAGTCTAAAAACATAAAATTGAAACACTTTTCCAGTTTTGGTCATTTCGTCCGTATTCTACTCCCAAAACTCTGAGATTTTGCCGAAGACACCAATCCTCCATCTACCTGGCCAACAGATAGCTCTAAAAACCTAATTGAAACAGAAAATTCCAACTTCGCGACATTTCTCTCCAATACCGTCCAATTCTACTCCCAAAACTCTGAGACTTTGCCGAAGAAACCAACCTTCCATCAAATACAGTTCCCGAGATAAATCTAAAAACTGATAATGGCCAAATTTTTCCAGTTTTTGTACATACTGCCCTATTCTACTCCCAAAACTCTAAGACCTTTCCGAAGCAACCAACCCTCCATCTGCCACAGTTCCCTAGATACGTCTAAATACTGATAGTGACCAAATTTTCACAGTTTTTGTACATACTGCCCTATTCTACTCCCAAAACTCTAAGACTTTGCCGAAGAAACCAACCTTCCATCTGCCACAGTTCCCGAGATAAGTCTAAAAACTGAAAGTGACCAAATTTTTCCCGCTGCCCAACATACACCGAAAATGACTAAACTTTTTCCAGCTGCCCAACCATACCACGATTTTAGAAACCAACCTAGTGGAAGTTAATAATACTCGACAGGCTAATGCTAGTAAAACTGCTTAGTAGATCCTATTTCCTTGATTTATGTACTTAGTTGTACTGAATCTATGGGAATTTAATCTGAAGTATTTGGTTCAGCTTTGGACGTTGAATTCATTTATTTATCATTTTTCCACACCATTTCCAACAAGAAACATCCCAAAACAACACCCATGACCATCCATTTCATGCACCAAAATATACAACACATACACATGCAAAATGGCTTTTATATGTATGTAGACTTTGGGGAGCTCCAGCTCCCAAGATATGAGTTTTTTCCAACTTTTGAAAATTCCATTCTTATTTTTGGGCCAATATTAGCCTTTTAGCAAAAATTTCAGGAAAATCTATAGAAACGTTTAGGAGTTCCTGGATCCACTTTTCCATGGGAACTAACTAACTAACTAACGTAGGCGATTTGCATTATCTGAAAAAACGAAATTTTGCTTATTTTCATACAAAAAACATAGCTAACGCCGACCCGTACGAAACACCTATTCGTATCAAAAGCCTTTAATGTGAAACTCTTCATTTCTTTTACTTCATTCTCTACTGAAAAGCTATTCTCCCTTTAAAATCAGTTACATTATCCACTCTTTGCCTTGTTATCATATACAACTAAATTGCCGGAGGCAATATAGACAGCCCCGTACGAAGACAAATTTCATAAATTCCTATTTAAACAGCTATATACCGCTATATTTACCTATATTTCACTATAAATAAACATTTCACAGAGGAATATGCTATTATATAGCTCTATATAGCTGTATATAGGTATATATAGATGTCCATATATGGAATGCCTGAAGCACCCGACACACATAACAAATTATTTCCATGTTAACAGAAACTCTCTAAGTACCATTTTTCCCAAGATATATCACTTTTAATAAAATCCAATATGGCCGCCGGCAGCCATTTTGTTAGGAGACCGGAAATAGTACCGACGCTTTACATTAGTTAATACCTTTCAAACAAAAAAAAATTCATGAAATTCGGTCAAAATTTACTCGAGATATTGTCAAAATACACCACGTTCACTGTACTTCCGAGTAGCCAGATAAGAGCTCACTCCAAGAGACCTAGCTCACGCTCCGGAGAACATAATTTCATAAAACTTTTTTTCCCTGATTGGTACGGTCAATACCTATCTAATAAAGCTAAAACAGACGAAATATGTTCAAATGTGGCCGACCTACAAGCAAAAACTGCTTGCCGCCCTGTGCCTGTTCCACACCAAGGGGTCTAACTCACGAGTCGGTCATCCGATTTCCATAAACTTTTTTTTTGTCGATCGGTATTGTAAATACCTTTTATTTGACGTATCACTTACAAGTTTAACGTTTAAATGTCCGGAGATATCTTCGAAAAACCGTAAAGCACTTATTGGGCCACAGCACGGGAGGGGTCGATCCAAAATCACTCATCTTCGAACTTAGCCTGTCTTTTGACATTACCAAACGGGAAAAAAAAAAATTTCAAAATCGGATGCGTTTTACTCAAGTTATCGTGCAGACAGACAGACAGACAGACGGAGAGACGGACATTTTTTTTTTCGCGGATTTGGCATCTCTAGACAACCACAATAGGTTTCCCCTTACTCAGGGAGTCCAATTCGACGTGTTACAAACGTATGCGTAAACCTATAAGACCCCAGTACTTCGTACGGGTCTAATCAATATTTCGAAGTTCAATATCTCGGCCAATTTTGAAGCTGCAGTAACGTGTGATAGCTCGTTGAACTCGTATGGATTCCTAGATACCCTAGTTTAGGCCATTGAAGCCAAGGGGAGAAGTCAAAAAGTTGCTGTAAATATGCTCAATATCCCCAAAAAAAAATTTTTTAAAACTTTTTTGGTAGTTGCGTCACGCCCGCTTACTAACGTGCGGGCATGATCTTCCAGTCGACGATTTGTTTATCAAGGGAGGTGCGGTAAAAAATTAGCGAAATAAGCAGTCTTGCTTGCTTTCTCGCCAACATAACTACTGATCGACAAACCTGATTTTACTAAAATTTCCCGATGTTTTCCGATTGTAAATACGCCGACTGTTTTGAGACCGAACATAAAAAAATGTGAGTTGCGTTGTTTACCTCTGTGCTTACCTAACTTACTACGGGAAATGCTCCAAAACAACGACAGAAGTTGGGAGTCAAGTTTCCGGAACAGTGTTTTTGTTTTGTCGGTTTTTCACTGGTTCACAAGTATATCCCTGGATAGTTTTACTCAAAAATGGTAAGCAATGAAAGGCATTGATGAGACGAACAAAATACCTTATTTTTAGAAAAGCAGGTTTGTACATACAACAATAGCCTATTGGCAAGAAAGCAAGCAAAACTGCACACTTTTTCTGTTTTCCCGCACCTTCAATATTCCGAAGGTACAAAACTTTATTTTACCTGGAAAACATATTAATTCCAGGGGTGGCGTTATCTAACATGCAATAATTCGTCAAGTGATATAAAACAATAAAACAAACAAAGCGGAACAGCTTTTCCCGTACCCAATGGTCGCGTTAAGCGAATAAGGAGACTATAGATTTCTGCTTCGACCTCAAGCACTAACAGCGATCACAGACTAGGAGAAAATAGGAAATTCCAACAAGAGCGACAATTGGCAACCGGAGCGAAGCGAGAACTGCAATTAGAATTTTCCATTTCTTCCCGAGGTGAACGAACACACAATTTTTAATCCGTCGCACATATCAATTTGTTTCACCATTTTGGTCGAAACCATATCCCATCAGGAAAGCCAAAAACACTTGGCGAAGCTGGTTGCTAAAAAAATCCCTGATGAGGTTGCGTTTATCACAAAATTGTTTCCGATTCAATTTAGAACATAGCAGCATCCGATGCGTTCATTTCATTTTCATTTAAAGTCGACTTAATACAAGTGGATATATCACATAGAGTTACAACAGTAATCACTAATTTTAATACTCCCTCTGCAAATATACCGAAAATGGTCTACATGTTCCGGAATAATGTCACTCTCTTTCTCTCTCTTTTTTTAATCCAATGCAATGCATACATAAGACAATTATGAAACGATGAAATATTTCCGATGCTTGATGGGCTCAGTGTACAAAATTCCCCACAAATAAAAACACTTCCTAAAACATTTACAGATATTCGTGTCAGCACATTCCTTAACCTGTTATAGACGGTAAGTATATTAACAGTTTTCAGGGCGGCATGTGATTTTTCTTCAGAAAATAGTGAAAAAGTGATCAAATTTTCCGAAAATAGTTGGTATTCTCACTATCGATTGATTTATAAAAAGTGACCGAATAGTGAACAAAAACCAGCTCTAAAACGTAAATTTCAAACACACACTTTTGCTTTCTACTAAGAAAGAGTAAAGTACACTTTAGCACTTGTTAGCAGCAGGCGGGAGGTTTAAAAATCTTGAAAAAGAAGCACGAAATTCGATTATGATTTATTGGTTACTTTATTGAGACAAAGCCTTTTTCTTTATCACAAAGTGTGATTGGGAGATCAGAAAATATTAATAAACTTAGTTTTGACGATTTGACTAAGAACTTATTATCTGATTACTTGTATTTGTCCCTTAAACTGACATGACTCACAAAATGCAACTTTATTTTTACAAACGTTTTTTTAGAGCAAATATATCTACGAGACGATGAGTTATCAAAATAACTCCATAATACTTAAAACTCAACGGCACATGTTTAAACAGACACTTTTATTAAATCGATAATATCTGAATGTACCATAAAGGACAGTAAAGGAAGGTGATCAAAAATTTAGAATTGTTTATGGGAAAAATAAAATATCGAAGTTATTTCTCGCTTACCTCATCAAACTGAAAGATTGCTAAAAACAAGAGTGACCAGTCCTTTAAAATTGTTTACCTTCGCTTGATTCAAATAGTACATTACTTACCAATGGAACAAATGCTGGAAATGGCACTGCTTGTGCGGATTTTGGCGATCGAATCGTAGCCGAGGCTGGTAAACACACAAGAATTGCCATTTACACCATTTATTCCATTGCCAACTTGGCAATGCCAAGTAAGGTATTTTACTCAAAAACTTGATTTAAAATTTAAATATAATTTTACCTCACGTTCCTTTTTTGAACATGATTCCTCGATAGATTAGGTTTTTCAATTGTTATACGTACATCGGTTTTCCACATTTAGTTTAGTTATCCGTAGATACACTTTTTTAGTCGAAGCCGAGGTCGAAGCTTGTGCGGGTAAAAGCAAAATAAAATCTGGTTTTTGACAGTTGAAATTCAATTGTCAAAAACTAGACTCGATCATTTTATTTTGCTTTAATTTTATTCCGAAAACGTACGAGTAGAGCCGTAGCTGACACAGCAGAACATAGCTCATTTGAGAGGTATTTCAATTCATTATAAAGTAATAGAAGCATTGGAAGCAGAAACTAAGTTTTGTATTGTCAAGGTCCAAAAATAGAACGAACCTTTGAGCATTTTTAAGGATAAAAAAATCCCTCCCAAAAGCTGATTTTCACTGTTCCTCTATTTTGAATGTGTTTTTTGTTAAATACAATTGAATTTATGTCAAAAAATCGCATCAGCTGGAGGTTTTCCAGGAGATGATTTTCTCCATTCATGTATAGTCACCCTATTTTTGAACCTTGTCAACACAAAAACTTAAAATGTTTTAAATTTCTGCTTCTTAATATATTTTTGTTTGAATGTCGTATGGGGATGGGGACATCTAGATTGCGTTCACAATAAAACCTTTGCAGAAGCATCTGTAGGATACTGGTCGTCTTACCAGTCCCAGAATACAGCTACCTTAGGCTACTTTCTGTTCAACAAAAAAAAATTCTCAGCGAATTTTATTTTCACATGGGATAAGTGGGCTACGACTAAAAAACAGAAAAACTGAGTTGCCCTAATACGTAGGAAAATCGGAAAATTTTCATATAAGGTAACTGACTGAAAGTTGACCTAATTTGACAAATCTCAAACACATTGAATCGTGAGTTGTCCTATCTATACAAAAGTCATAGGACATATCACGGTTTATTGAATGTTGAGTTGACCGATAATTTTTTCTTCATACAAATTTACACGGAAAACTTAAGATCACTTTTCCACTAGGTCAACTTTCAGTCAGTTACCTTTCTACGTACATCTTTGCGCCGCAGGCAAATTTTGTGATGTCTTTGTGTAATAAATATTTAGTTGGAACAAGAAATGGTTCCGATTTTCAATACTTCTTTAAAAAAAAGTCAGAATTAGTGAGAAAAGTAAGTCACATGCCGCCCTGAGTTTTACTATCTGATGAAGTAATAGTCATTTGATCGAAGATATTCAGTGATTGATTTCAGAAATCTTTTTACTTCATTTGTTTTGAACATGCTTTTTGCTACATAAGACCTGATTAGTCAGAGCTTTTCGTTTATCATTGTTGTCATTGTCGAGAACAGATCACAGCCGCCTGTAACAGGTTAAATCGAAAAGGTCCATTGTGTTCAAACATAAAATCAAGCAAAATGAAAATCTCTGAGTAATATGTGGTCTTTTATAGTAAAATTCATGTAAAAAAAATGAAGTACTAGATTTGAAATCATCCGATTAAAAATACTTTGATCGATGGAAGTAATAGACCCGATTATAGATCACTAAAATGACCGCTGGCGTGACGATCGACGGTTCGGTTTTGTGTGCAAACTAATGACAACCAACTTTGCTTCTAAGGGAATTCCCCGTATTTAGTTCATTTGCATTCATTTCAAAGAATTGGACGCACTCACTTATTCATTACTATGTGAAATTGTGAAGTTGGTTTCGATTAGTTTGCACACTTTTCCCCACCATTTCTCACGTTTCCGTCATCAGTTTCACCAAACGAAGAGATCTATGATACTAGTCATATGTTTGCCGTCTGTAACAGATTAATGAAATTCTAGTTAGTTTGATCTCTAATTTCGCGACGGCTGAAGCAGAAATCATTTCGCAGTTTAATTGTAACAACTCGTAAACGTTTTGAAGCAGAGACTATGGCAAACGTTTCTCTTTATTCTGGACAATATTGGCAAAATTGTGACCACCTGTGGGCTGGATAGAGCAAAGCATTCGTTGCAGAAATGTCTAGCCATTAATTCAGTCGTACGATTGCACTGTGTTGACACTATCAATGCCTTGTAGAATATATGCAAGGATGCCGACAACAGAACTTCGAGAATATACAGGTATAGTGTAGGTCGATATGTAATTCCATGCGATTCACGTTGTTAAGAAATTTTCTTTGTCTCATCCTGTTTGCCATAAAAAGTTGTTAATTTTTTTTCTTCCGGAAAATGGAAAATCGTTTTTACCGGGCGGATAAGCCATTCATATGAAAAGCTTTAAAGTCGAATATCTCTGAAAATGCAATGTATTTTTGAAAAATTTCTTCTGTTCTGGTAAGTATGGCTCATTACTGATATTTCATGGAAGAACTTTTCTTTGAGGAGTCGGTATTAGGGTTCTGCCAAATAGTGTCCTGGAATTTCATCAACCTCACTGTCCCCATGAAAATTTCAATTTACTTTTACGAAAGCTTCTTCGTTTGACATAACTATTTTATTGGTCCCCTACCAGCATCAAATTATCTTTGTGTGTTTATGGAGTCACCCATCCAAAATAATGTCGAATCCTGATGTTTCTAGCCCTTCTTTGTTCTAGACACTAGACATTTCTTATGTTTTTGGCCATTTTTTCGCTAACATTAGGACTTTTAACAAGTTTGAAGTCACCAGAGGTCACTTCCTAAAAATAAGTCACGTCTTCATGGTCCACTGTCTTCCCTATCCTAGAACTATATATAGTTCTATAGAACTGCATGGAGTTCAGACGATTTTTCTTCAGACGATTGCATCTTTGACCATTATGAAATTGATCACGACGGATATGTTCAATAAAGTGGCCACACTGGGTAAATTTCACTGGAGTGCAGAATTTGCAACAGCTGATCCTTTACCAGCTGGTGCTTATGCTATTCATATCTCGATTCATATGTGAATAATGTGTTTGTCAGTTTACTTACTTACACGTGTGTGGGTGGAATGATTCGGCTAATACACTACTCCATAGAAATTTACCCAGTGTATGTTTCTAACAAGGAATGGGTGACTTTACATGCAAGGTGTGAATATATGGGGAAATAATAAAGAACAATTTTTCTAATTTTTCGACCCTACTCGACCGATGTCCTGTATTATTTGTTTCTTTTCGTAGAGCTCATACCGACAGAATTAGCTTCTTAATATTTGTCATCGCCGTTGCATGTTTAATTGGTATTACGTCGGAGCATTTGCCGCGCGATTCGTTCGCTTTAATATTCACAAAGTGATTTTTCGTCGAAGCAACACTTCGACTCTTCTTGGTTTGCATGCTCATGAGGTTCTCGAGTCTCCAATCACTAACACATTCCGCAATGCTTCCCACCCCAAACAGTGGAGACGTTGAGCTACGTAAGTCACCTGTACTGGCCGCTGTTTGTAAAAATTCCGTCACTTTGTCCCTTAAAAATTGATCCAAAAAATTCGTTTCGCATGCAACATCAGGATTAACTTGCTTATCTAACTCTAGTATCCAGGAACGGTCCGTCGACACGAGCGTGTCCAGATCTTCCTCCATGGTCACTTCACGCATTGACTCCTCAGATACGGTCGATTTCATTGTCTTAATTGATCTGGGACTTCCTCTGGGCATTGCACTGGGACTGGGCTTGGAATGGTCGACAGTTTGTTCGCTCAATTTCTTAATACGACTCGTTGCGAATAGATCTTGGACATGGACAGTTTGCTTTTGCTCGAATTGGAAACATTTTGCGAGACTTTTTTGATATTCAGAGAGAAATACTTGTAATCCTTTGGAGCTGATGATTGCCTGCTTGTTATTTTCCATGTGGAGTATGTTACATCGCATGTTGTAGTAATTGCCGTATTCTTGTGAGAGAGACTTGTTGGAATTACTTTTAGATTTACTCTGAGCGACAGGCTCATCATCCGAATGACTAGCTAAATGCTTGCTTTTCACTTGTATCAGCGTATGTATGTCACACATTTCTCTTGCCTTTGCTAGACGTTTCTTTGTTGTGGCTGCTAGATGCTCTATTCCAGCGTGTTTTCGACCGTTTCTTAAAAGTTTGTTCAATTTTTCCAACTTCCCTTCCAGCTCTTTAACTTTTTCGAAGCGGATCGTGTTCAAAGCGATTTCAGCCGATTCTTCTTCCGATTTTTTCTTTGGTGGACTTCTCGATTTGTTGCGTTGGTGTTCCGTTTCAGAGAGTCGATTCGACATTGTGTCTCACGAGTGAATTTTGATAAATTTTTTTCTGTCAATTTCTTATATTTTCAAAACATTTAAACGAACCAAAAATCGCAATTTACAAAGAAAATTGAAAAGTGAATGGACTCTTGGATGAATAATGAAAAACGCAAAGGTCACAATCTACTACTTCCTTCGTTAGATATATTCTTTTCCAGCGACAATCATAAATCCATCTTTGATAATATGGTACCTATAGGTAAATGCTGTTTGCGCTCAAATTTAATATATTTTTTGTAGAATTTTATTAAATTTCTAGTACATTTCGTCCCAAATTACTAATGTCAACCCTCTATTGTTTTGTGAACCAACTTCACAGCAGCGCTCGCGATAATTTTCATTTTCGTAGGGCTTCCGGCTTCGCAAGTTATAGTAGATTACATGCTACATGCGTCGAAAACCGTGCTTTTCATGTTATAAGCACTCATTTTTGTGTGTTTAGACCCGTACGAAGTACTGGGGTCTTATGCGTTTACGCATACATCCGTAACACGTCGAATTGGACTCCCTGAGTAAGGGGAACAGAGGCGCCGACTTCTTTTTTCGTATAGTGTTGCCCAAAAAAGTCGCTTTTTTGTATGATCGAAAATTGATGTTTTATTAATTGATACTTTTGTAAAATTTAATTATCGATAAACAGCCGTGTCCTGGGCACTTTTGAACATTGGGCGAAACTTCTTTATAAGAACCATAAGCTTTGTAAAGAATAAAAGATAATTGCGAGCGTAGCGAGCGATTTTTTTCTTAATTGTGCTGCCAGTGTAAATTCGGATGAAGATAAAGTTCGTTTCAATACGGTCCCTCAAAAACTTTGCTAACGCTCTTGTTTCATAAACATTCACACTTGAATACATATACTCACACACACATTCAAATTTGTCATGTAATGACTCACTTACTTTCCTAATGTTGTAACATACTCTTACAAAACTAGAACAGCGATAAAAAGATGCTAGTCGAGTTATCGTGTGGAACCGAAGGATTTCTTTTAAATTATGTAGAATTCCGAGAAAGTAGTGAAGCTAACGTTGGAATTGTTCTTAAAGTGAAATGCCACGCAGCGAGAATTTTTGACTTACATGCTCGTTTTCTTCTACAGTTTAAATGATTTTTGATGTAAAAATGATATTTATTGTATCATCGAGTCATAGTGTTGCTCAGCCTCGACTAATTTGGTCATAGTGTTGCCCGAGCCTCGCGGCAAGACCGTAGTCGGCGCCTCAGAAGGGGAAACCTATTGTGGTTGTCTAGAGATGCCAAATCAGTGGAAAAAAAAATGTCCGTCTGTCCGTCTGCACGATAACTTGAGTAAAACGCATCCGATTTTAAAAATTCTTTTTTTTCCCGTTTGGTAATGTCAAAAGACAGGCTAAGTTCGAAGATGAGTGATTTTGGATCGACCCTTCCCGAGCTGTGGCCCAATAAGTGCTTTACGGTTTTTCGAAGATATCTCCGGACATTTAAACGTTAAACTTGTAAGTGATACGTCAAATAAAAGGTATTTACAATACCGATCGACGAAAAAAAAAGTTTATGGAAATCGGATGACCGACTCGTGAGTTAGACCCCTTGGTTTGAAACAGGCACAGGGCGGCAAGCAGTTTTTGCTTGTAGGTCGGCCACATTTCAACATATTTCGTCTGTTTTAGCTTTATTAGATAGGTATTGACCATACCAATCAGGGGAAAAAAAGTTTTTGAAATTATGTTCTCCGGAGCGTGAGCTAGGTCTCTTGGAGTGAGCTCTTATCTGGCTACTCGGCCGTACAGTGAACGTGGAGTATTTTGTCAATATCTCGAGTAAATTTTGACCGAATTTCATGAATTTTTTTTTTGTTTGAAAGGTATTAACGAATGTAAAGCGTCGGTAAAATTTCCGGTCTCCTAGCAAAATGGCTGCCGGCGGCCATATTGGATTTTAATAAAAGTGATATATCTTGGGAAAAATGGTACTTAGAGTGTTTCTGTTAACAGAGAAGTAATTGGGTATGTGTGGGGGGTTTAGGGATCCCATATGTGGACTTCTATATATACCTATATACAGCTATATTGAGCTATATACAGGCATATAGAGCTATATAATAGCATATTCATCTGTGAAATGTTTATTTATAAGAAAATATAGGTAAATATAGCGGTATTTAGCTGTTTAAATAGGAATTTGTGAAACTTGACTTCGTACGGGGCTGTCTATATTGCCTCCGGCAATTTATTTGTATATGCTAACAAGGCAAAGACAGATAATGTAAGTGATTTTAAAGGGCGAATAGGTTTGTTCCAAGGCCATATGAATTGTCAAATTTCATCCATATAACCATAACCTCAATAATATCTCTGTGTAAATCGCGTAGGCGACGTTGCTCGATTTGTATGAAATATCACGTAAGCGACGTTGCTATGGATGAAATTGTCGTTGTTCGGGTTGTCAAAGTTCGTGTTTACAGTTACTTGGAACAAACCTATAGCTTTTCAGTAGAGAATGAAGTAAAAGAAATGAAGAGTTTCACAGTAAAGGCTTTTGATACGAATAGGTGTTTCGTACGGGTCGGCGTTAGCTATGTTTATTAACCTCGGCTACGCATCGGATCAACAAAACTCTACTTTTCACCTTTTTATCCCTAGTCACGCACGATCCTATAGATTCATTTCAGTATCTTAATTCAATTTATTCCGAAGTAACATTTCTAAATGAAACCTTAAAAATTGTTTTTTAATGAAAACAGTCCTCGACACTAACAAAACTTTAAACTAAATTTAGAACAACACGTGATTTTCACGTGCTCTAAATTTAACATATAAAATGATGAAAAATATGAATTAGGGTCCGCGAGGTTCTACAAGAAAAATGTTTTCGTCTTTTGAATTGTAAATGTTTGACTTCGTTAATATTTCGCATAAGAAATTCCGAGGTTAAATTATCACACTGGGAATTATTGTTGCTGATTCGGTGACGATTTTGAACATTTTTGATTTTAACAGAAGACCTACAGAAAATAAGCGACTTAAAAAGACGAAATTATGCAAATATGAATCGAATGTGTTGCACAGAGATTGAGTTTGATTGGCTTACAATTTTTTTTAATTATTTTGCAATCAGGTTTTTTGTTGACATGAAAAAAAACTTTCAAATTAAGAAAGTTGGGTTGAATTTATGTTAACAATTTGTTTGGGATTGGGACACAATTTTATTTAATATTTTTGGAGACGAAAATAAACCGTCTGACTGTGCTAAGCCGTATGGTCCGAGAACTTATGCTTAGGACATTATTTTTATCGACCGTTTAACACTGGGTTCGATGCCACCTGGGGTACGTTTCTGACATACAGGACATAGCCTCATCAATATTTTTATATGAAAACCGATCTCTGTGGATCAAATCGTGTTCGTTCTAGTGTTTGTGAGAATATCAATGTTATACCAATCTTCGAAATTTCAAGTTATACGACCGCTCTAAAACTTTTTAGCCCCGTACGAAGTACGAAGGGGCTTATAGGATTACGATGCCGTGTGTAATTGATGGAATTCGAAGCAGACGGTAAGGGCAAAGTGTTTGCCTATGTTCATAGATAACGAATCCGCAATAAAAATTTTGTCTGTCCGTCTGTCCGTCTGTCCGTCTGTCACGTCGATATCTTGAGTAAATCAAATCCGATTTCAAAATTTTTTTTTTCCCTGAAAGGTAGTTGAAATAGTGAGGCTAAGTTCGAAGATGGGCGATTTTGGGTCGACCCCTCCAGAGCTGGGGCCCCATAAGTGCTTTAACGTTTTCCAAAGATTTCTCTGGCCATTTAAAGGCTACACTTGTAAGTGATACATCAAATAAAAGGTATTTACAATACCGATCGACAAAAAAAAAGTTTATGGAAATCGGATGACCGACTCGTGAGTTAGACCCCTTGGTGTGAACTAGGTACAGGGCGGCAATCCGTTTTTGCTTGTAGGTTAGTCAAATTTGAACGGATTTAGATGGATTTTGATTTATTAGATAGGTATTGACCGTACCAATCAGGGAAAAAAAAGTTTATGAAATTCGGTTTACCGGAGCGTGAGCTAGGTCTCTTGGAGTGAGCTTATATGTGGCTACTTGTTAATATCTCGAGTAAAATTTAAGAGGGATTCTTTTGAAAAACAGCCTACCGAAATCGGACGCATTTTCTATTGGAATTTTTTATATGTGCCTAGAAAGGACTTCGACCCTAGAAGCCAAAACCACTTTCAAAAAAATTCTTCGAAGTTTGTGTGGCTGGTCAAAGGTGAGCAAAAACCGAAAAATTGCAATTTTCTTACAAAAATTGCTCCAGTTACACGAGCCGTACAGGGTCGTGTGGGGTGTCATTAGAAAGGTAATCACATGTACTATTGAGCCGAATAGGGTCTTATTGGGTTTAGAATTCATCCACACTGAAATTTGTGCAGTTGAAGTTTTCAACCGAAGACCTACACTGTTCTTACTGAAATTTCTCGAGGTACACAAAATGTACATGGTCGTGTGGGGTATCATTTGAAAGGTATATTTATGTGCTTTTGAGCCAAATAGAGACTAATGTGGTTTGGATGCATCTATGATGAAATATGGACACTTAAACATTTCAACTTCTTTTTCATCGCATATGTATCCAAACCACATTAGTCTCTATTTGGCTCAAAAGCACATAAAATTACCTTTCAAATGATACCCCACACGACCATGTACATTTTGTGTACCTCGAGAAATTTCAGTAAGAACAGTGTACGTCTTCGGTTAAAAACTTCAACTGCACATATTTCAGTGTCCATGAATTCTAAACCCAATAAGACCCCATTCGGCTCAATAGTACATGTGATTCCCTTTCTAATGACACCCACACGACCCTGTACGGCTCGTGTAACTGGAGCAATTTTTGTAAGAAAATTGCAATTTTTCGGTTTTTGCTCACCTTTGACCAGCCACACAAACTTCGAAGAATTTTTTTGAAAGTGGTTTTGGCTTCTAGGGTCGAAGTCCTTTCTAGGCACATATAAAAAATTCCAATAGAAAATGCGTCCGATTTCGGTAGGCTGTTTTTCAAAAGAATCCCTCTAACCGAATTTCATGAATTTTTTTTGTTTGAAAGGTACTAACGAATGTAAAGCAGCCGTTGTACTTTCCACCTCCTAACAAAATGGCCGTCGGCCGCCATTTTGGATTTTTGTAAAATCAATATAAATAGGTGAAAATGATAATTCCAAAATCACTGATCAGTGGGAAGTGTAGTTTGTGTTACTTTTGAAAGGAACGTCGTACGGGGCTTCGTAATTGCGCTATGCGCAATTTTTAAGACGTACACATTGCATAAGAATTTTACGACGTTTACGGGCGCAATAGGCTTACAGTAAGAGTAGGGCGACGGACGAAGTAGGGTCACGTGCGCAATAAATGTACGGGTTTGTACGGGGCTCAGTCGCAGCAAACGCTCCGACTGTTCTGACGGCTCGTTTCGTTGCACCATGGTAAAAAAACCATTGAAATAAAAAGCCCCGTTAAATTTTTGAATTTTTGACTCCTTCTTGAAAATTGCGTCAGTTAGAACGGTCCCGGAAATGCAAACGAAAATCGAACTTTCCAAAAGAGACAAAGTCGCTTAATCTCTTATGTTATTTCAATAAGTACAGGGAAGCCAGGACCTTTTTTAGGGAGTTTTAATTCTGAAAATTCCTAAAAATTCGGAAATAGTTCCGAAAGACTCCGAAAAAAAATCTGAAATTCCTAAAAGTTCATTAGAATGTAGATTTTATGTTCTAGATCATTATCTTCATGGTATACGGATAACTGTGCTGATGCTGATTCTAAAAAGAAAAAAAAAAGATCTAGAAAGGACCAGGCTGTCGTATTTTTAGGTTTTTTTTTACATTCATAAAAACTGAATATTTTAGATTCCTAACAAGAACTCGTTCAGGAACTAAAAATTCGATACCCAAAGTGAAGATTTTGACATATTTTATATGAAAGAAGTGTCAAAATCGTTACCAGTGAAACTTAACGAAGAGTTCCTGTACGAGCTCCAATAGGCCTTGAAAAGTGAACAGCCTCAATTCAAGCAAGCCGTGGCGTGTGTGTGTTTGTTTGAATGGAGGCTGTTTATTGGATTGCAAGTCTCATCGTCAAGATTCTCTATTTTTTCACGGCAAATTTAAGAGACTATTTACTAGAATTAGATAAACTTTTCAATTATTTTAGATCATTGTGTATGTGAACTGGGAAAATGTCATCTTCATAATAATTTAGTATAAAAGACAACACTTAAATGTCAATCGTTGACTAAACTTATCGCTGGAAAAATGAAAGAGAAACAGTTAAATTACGATTGAACTGTACCCATGAAGCTTACACGTGGAGCTGACATGCTCATCACATCGATATACCCACTAACAGACATGCTAGCCGTCGATGTAACGCTTGCAGCCATAATATTACGAAAATAATCGAATTGCAGGCCAATTTACGTTAGGTGCTGAAAAACCATTTATAACCGCGTTGCATGCGAAAGATTACGGCAACTGCACATAGCGACGCGAAAGAGATTAAAGATTTTCATTTGTTAGACTGTAAAACTGGTTTTTTATCTGCCCCATCTGAGGAGATTACCTTGTGTAGTTCATGTCCAACCGAATCACTTTTCTCGCTAAGCTTGTCCGATTTAACCGAGAAGTCAGAAAAGTAGAGAGCAATTTTTCGATCGGCTAACATGTCTAGTCTATTCATCGAACATTGATTTTGTAGAATATTTCGATTTCCAATTAGAATTCTATTTTAGCGGAATAAAAAAACCACATGGTGCAAATAGATGCATCGCGCAAAATGTAAACATCATTAAAATGCTAATCATTTTCTAACTTTCTAATTGCTAAAAATTCTACTGATACCAATTTGCTAAAATAAAACAACGCTGGTTGTCTGTAGACAAAATAGCGACAATAATAGGAAAAACATTTGTTTATGTTTACAGTTTGTAGGCAAAAGTCACCCACTTAAAATTTTTCGATTTTTATAAAGTTTATGACCCGAATCTTCACTCTTTCAGATAAAGTGGACCAATTTTAGTGCGGATACTAGCAAACGTCAAACGTTGTATTTAAAAGTTACGCCTTCAGTTTAACTGTTTGTCAACATAAGATGTTATACAACATTTTCCTAAGTCTTTATGGCAAATAACCTGGGAGTTCCTCAAGGATCCGTACTGGGCGCCATTTTGTTTGTGCTATATGTGAATGATATGCCAAGCCAACTGCGCAGTGCTTTCATAAACTTATTTGCTGACGACACCTTAATTTATCTGCACAGGAATGACATTGATGCAATGCGAAATGATATGAACAGCGTGCTCGAGAGGGTTAACCAGTGGTTGAAGCTAAATAAGTTAAAGCTAAACGTGAGTAAGACGAAAGTTATGGTGCTCGGAAACTCATCTATGACTACACCGTTAAACTCTATATGGATGGACGGAGAAGTGTTGGGAATTGAACGTGAATTCAAGTACCTAGGTGTCATGCTTGACGAAAAATTAAGTTTCAAATCCCACGTAGATTACGTGTGCAAGAAAGTGGCAAAGAAAGTTGGAGTGCTGGCAAGATTGGCTAGGAATTTGACCATAGGTGCAAGAATATGCATTTACAAATCTGCAAATGCACCTCACTTCGACTATTGTGCATCGATTCTTTATCTGAGCAACGAGTCATCATTCGATCGTATGCAGAAACTACAGAACAGAGCAATGCGGGCGATACTCCGCTGCAAGAAACTGACACCGATTGCGAGTATGTTGGAGGCACTGGACTTGTTAAGCGTCAGGCAAAGGGTTCACGAAACAACGATGAAATTCATACGCAAACTTAAAAATGGTCAGCTACCGCGATATCTCAGCGAAATGGTGACGTACAACCGTGATATTCACAATTATCCTACAAGGTCAAGGAACGACTTCTGGGTGGAATGCAAGAGGAGTGTAAAAAGTTGGAATTCAGTATTCAACAATGGATTGATACAATACAATGCGTTACCGGGTGATGTAAAAAACACAAAGTGTGAACGGACGTTTAAGGATAAGTTGAGACAATTTGTGAAAGACAATTTTTGATTATTGATGTAATGTCTCAATGTTAGTGTATTTATGTAAAATTGTGATTTTTAATAGCTTTTGCTAAATAAATGTCGATTATTATTATTATTATTTCCACTTCCAGTTCCTCCTTTTTTCTCCGTTTACACTTTAAGAGCGCTCACCCCTTGGCAATTCTCTAGCCTACATTTGTGCGCAAAAATATTCGTTTTTTGACGATTCCTCTGAACCAAAATCTTTTTTTTTTAAGTTAAACCATTAAAGCATGCAAAAATGTGTTACTTTTAAGGGAAAAATTGGTTTGCAGTCGATAACTTAACACACTTGGAGAAACCTTTGGAAATGTGTAAATTTATGTGTTTTGCAAAGGTTTCTCCAAGTGGGTTAAGTTATCGACTGCAAACCAATTTTTCCCTTAAAAGTAACACATTTTTGCATGCTTTAATGGTTTTACTTTTTCAAAAAAAAGATTTGAGGTTCAGATAAATCATCAAAAAACGAATATTTTTGCGCACAAATGTAGGCTGGAAAATGGCCGACGGGTGAGCGCTCCTAAACAACAGAAAAGATCAATACTCTATTGTCTGCTATTGTTCAACATCAATTTTCAATTTTTTCATATAAATGATGGAAATGCCTATGTCTTGTAGCAAAGGCTCTATACCAGGCAAAAGTTGACCGATTTTTAAACGTCGGATTCGTTCCTTACATCCGCCGTTTATACAATGACAACAAATGAATGAGGGTGATATGGATTTTTATTGTGCGCGAAATTTTTGAAAACGCAAATGATTTTTGTGGATTTTTTTTAATTTTTATTTTTTTTAAGGTATTTCAGGTTTTAGGTATTAAGAGTGGTATATATTTGATCACCCTAAATACCTAAAACCTGAAATACCTTAAAAAAAATAAAAATAAAAAAATTTCCACAAAAATCATTTGCGTTTTCAAAAAATTTCGCGCACAATAAAAATCCATATCACCCTCATTCATTTGTTGTCATTGTATAAACGGCGGATGTAAGGAACGAATCCGACGTTTAAAAATCGGTCAACTTTTGCCTGGTATAGAGCCTTTGCTTGTAGCCGTCTGCTACCAGCGTTACAATAGTACCACTCTTTTAGTTCCACTTTTTTCGTAAAAGGAAAAAGTGGAACTATCTTCACGCCGCATATATGCAGCGTTACAACAGTTCCAATTTTCCCCTTTTACGGAAAAAAGTGGAACTAAAAGAGTGGTACTATTGTAACGCTGGTCCGTCTGCTATTGTTCAACATCAATTTTTAATTTTTTCGTCTGGCGGCTCCAAGGCATAGACATTTCCATCATTTATATGAAAAAATTGAAAATTGATGTTGAAAAATAGCAGACAATAGAGTATTGATCTTTTATGTTGTTTCTGAGCGCTGTATGTTCATTTTCTCTGCACATATTTGCAGGTTAGGTTCTCTTCGTTTTCTGGTCTTTGACATTTCGAATGATCTATTTCGTCCAGTTATAATGTAACTCCACGAACTCCGCATAGATCATCTTCGTTCAAGTTTCGTTAAATGTTTCGTTCACCCTTCTGTAGTTGATAGTTCTGACAGAATTTATAGATCTTCTCAAAATGGACTCTTCTGGACTCTCAACGCCAAAGGATAAATGCATTAAATTTATATAGACAAAATCCACTTACGTCGTGATAAGGAGCTATCAAAAGTATTATAATAATGAAAATACGGTACCTATTCACTTACACAAAACGATTTTTTTCTGACAAATTTATCAAATTGTTATGACAAAATTTATGTGCAGTTTATATTGCAGTTTATCTGAGTGTTAAACAAAATAAACAATCACGCGAATTAATTTTTGGGATTTATTTTAATTTATTTCTTTATTTCGTCTCTTTATTGGTAAATTAAATGCAAACATTTAAGTTTGGCTTTGTTATCTCACAATTTGACTGCGAAGATGACTTGGCTACTTCGTAGGTCTCGACTTCAGGATCGCTAATGAAATGTACGCTAAAATATTAGACCATTTGAATATAGCGTGAAAAATCTGTCCTTTTTTGATGGTCGGAGTTTTTTGTCGCCTTCGTTGAAGGTAACTATGAGGTTTTATGGAAGTGACATGGTGGCGCTGAGTGTAACTCTATAGATCATTTTCATGACCTTGTAAACGTCAGACACGATCCCAACTGTCAGACATGTCGAAAAATACAAAGTATATAAACACTGAAGGTAATGCAAATCCACAGTTACACACGGATCCAAACTTTCAGGTGAATTTTAGCTCCGTCATGTTGTACACGTATTGAATTAGTTTGCGTCAAGTTGCATCTAGTGGTGAATTTGGAACGATTTAGCGACGTTATGTTGCACACATATAAAATTCGTTTGCGTCAAGTTGTATTTAGTGGTGAATTGGAAGGATTTAGGGCCGTCATGTTGCACAAGTCCAAGTTAGACAACATACGAAAATGAATTCACCTGAAAGTTTGGATCCGTAATTTCTCTGATCCGCTGAGGGTCTGCATTACCTTCAGTGTTTATATACTTTGGAAAAATATCGAATGAATTGAACGAACGATTTTCATATAAAAATCAGTAAATTGAATGCAGTTAACGTCAATTGATTGAGGTTAAGGACTCCTTGACGAAAAATTAAGTGGGGTTACGTTAACAAGTACCGTATAATGAAAATGATCTATGTACATAACATAGGACTAGTGGTTTCTTAACGGTTTTGAGTTGAATGTAATGTGATATTGCTGAACAAATTGCTAGTTAGTAACACATTCCGATAAGAAAATATAATCATTTACAGGCGACAGTCAAAACGCGATGCATTAAATCTACTACACCCTTTGTTCCATACATAACATAACAGAGAGTTGGAATGACATATAAGTTGGAAAGTTTAAGTTAAACCTCCATACAAGAAATTCTGGAATGTTACTTGTAATTTCCAAGTTATAAGTTCACTTATAAGCTATACGTCATTTGCACAGACTCTCTAATGTTTGAACTTTTACTTCACATCATTTTGTTATAACAAAGACATGAATTTCGGTGACGGGAAAAATCTCCGAGTGTATTATCGTTGCAGCGGCGATAATATCGTTTCATGGACGATAATATCGTTGCTAGGACGATATTATTGTTTCAGAAAACGATATTATCGTCCGGAAAACGATATTATTGTCGTCTGATACGATAATATCGTATCAAAAACAATAATATCGTTTCAATCGGCGATAATATCGTTTCATGGACGATAATATCGTTTCACGGGTGATATTATCACTGCAGCAACGATAATATTGTTGCATGAAACGATATTATCGTCGCAAAAACAATAATATCGTTTCAATCGGCGATAATATCGTTTCAAGGACGATAATATCGTTTCACTGGTGATATTATCATTGCAGAAACGATAATATTGTTGCATGAAACGATATTATCGTCGCAAAAACAATAATATCGCTTCAATCGGCGATAATATCGTTTCATGGACGATAACATCGTTTCACGGGTGATATTATCACTGCAGCAACGATAATATTGTTGCATGAAACGATATTATCGTCGCAAAAACAATAATATCGTTTCAATCGGCGATAATATCGTTTCAAGGACGATAATATCGTTTCACGGGTGATATTATCATTGCAGAAACGATAATATTGTTGCATGAAACGATATTATCGTCGCAAAAACAATAATATCGTTTCAATCGGCGATAATATCGTTTCAAGGACGATAATATCGTTTCACGGGTGATATTATCATTACAGAAACGATAATATTGTTGCATGAAACGATATTATCGTCGCAAAAACAATAATATCGTTTCAATCGGCGATAATATCGTTTCAAGGACGATAATATCGTTTCACGGGTGATATTATCATTGCAGAAACGATAATATTGTTGCATGAAACGATATTATCGTCGCAAAAACAATAATATCGTTTCAATCGGCGATAATATCGTTTCAAGGACGATAATATCGTTTCACGGGTGATATTATCATTGCAGAAACGATAATATTGTTGCATGAAACGATATTATCGTCGCAAAAACAATAATATCGTTTCAATCGGCGATAATATCGTTTCAAGGACGATAATATCGTTTCACGGGTGATATTATCATTGCAGAAACGATAATATTGTTGCATGAAACGATATTATCGTCGCAAAAACAATAATATCGTTTCAATCGGCGATAATATCGTTTCAAGGACGATAATATCGTTTCACTGGTGATATTATCATTACAGAAACGATAATATTGTTGCAGAAAACGATATTATCGTGCGGAAAACGATATTATTGTCGTCTAATACGATATTATCGTCGCTCGGACGATAATATCGTTGCACGGACGATAATATTGTTACAGAAAACAATATTATTGTCCGGAAAACGATATTATTGTCGTCTAATACAATATTATCGTCGCTCGGACGATAATATCGTTGCACGGACGATAATATTGTTACATAAAACGATATTATTGTCCGGAAAATGATATTATTGTCGTCTAATACGATATTATCGTCGCTCGGACGATAATATTGTTACAGAAAACGATAATATCGTCACAGCGACGATATTATCGTTTCAAAAACGATATTATCGTCCCCGACGATAATACACTCGGAGATTTTTCCCTAGCCCATGAATTTCATGCGGGGTTCTTAGCAACCCAAAGTTTGGAAAAGTCTTTTCGTTTAAACTTAATTTTTTGGTAATTTCCTTTCGCTGCAGTCTAAATTCGTTTTGAAATGACAAAATTTGAACTCAAACAAAATTCTCTCAGTCCAGTTAATCAATTCATAAAATCTATCAGCTCATTTTTCCACAATTTGAATTCAAAATTTGATAACTATGCTTGTACCAGTAGCATATTTAAACCAGCCGGGCTGTACGTTATGATCGTTACCGTCTATATGTTTGTGAGTTCTGATTGCCAAACCAACAAGTGTTCGTTCCATCTAAATTCTCTGGTTACGTCAACAGATATCCAACATTGTCGGATTCATCAGAATGGTGATAGAACGAACGGATGTCATATCGACAAATCAGTCGAAGAATCTTTACGAGTTGACAAACTTGACGATATTCCATGTGATCCCTTGGTTAAACTTCAACGTTCATGACATAAAATTGGTTCTTCAATATTGTGAAGTTCTGCGGCTTTACTGGATGTTCAAAGATTTTATGCAGGTAGGAAGAACCGTATTTAATGTAATGTCTTGTGCCGGAATTGAATTCAACGAAATTGACAATTTAAGGATAATTTCGAATCCTTAGAAGCCCTAGGCGACACCTTCAATTTAGTTCAATATCCGATACGTTTAATAATCGCCGTGGTACGTTGCTCGTTTTCCGAAAATGGTTCTATCGAATTTGCGTTGATCACTAGCGAGATGCTCGATATGCTGCTCAAAATTGTTGACTGGTCAATGCTACGATGCTATGTATTCAATGCTACGAAGTAAATCGTTTGACGAATAAAAACAAAATAATTTCGATGTGGGTTGAAATATGACCTCACTGTCACAAAACGCTTATTGAACAAAGGTCCTATTTCCATTGTGGTGACCTTTTTGATAAGTGCTTCTGTTGAGTGACATCTAACTCTAACAAATATTCACGAGCTATCAAAGCTATCAAAATACTAACTCCATGAAAACTGTCGACATTAGGGATCTGCGAGACACTGATCTTCGAATTCTACGAATTGCTATAAAACCGACTTTAAGAATTCAATTTTCGTGAAATTTTTGTCAGTTAACCTTTTAACCTTTGAGAAATGATCGTATTGATATTACAATCTATTACTTCATTACATTGAACGTACATTTTAGTATAAGATATAAGACTACTTGAACCACAGTATAATATGTTAGATGTGGGTGAAGGGAAAGCTGCTTCGGAAAATCGTGGTACAGGGTCCAGAAAAGTAACTATATAAATAAATACACGTAAGATCAAAGTCATGGTACAGCGTTTTTCCCCTCGTTGATCAACCAAGAAAATACATTAAGGGATGAAATCGGGACAGTTATCGATGCAGGAAGTTAATGTGAGTATACGGTTGGTTTGAAACGAGATTAAATATGGACCGCCGACCACCAATAATTTTTTTTCATATTTATAATAAGTGATGGACAAGTACTTCACACAGGAAAAAATTAGTCCAAACCCCTGAGCCGTTTCTGAGAACCAGTATATGCGACTACCCCAAGCAGTCAGGTACAGCCTGAGCACATATTTTAATTGGGATCGGTAGAGGGAACAATTCTAAGATATCCCGTGTAAAAATTATTTATTTCGATCATCTGCTCTCGGAGCAACAACAGTTGAAAGTCGAAATTTCCCCATTTTCGAAGAGTAATATATCCCTGACAAAGTGACCAAGAGAGCCAGTTAAGATTGATTCTAGACGCGGTTAGTAAGCTCTTTCGAATGGCGAAATTTTTTTTTGAAAAAGTTCTTTTATGTTACATTTTCAGAGAAGTTACTTTTTCCGCTGCCCTCGGTGAAATTCGTCCACTTCTGTTCCCTTCTGGTAGCCTTATTTCAAACTAATTTGTCGCTTATATTGTAGCCTGAAGAATAGGCTTTTCAACGATACCAAACATGCCATACTTGATCCACAACAAGTACTGTTGATGATTCAGTTTTTCAATCGAAGTCACTCTACTCGCAAATCTGGAGCCCTCGAAAACGAAATTATTAAATTTCAAGATTTTTTTGAAAAAAAAAAACTTTAATGACTTTCTGAGTCGGTACCATCAATATACATAAGTAAAAGTCATGTAATAGTGAAATTTAATAATTTCGTTTTCGAGGGCTCCAGATTTGCGAGTAGAGTGACTTCGATTGAAAAACTGAATCATCAACAGTACTTGTTGTGGATCAAGTATGGCATGTTTGGTATCGTTGAAAAGCCTATTCTTCAGGCTACAATATAAGCGACAAATTAGTTTGAAATAAGGCTACCAGAAAGGAACAGAAGTGGCCGAATTTCACCGAGGGTAGCAGAAGAAGTAACTTCTCTGAAAATGTAACATAAAAGAACTTTTTCAAAAAACTTTCTTCGCCATTCGAAAGAGCTTACTAACCGCGTCTAGAATCAATCTTAACTGGCTCTCTTGGTCACTTTGTCAGGGATATATTACTCTTCGAAAATGGGGAAATTTCGACTTTCAACTGTTATTGCTCCGAGAGCAGATGATCGAAAGAAATAATTTGGCTAAAATGCAGTATAGGTGAACAGGGGGGATCGGCGATTTTTTGACTGTGAATGGTAGAGAAATGTCCCCTGACACCATTTCAGGCGAAATTAGGGCGCGGAAAGCAATTTTAATTTTTTCATTTTCCTTGTACAAACAATATTTTCCTTTGACTCAAATTAATTTTCCTTATACAAAGTGACAAAATTAAAATTGCTTTCCGCGCACTAATTTCGCCTGAAATGGTGTCAGGGGACATTTCTCTACCATTCACAGTCAAAAAATCGCCGATCCCCCCTGTTCACCTATACTGCATTTTTGCCGAAGTTCTTGTCCATCACTTATTATAAATATGAAAAAAAAAAATTATTGGTGGTCGGCGGTCCCTATTTAATCTCGTTTCAAACCAACCGTGAGTAACTTAATAAAATTTCTATTGTTCAATCCTTGTGACTGCATCACACCCATGACTAAAATTTCTAAAACTTACTTTTAACAATACTCTCTCTAGCAAACCTATTTCGTTTTGACACTGTCAACATATCACCCTATTTCTTCGTTGCATTTTTTCCACCTTAATGAATGTAGTCAGGTTGCTACAGAAGGTATTGCATATTGCTTTAGGCCATACAACTCTTCAAATTAAAATTTTTCATATCCCGTACAGTACCTCGATGTGCAAAACCTCAATTAAACAGTAGAGAGCTGTGTCATCATTTAAGTATTGAAAACCATAAATTTTATCTTATCGCATCTTGCACGAGATAATACTGTTGTGTATCCCGTTGATTTGTCATACAAACAAAAATAAAATTTCATACCACAACGTTCATCATACCATCATAATTTCGAGTTTATATTAAAGTTAGAAATATTCGAATTGACAACCGCTGATAATAGATCAATTCGTAAATAATAGATCATTGTCAATGTCGTTTGAGACGTCAAATAAGTTGTCATTTTGACATTTGTCATTAATCTAGAGTACATTAAGTCCTTGGTTCCAAAGTCGAGTAGGCAATGTAAATGTATGTTTCATGTGATTAAATTGCCATTACATTGCCGTAACGTGTAAAACCATTAACTCATAGAGGTTTTATGTACCACACAAAACATCAGTCTGAAAATATAATCGATTATTTGTCAATAACAAATTACTATCCGTCTTTGTTATTACTTTCATTTAACTGTGTGTTACGTCACTGCTTGTAAATGCTTGTTTAGGCACATTTGATTACTCCACTCGCCTTCGGCTCGTTCCGCAAACCTCACACTTGCCTAAACAAATATTTACAAACAGTGACGTAACATACTATTACGTATGTATTGAGGACGGTAGATGTCAGTCAATTTTGCGAGTTGTAACCCGAACAAAGTGCCTAAAATCAACCGTCCACAACAGATGCGTATACAACTTTTCATGTAAGGAGCCGAATGCCCGAGAAAATTTCTGCAAAACCCCTGTTTTCGGCCCCGACACATGACAAATCTTTTGAAGCACTCCACTCACTCAACGTTACGATAATTTCCAATCTGAAGAAAAGACTTACATCAAATCAAGTAACATATTCAACCAATGCTGATAATGGGTGCCCGTCTGTGAAAGGTTAACACAATCAGAAAACAACTGATACAGAGAGAAAAAGAGAGAGAAATTTCATTTCATGTACTCTATTGTATGCGATGATAATAACGAAGTGTAACCAGTGTAGACCTTGGATGATGCATACACGATCTACATTTTATATACACAAAAATTTTTTTGTTGTAATCAGTCTCGCCTTTGACAAAATTCTAATAATCGTTTTTACTTTTAACAAATTCAGTCTTCGATAACTGGTCGAGGTGGTTAGACGTGTGTGCGCAAAGCAAAACAAATTTTCTTTTTTAAGTTTCTCTCCTTTCGATTCGTGGCGATGATGTTGTTTTAAATAGATTGATCATAATTCTGTCGGTTGTGTTAACGCTGTTGAAGTCATTTAATGATTTTGTTTGTCTTTCTATTATGATCATCGGCAAAATTATCCCAAAAAAAAAACATTTATTGATCCGGGCGACAAAGTAAATTTATAGTTAGAAGTATAGCATAACGCATGTTTGAAGTGAACACAAATAAGAAAAAGAACTCATACACAACACGAGCATCGTCTAAGGGCCTCCTATTACAATAGTACAACAATTTCTTAATTAACCGTTTCGTTCGAACACTAACACAAAATTTCTAATCGAAAATTGATAGAGTTTGTCAATGTGCCTTTCCATGTGCCTACCAGTGAATATATGCTTGTCGAGTTTGATATGTTTGTGATATAAATTGTTTAAAATTGGATTTATTTTGGTTGAAAAGTTTCGTATTTGTTTCGGTTAAACGTTTGAACATGCCGTCAACAGTTAGTGTTTCATAGAAATTGATTGTTTCGTTGGCGTTGCAGAGCTTTGGAGCATTTAATCTTTCAATCTATTTTTTTGGTAAGTAAAATTGTCTGAACAAAATACCTCTTACGGGGGTCTCTGTCATTTTCAATTGTAGCAAAATGTGTGAACTTCACACTGTGAAAGGTAAAACGATAGGTTTTCGCATGAGAACTTAATTAATAAGTTACGCCTAAATCCTGGACAAATATTTCCACTTTTCATTTGCTATTCGTCTTTTTATCAAATTATTTTAACGTTGGTTCGATGACCATCAGTATTGTCAGCTTGATAATCAAAGTACGTCGAAAATCAATTGAAATCATTTGAGTCTCACGACAATGAATATAAACTACCAGGTATGGTCTAATGTCACCGCGCAGGACATGACGATTTTAAAAACGGATTCAAACGCCCTCATTTTCATATTGTTTTGACGTTCAAGATAAATCGACCGATATTGAAGAATCGGCACAGCCTGGTATGTATATTCATAGACGTAGGGTCCGTAAATCTGAACACTGATCATGATATAAGCAAGGTTAGGCTAGTATTTAATTTCTTCTACACTGATAACTTGATTGTCATCTCCAGACTTAATTCTGTTTGCTAACAGGCTCCCACAATGATTTTCACGAATTTCACAATGCTAGTTGAAAGGCTGTTATTCCTCATAAAATTTATTGCAGCATTAGTACAAAATCACAGGTTACAATACATACGGCTGTTATTTACATATCTGCTGTAGACGGTAAGCCATTTCTTTTGTACGTCTGTCGGACACACTACATCATAGAGTGTAACTTTATGCATCGAGAGAAAAGTTTCAATTTTTCGATCGCAGCAACGCAAAATTGCTCGTGTGTTTTCAGCTTCATTACCTCGGTAATAGATCGAAATTAGAGTAATTTTGCGTTGATGTGATCCACAGTCCTGCGTTTTCCATAGAAGTCCAATATTTACCACATAAAAATGGTAGAAAACGTAGCGTAATTGTCGAACAATTCAACCCAAAATTGCTCTTGTGTTTTCAGCCTATAATTTGTCGTCGGCGTCAGCAGCGAGTTAGTAGGTGATCTGAAGCTGAAGTTGACCCATTTGAATATTTAATTTTGAATGTAGCGTCATACCCTCGACCTATAATGCCGATATACATCTCATGGGTCCGAAATATTACGTAGCATCCTAGCATTGCTACGAGAACACTTTAGAATTTTGGAGAACACTTCAAGAAGAGACTATTTCAGACACAGTCATCTTGGAAAAAAAATGTGTTTGTTTTGCATCAGATTTCTGCAGAACTGGATGATTTTGAATTCCGCAGAGAACATTTATCAAGATAAAATGTAATTGATTTCCATAAAAATTCCTCTTAAAATGAAATGGATAACTCTGAAGCGAACAGTTATTCATCCAAATCATCCCTGAAGCACGAAAAAAGTTTATTGTAGCGCCTCAACAAGAGTCTTCAGTTATTTAAAATTTTCTCAGCTCGCTCCGCTCGCGTTTTGACATAATTAATTGGTTTGACGAAAAATTTTCCAATTATTATTAGTAAAACTGAATTGTTAAAAGAAAATTCTCGCTCGCTTCGCTCGCTTTCTACCACATTCATTTCTTTATTTCATATGAGTTTCTATTGAAAATGAGAATATTTCATCAACTGACGGGATGAATCAGTAAATTTGTTATAATATCACAGAATCGTTGCTTGTGACGCCAGATGTAGTTGTTACAAAGACTGAGGTGGAACAAACACACCGAGATATCAAAATTATCTTTCATGAAAGTTTTGTTGTATTCTAATTTTATATGGGAGAACACTATAGGAAATTGCTAGGAGAATACTTGTAAGATTTCTGACCCATGATATATCTGAGAGTCGAGTTTTTTTTCCATGATGTAAATTTGTTTTATTTATTTATTTATTTATTTCGTCAATGGCATCCGCCCCCTGACTACTTGCATTTTTAATTTTACAATAAAAGAACAGAAAAAGATTATACATGTCAAGTTGAATGAAAAAAAATACAACAAAAACATAAATAAAAACATTCACCAACATCACATAGGAGTGAGTCACGTCTCGTTTGACCAATAACCAGAAAGTCGTCAATAGGTCGTTTTCTGAGCCACCTGGAAATGAACGGTTAGTGGTTAGCGGGAGCCAGTCGACTAGACTGGCTCGATTCGGCACAAGTCGATAAGACTCGGAGTTAAGTCGTGAGACCACTTTTTAAAGTCGTGAGACCTAAATAACCTAGTCGATACCGATTAGAAAAAGAACCATAGGTCCAGCATATTTGCAAGTGAAATCAGTCATGACATTTTGATCTTACCATTCAATTTGATTGGAATCTTCAACATTCTAACAGTCGTTTTGAATGAGTTCCGCGGCATACCCTGAAACCAAAGCTGTGAGAAACGGTTAAATTCCAAGCACATGTTATTTATTGGTTCATGGTAACCATACTTAGTCCTGTGTTCATCGACAATGAGTAGATCGTCAGCTCGAGTGGGACGAGGATTTAGAGTAATTCTTCTCGTTATTTCAAATGAATCAAGACCACCACTTAAAAGGTCAAAAGTAAACAATGCACAGGCATTTATCCTGCGTCTAGCAAGCGGTTCAATGTCGATGGAGCAACATCTGTCAATGTAAGGTGGAAGTTTATAGTTCTCGTCACGTCTCACTGATCGTCTGAGTGCAAACATCAAAAACTTCTTCTGAATCGATTCAATCAATGAAAGTTTCTTGATACGGGTGCCAAACGACCGAAGCATATTCCAGATACGAACGCACATGTGCGAAATATAAACTCTTCAAGGTTTTGACATTCTTAAACTCCTTACAAGTCCTGATGACAAAACCGAGCATCGAATAAGACTTAGCGATTACGTATTCGACGTGTTTACCAAAGGTCAGTTTTTCATCCATAAGAACTCCTAAGTCTTTCACCAGTTTCAAGCGAGTCACCACAGTATCGTTGATAGAGTAATTGAATTCAATCTTTGACCTTTTGCGAGTGAAAGACATTGCATTGCATTTTCTTACGTTTAAATAAAGCTGGTTGACTTCGCACCACCGTAAGAACCTGTTCAAATCTCTCTGAAGAGCAGTAGCATCAAGTACAGTTTTGATCACTTTGAAGATCTTCAAATCGTCTGCATACAACAGATGAGTAGAGGAAGAAAAAAACTTTCGTGACATCGTTCATGAACAATATGAACAGAAGAGGGCCAAGATGGCTACCTTGAGGAACGCCAGACGTCACATTAAAAGTCATAGATGACCACCCAGGACAACTTTACGAACTGTGTACGTCCGCTTAGATAAGACGCAATCCACGCCAACAACTCAGAATGAACTCCAAACTTCTTCAATTTGAATAAAAGAATTGAATGCTTAACTCGGTCAATAGCTTTTTGGAAATCAGTGTAAATGACATCTAGCTGATGTTTAGACTCCATGACTTTAGTGACTTGAGCTTTTAGTTGCATAATTTCAGGTTGGTATTCCGATAGAAATTACGGAAAATTGAGACACAAATCTGTATTGACAATAACATTGTCTGTTGCGCAATCAAATCATCAATCACTGGAACTTCCTTAGGAAAAATCCTTTCCCGCGATAATTTCTTACAATTTTTATAACAATCGTTCGTATAACCGTCTGCTGCTACAGAGTCGATAAGAGCAAGTACAATAATACAAACAATTTGTTGCTTTGACAGCCATGCCACTAATTAACGTCCCGTTGTTGTTTAGTCGGATTTTAGCCTAAGAATAATTGTAAATATTTACTAGCTAATGATACCGTGTGTAGCACACGGGTTAACGAGTACATTACCTAAATAGAAAGTGTTTTGATTCAAGCAACCATTTTTTCATCATTTATTTATTTTCCACACAAATAAACACTCCGATAGCCTTTCGAATCCCGTACAATGGAGATATAGTCAATTTTTCCAGTTAACTCATGTCTTATCAGCTAGAAGCGCCATTCAGTCATATCATTCAAATTCTGTGCTATAACTGAAGCTATTTCACTAGCGATTCATTCTTCGTTTTTTGTTTTGTTTAAACAAAGTTCACGCCGATGGGGAGTTGTTTTGATTAGTAGTCAACTCCGAACAGTTGTCGTAAAACACATCAAGTTCTACATCACACGGAGTGCTTTGCGATCTGTATTAAAATGGCATGGTGTACATACATTGTACACAGTCTATATCGACTGATTGCATATTACCTGTTTTTTTCCTCTGAAAATGTGTAACGAGTTACAAGCTGAAATATAATATTTCAATTCGAACATAAGAAAACTGTCAGAGCGTGTACCAGTGTATATACCTACACGCGCTCTGCCATCCACCTTCTCGTGATACTTTCGCATATATTAAGTACTAAGATTTTCTTCTTTTACCGCAGTAATAATTCACTCAGCTCGAACATTGTTACCATGTACAGTGTACACATCATAATTCAAATTTATTTTTTAAAAAGAATTTTCGTAATTAATCCGAATCTTGAAAAGCAACAAGCTCCGAATGGGTGCTGCCTGTAGCACTGAGAGTAATTACGGAATTATAACGTGTTCAAGAGGATTAGAAAATGAAATCACTGAAAGACAATAATCACAATTCTGGAACTATTATTGGTATTGGAAAGAACCTTAAAATGGGCCATCACGGTTAAAAATCGATGTTAAGAATGTGTAGGCCAAAAAGTGCCATTTCAGTGGTAAGGTTCTTTTTCCAGTGGACTTTTTTATGTGTGCCTTGAAAGGACTTCGACCCTAGAAACCAAAACCACTTTCAAAAAAATTCTTCGAAATTCATTGTGAGGCTAGTGAGAGGTCATCAAAAACCGTAAACTTGCAATTTTCTTACAAAAAATTTCTTTAGTTACACGAGCTGTATAGTGTCGTGTGGGGTGTCATTAGAAAGGTAATCATACAGTTGGAGAAAAGTAGTTCGAGATTTTAAGAGACTTCATCGTTTTAATGTATTCTCTCATTTCGCATGTTATTTCAAATGGCAATTGAGAGAATTAGAGAAATGATCATATCTCTAAAAAAAACGAAATCTGTATTTTTCCGACTGTATGTACTAATGAGCCGAATAGGGACTTCTTAGGTTTAAAATGCATGGTAGTTTTCAACCGAAAAAAGACTGAAAACTTACACTTTTTATACAGAAGTTTCTCGAGGTACACGAAACGTACATGGTCGTGTTGGATGTCATTAGAAAGGTAATTAGACCCGTACGAAGTACTGGGGTCTTATAGGTTTACGCATACGTTTGTAACACGTCGAATTGGACTCCCTGAGTAAGGGGAAACCTATTGTGGTTGTCTAGAGATGCCAAATCCGCGAAAAAAAAATGTCCGTCTGTCCGTCTGTCTGTCTGCACGATAACTTGAGTAAAACGCATCCGATTTTGAAAATTCTTTTTTTCCCCGTTTGGTAATGTCAAAAGACAGGCTAAGTTCGAAGATGAGTGATTTTGGATCGACCCCTCCTGAGCTGGGGCCCAATAAGTGCTTTACGGTTTTTCGAAGATATCTCCGGACATTTAAACGCTATACTCGTAAATGATACATCGAATGAAAGATATTTACAATACCGATCGACAAAAAAAAAGTTTATGGAAATCGGATGACCGACTCGTGAGTTAGACCCCTTGGTGTGGAACAGGCACAGGGCGGCAAGCAGTTTTTGCTTGTAGGTCGGCCACATTTGAACATATTTCGTCTGTTTTAGCTTTATTAGATAGGTATTGACCGTACCAATCAGGGAAAAAAACGTTTATGAAATTATGTTCTCCGGAGCGTGAGCTAGGTCTCTTGGAGTGAGCTCTTATCTGGCTACTCGGAAGTACAGTGAACGTGGTGTATTTTGACAATATCTCGAGTAAATTTTGACCGAATTTCATGAATTTTTTTTTGTTTGAAAGGTATTACCGAATGTAAAGCGTCGGTACTATTTCCGATCTCCTAACAAAATGGCTGCCGGCGGCCATATTGGATTTTATTAAAAGTGATATAAAGTGGGAAAAATGATGCTTAGAGAGTTTCTGTTAACATGGAAATAATTTGTTATGTGTGAGGGGTTTCAGGGATTCCATATATGGACATACCTATATACAGCTATATTGAGCTATATAAAGGCATATAGAGCTATATAATAGCATATTCCTCTGTGAAATGTTTATTTACAGTGAAATATAGGTAAATAAAGCGGTATATAGCTGTTTAAATAGGAATTTATGAAATTTGACTTCGTACGGGGCTGTCTATATTGCCTCCGGCAATTTAATTGTATATGATAACAAGGCAAAGAGTGGATAATGTAAGTGATTTAAAAGGAAGAATAGTTTTTCAGCAGAGAAGAAAATGAAGTAAGAGAAATGAAGAGTTTCACATTAAAGGCTTTTGATACGAATAGGTGTTTCGTACGGGTCGGCGTTAGCTATGTTTTTCTTATGGGGTTTGGATGCACATGCGATGAAATATGATCGCTTAAACATTTTAACTTCTATTTCATCGTAGATGCTAGATGCACCCAAACCACATATTTGGCCCAAAAGCACATAAAATTACCTTTCAAATGATACCCCAAACAACCATGTACCTCGACTTATTAGGACAAGTCATTACCTTTTTCTAGTGACGCCCCACACGACCCTGTACGGCTCGTGTGACTGGAGAAATTTTTGTATGAAAAGTGCAAGTTTTCGGTCTTTAATGACCTCTCGCTAGCCACACAAGCTTCGAAGAATTTTTTTGAAAGTGGTTTTCGTTTCTAGGGTCGAAGTCAATTCCAGGCATTTATAAAAAAGTCCATCGGAAAGTGCGTCGGTAGGCTGTTTTTCAAAAGATTTCCTCTTACTGAATTAATCGTAACATAAACACGGTAAATTTTCGTTAAATGTCAGTAAATTCCGGTAAATTTTTGGTAAATATTTATCGATAAAACATTCGTATGATATCGATTTTTTGAAAATATCAATAATCGATTATCAGGAAACCGAATGAATTACCGAACATTTCTAGCCCTGTCACAATTGATCGGTGAAAACTGAGTAGTAGTTGTAGTGGAAGAATGGTACCGGACGTACTTTCTTTGAAATTTGTTTTTATGAATCTGTTACGTCATAGTTTAAGGTATCACCTTGTACTATAAGTAATGAGCCGTTTCTGAATTCTCTGTTATCGTCTAGATTTTAATTATATTTGCAGACAGATATTAGTAGCGCTCAAGGAGGTGATAATATCATGCACGATTTAAGCATTTTTATCGAATAGCACTCAACAAGGGCTGTATCAAATGTCCATTTGTGCCTTGTCGATTTAATAAGACCGAAGCAATTTCAGCAACTTCCAGATTTCCCTCTGTGTGTTACATAGCCATGAAAATCGAAAAACCATCAATAAACTTCCATTTCTTTTCACTCAACATTGTAAATAAATTAGCAACAGAAAAAGGTTGAAAAATACATTAAGAATGGGCGAAATGACTACATGCAATTCGATAAGAGTGCAAATGCTTTTATTGATGTTATGCCTTACTCTCGACATCATATGTATAACTTGACAGTCGCAACTGTAAAGTGAATATAAATAAGAAAATTTTCTTGTAAAGCTCGTAGGCATTATAAAATGTGAACGAGAGTAAATATCAACGAAAAAAGAATGAAAAGGCATTCCGTTTCAGCGCATTTATACTTTGCTAAAGATAGATCAAAACTAAAATTAACACACAATCTCTCTGCTCACCAGCTACCCACTAGATTTAAAATGGAAAATATAAAATTGTAAATCGAATCAGTTATATATATAATGTACAACGCAACAGTACCGCATGAATATTATTAAATGTTTCAGACGAAAGAGACACATGAGTTTATTTTTAAGTTTATAAATCGTTTCGTCATTGTAAACTAATAAATTAGTTCTGTCATGCTGTGGCGGGCGGTAAAGTGTAGTTTTCCGTTTATGTTAGGCGTTATTGAATGTGCCCTAGCTCTAGTTAGCAGATAAACTACGCCTCGTAACTGACGAGTTACATAATAGGAATTGTTTTGATAAACAGATTTTTTTGGGAACTGATTGCTGCATATTAGGACATCTTTTGGCCTCGGTCCTCGCCTCGATGAAACAAAAATTTAGTAACGAGTACGCAATGTAACATTACCATCCGGCTTTTATTTGAATGAAGGGCACTCGATAAAGTGAATTAATTTTTTAAGTTAAAATAACAAATGCGGAAGAGACGAACGATTGCAATGGAAATAAGAACTCTTTAAGGTGCTGTTTGCGGTTAACTTGACTTCTGTGATTTAAAGCAACTCATATCATGTCCGGAGCGATAGTGGAGGACTTGACGCAGTCTAACTTCCAAAAGAAGAACGAAGAAATTTTTTTGAGACACGGCAACTATATATAGGCGAGAATTTAAGTTTCTTTCCTTTGGCCTGTATCACCACAAATCCTATTCTATCCTATTCTTATTCGCGCTTCAAATACGAGCAAAACGAGCTATCACTCGACTATGTAACTTTAAAATTGCCGGAGATACATCGTTTTGAAGTTGATCATTTTGATAGAAAATGCATCAAATTAACGTTTTCCAAAGAATCAAAATCTTTCAACTTACTCTGTATGTTTCTATCTATCTGTCTATCTATCTATCGACGGACGATCTCGGAAACTAGTCAGCCAATCTCCATGAAATTTTGCAGGAACCTCAGGGTGGGCATAAAAATGAAAATGTGATACGCCATTACCCCAGGAAAAACCAGAGTTTTGTTTTATTGGCCTCGAAGTGGTTTCTGAGTGTGGTTTTCGAGGAACGCGTTTTCGGCTGTAGCTTAGCTGTATTGAAACCTACAGAGGCGTGCGACCCATCAAATGAAAGGTATTCGTAACACGATTCGAACAAAAAAATAATTAAAAAAATCGGGGCAGATTCGTTTGAGCTAGAGTGATTAGAGTGACCAAATTTTGAGCTACTCGAGCGTAGGATGAAAGGACTAATATTTTTTTTGGGTTATGAGAGATAGAGAGTTACTTTCTTCGGCAAAGGCTCAGAGTTTTACGAGTAGAACAGAGGGGCATATGTGAAAAATGTCGAAAGTTGGAAATGGTTGGGTCAATTATGTTTTTAGAGGTATTTCTTGAATGGTGGCAGATAGAGAGTTACTTTCTTCGGCAAAGTCTCAGAGTTTTACGAGTAGAAAAGAAGGGCATTTGTGAAAAATGTCGAAAGTTGGAAATGGGTGGGTCAATTGGGGTTTTAGAGATATTTCTTGAATGGTGGCAGATAGAGAATTACTTTCTTCGTCAAATTTTCGATTTTCGTCAAATTTTCGATTTTCGTCAAATTTTCGATTTTCGTCAAATTTTTAATTTTCGTCAAATTTTCGATTTTCGTCAAATTTCGAATTTCGTCAAATTTTCGATTTTCGTTAAATTTTCGAATTACGTCAAATTTTCGAATTTCGTCAAATTTTCGATTTTCGTCAAATTTTCAAATTTCGCCAAATTTTCTAAATTTCGCTAAATTTTACACCCAATTTTAGTTCAAACAAGCTGGCTTAGTTTTTCTCATCATCTGCCAAATAATTTTTACCAAAAAAAATTTGACTGGAAACAACCAAAATTTTACCAAAAAAATCTGCGTCGCATGCGGCAGATAAATTTTCTTGCTGGTCTGTTCCTGAACATTTGCCACTTTGCGACGCAGATTTTTTTTGGTAAAATTTTGGTTGTTTCCAGTCAAATTTTTTTTGGTAAAAATTATTTGGCAGATGATGAGAAAAACTAAGCCAGCTTGTTTGAACTAAAATTGGGTGTAAAATTTAATTTTTGCGTAACGAAGCTGAAAGCGTCAACTCTAGCGATGACATTCATTTTAGAAATTGTACTTCAAAGACTGCGTCACACTTTTCTCGAAGAGATTTTTGTTGGGATCTCTTACTTCCCACGTCCATTTTCCACATTTCTTGAAGAGTAAGCCGACGGTTGACCTCATGGTAATATTTATATAGTTCACGTTTACAGTGGATGCTCCACAATGAAAGTTTTTAATTTTATTAAACGAGTGAATGATGAAATTATGATGAAACATTTGGTGAACATGTCACCAGACGGTATTGTTTATTGTAAAATTGTGGGTAATTTTGGTCAGATCCAGTTCATGTGCAATTTCTAATTCGATTTAAATCGTACGTGTGAGTCATTTCAATTGCATTGTTTTTCGTCGTTACTATCTGTGACGTCAACGGTATTCGGACCCTGTGTCATTTAAAATTTTTGGAAATATTGACGAATCTTCGACCATGAACAGCAGTTTTGTTTGTAAGGTAGTCTGTAACGCGACTACTAATGTCGTTAGTCGATATTTAAGTCTAACGGGTAGTTGATGAATGAGTGGAAAGTTTCCAAAAGTTCTTTTTACGAAAACTTTTACAAGTCTACACATCAACGTCATTCGAAAGATTCTGATTTTAACAAACATTCTCGATTATCACGACAGTGTTGGTTGCATACTGTAACATTTTCGGGGGTTGTTCATAAATGACTGGTATGCTAAAGTCAGGAGATTTCTGAAAATTCTAAGAATTTAAAGAATTTTTTGGAATTAATTCAAATTTAAGGATTTTGTCTGAATGTTTTAGAATTGAAATTCCCAAAAATGTCTCTGTTCATTACCCGATATGTGAATTAAAAGAAAGTCAGCCCTCCAACTTTCTCTTTCTATTTCTAATCCTCTGAGTCACACACTTCTGTCAGCTAGTATCGTGTCAACTAAACGCTAACCACTTCTCATATTACATAATACATGAACGACCTCTTATTCGAAGCGATTGCAACATCATCGCTTATTTTGCTGAGTCCAGCCGTTAGCTTTTTAAGTGGAAGATGTTTGCATAAACAATACGAGATCTTTAACATTTAAGCATTCTTTCAAATGATCGACAAAAATGACAAATTGTGGTGTACAAACAAACCGATCGGAATATTTATAATTTGAATGATTTGTTATCGCCTTTAATGTTATATTTGGACGAATAGTTTGATTAATTGCATAATATACACAGCAGTTTAGTTTATTGATGTTATAATTTGCAAACTGGCTGCAACGCATTACTACCTCGTTTACAAAACAGTATCTTTAGAATGACTGATTTTGAAAATGTAAACGCAAATAAAGTGCTGTAGCTTCACTATTAAAGAACGGAAAACGCTGTTTACGTACAGAGGGTGAAAACAAGGCTACAACGACATTAGTAGTCGGCCGAGATCATCAGAATTTTCATGGATTGCGAATCTTGCAAAACTACTAGTTTGTGTCGAGTAAATGTTGATCTATGATCGTTTTTCGTGTGTCGACTAATGACCCCAAAACAAACAGAGAAAATTCATTTCCATGTCGAATTCAAGTCCTCAACCAAGTAATAGAATGATATGCTACAAGAACTGTTCGATAAATGGATCTTCAAAATTCTTAAAAATTGGTAAAATTCCAAAACATTCCTAAAAAAAATTCTGAAAATTCCTAAAAACGTAAATTTCTAAGAATTCCCGAAACATTTCCCCAGACAATTTAAACTTAGAACCAGATATTTCTGTGTATTCCCTCCATAAGGTCTGAACGTTCTTCGGAAACTCTTCTTGTAAGTAATGGGCCGAATAGTGTGATCAGATCTAACTGCATCTGATTCCGTTGTAAGTTTTTAGTGTCGCGAACCATATAGTTACATCAACAAAATTCTCGAATTGCCTTCGTTTCGTGTTCTGAATTCTATAAGGAAATGTTTTTCGAACGCTTCCAGCTGATCAGTCAATTAATATTCATACATGTGTCGATTGATTATTCTGTTAATTTCAGTGTACTCATGTTACAACTGCCATAGACACTTCAATTAAATTTAATTATTTTGACCTTGATACTACATCACACTGTGCTTACATGTGTAAGGTTTGTATTTCCGATCTAATAATGAAAAGAAATTATTGCTTTTCCGTCTTGGTATACGATGCTCTGAGAGGTACGACTTTTAGTTCGTAGATATCAGTTCCAATTGAAATGATTGATAACATTGCCTAATCTACAAGAGATTTTCGTGTCCGTATGATACGTATATTATAACGACGAATATTTCATTGACCTCTCCGGCTACTGGTAACGCGATAATTTAAGCTTCGAAATTATTTAATTTCTTTTCACCCGCGATAAACACACACTCCCATTTTGCAATCTCTTTTATCGGTGTACACCACTGACGATATCGGTGTGTTTACGAGACGAAAACAAAAGAATAAACATTTATTTACCTGCCCGGTGCTTTATTGTTGCTGACTGCATAATAAAGTAATTTAGCAGTCCTTTGTAATGTGAAGATCCATCAGTTAAGCCTACAAATGATTAGCAGAAGAATTATAAAGAAAACATCAGACCATTTGATACGATATAAGAACGGAGATATGGTTGACAAACAAAAGTTATCGAATTGCCGTCTTCCATATGGGTGTCTGTGAGCTGATATTATATTTTCATCGACTCGACAACATACGTACAGCAGTAATAATTACCATAACGAAAAAATTTAATCGAGTGTCATGACCGATAAAATTAAATATTTGCTTGAAGATGTTATTATGTTTATAAATATAGATATAGGTGCCGCGCGGTATATAGCCATGTGAGCAACGCGTGATCGATCTTATCCAAAATGTTGGTAAATTCAGTTTGGAACTTGAATTTGATGTTCGGATATAAGTTGACATGAAATGTAATTTGCAATTCGGTAAAATATGTACAAACTGAGTGTTATGGGTAATTGGTAACTCATTATCACCTCTCTGTTTTTACCTGTAACTTCAACTTTGACTATCTGATGATTGGCTTGAGTTAATTACATAAATATACCGTCAGTCTGGCAGTAGAGCTGTGACGTGACGTGGTAGTGCATGATGCAGAAATGCTTACCGATGTGATGTGATAATCGTTATCCGTTTTGACCAAAAATGTTTTCTTAAAGAGGTAAACAAATGATAACTTTTAACAGAAATGGTACATTCTGTGGGTGCTGAAACCAAGGCTGTATACTTTGGGAAGGTGAAGATAGAGACACGGGTGACACACCACTTAACGATAAAGCGGCCGATTTCATACACAAATTCATCTCCCATGGTGCCTGGGCAACAATAACTTAAGTAGTTGTATGTCACGTTTACAGTTTTAAAGTCATTGCTCCATTAGTCCTTGTAAGGTTGTAATATAAAACAGAAAAAAAAATCCCTTATCGCCCTCAATACTGAAGACAGGGTCGAAAGTGGCGTATTACAACCCTAGGGATTAGAAGTAAATTTACTTTTAGTTCAAAAGCATGTGAAATCCATTGTAAAGTTTGGGATAAAAGCTGAAAAGTCTCGTTTTTCGTGTGGTTATTGACCTCAGCTTCGCCTCGGGTCAACAGAATACATGCGAAAACCCTACTTCTCACCTTTTTATCCCTTGCTATGTAATATTGCTTCAATTAAAGTGATCCAATGTGTCGTTCGGTTGCTTAGAACATCGTCTCTCTAAATTATGTTCTGTTCGAGCCACTGCACTGTGCACAAAATTTATACGCAGCTCCACATACAGATAATTTAATCAAATCCACGAGTAAAAAGAGAACGAGTACCTAAGAAAAGTCAATGAAATGTTGATTCGAGCGACACACGACCAGAAAGAAATTGTTATGAAGCTGTGTGAGTCAAAGTGGCATGTTTTCGATGAATACAAAGTATTTAATTGTGACAAGAAAAACAACTGACTCGATTGAGCGACTAACATAACCGAATATCGTTTCGTAATTGGAGGTTGTAGTATGAGGACCGACGTAACTTTGAAAGATTTTCTGTTAGAGCGTTAGAATCTTAGGATGCGTTTCAAACAGCTCCAGTTGATGGTGTGGATGGTCACCCATGCTATGGGTAGTTTTCGTACACCTTTCGAATTTCGATTGAACATTACATTGCCAGTTATTGATCTGTCCGATTTCTATTTATAGAAAATGAAAGAAGAAAAAAACCTCAACCATAATATGCACACGTCGAACCTTCAATATTTCTTTAAATCAAGTGAACTTTATATTTTTACACAAGAACAGCCATCACATCAATTTTTTTTTATTGAAAATACAAATCTATTTTTAACTTCTTTTTTTCTTCTCTCTTTTAAATAAAACTTTAGTGTGTGAATGGTGATTAAGAAGAAAAAAAAGGTCTTTAAAGTTCGGATCACGATGGTGGTGCATGCATTTCAATGATCATATTTTTGTTTTGCGTTCGCAAGCAATGTGAAAAACATTATGTAAATTTAATATCCAACGAAATCACAAATTGTTATGTGCAAAATCGGCAACGATGATACTTTTACTGAATCAAATCGGTTATGTTGAAACGGTTTTTTTTAGGTGAAGAATATAGTAGCAATCGATTAGACTCAACTGTTGTCTGCTAGGGCCTAGATTACAAAATATATTCGCTTGAGTGGCAGGAAGCGTTGTCATGTATACTATTAAGTATGATTTCCATTCAACAAAAATTACTCGGTGTGAGAGCCGAAAAAATTCAATTTTGTCTCTCACACTGAGTACTTTTTTAGTAAGTGTCATGGCACTCACTCCTCGTTCAATGTGAGCACACCATTGCTGTCTTGCAATGTAACCGGTGGAATAACTGAGGATGGAATAACTGATAGTTGAGTTCTGATGAGGCTAAAACAGATCTCTGTTTGATAATCATGCTATCATCGTTCCATAAACGTGAAAAAATTGTGGGCTTTTAGAAGAAGAAGAAGAAGAAGAATTGTGACGGTTTTGATTCTATATTCGAAACGCTTCTCTTTTTCAATTCTACCGTCACCTCGCTTTTCAAGCAAGATGTCGTTGCATATAACTCGGTAAAATGTCAACAGAAAATTTATTAAATTCTTACTCGAGTGATCTTAGTCCAATATAATGGGGGAGCGTATAGCATTCGATCTCAGGACTCCAGGAGAGTAGTAACTATTTCAATCAACCAAATATTTGCTTAGCGAAAAGAGTTTGCTTCGTATTGCTTTCTCCAAACTTGTAAATATTGCGTAGCAGATACTGGGCCGATTGAAATACTAAATGCTTATCCGGAGTCCCAAGACAATGGGCACAGCATTGCATTTTACTGAAATGTGTCGAATACAAAAAATTTTCTGTTGACATTATATCGGACACCGATTTATTGCAGCGTCATCTCGCTTGAAATAGCGAAGCGACGGTAAAATAGAAAAACCAAGGTAAATATAGTGAGAAGGTAATGCCATTCAGACGCGCGGCCTAGCACATAAGTTCGATGCCAGTGACATCTTATGGCCCGACTTTCTATTCCATTTTTTGCTTTCAACGAAGGAATTAGATGGCGTTTGGATCGAACTTTCGTGCGACCGCACATCTGATTCGGTTATATATGGCATTACCTCCTCACTATATTTACCTTGAGAAAAACAGAAGAGTTTGGAAGATGGGAAAGTGTTTTGAAGGGGAAAGAACTTGCGAGAACTGTCCATCGTTGTCATAATAGAATTTCTTCCGTATTTGACACTTCCCGCAATTTTGAACAAAAGGCGATTTCCCCGACATAAGAGTCTAAGAAAGTCACTCCTTTATTGTGTCAATTTCCGCCTTTGTGATCAATTGAAAGAGGTGTCATAACCTGTTTAATTCAGAATAGTATCTTTTTCACGCATTTTTTTCTATTTCTCAAATTCCTGATCTTCATATCAAAGGTTTGCCAAATCGAGTCATAATTTTATTCCAATTTGTTGCATGTCTAATTTGACATTGATGTGTGTCTCGTCATTTCTAAAAACATTGTTTTCAATTAAATTTAAATATTTTCATTCAAGAAAAAACCCATGTGCCAAACGGTATACAATCAATGTATGAGGTTTGCTTAAGATAACATTTTTTTCCCCTACTTAGTAACCTCAATTTCTTTCGTACGATAGCTTCTCAGTTGATTTGTACTAACCTCTGACTCCTGCCATCAAAAGTAAATAATGTACGGCCGTGTTTGTTTATGATTGTCTTAAAGCTTTTTTTTTCTGTGATAAAGAAAAACCGTCGAAATGATGATTTCGCAGAAGAAGCGAAAAAAAATTCTGATTGTAAATTATTACAAAAACAAAGACGGATTTTTTTCTCTCCTTGCAACTTATCTGACATCACATTAGAACTTATACGGAGCCATGCCCATTTTATGTTACGATTAAAATTTGGGTACGTTCGTCATTCTACGCTTAGTTTTGCAGAAAAAATTATTTGGGTCTATGGAGATTAGGCATTTTTTATCGATCATATGAGATACGTTTTTACAAAAAGTTTAAAAAATCGACCAGTAACATGGTTCACGTCATCAGAGCCTCCGATGGCGTAAATAAACGTAACCATGAACGCACGACGAAGGACCTATTTAAGCCATGGGGTCGTGCTACAATGACGTTCACATTTTTCAGTGCTGTTAGTAAATTTAAATTCGTCAATACCTCGACAAATATTTATGACTTCATAGAATGCAATTTTGTCGAGTTATCAATGGATTTGTATTTACTAACAGTACTTAAAAATGTGGACATCATTAGTGCATGATCCCCATTCTTAATATGAGAATAATAAAATCCAATGTGCCATTAATTTATGCTTCGGGGCCGAAATTTCGGACAATTTGGAGTATTTTCACGGGTTTTGCGGCCGTTTGCATGAAATATTCCATGTGTACCTGTTTGGGACGGTTGATTCAAATCACTTTCGCTTTCGATTTAAAAAAATAACTGTTACTGCCATTAAAGGGGAACATCGAGGATTGTCGGGATTTCCCCTTAAATGTCAGTAAGATATTTTAAGTGCTTCCGGTCGGTAAGATGCAATTTTTTGAACGTCCCCACTCGTCAAAATAAAAATTTGGAACCTTGGACGTAATGTACTATTATTGTATAAGCGAGAACGAGACAACAAAATAGGGGAATGTCATGTTTGACACATCCAGAAGAATAATTTTCGATTGTGCTTACACAAAACTCGTACTTACACTATAAAATCCATTACAAAACTTGGTGTAAAATAGGAAAAGTCACCTTTTCGTCTTCGGCTTCGTCTCGGATCAACACACTTCCACTTCACACGAAAACTGGACTTTTCAACTATTTATTCCTTTTCATGTAAATAGCTATGAAAATGAACGTACATGTCATGGACAGTGGCGGATTAACCTATGGGAAATTCGGTACCGTGCCCATGGCGCTGGAAAAACTTGCGTCCAACAAAATGCAAAAACAAAACAAAATTGGCTCTGAATTTTGAAAATTTGGCGCTAAATTTTTATTTGCCAGTGGCGCTGAAAACCTTAAGCCGCCCCGGTCATAGGATTTGAATAACAACTTGAATTCCTTTCGAAGTACAGATGCCTGAAAGTGATATATATTTGTGGCTGGTCATAGATAAAAACTCGACATTTTTAAGTCGAGAGCACCTTTTTAGAAAAAGGTGAATTTAGAGAAAATTGGTAGGCGATATGCAGAATGGTGTCAGTTAAGTCAGTTAATAGGAAATTCATAAGAATTTTTTAATTTGTAACAAAAATTTGTTCGGCAACGTTTTCTAACCTCTCTAACTATCCCCATTATTTCCAACACAAAATATTTTAAACCTTTTTACAAACGGAAACGTATAGCGATGTGATTATTGCATCTGTTTTAGACTTCATCCACTAATTCTTATGTTCAAAAATGTAACGGCTGGTTTTTCTTTGACCAAATCTTTTACTTCATTTTTTTCAACATGCTTTTTATTATGTAAAAGGTCGATGTACTGTGGCTTCTGAAAGTGGTACCCGAATTTTCCAATTTTACACCCTCTACGAATTGTGAATAGAATTGCCTGTGTACTTAAATTCCACATGGAAAATATCAACCGAACCGTTCAAACTTGGGTGTCAGCTGACTTCGTAGGCGACAACCCGCTCAAATAAGAGCTATCCACGCTCACCATTGAACAATCAGTTTGTTATTGAACTCCGCAAAGAGTTCAATCAACTTGAAAACAATTTTTTTTCCTTCAGTGTTATACGATGATTTGTATAATCGCTCCGAGACAAATTCTTTATAGAAATTCACATAATTTTATCATGCAAATAAAAAAAAATGAATTTCGTTTATTTTAGAAGTGATAAAAATAGCTTCTGTGTATAACCGTGAATAAGGTTCCCTGAATGTCAAGATTTCATTCGCAAAAAAGTGCGCAGTTTGTTTGTTTACCAAAAATGCAAAAAAAAGTTCTTCTCTCCCTCTCTATCTGTTTATTTGATTATGGAGAATGTTTATGATTTTTTCTATCGATTTATCACTCTAGGGCACACGACTTGTATACCATGGCAGAAATTTTGCTAATTTACATTCGATCGAACTAAATCTTATGCATCCATCGACCGAAAATATCAAAATGAATTTTTGTGAAATGAACAAACCAATCACTCGTCTTGGAATATGAACGATAGAAAATTGTCTTTAACTTAATCAGCGTTTTTATTATTGACAGAGAATTTACAATTTTGGTTTCTGTTTATTTTTTACGGCGCCTGGCAAAAAAAATGTTTAGGTTTATATCGCTAGGGGTCAATGTGGGTGATCGGCAATAGCTAGATACTGTTACATAGAAATTTCATAATAACATTCAAGGCTAGTCGCTACAGTCATCATGAATACGTTCGTCAAAAATAAATAGTACATTACTGCTACAGGGATGTATATAAGAGACGTGTACGTATACGAGAGCTTGTGCGAGTATTATTACGAGTCTCTTATATACAGCCTTATAACTATCAGTGAGGTATTTTATCGCAGTAGCCAAACATCGCTTTTTCTCGCTTTTTCTAGTAATGTAATTTTGCTTGCAAAGCCTTAGCACCTTTCTGCCCCCTTTCCCTATGTCCAGATTTTTACAATACTTTCAGTATTGTTTGTCTCGACTTCACGACCTTACCCTCAGTCTGCACGCTTTTTATGGACAACCTCCCACCATGTGTATAGTATGTACTCATTCGGTAAAGCATGTGGAATACGAGTTATGTAGCCAGTTTGGCCCTGGAAATGACTCCACTCAGGAAACTACCAATTGCTATGGTGTTGCGGTTTCAATGTTTTTCATTTTTTAGTGCACATTTCGATACAAAACGGCTCCGTCGATTTCTTGATGTGTTATTTTTACATACCGACTTACAGTTAAAGTACAAGTGCATTTCGATTGCGGTTAAATAGGTTGTGGAGTAGTTAAAATAATTCAACGAAATGTACTCGTTTCGAGAATGACTAAAATGTGTGTTCAATAAAAAAATGTTTACGACACAGTAAACAACATTGTAATCTGCACTGGCATGACAACCGATGCCAATTTGCCACATTCTAGTCTGCTTGATATCAACACGTTGATTACAGATGATTTAGATAAGCCAAATTCCAGTTCCACTCTGATTATACAATGTTCGTCGATGCGATAATTATTTTGGCATCATAATCCCATCCTTATTGACCCCTGGTCAAAAGCAAGTCCAAAACTAAATATTTCATTCAATGTTATGATCAAGATCAATATCTTTTTCGGTTTTGTTTATGGTGGCACTGAATTTTCATATGCTTGATATTGAAATAGAAATCTGCTTATGTGTAGAACATCATCGTAGTGATGTTCAATTCATTAATCAGAATACGTAGGAAGATCATTCGTTTTGTGTTCAGCTAATGTCGTTATATTGAAATGTCAGGCGCTTTTTTTATGTTTCCTTTCATTAAGGCAGCCGTCGAGAAAATGAATTGCTGCCAACAAATTTTCTTTTTTTAATTTTTATTGAAGCAGCTAATCATTAATATGGGATCAGTATTGTTGTTGCAAGTATTGTCTTAGGAACAAACAAATGAAAAGTGTGCCCCTCTGACACAAAGCTTATTATTCGGAATTTTATTGGGAATTCTTAAAAATTTTAAGATTTTTTTTTTAATTTTTAGAAATTTGAAGAACTAAAAATTCATAAATTTAAGAGTTGTTACGTGCTAATCGTTCCGAAGTTTTATTGGTTCCCACATCGTTTTCTATGCTTTCATCAAGAGAAACCTAAAATTAGTTGGACTCACTCGTACATGTAGAAGGAACGAAAAGAAAGCAGCTATTGTTATGACATTACATTGTAATGTATGTGGAACCAATAAAACGATGGAAGCAAGCCAAATCCTCGAAAAGTATCTGTTTTTTTATCTACCATTTTATCGAACTAGATGGCAAAGCCGAGGTCGACGAGACATATTGTGTGCGATAAAATACCAGCATGTCTACCAAATTTTCTACTAAGCTTTCACATGTGACAGTTGGGATCAAAAGTCGTGTCCTCTGTCAAAGTGACGTTTTAAACGTCAAACGAAAATAAATATCCGAACTGGTCACTGGCTCTATGACTACTTCGTATATTTATTTTTTTGACGCTTGAAACACTTTGACAGATGGACTCACCACTCCTAACATAGACTGTTATGATCAGAGCGAGAAAACCGAAGACTAGTTATTATAACCTGCCTTGGGGTACTTGTCAAAGTATTTGCTTCTCTTTCAACGTGGTACGATGAGAGCGAGAGAACAGAAGACCAGTTTTTTTAACTTCCCTTGGGGTACTTGTCAAAATATCTTCTTCTCTTTCATCATAACACTCTATAGTATGAACGCTTCAACAATAATTGTTGTAATTGTGTGACTCTACGGCCGAATGGCTAATGTCGCGGCTCGATGTTCAGAAAATTTTAGGTGTCATGGGTTCGAATTTTGATTTTTATTTACAAAAATGTGTCTGTGCTGGGTTTTTATTAGCATAGCCAGCGTGCGAAAAAAAAAGTTCTTCTAAATAAGATTCCATGCATGATTATGTCCTGGAATTGCGAAAATAGCTCTTATGATAGACCACTCTAACAAATTTTTAAGATTTCAATGAATCCATTTCGTTGAATCATCATAATGATGGATAGAGTCATTTGTAGTCGGTCAATTTTTCACAAATATCAAGCCTATTGCTAAGTCGATTCGTGCAACATAAGTACCTACCTCCGGTTGGAAAGCTTATATATTTCCATGTTTGTTTGTTTTTTACTTCAAATTCGATAAGATTAATGAGTAAAAATCATTTCGGTCTGAAGATAATGCTGTCAGTGTAGCACACTTTTCTCTATCACTCGTAGCTGGTAACTAATTCGCCGAAATTTCAATAAAGTTCGAAACGCGCGATTAGATGTTGGAATAACCACGAGTCGTCTGTCGACAAAATGACGAAATTTTTGTTTCGAATTTCACGGGTATGTTTCGTGATACCCTACGCACCGTATCACATCGTAGCATTTATAGCGCATTCTTCAAACGCATGTTGATATTGTTGATTCAACTTTATGAGCACGTATAGCCTGACATTATAAAAGACCTACCACACTATGTGTAAATGTTTTCAATGTTTTTTTTTCATCGTTCGAAGGACGTCTGAGAAACCAGACAGATATTTTTAATTAGAATTGTACATGGAGTAGATAGACGATTTTTCTACGGATTAAATATTTTCGTTCAATGTAATAGAAACATTAGATAACAATTTGTCAAGACACGCACTCCATGGCATCGTTGTTTAATGAGTGTATTTCTGTCTGTTTATGACGATGGTCGGAGTATTTTATTGTTGTTTGTTCCATCAAATCCGATTGTTTAAATTTTATGGAAGTGATAAGAAATAGACGAAGTCACTTTAGAGACTGGCTCTCTGGTTATGTTATTTTAATGTTCGTTTTCCGATCAATAGTTTAATGCGTCGGCAGGTCATTGGCATTTTGTTTGGAATTGTTTTTAGAGTGGGCGATTAAGAAACGAATGTATGTCCATGCTTCAGTAGTCTTACTTCAGGCGATTCGAATAAAATCTTGATCAAACATGAAGACACATAATTAAGATAAGCTTTGCCAAGTGAGATAATTTTGAATGTTTTGTTGGTTAATTGGGTCGAACTTTCAAGGTGGTTCAATGTCATCATATTGAAAAAGAGATTTTTGAAAATTTTGCTGGTCTTATCTGTACAACATGTTTTATCAATACGTTGCTAAGCCGGACGAGTTTATTTTTTGGATAGTTGCATTCAGACATGTTGACTTTAGCTTCGTTCGTTGAATGATTAAAATAAAATTTCGTCGGAGATAATCTTAAAGAATGTTTTTCACTCGTGTGAGAGATCGAGCTGTCAAGTAAACAACTCAAAAATTGAAAAAATTTAATTTTGTCTGTCACAAGGAGTACTTTTTTGGTAAGTGGAAATCAAGCCTAAGTCATGTCGCAAACTTTGAAATTGGTCATGAAACGGCCGCTAACTTTAAATTCAACGGTAAAGTGAACGATAACACTAAATTCTCACTAGGAAATGCGTTACCGTTTGCGTTACAATTGAATTTATAGTTTGCGGCCGTTTTGCTAACAACCCCTAGTTTCAACCAATAAGAATCCTTTACGAATTGTTGAAACGATGAAAGGAGCGATAGTGCGCACTAATTACTCAAAGTTTAGGCGATCGCTAAAATAAAGGTTGCAGGCATCTGTAGGCCTTATGTCAATTACCTCACGCCTGACGACTATTTGTATGTCTTTTATCTCATTTTCAATTATATCTTGCATCTCTTTCGTACGCCCGACACACTTTATTAAAGATCTCCAAGTTACAGATTCAAAATGTCGTTTACTAATGTGTTGACAAAAAATCGTATAGTCTTCCTCATTCGATGCCAATAAGAGCCTTTATCACACTAGTGCGAAAAATACTTTCATTTCGGTAGCATAAATAATGACATATGAAAAGACGATGTAATTCCAAAATCAAAGTTCTGAAGTGTAAAAAAAACCCATGGCAACTGCCGCCGTTCTTTATGGACAGCCTTTTTTGAAATTTACCAACAGATAGTTGTAGGCTACATTGGATGCTGCGAAAGTGATTCATTACATGAGGTATCAATGTTGTGATAAAAGCAAACTCACAAGTGTGTTTTTAAGCAACAAGCTGTAGTTGTATACCTCGCCTTTGGCCCTGATAGACAAACTCTACACTTGTTGAAAAGACAGTTACCGAAGTAAGTTGTTCAAAAACACACTTGTGAATTTCCGAGTATCACCTATTATATAGCTTTTTGTGGAAGTGTCAACTTATGCAACACTTGGTTTTCTGTCAAGTTGAATTTTTCCTATAAATATACCAAGTGTCTTAGAAGTTGACAGCTCGTAAAGTGATCTATAGATCTATGGATACATCGACGAGTAACTTTATTCGATAACATCTTAATAGCGTGAAGCGTTAACGGGCTATTATTAAATAAACTCCACCATCAACGAAAATACTTAGGTGTAAACCACCTGAACAAATATACTTATAGAACACATGAGCTTTTTTTTTCCGTTCATCTAAATAATAGACGACCTCAGTATGACATTTACAAAGTTTGGAATGTTTGACTAACAATAAGAAAAATAAACGAAAATGACAACAAATGGAGCCAGCAGAAAAATGCAATTTAAACTACCGAATATCCTCTATTGCTTTTATGTCATCCCGATCATACCATAAATACAACGCGATAATATTTGCTCAACTGTAATAAAAGGAAAATGAGCACAAACAAAAAATTTGCGCTAGTCCAATACAAGGCACTGGCTGGAAGAGTGCAATTTCAAGTACAAATTATCGCAGATCCGTCATAATTATAAACGTTTATTATTTGCATTTAGCACATCTGAAAATAATGTAAAATAATTTAAAAAAAATTGTTTGCACTGAATTTGTTAGTATATTTTCGTCGTTGATGAATAATAAAAACATTTTTTTTTTTCGTTTATTTCGGTTAATTTAGATAGAGCAGCTTTTTTTCGTTTTGGCCATATGCCACAACGAATACAATAAGATACAAAATGATGCGATGAGTACAGCACGACTTTATCGTACGACCGAATAAAAACAGAAACAATTTAGCATTTCGAAAAAGGGTTTCTCAAAAGAGATTTTCTTTGTTTCGATGTTGCACGCTGTTGGCGCCAATAGCTTGGAAGATTTTGTAACATTTTTTTTTTGGTCACCGATTTTCATCTACTACTTCAAAACGCATGTGTTTTTTTTTGAAAATAGGCTGTCTCTCGACCGAAGCCTAGTGCAAAGGTATTTCTATTTTGACGAGATAGGCGTGATTTCCACCTACCAAAAAAAAACTAAATTTTTGCTTTGTTAACTGGACAGGTTGCTCTCTCACGGCTCTCTCACGTAGCACTTTTTGTTGAGTGGCAACCATGCATTCTAAATTCCCGTCGTGTTATCTTGTTTCTCAATCGTCCGGACTTCTATCAATCTCCATAACGAAAGTATAGCGCAATGAGAGAAGTAAGAAGAATACAGAGAAATAACATATTTACAGTGGACGTCAGTGATATTTGTACAGAAATAGAAATTGGATTCAGCTCTTTATCAGCTGGTCCACTAATACAAACAAAACTACTTGATGTCTTCAGAAGGGTGCTAGTGGTAAAAACTTATTAAAGGCGTAAAAACCCCGTTTTGTTAGTATGAGTGAACCAGGTGGATCAAATTCCTCTACAAATATCACTGACGTCCACTGTATAGAATTAAACGAGAATTTAGAATGACAGAACCTGTAGTCAATGTGCTGCGGTATCCATGATCCCACTATTTGTTTGCATCACGGCAGTGTAAAATAAACCAGGCAGGAGCGGTTCATTTTCGAAACGTCAAATAAGGGACCTAATACACTGGATGAAAATGAACTCAAATGAACCCTGACATAAATTGAAAAATGTTATTCGCAAAAAATATAGGGCTATAGATTATTCAGGTCCCTAGTCAAATCAGCGCTTCTGCCTGGTTAACTTTACTCTGCCGTGGTTTGCATGTAATAAATTGAAATAAATCGTTTCTCTAAGCGCAAAACCCATTGACTGAACGGCAACAATAATTTGCCTTTTTCTTTTTCTTCCAGATTTTCAAGCAAGTGAATGCCAACTGCAGTTGGTATGCCAGCTCATTACGACATGCTGGTATCACACAGTCCACCCGTTTTTAGTCATAGTCCACCGGCAGGCTTCTTATCCGATTATGGCGCAAACAGCAGGTAAATATATCATTCGTACCACATATTGTTCCCGGTTGTCACAGTTCAAGCTGCATCAGTCTGATCTGTTTACGGAAAAAACGAAATTTTCAATAATGCTTTTCGTTTGCTTGATACAGGCTCTACGATCCATCCAGATCTTTATTTCGCCCACAAACGTTACGGTCACAGGCCCAAACAAAACGTTCCGTGTCATATCCTCTGCTAAAACCCACAACGCCGGCAACAGTTCCAATTCGATCGTGTTTAGTAATCAAGACAGAGTCCATAGACACAACCGATTCATCGTACACAAATGGAAAGTAAGTGGAAACGTGAATCCGTGTAAATTGTCAACCAGTTACTAGAGGCCGGATTTTTCTCTTTCCGCAGAGCGAAAAAGAGGGTGGTTTTTGCGGATGACTATGGCCACGCTTTGACCGAAATTCGAATCATGTCAGAACCATCAAACGTACCGCCACTGTGGAGTTTGGAATTCTTGTCGCAAGTTACACGAGGTATGACTAGTCCCAATCCACCGGAACAATGGGCCGTCCAGTTCCGGCAACCAGCATCCGATTACTTAGAATTTAAGTGAGTAGACAAAGTCAAGGGGATGGAAGTGTTGAACAAAGTCTAACATCATCCACATTGTTTGTTTATCTAGACGGAAATTAGACAGTAAAAATGTATCGTTGGAAAATGTGATAGTGAAAGAAACGGAATCGGTTGTGGTTGGAACGATAAAAGTACGAAATTTGAGTTTTCACAAAGAAGTCATTGTTAGAACATCGTGGAACGATTGGCAAAGTCAGGAAGACACATTTTGTACTTACTCGCAGGTGAGAAACGGCCCTATTATTATGCCGAATGGAGATGTTGATTGTTCATGTCATTCAAGTCCTCCGTGCCTATCAGTCCCTCATCAGATCACAATTTGAAAAGTGTTGTTGCACTGCACTAGACAAACAATGTTTGCTGTCTCCTTATGAGCGAACTGATATCATAGCACTGATCCTAGATTAACACTCGTACTCTGACATGCACATCGGCTATCCATCACTGTTGAAGATTTTACATTGAAATTAATTTCCAGATTGTCGGCTCTAGTGGAGCGTATGTCATCTACGACACGTTCTCATTTAAATTAACACTTCCACCATCGAGTAACCGGAAATTGGAGTTCTGCGTATGTTTCCGTTGTGATGGCAAAGAATATTGGGACAATAATGACGTAAGTGTCTCGTCGGAAAAGTACTTTCGTTGCCATTTGTGCTCAACCAAACAATTCAATTTCCAGGGCAAAAACTATGCAATCGTCAAACGTACCACCAACTATTCAGCAGATCAATCACAAAGTTTAGACCTGGCCACTAATCCTGAAACAAATAAAGCGGCCAGCGCACCAATTGGAATTCCTAACAAATATGCGGATTTAACTCAAGCCAAAGTGGCCTCGTGGTCGGAATTCGCTTCGTGGAATCATTTGGAAAATAATTGCCCGTATTGGTGATGCCACATGCATTCGTTTCATCGTTGATGGTAAGTTTTCCATTGAACTTAAAACTATGATCTCAATCATTCCTCATGTACGATTCTGTATGGTGTCTTCCCGGATGCAGGATCATTGATTCCCCTTTTTTTTAAATGGATTACTGCTTCCCTTCCATATTTGCAAAGCATTCCTAGAACGGACTGACTGCTCGAAAGAGTTATTAACTCTGCGAATTACAAGTTCTCCCTTGAAATGTTCCACGTTCTGCAGACAAAGTTTTATTTGTGGGATGTCGTAATACGACTAAGGCTCCTATTGGGGTCAATTTCAATTCAGGTTGACCCGAACCGGATTTCAATATGAACCTGAATAAAAATTCAGGCCAGAACTTCACCTGAACCTGAAATTTTCAATTTCGAGTTCAACCCAAAGAGAACCCGAACCTGAATTAGTGTGACCCGAATCCTTATCTTTCCTTTAGGGTTTTACCCGAACCTGACCTGAATTTTTCAGTGTGGATCAGATCGGGTTGCCCGAAATGTTTACAGCAGATATCACAAATTTTCACGAAAAGTTTGAGGTTGAGGTCGGATCGAAAATTTTAGGTTCAGGTGGAGTTCGACCTTGAATTTCAGTTTAGGTTCGGGTCAGACCGAACCCGACCCGTTCCGAGCATTAAATACGAATCGTATCGTGAACGATAGTGCATTGATTCGGCTGTGAAGCTGGACGAAAGTCGATTTTCTTCAAAGTGGACCGGAACGCAGTCATCAGATAACAACAACGTCCGGGACGAAATTATTGATGATTGCGTATGCATAATCCTCAATTGAATATAATCGACCGCTAGCGATTCATAAGCCATGCTAAATGGCTAATGACCTTTTCATTGTCCATAAATCTCGTCCGATTCAGAAAAGCGCACAGCACTGAAACGCATAAATTTCGCATACACTTGACCTAGATCTTGTCACGCTCGCACTAACATACAGCATGCAACATATCTAAAAAATCGAATGCAAACAACATCGTCCAATAGCAAACAGCAACAACAAATCCATTTCCTATTCTTGGTGTAAAGTAACAGGCTAAACAGTTCTCTTGTCTGTTTAGTCTACGATCAATGTTGAAATTAATTGAAAATTAAAATGATCTCGCGAACGATTAGTTTTCGATGCTAGAAAAGATTTCCATGTTGTTGTTATTGTCGCCATTAATTCTCTCTGCTCGTTTGTGTTTTCTTACTGTGCTTGATATATCGCACATAGCGACACGCATAACACTTTGCGACATTCAATCAAAGGCAATATTTTTATTGGATTCAATTAAAAATGGAAATATTCAGTTCGGAGTGTTAGAATACATTGTAGCGATGATGAGAATAAAAGTTGAAAATCAACTCGTGCGAAGGTTTGACTATGTTCTAAATGTCTTTTCATCTGACGAAGCGACAGGGACAGTTTTTTTCTGTGCTCACTCAGGGTCCATAAGTCAGGGACTAATTAAATCCAACATAAGAGGCCCTGGCACCGCAACGAATCACGTTATGATTCAAGGTATTGTCAATAAGAAAAAATATCTCGAAAACAAAAATTCGTTGAAAATAATGTTGGAGTCGAGGTTGTGTGACACAAAATTCACGAGAATAATCTGATTAGAGGACTTTGTCTCGTTAATTTTTTTTCTTGAAGTTATTTTGAGGAAAAATCGCGATTGTTTCTAATTTATTGAACCATGAACGAAGACTAGTAATTACGTAGATGGACCGATGTCATCTGTTGTGGATAACGACTTCAGGAATAAACGACAAGCTCTGACTCCATAATGTCTTATACAGCAAAGTTAATGTCAAAAAATGAAGTAAAAGATTTGTGAAAGTTTGGATTAAAAGTCAAATTGACGTTTTAAACGTCAAATTTACGTAAGAAAATAGTACGAATTCATGTTTTTTTCTCATTTTAACTTAACTGGGCACATTAAAAGAAAGTGAGAGATTTTCTGATCATTTCGTGGATCGCTTTCGATTGGCATTTAAAACATCACTTTGACATATAGAATCAGACCGAATTTTGATAAAAATGTAGACAGTGTCGAGGACCTAAATAAACTATTGTCCACAGCACTGATTGTAGCATGAACATAGAAAATATTCGAAGGCTGATGAAATCACAGTAGCCATTGCGTGTCTTTTGTAAAGATAGATGACTTTATTTGGTTGAATGAGTTAAAACGATACCCTCTCTAGCAGACAAACTTCGTTTTGACTCTGTCAAAATACCACACTATTTCTTTGTTTTGCACAATCATGCACTATTGACTAATTTCGAATTTAACATGTAAAATGCACAGTCTACGTTGCATTTTTACGACCTTAATAAATGTAGTTAGATTACTAGACAGGGTATTGATTGAAACATGCAACACAAGTCATCCTAAGTGTCACTGAAGTCTCTAAATTTGACATTTGTCAATTCAGTGTTCATGCTTGAAGTGGTTCTGTGATCACATTTTCTGTTTTACAAGAGAGTTGAAAAGGCCAATTATTTTGGATGTTTGCCACCTTTTCCTGTCAGGGCTTATTATTCGCAATTTTTCGGTAATTCTTAAGAATTTTTTGGAATTTTTGAGAATTTATTAATAGTTTTCAGGAACTACTTCAAGTGGTTTTAAGAATTAAATTCTTTAAAATTCCTAAAATTTACGAATTTAAGAATTTAAATTGTGAATAATTTGTTCTGACTTCCAGTAGTATTATCACCTTATTTTATGGCTTTAATTTAGAGAATTTGAGAATTTGAAGTTAAAATAAAAGAATGTTTGATAACTTCATTAGTCAAGGAATCTGGCCCACCCATAACGAGGAACTTAAATGAAGTAATAGATTCTTTAATGAAACTGCTGACATTCTTGCCATCTGTGTAAATAGGCTCTAATTTCGATATCATCCTGTTCATTGCCGAATAAATCCACTTTCACACTTGCCAGCCAAACATTTTATTGATAAATTTTTTGTTCTTCATTTACAGATTTCAAGCAACTGTATCCAGTCATTCGTTTTATATAAACAAAAAGTTAAATAATTAATTGAATCCATGACAATCAAGGAATAATTTTTAATACAAAAACCACACAACAAAAACGGCGATCTAAAATGGCAGCGAAGAAGCGTTTAAAGAATTTTTGTTTCGTGAAAAATGTAAATACCAAAATGAGGAGAAAATTGTGCAATAGTTGTGTAAGTTTAAAGAGACTACAATTGCGTAAGTGTTAAGGGAAATGAGAGGAAGGAGAGAGGAGGAGGAGAGATAAAAAGCTAATCAAAATGATCGAGTCGAGTGTAGTAGAGGACGTTGATGGTTTTAGCGCCTATTTATTTTACTTTTAGAGAGAAAATGTTAATTTGAAAAGACTTTACAAAAATGATGATTTTCTGTTTAATTTTTCTATTATTATTCCTATATTGATGTTAGATCGATCGATTAACTCAACAAATTGCCAACGTTTTTCCATTTTTAAATAAAATCGCGACACGTAGGAGCATTTATCTCTTAAAACACCATTTTTAAAATGAAAATGAAAAACTATTTTGTATTGGACAGCATATTGGGACACGTTGTTGTATGTTTCATTTAGATATGTTTTGTTTGTCATTTTATTTCTTTTTTATGTCTTTATTGTTCAAATTAGTTTTTTTTAGAAGAAGACATTGTGACCGACGGTTTTTTCGAGATGTTATAGAGTCCAATACACAAATGTTAGGGAAAATGAGCAATTTGTTAACTGAATAAAATTGAATAAAAAAAAGTAAAACAAAAAATAATTAAGAAAAAATTATATCCAAATAAGTAAAGCACTGCTGGTCAGGGTGTAACGGTTAAGAAAAATTAAAATTTTACATGCTTCAAGGTCTCAGAACCGCATATCAAACAGCGACATCTTTCTTCTCGAACAATGCAACCGCAAGTAGAACGTACAGACGAATGACTTAAATTCTGCGTACGAGATTTAGTATTTGGGACTAACCAACGCACAGCGTTTGACAATGACATGAAAAGTATCTTTAATCACTAAGCCAATGGAAAATTAAGCACTACTTCATTCGTTTGAGCGTTGAAACTCAATTCACTGGGCTTGGTGAGCAAAATACTATTAATTGTTACTATACTTACCAAATTCCTGCAAAAAGAAATATTTTGTCATTTTAAACTGCGTCGATTTCTGCACCTTTCGGCATGTAAAGCATAATATAATCCTCGGGAAAAAGATGAAAATTCCAGTTGTCGAGCGGTTACTGATTGTCGGCATTCCTATCATCTGATTGCGATAACTTGAATTTTCAACTTTCCTCCCTAACATTTATGTAAAATAATTAATCTAATGTTCCATCATCACGATACAAAAACTGCTGTGGATTGCAGTTCACTGATTCAAGTGCGGATTCAAAGAAATGATAACAGAATGCACTATTGTTGATTCAATGGCGCCATCTGTTATTATTTCTCCGAATTCATGAATTCTTCACTGTGTGCCTGTGTGCCTTGTGCATATAATTTATGTAAAAATTGTACGAAGGCTCGAAAAGAATATTCAGACTTTTATTTTCGTGTTTAAGAACTATTTTATTGCAATACTATTATATACTCCAATCTAAATAATAATAAGACTGAAATGAAATAACGAAAATGGCAGCTAATCCAATTATCACGTATATGTATAGCTGGCTTCGCTTTCGATTCTGCAAAGATTGAAATTAATTTTTTAAGCTGTTTTCTGTTTAGTTTTAATTTTGTATACATAAACCGTATCAGATGCGTCGCCACTGATCGATTCTATCATTGATTGAAGTTCGATCGAAAAGGAAGATAATGCGACAAAACAACGAACATTTCCATCAGCGAACTTTGCTATTTTTGTGTTTCGCAAGCACGTAGAGTTCTCTTTGCATGCCAAGGAACGAAAGTATCTATTTTCAACCCTCAAAGCAGGGAAAATTTACTTTGGCATGCAAGAATTTTATTCACTCCACAAATACAGCCACTGATTCAAAAAGAGATCTTCACAGGTGCAATGACGCATTTGACAGCTGTTACTGTAAGTTTTCAATATTTGAATTTTTTGGCGCACTAATAGGGCGTGAATGGGGAACAAGAAGAAAGTGATTTATCTAGACGAGAGTGTGACTACAAATCCACGGCATCGGCTCGTTTAAAAGCTTATTTCTTACTTGTTGAAAACGACTAGTGAAAGTGAACCGGTACGTAATGTACCGTCATCGACAGAAGGAAACATTTTAATTTGTTTCGTGAGAATTCAGAGATTCTGACTTCTCGTTTGAAGTGGAAATATTTTCTTTTCTTTTTTGTTAATTTTGTTAATTATTTTTGATAAGAAAGGAAGTTATAGTTACTTTAAGTACCTACTATACCTACAATTTGTACGAAAAAAATTTGTTATTTTAATACAATAAAATGTGCATAACGTTACAAAACCATTGGAGTATCATTGCAACAAGAATTGATGGTGAGTCAGGTCGCTTGACTGGCTGAATTTCTCAATAAATTCTTTTTTACTACGTGCTCCATGCGAAAGTTGGCCATTACATAGCGATTTGCAAGCTGCGAAAATGATCGATTGCATGGGGACTATTTCCAGTTCATGCTTTTTTTTCATGTACATAGAAATCAACTTTCGCATGGGTCAAGTAGTAAACCAGATGCTGATAAGTACTTCATTACTTCGAAGAAAACAAACTGTACAAAATATGGTTCTTTTACCTTAAAACTAGCCTTTCAGTAGGACCGTCCAAATCATACGTTACTCAAAACTAATTTACTAGATAAACGAATGGACACGACTACAAACCTCTGAAAAATGATGTATATCTCGCTTACCTCTTGAATAAAAATTAAACTCGTGTGAATTACGGTTCTCGCTTCGCTCTGGTCGTTAAGTTAACACTCTTTAAAATTGAGGCATTCGTTTTCCGTCAAATGAAAAGAAATTTTTTGCAAATTCATTGCAAATTACGGAGTTATCGTGTTATCAAGCGACGAGAAAAATACTCTGTTGTGAGGCCTCTTCGTTCAACAAAGGACAATTTTTAGGGCACTTTAGTAGAAAAGCGTGAATTTTGGACCATGGATAGATATTGATGAGAGGATTCTAAAACGATTATCAAACTTTGAGAAAACCGACCGCAGCGCCATAGAATAGTATTCAACGTTTTCGATATGTGAGGTACGTATGTAGATGATTGATTGCCCGAGTACCCAATAGAGAACCATTTTTATGTTGTAGATGCAATATAGATCACTAAAATGACCGCTGGCGTGACGATCGACGGTTCGGTTTTGTGTGCAAACTAATGACAACCAACTTTGCTTCTAAGGGAATTCCCCGTATTTAGTTCATTTACATTCATTTCAAAGAATTGGACGCACTCACTTATTCATTACTATGTGAATTTGTGAAGTTGGTTTCAATTAGTTTGCACACTTTTCCCCACCATTCCTCACGTTTCCGTCATCAGTTTCACCAAACGAAGAGATCTATGGGGCTCTAATGAAAGAGGAGAAAAAGTTTTAAAAGTTTTTTTTAGCAAAAAGGAAACAACTTTTCAGTTATAAATCTCACGATATTTTATCACCAGGAGTGTATGTGTTAGGGCCGATTTTCTGTTTCCATCGGTAGGTGACCAATTCTGCGAATAATTTAGAATTTCCAAGTGATAATAAAATCGTAGTTGATTGCTGGGAGTTTTTTTTTTAAATATTAAAAGTCAGGAACTCCTTTAATTCGCCGATCGACCATACCTGTTCTAGACCTTCATTGATCGATTCATCCGTTTACATGGCAATTAAACAAAAGCTGCTGAATCAAACTGCATTGACGGCAGGAGCCCTTGATTCCATTCGAATGCAAAACTGTGCATGAATGAAACTCACAGCTGTCTACAAAATATTGCCGTGTACGATCGATCACACGATTCAATCGAACACGATACGAACGGCTACGATGAGATATGCCATGCTACCGGTGTGTTCGCCTGTGGTAGTACTTTTTGTTGATGGATTCGTCTTAAACGTTCGTCTTACTCAACATTAGTAGGAATATATGCTTTTCATATCGTGCATTCGCACAGTTATGTTCGGATCTATTGGAACATCACGGAATTTGGGTCGAACAGAAGACTGATTGGGTATTTTGTCTATTACATTGAAGCTCCTGCAACCAATACCACTTACTTCTCTGGACTAGACGCATGCTCAAAGTAAGTGTGCCCATTTTCGAATCGATTTCGACTCTTACACTTGATTGTTTTGCCGGTTGAAATTTTCTAATGTGACCAATTTGTTGATCTATCGATAGCCGACTTTTCTGTGAAAAGAGTAGTCAATCGGAGACGACGCATGCCAATTCTGCTTTAAACAATTCTACTAAAAGTTGAATCAAACTTTCGACCAATTTTTTAGTTGGTCCCATGGTTTGGTCAAACATTTCTAATTTATTTATTGAAATATTCTCTTCGACTTTGTATTGGACTCCTTAATATTCGTTACAAAGCAGATTTACATGGGAATCACACTATTGCTAGATGCCTTCGTTATTTTAGTTCACATTTGTTGGTGTTGACAATAAGGTGGTGGATTATCCATGTTTAGATCGTCCAGTAGATTGTGATTCGCTGCTACGGACTGTGTCACATAATTGTTGTTTGAAGCGACTACGGTACGCTGTTTAGCCCATCTTGAACATCTAGTTAGACACATTACACTGTTGCAGTTAAGGAATAAAAATTCGAAAGCTTTTCTTACCGTATGCATACACAGACTCCAATGCAGCAGCAGCAGATATACAACCATGCAGCCAAATATCCCAATCTAACTGTGGCCAACTTTTCAATTGCGCTATCGCTAAAATTGAAAACCCAATTCAAAAAGTCATTTTCTCTTAAGGTAGTGAGCTTTACATTGTACATCCAAATTCAGGATGACATTCCATTGGACCTGTACAATCGTTGGGTGATGTGCATATATCATTGCCCCAAAAATTCTTATCCGCCAATAAAACAGTTAAACATAATGCAAATAAAACAACAATTCGTAGCAACATCTCGTCTTACTCGACCTGTTACCCACATCACCAGCCCTGAGTTAGATTTTCTAGTTGATGTGAATTCCACAATCCTCAAGTGCTTCTTCAAGAACTTTATCACCACAGATTTTAATCAACACGTATTGAGAAAAATAACTAGCAGATAAAACAATTGAATGATGATAAAAATAACCTGATAACAGCTTCCCAATATTTTAGTATATCAATACTTTTATCTTCCGACAATAACCGAATAAACAGAAGTATAATCATAGAGCCAACTTATTTCACACTACATTTAATAAGTGCGAAGTTATCCACTCTGTTGTTGCCGTTGTATCTTACAACCGAGCTCATGTAAGATCATTATTACGTGTGTCCGATGTTTGCGGTGCCAGAGGAATCATCTGTCATCCCAAAATTTAGGAAACAACCTTAGAACACCTTACTCTTGTCGAAAATAACCCAAATCAATCGAAAAATCCAATGGAAGTTAGGAAATGCCAGAGTAATCATCTGTCATCCCAAAATTTAGGAACCAACCTTGGAACATCTTACTCATGTCGAAAATAATCTAAATCCATCGAAAAATCGATGGAAGTTAGGAAGTGCCAGAGGAATCATCTGTCATCCCAAAATTTAGGAACCAGCCTCACTCATGTCGAAAATAACCCAAATTCATCGAAAAAACGGACGGAAGTTAGGAAGTGTCAGGGCAATCATCTGCCACTTACAGAAAAACCACTCCGTTTCGCCTTCGTTTAACTAAACCACGTCTCTCTTCTATTGTTTAAATTGTAAACGGAGAGTGCTTTTTTCGTAAGTGGAAATCAAGACTAATTTATTTTTTTTGAAAGTCGTATGCCAACGTGTACCTTTGCTTGATGTACGTGTAATGAGAAGCTCATTGTCATCTCCAAGGTTTCAATACATTTTGAGATCGAGTCCGACGTTCATCGCAATGGATCTGTTGAATGAGATTGATGAATTCTACCGTCACACATTAGAGGCCATCACAAACAACAGCATGTCGGAGAAGTCAAGCTTCGTTACCCCTTTCGTTTGCTGGTTTGGGAATTAGGAAGCTTTCTGATTTGTCACTTCCGGCATACGCGTCGTCAGTTCATCAATCTCAGCCGTTAGCAGACCGGATCATTGAAGGGGCGGGACTGAGCATCGTCAACACGGCTTTCACTAACATGTTAACTGGATACCCGGCGGTATTCACTCCTGAACCGCGGTATAGATCATCACAAAACGCCTGGGACATTTTACGTGTTAAATCCATTCACGAGGAGTTACTACAGTCGAGCGGTCCAACGGATCGGGCACGAATTCTTGCGTCATCTACTAAACCATCGCCATCCCACCAACTTGGACTTTTGCTGGACAACGATGTGGCAAGGATCGCAGTAGCTCTTCGTCTGGGAAATAAGGTGTGCCTGCCTCACGTGTGTGTGTAACCGCCAGGGTTATCTAGACGAGATGGAAAACGGCCGGATGGACTGACCAGCTACCCCTGGAGTCATGGACGTTCGTTGATTTGGGACGTTACGGTTGTCGACACTGTGGCAATGTCATACATAAATTCAACTTCGAATAATAGTGGTGCAGCAGCCGACCAAGCGGAAAGAGACAAGCACAACCATTACATTGACTTGAAGAATCAATTCTGCTTCACGCCACTAGCATTTGAATCCTTTGGATCAATTGGTCCGGAAACTATGATATTTTTGTCTAATGAAACGCCAAACGGGTGAGCCACGATTCAGCGAGGAAATGCTGTGAGCATTCGAGACACTTACTGTGATAATGATGGTCCGAATTTTTTCAAGTGATATTTTTCTTTCTTCTACATTGTTGCTATAAATTATTAAATTATTTAATTCATATTTTGTAAATAAAAAAAAAATGTAAAAAAAAATTTAAAAAAAATTATTTATTTATAGCGCAAACGGTACAAAATGGAGTGCTATTTTCGCTCTACTTGCTCTATACTTTTAAATTTATAACAGTAACTCGCCGTCCCTTTGCGTCTGTTTGAAATGATTGCTCAAAAAACATATCGGCTGGGTGCAAGTAGATATTTTCGATGGGACTTTTCATAAAACCATGTTTCTTAGGAACATTTTTGACGTTTCAACGTCATCCAATTATCAAATTTTAAGCCAACACTTGTGATACGAAAGTGATAATATTAATAATCAAAATTTGATAGGAGACACAAACATTTAGCGAATTTCTTCAAAATGATGGTAAGCTGGACAGTATTTCGTGAAGCATAAAATAGTTTTCGGTGCAGATATTTCACTAGCAGAGTGCCTTTTACATTGTTCAAACGGGCCGAGAATTTGTTTTGCAGATAAAAGAAATCTTTGTCGACATAAAAATAATCAAAATTTAGTGTTGTTGTCGTTGTTGTGATAGTGATTCATCACTTTGCTATCATACTGCACTCAATAACGCAGTTTACAGTTTAGGTCTTGTCTATTTTCATGTTCAAAAAAACTTCAATCAACTGACACTCCCCAAAAATTGATAAAAATTTTTTTGTTGTTTCAATCTATGATGTCTCCGGTTGTTGAGTTTCAAGTTTTCACGTTTTAAGCTTCTCGCCATCGCTTCCCGTTTCTAATTTCCATTTCCCTTTAAAGGACGGATTCGATGAATCTACTAGTTCACCGAAGGGTGATCAAAGTATGTTGGACACAACGCCTACACAAGAAACAAGTAACATTCCACTAGGTGATAATTGCTTAGCCGTTGACATATCGGACGCTTTAAGCGAAAAAGACAAGGTCAAGTTCACCGTACACACGCGCACATCTTTACCCGGCTATGCCAAATCCGATTTTTTGGTGGTTCGCCAGCATGAAGAGTTTGTGTGGCTGCACGATCGCTTCGAGGAGAATGATGAATACGGCGGATACATTGTACGGTTTGCGATGTCATACATATCGGGCGCATCGTTTGACAGATGATTGACCAAAACATATTTTTCTTAGATCCCACCGTGTCCACCGCGTCCAGACTTTGATGCGTCACGGGAAAAATTGCAACGTTTGGGTGAGGGAGAGGGGAACATGACAAAAGAAGAATTCAAGAAAATGAAACAGGAACTGGAAGCGTAAGATTTGGACCTATCTGTGTTCCGCCTGGAGTTCGACTAATCGACTAACCTCTTTTGCACAGCGAATACCTAGCCACATTCAAGAAAACGGTTGCAATGCATGAAGTATTTCTGTCACGGCTGGCATCCCATCCGGTGTTCCGCAACGATCACCATCTGAAAGTCTTTCTGGAATACGATCAGGACCTGTGCGCTCGGCCACGAAAGAAATTGGATCTGTTCGGCGGTTTGGTGCGCAATTTCGGCAAGACCACCGACGAAATTTACCTGGGAGCGACGATACGCGACGTGAACGATTTCTTCGAAAATGAGTTGCAATTTTTGACGGAATACAATTCGCATTTGAAAGAGGCGGCCGGCCGAACGGAACGAATGACAAAGAAGCATAAAGAGGTGGCCGACTCACACATCAAAATTTCGTCCAGCCTGATGCAGCTGTCGACCATCGAGCATGGGAGCATGGAGAAATTTTTGGCAAAGACGTCGGAAGTGTTCGAGAAAATTCGGGTTGGTTTTGTCTAGCCGTTGCTTCATTTCAGTGCTCGTTTCTCACATTTCCCCAATCCAATTTCCTGTAGAACATGGAGGGCAGAGTCTCAAGCGATCAAGACCTTAAATTGGGCGACACGTTACGATATTATCAACGAGATTCGCATGCAGCCAAAGCACTGTTGGTACGACGACTACGTTGCTTATCGGCATACGAGACGGCCAATCGTAATTTGGAGAAGGCTCGTGTCAAGAACAAAGATGTCCATGGGGTAAGTGAATTTATGCGATGGACGTGGTCCACTTTAATCGCAAACTCGGATGCACAAACTGTTGCACTTTGAACTAAACACAAAAAAATTGTTTTTCTTCTGAAATTGTTTACGCAGCCGTTGGAAGTGCAAGAGGTACTTTACCACCATCACATTTTGTACTTTTGTTTCCTTAACGATTTTTCTTTACGCCGCACAAGTCTTTCGTCTAAAAGTTCGGTCTTGCACAATCACTTTGTGAAGCGACTTTTTGGTAAACCAATTGTTTAGTGGCAGTGGGAAGATTAGCATGAGCTCGCACAGACTTTCCCCAAATTAGTTTTTATAATTTTCAGTCTTGATCAGAATTTCCCATTGTAAATTCATAGAAAATTCACCACCTTATTGAGTCCTCCATTGCCTGCATATCCCAAGTGCGAAAAGTCAAATTGTTACAGAAATTCCTCATCACCGCAATTACGAAAGCTCGTACGAAATACCTTTCAAATAAAAGAAAAATCAGCAAAAACCACTAAGGAATTTTAGGAACCAACCTACCACTTCCACCGTAATACTGAAAGTCCAGAAGGGAACCCAAAAAAATCTGAAAAATTCATCAAAATCCTGAAGCTCTAGAACTGGGAAGATGGTGGACCATGTGGACTTGTTGATTTTTGGGAAGTAATATGCTAAAATCTTAATGATCCCGAACGTCCAAGAAGGAACAGAAAAAAATCTGCAAAATTCCTTCATGATATAGATCTCGAACTGGTAAGATGGCGGACCATATGGGGTGCTGGAATTTTGAGAAGCAATAGCTCTCACAAATTCCTTGAAATTTTGAACGGCAACGATGGTGGACCATTTTGGATGCAAGATTTTAAAGTTTTTGTGAACCAACGATCCAGTGAAGTGATTTTCATAAACCTTTATTCCCCCGATTAGTGTGGCGATAAAAGTTTACATGAGAACGCATAGAAACGCACGGTAACGCATAGCAAAGCATACATTTTCGATTGTGTTGCGCGACTCAGAAACAATTTTTTTTCCCTCAATTATGCTGTTCTAGATTATGGTTCTGAAACGGATTTTCTTAGGCTTAGCGCTAATAGAAAAGCTGGTCTCTGGCCATTTTTCTGAAGCTACCTGACGACCGATCTATTCCGCGCCTTATTTTCTGTCCTTCCTAGCATACGTGGATAGCTCTCCTCTCTGTGTTAGAAGCTTTCTTGCAGTTTGCGAATACTTGCGAAAAGAACTCAACGAAGACACACTTGGGATTCTCAGTGGTAGTCAACGAGTGTAATCGTCATCTTGAGGGTAGTTTCTGTTAGACTATGTCCATCCCTTTTAACAGCGCAGAACAAAAAGGATCAGATTCGCGTATTTTCATTTAAAATTTTGGTGTGCCCCAATTCCATCACTGCACCACCACAAAACATGTCCAAAAGTAACAATGATTGTGCGAGACCTGTGTCGACCATACGCCATTATTAAATAAATAATTTCCTTTCCATAGGCAGAAAAGGCTCAAACCGAAGCATGCGAAAAGTTCGAAGCAATGTCGGCCCGAGGCAAACAAGAGCTGGTCGGTTTCCGTGTTCGACGAGTAGCGGCTTTTAAGAAGAGGTAATGTCATACCAAATGTTTCATTGATTGAAATTTCATCTAAATGATTTTGTTCCAATATCAACAGTCTCGTTGAACTGGCCGAATTGGAGGTGAAACATGCCAAGTCACAGTACGAGTTTTTGCGTCAATCGTTAATATCGCTGCAAGAAATTGCATAGACATGTGAGCGGGCTTTGTTCTTTTTAACCGAGAAATATGTTCAGATATACCACCAGACTAGACGCCGTCGACTGATTTAAAACAAACAAATTTTTAACAATTTTGCGGATATGAAAATGTTTTGTATGGTCAGTGTCTTATACAAAGAAAACAAAGAGGAAAAATCTGTATTTTGAATGAGTTGCATTTAATCCAAAAAAAAAAAAATAATTTCTTCTTTTAGGAACGAAAAAGTTTAAAAAAAATTTATGAAAAACTTTGCAAAATGAGTTTTTTGTTTGTAAAAATAATTTTTTATTATCATCCCCCTATTATTACGTATATATTGTATACTACTATACTCTATCCATACACACACACATTATTATACATTATATATTACACTTGAATAAAGAAATTATTCAGTTGTCACACTGATGGGCATATGTTTCAATTAACGGTCAAGAAAACCAAATTTGGCGAAAAGTTCGCTATCCATTAGAGGTGTCCAAAATTGTATGGAAAAATTAAAGTGCCAAAATGTTTGGGCGTAGGGCAGAAAATCATTCTATATGGTCCCCTGATAAAAAGTGTCTATGGGACCGACTCGATCCGAATCGATTTAGGGGTCGCTCAGGGACGAAGTATATGAAAAACAGCCAAAATCGCTTGCAAACCAGGTTTTTAGAAAAATAATTATTTTGGACTGATGATGAAGAGTGATGTTAGGACATCTTAGTTTATATTAGTGTAAAATCATCACGAGAAAACACTTTTCAACTTTTCCCGTGTATCGACACCTACTGTGCCCACTGCCCAGGCAGTGCTGGTCAAAGATCAGATTCATAGCGTATATTCTGAGAGCGAGTCCTTATCTGTGACGACCAGAACCCAAAAAATTATTATGTGGAAATGTTCGGAGTAACAAGGGCTTCAAGATAATGCAAAAAAAAGTTTCGTTATTTCAGATTTGTTTGATACTTTTCAGATAAAACTTATTATTCGGTGTCCTCGGCGAACTTTGAAGAGTTGCACTGGATGTCCACGCAAAGGTTCCGATCTCTTTTTGTCATTTCTTGATAGCTTACCATGTAATTATTGAAAATAAACCAAATTTGTCAGAAGGTACAGACTAAGTCGACTTCGATGAGACCTAATGTGTGCCCATGTCGCATTTCTCGAAAATTTCAATATGAAAAAATTCGAAAGATGAAATTTATCATCTTACACACTTTTAAGGTGTATAATTTTGTTGTAATATTCTCATTTTGTGTCGTAAATAAGCTCTGCTCAGTCAAAGTTCTGAAAATCATGAAATTTAAAATTTTCGAATTTTTTCATATTGAAATTTTCACACATTAGGTCTCATCGAAGTCGACTTAGTCTGTACCTTCTGACAAATTTGGTTTATTTTGAGTGGTTACATGGTAAGCTATCAAGAAATGACAAAAAGAGATCGGAACCTTTGCGTGCGTAAATAGTGCGAAGTAGTGCGTAAATTAATTGCGCAAAAGTGACATTTGGAAAATTTAAGATCACACTACCTGCGGTCCCACACTGATAAAAAAAATTCGTCAACATACATCCAGTATGTATGAAATGGCTGGCAGACAGCTTCATTTCTGCCTTACTTCGGATATGTATATTCCAACGTCTGGCAAGTATATCGTACATGTTTGACGTACAAACATACTCTAGACAAGAATAGTCACGAGCAGTATGACTATACGTCGGACATGTACGATATACATGTCAGACGTTGGATATACATGTCAGACGTTGGAATATACATATCCGAAGTAAGGCAGAAATGAAGCTGTCTGTCAGCCATTTCATACATACTGGACGTAAATTTTTTTATCAGTGCACTAAAATTTTCGTGTCCTACCGCAGGACATGTAGGACATTGTTTTGAGGTTTATTAATGAAAATAACTGACATTCAAACTAAGGTTCAAAATAGTTATTTATGCCACTGCAAACTTTAGATGCATATACGGCATAAAATATTGTATTTGACTGAATTCAAAGTACTTTATTATGCTCACGATACAACAAACGGCCTATTTTAAATTCCAAAATATCAACCCTTTAATAAAGTACTTTGTACCTCGATTGCATAAATAACTATTTTTCTATTTGCGGTTTCAGTTTTTTCAATTCTTCGATGTTCGTCTTTGTTCGCTGGTTGCAGCTGTTAGAACTGCATGTGCCTTAACGCGTTCACTTGAAATGTGGCGAATCCTGACATTTTGCTAAGCCCTAAATGTCAGCCCTTCCAAGTGAGGGCGTTAATCAATTCACTTATTTCCACGCATCCGTTGGAATTTACACCAGACAGAGTAAAGTAAACCAGGCAGGAGTGCTTGATTGGACTATTGACCAGATATTCAGTAGTCTTATTTTTATGCAAATAAATTTTTGTAATTTATGTCAGTGTTCATTTGAGTTGATTTTTATACAGTGTATGAGGTCCCTTATTTGACGTTTCAAAGATTAACCGCTCCTGCCTGCTCTATTTTACTCTGCCGTGAATTTACAACTTTGCTCAAACATTTTTTACTGTCGATCAACAACTTTTCCGCCACATTTAACGTTGCCAATTCCTTATCTTGTCTTCTATTGCTTTTTTGTTCTTATGTTTACGATCAGCTCTTTCGTCCTGCTGCTTTTTTTCTACCACTTTTCAGCTTAGAATTTTTCAGTTAGATACTGATCCCATAACTGTATGGGAATATTTATAACACCCTTATATGCATCAATACCATCATTGACTGGCTGTTGTTCCTTGTATCGACTCTTTATTTTGCAGAATGTTTGTGCTGAATACGGCATTTGCGTGGATCAAACAAAAACAAGCTTTTGCCAGTCGCGAAATAACTGGATATTTATAATGTCCAAGAATATCTTCTATCTCTGATAATCTAAACCAATAATCATATGAAGTTAGGTCGAAAATTATTTTAATTTACTTTTAGAGCTTAAAATCCGCTTGATTGTTACTTAATTAAAGTTCCTGAAGTGCCCTATGTAGAACAAGTAGGTCAAGTTTCGAAAAAGTAGGATAAAGTAGGAAAGTGGGACAGTGGAAAGCGCTGCACTACTGTACATAAAATCTTGTTGCTAACTTGTGCCTAAACTGAAATTTTGTGCATACGATGTGTTGTCAACTTCACATCTATTGCGCAAAATTTCCATTTGTCAGCAAAATAGCTATTTTCTGCAACTACTTTTTACAACTGCTTCAGCTTTTTAGTCCAAATCCTGAAGTAGCTGTAAAATTAGTTGCAAAAAGGTGGTTTTGCGATTACTTTTTTTTAACCAGTTTTACAACTACTTTTGTTCTCCTCCGGCTAGAAAATGCGTCATTACTGTCTTGCTAAAAATCGGTTTTTCGCATTTTCTCAACAAAAAAATTTCACTGCAAGACATTACAGTCTTTGTTGTCTTGTGGTCACAAGTGAAATTGTTTTGCTGAGGCGTATAAAAGTGTCCCAGCAAGATAATATTGCTGAGGTAGTGGCAAAAGCAGCTCTCAAAGTTTTACAGCTCCTTTTCCCAATACTTTTGCAACCATAGGGAATTCATTCTTTGACGAAATGCATCGGAAGGAGCGATCTGTTTAACCATACGGAATTAATCCTTTTACGAAATGCCTCGAAAAAGCGATCTTTTCAACCAGAGTGGATTTTACTGCAGCTGCGTTTTCAAAAAAAAAATTGGGACAATTCCCTTCCAGATAAAAATTTGGGATTACTCTCTCTCATCTACGGAATCGTATCGTAAAATCAGAAGAAAATTTTGGTTTTTGCAGTTCAAAAAACGTTTTGTATTTCCATTGGCTACCGCTTTAACACATAAAATAAACTTGCTCGCTCGCTCGCTCGCTCTTCCTCGTACAAAAATAAATTTTAAACAAAAAGAAAATCTCAAAAATTTCCCGGCATCGGCATATTCATACTCATCCCGATCGGATACGGCACGTTTCCACCGCCCACTGCTGGCTGATACGGATAGAAGCTTCGATTGAAATTGTTGTAGCCGCCAGTGGCACTGGTCGTCGTACCCTTCCGAATCAATTCGTTCATTTTGTCCGCCTTCAACTTCCTCAAATGCATCGTCTTCCTGGACACCATAAACTGTTCCAAGAAACCATCGACTGGCAATTCCTTGTCCAGAAACTGTTTGACAATTTGCTCGGAAGCTTCTTCACTTTCTGCGGCAGCCGTTTGCAGCAGGGCCAGGGCTGTGTCCCGATTCATGCCACTCGATTTCGATTCTGAAAAATCAATTCGAACAAAACCGAGGTCAGTCGAACCGAGTCACAAGAAAATTCTGAATTTGACGAACTCATTTCGTTTAACTTTTCCTGGATGTCTGTGCACAGTTCTTTTGACTTGTCCGACAATTCGTTGACTCGACTGCGAAGCTCGATTAGTTGTGGCTCTTTTGTTAAACTTTCCTCAGCTGCTTGGACATTAGCGTTCAGTATTCCGGTTTTATCATTTTCCAATGGAGCCAGCTGAGTATCGGATTCAGTGATGAGCAAAAGAACAGCAAACGATACAATGATAACAATTAAACAAATGAGTCACACAACTGACTGATGTAAACATCACTGTAAAACAATAGACCCACCAGTTCGTTTACTCTCGCCTCCAATTTTTCATCGTCGTTTAGCAGTTCCCTCAAATCTTCCGATGACAAATAGTTCAGTGTTATTTCGGCTTGTTGTGTCAATTGCGATACAAATTGTGACATTGTTCCACCCTTGATTATGAGACTTTTCGAAATATTTTTTTTTTCGCTGAGACAAGACCACAGAAAAATGTTCACAAAATGTCAAAACAAAATAAATGTGGAGGGGATAAGGGGGAATGTGGTGAATGTTCGAAGTGAAGTTGAATGAGTTGAATATGCAGTTTTTGTGTGGTGACAGATATCAGAAACTTCATTAATTTTTTCAGTGGGGACCCAGTTTACAATGGGCGAACATTTTTGAATATTTTTTTTTTGTTGCAGCAAAGATGCTAATATTCGATCGTTATTTTATAGGGTAAATAAAGGAATGTAAAAGCGTTTCTTCACACTTTGGTGATTTTTCTTTTGCATTCTTTTCGGTGATTAAACATGGTTTCCTAAACAAATCAACAAAAATCGCCAAAATGAGTCTGCTGTTTTCTGACGTTTTTTATGTGTGCGATACTTCTCATTTTAGAGATACTTTACGTAAAGTATCGCCAATGTCAAATCACCAAAAAAAAAAAACGTAAAATGTGAAATAACTCGAAGAAAAATCACCAAACTGGGAAGAAAAACCAATTAACGACCTTTAAGGCCAGTTCATGTCGCCTATGCATGTGCGACATATGCGAGCATGAACTGCCCTTAATCACGGGCTTTTTTAAGCGTGTATTTTACACATTGTGTGTAAAAACTTTTTAAAAGTGTGTATTTTACACACTTTCGGGTTTACACACTTCTCTCGTTAGCACATTCAAAATAATTGCGGCTTGTCAACTTTCGGCACCCTGGACTTTACTTAAATAGTCGTGGAATGCCTCCAAGTAAATTTCTAAAAATCTAGAATTCAATTTTGGAGACGTCGACTATTTAAGTAAAGTCCAGGGTGCCGAAAGTTGGCCAGCCGCAATTATTTTGAATGTGTTAAAAATATATATTTGCACTTTAAAAATGCAAATTTTTCCATTCTGAGGTCTTCAGAATTAATTATTATTTTTTTACAGTAATTTTTTTCAACCGGAAATTGACACACTCAACTCAACTTTGCGTTCACCATCTATTCTAAGCAACTTTATTACTTTCGTTTTAGTTAGCATTTCAAGCGAAGGCCACCGAGAAGTTTTTGACGCAAATTTTTCTCTTATAAAAGAATTTATTTGAAAATTTTCCCTGCGGCGCAATACCTTCGCAGCCTGACTCTTGAGAAGAGTTTTTCGAAATATTTCAAGACTTATTCCACATTTTTGACGCAGTATTACGATTTTCTTTAATTTTTATAACAGTTACAGGTGGGGGCTCATCCACCCCTGACACTGACTGGCAACAATCCTGTTCTTATTAAAAAATTTGTTTAGATGGAGAAAAAGATCATTTGACGCTAACGAAATCGCTTAGTTTTTCAACGTTGCGAGTTGGCAACGGACTGGTGAATCAAATAATAACAAACCCCTAAACGCCCTACATGTAGTGCACTAATTAATAGACGAAAAGTTGCTACATAAAACCGAAAACAGCTCGTTAGCTTCACGTAACACGTCTATTCAAATAGCTTCGAACATAAAATTGACAGACAAAACTTTCAATTGTTCTTCCCATTCCCATGAATATCTTGTTTAGTGATCATAAAAATAGAAGCAGAAACTCCGTCAAAAATTTCTGAGCTTGTATACATACGTACGTGCTAACGAAAAAGTTTGAAAAACTCGGGTTCCGTGTGTAATTCGAATAATTTGTGGCTTTCCTATTCTAATAACCTTTTTCACATCTAAAGATATAAAGGCTTTAGGCTATTAACGCATCGCGTTATAGTGTAACTTTCCATCTGAAGTACATTTAATAACTGAAGCACTCGGATACTTTTATTCATCTTGAAACGATATATCCAATTCCTTCACTGGTAAAATATGGTGTTTTAGTTTACGAGCGATGTAAAGGGTTTTCGCTAGTATGGGAATGGCCACATTCCCTCACTAGTAAAGTAATAGTAGATTACGTTGGATGCTGCGAAAGTAGTTACACGAGGACACAATTTTGTGATACGAGCAAACTAACAAGTAAGTAACAATCTTGTTGCTCAAAAAAACGAGTGAGTTTGCGAGTTCAACAAAATTGTGTCCGAGAGCAACGAATTACGTCGCAGCATCCAAGATATTCTGGTTTATTGCCTGCTCATGCGAAAATTGACTATTACACGGCTGTTCCGCGAATTTCGTATGATCTACCTTCGTGCGAACTCAAAGAAAAACCTTTCCTTCATATAAGGACTTGATCGAATTTTCTTTATTAATTTATTTCTGATTTCAATAGTTAAATTTTGGAGTGCTTATTCAATCACTCAAAAATCATGGAACTATGAATGTTTAGAAAAAAAAATTACGAAAAGTTCATCAACACCAAAAAACACCACATCAAAAATATAGCAATGGCTCACACTTCGCTAAAGGGATATTTTATAAATAAAATCAATCATATCATCACTGAAAAAATTCAATACTTCGCGTCGTTGTAGAATTTAGTTTCAATTTTTAATGTCGTTAAAAACGTAACAAAGATAAAATTGTGCTTTCGAATATTGATTTTAATTTCATTTTGGATATTTAGAAAACAAAGCGAAAATTTTCATTACCTGAAAGAACTGTCAAAGTCAAAAGAACCCAAAATGTGTCCTAGTGCACAGAGAGAAATCCTGGATTAGATTTAAATCTTTTTCGGATTACATATAGGACCAAATTTATTTTTGGATTGAAATCTAATTTTTCGAAAGATTACTTGCATTTAATCTTTCGAAAATAATCTGTCAATGGATTAGATCGAAATCTTCTAAGAGATTACAATTTTTTTTTATTTTGAAATTAAAAATTTGTTTTCAACATTTATTTGAATATTGAATCAGATTTACTTGTTTTATTTATTCTGAAATTGGGAATTTTATTTGTTTAGTTTAAATTAAATGTTTTTTTTTACTTACTTTGATCAGGATTTGAACTCTTTCACCTCGGTACCTCCGTATCTCCAGTCCTGTACTTTACCACTGAGCTATTGGGTTCTTAATCTTAGCAAGATTTAATTTCGAACCGTTGTTACGGAGATTTTAATCTTTCAAAGATTAAAAAATAATCTTCTGAACGAAACCTTTGTACCGACTGAGGTAACCATCATAGTAAACGAGTTCAAATCCTAATCGAAGGCAACATTTTTTTTCTTCATTTTTTTAATTATTATATTTCATAAATCTGGATAAGCAACGATAAGGAAGTTGAGCCTGACAAAAGTATTGAAAAGTAGGAAAATATTATAATAAAACGATATTTTGCGCCCCATATTTAATTGTACAATTGATTAAGAAGTATAACAGACCAATTTGCATGGAAGAATTTATTTAATTTTGCAACGATTTTCAACTCAAATTAATATTCCTAAAGAAAAGCAAAAAAAGGTCTCAAACATTTATGTGCTGTGGTTTTTAGTTTTACTTTGAATCGCTAACATATGACAAAAAATTACACATCTACCATCTACTAGATTCTAATCATAAACTCTAGGTACCATAACAACGTTCTTTAAAAAAAAAAAAATCCGTGGCAAAATTGTCTATAGTTAACTTCACTTCTCACTGCTACTATCAATTTTAGCCATTTTAATCCGAAACGTAATCTATCGAAAGATTTAATTTTTGTAATCTTTGAAAAAAGATTGAAATGAAATCTTTAGAAAAATTTAAAATGTTCGTAATCTTTCCAAAGATTACACATTTAATCTGACTTTTTTCTCTGTGTGTAATGGATCATTTTCGCAGGGGGTATACAGCCGTGCAATAGTCAATTTTCGCATGGGGAAGGCAATAAAAGTATTAGATATATCTTCATGTTTTTTGTAGTCAAAGTGTGTAATCATTACACACTCTTGACTAAAAAATGGAAAAGTGTGTATTTGCAAAAATGTATTTCCTAGCAGAGCACCAAATACCGGCACAGTACTTCGACTCGTTTCCTAACATTATCTACACACATTGACGTGTATAACACATCAATTTCGATAATTATTTTTGTCTATTGACTACACCAGACCTGAATATTCATTCTTTAGTAATTCAGTTTTAAAAAACAAGAAAGATGTCAATAACTACTATAACTGTCTTTGGAGAGATTGGTGAGGAGTTTTTAGTATTTTTTTTTCATTGAAATAGTGAAATAGTTGTTTAAGACAAATATCGCGAGTTGTCGCCCGAACGAAGTGAGCTTGTTTGATAGTATAAAATGTTTTAGATTTGAAGGTACATACTAGAAAGGATCAATAAAGACAGACTTCCTTCGCACTTCCGAATTCTATTCTACTTAGTTTAAACATTAAATTCAATCGAAATTATGGCCAGTTTGGACGATTTTCAGCGCATCATCATTCCAGTTTTATTTTTGTTCACTCTTCTAATTTTTGCATTGAGTCTTCCTGTCCTTATTGTTTTGGTGGTATGCTCATCGGTAAAATCAAATACAAACGGAATTTTATCGTCTGTCGTATGTTCGTTTCAGATCTTTGGTAATGTCTACGTAAAAGTTGTCTGTTCCATTTATTTGGTATTTTATATCTCCGGTTTTTTACGGAAGGTAACAGATCGCGGTGGAAGAAGAGCGTGAGAACAAACGATACAGAAATTTGACATTAAAGTCATGCTAATTGAAATTATTGTTAGATGTCAATGGGTACGAAACTGGTGGTTATGGAAATGGCTTCTGAATTACTTTCCAGTAGATTTAGTAAAAACAGCCGACCTGTCACCCGATCACAATTATCTCATCTGTATCTTCCCACATGGATATTTAAGGTAATGCTCTGTGAAATGAAAGCCCATAAAATAGTAAAACTCCACAAGAGACTCTCGTTTAGCATCGGTGCCTTTCTGAATTTCGCTTCGAATCATTCGAAATGGTCGACATTATTCCCTGGCATTCGTCCCAGACTCACATCTCTGGTCATGAACTTTAACTTTCCAGCATCTCGTGAACTGTATCTATCCCTTGGAAAGAGTACAGTTTCAGCCGCATCGCTCACGGCTCTACTGACGCAATCAAATGACCCTAGAGATCCATCGAATCGTGATGGATGTACGGCAAGTGCGGTCGGATTAATAGTTGGTGGCGAGCGAGAGCAACGCATTGCAGCCAACGACACGTACAAATTTGTGCTGAAAAATCGTAAAGGCTTCGTCCGTATCGCATTAAAGACGGGAGCATCACTTGTTCCAGCTATTTCATTCGGTGAAAATAATACTTTCGATTTGAATGGATGGCGATTCCGTTTCAACGGTCGCGTTCCCATTACTACTGTTGTCGGAGCACCGATTCGTGTGCAAAAAAATCCGCATCCGGACGATGATGAAGTCAACGAGGTTCATGAACTATTTTGTAAGGCGATCAGAGTATTGTTTGAAGAACACAAAGGGCATTACGTTGAGAATTCTGATAAAGTTCAGTTAGAATTGGTGTGACGGAAAGTGATTAGCATTGGCGAGAATCAGATTCAACAAACCAAAACTGAAGTCACTAAAAAATGGAACACTCATGCATGGAGTACTTGGGTGTTCTAATCAATAAATCTTAGGAGGCTTAGCGATAAATAAGATAAACGTTGTTGCCAATTTTTATTATCTAATGATGAATGTTGTGAATGTATATTTGTGATATAAAGCGCTTAATAAATTTTATATGCTTCTTACTGGCGGGCCTACTCAATAGGCCTAATAGGCCTCACTATTTTACAACGCAGATGAGATATTTCTCATCTCAGCTGAAACTTCGGGAGCATTTGTTGTGAAAATGGTTGTGAAAACGGTTGTGTTGACCTCAGAAAAAAAGCTGAAAATTACATTTTCTCGGGTGACATGTTGCCCTCGCTACGCTCTTCTGGATACAAACAACACCCTTAAAATGGAATTTCCAACTTTTATTCCCTCGGTGAACGAATGACTGTTTCCTATTTTTGTGTGTTAATTTCCTATGTGATTACCTCTTTGTCTTTGCTTTAAATTATATTGCTTCTCTAAATAACCATTTTTTAAGGCCAGATCATGGTCGTATACATCGCAAATGGTAACCATAACCTTACGGCCACTTGTACCTTTGCGATGTATAAGACCATAAACTGGCCTTAAAAACGAATATTTACAGAAGGAATACAATCAAGAGCATAGAGAGATAATATAGGAACATAGGATAACATAGAAATAGGAAATAGTTATTTGTTCACCGAGGGAATAAAAGTCGGTCGTATACATCGCAATGGTGTAAAGAGCCATGAACTGGCCTTTAACTCATAACAGGGCCGTTTAGACTTTCGTATTTTTAAGCCGTAAAAATTCCACATTCCCTATTTCAAACGCACTGTCAGTGCTGTGCTACTTCCCAATAAATATTATCTCTCCCAATCAAGCGCGCCGACGCGACTTTACGGTATTCGTCGTATGGGGTGCGTATAGAGACAAAACCATACGCTAAATAAATAACAAATATTATTTAGGAACCTAATGAGGTATTTTATACGAAAACCTTTGTCGTGATCGTATAGGACATTGCTCTAAACGATTTTGCTCGCACAACTGGAAAACTCTGTAAAAAGCCATTTAATACAAAATAGTACTCTATTTGGCAGTTGTCGACTATGATCACTTTTGCTTGAAGTGCGTTGCCGGTACGCGTGAATATCGTTATTCAAAACACGAAATCCTTTTGTTTATTACAAATAACGTATAACGTCGGGATGTTCGTACTACCAATGACGAAAATAATAACGTTATTCGGGACCCCTGCTTAGAACCGATCGTTTCAAAGCAAATATTTATTTCGTTTCGTTTTTTTTAAAACATTATTTGTTAGACATTAGGCTTTAAAATTATACTGCAGATGTGAGGTTAGCTTGATTTAGATCTAGCTGAAAAAATTCCAGTCTTGTGTTTCTTTTTATGTTACAACCAGGGTCTGACGCTGTCATAAATCGAATCCCAGAATTTTATTCTTTCATCTCGCGAGCCATCCATTGGCTTTAGACCGTCATTGGTAATTTCGATGCCAGCGTTACAGTTTACGGTGGGCATCGGCAATCTGGCAATATAAAATTTATTTCACTTAAGGCCAGGTTAAGGCGTTTACTATCGCAAATGTTTACATTGCGCTAGCAAGACGCCTTAACATGATCTAAAATAGAACGAAAACTGAAAAATGCATAATTCTGGGCCCTTCTAATCACTACAAACTTGAAACCATAACGGATTTATCATATTTATCGATGCAGAACGATGAAACCGGTATGTTTTCTGTCAAATTAGTTTCGTACAGATAAAATGGATTGTCAAATTCTGAAATATTTAGTTTACATACCGGCGCTAAACTCCTGTTAAGAATCGGCATGAAAACGAATCAGAAATTTTGATAGCTGTCCAGAGAACATCTCATACTGCACTTGGTATACAATTTTTTTGGTCAGTCTGGTGACCTGAGGCGTCATCTACCTCATTGCATGAAAATTTTCTCCTGTCACGTCATACATTTTATCTCAAAAATTCACATCGAAGTGCTGAACACTCACACTTTAAGAGGCATCGATGTTTACCTAAAATTGTTGCTTACATTTGGGTGTAGGTATTCCACATGTTTATGCAACAGGGTAAACTGATCTCATCATAAGAATACAATTTTGGTGGGCTACGTTTGTTTATTTCGTTTTTTTTGTTCCACACGTATCCCACCACATAGAAGTAGCGTTTTGTCTTTACGTTTCTTCATTTCCGACACTCTTTACGTTTCTTTTGTTGACAACATATAGAATAGGGTGTAGCGGTTTTTACAAAATGTCTTAGCTCTTTTAAGGCTCATCCGGAAATCCACTCAGCTGGTCCATCTGATCATTTTATGGAAGAAAAAAAAATTACAACTTTTAATTTTGTGCTGCCGCCAGATCGATTTTCGAAAATTTCGTCGTTTTCGGTCCACGTCACATATATCGATTTTTTACTTAGCTTAGAAAAAGTTTAAAATTAAAGGTTTCGTATTGTCAGAACCTGGGAATACATTCTAAGCTAAAAAATGTTTGATTTGAGGTAATCCCACTTTCGCCACCAATATTCCATGTACCAAAAACACAACTTTTTGTCAGGTAAATATCAAATGTAGGTGTCCCAAATCAAATCAGATGTTGTATTTGACTCACCGCGGTCCATTTAGCATATTTAAAGTTTAATTTACATTTTTGGACATTTTCATCAAATTTTGTGGCAAGATTAAAGTCTCAAAATCACCATCGGGGAACTTTGACAATCAGTCATGAACTCAAAAAATAATTTTTTAGACTTGATCATTTTTATAAAATAATCTGTGAACCCTGGAGATTAGATTACCATGTTGACTCAACTTTTTATGTACACTGAGCCCACCGTAAAAAATCGATATATGTGACATGGACCGAAAACGCCGAAATATTCGAAAATCGATCTGGCGGCAGCACAAAATTTAAGTTTGAAAATTTTTTTTCTTCCATAAAATGATCAGATGGACCAGCTGAGTGGATTTCCGGCTGAGCCTTAAAAGAACTAACACATTTTGTAAAAACCGCTACACCCTAGTAGAACGATGTGGAACAATAAAACTGTAGAATGCTAACCGATTGCAAACTTAAATTGAGTTGAGTTTATGACTAGCCATTTGTGGTTAATTGTTTCCTTGCCACTGTCGCCATGGCCTTACGAGATGTTGGCAAAAATATTTCTTTAAAACTTTTGAGGGATTATGAAATTGCATTGCACTGTCGTCTCTCAGATCGAAAGAGTGGCAGAAACCATTTCGCTAATTTATTTTCTTTTAAGAGCTAAGACATTCACGGTCGATATTGCGTTCTTATATTTGTGAAAAAGGATTCTGGTCGAGAGACATAGTCAAAAGTAAATTAAAATCCAGTATTTAAAAGACGCCTAAATGTATGCTGTTCAGCAATGGTGACTCGTAAGTTTTTATCTTACCCAGTTTTACAGTAATCCGTGAACATTTTCGGTACAAACTGAAAAGCTCTCAGCGTTTTTTTATTTATCGGATCAGTTGGATTTGCCAGAACATTCGCATATAGGTCTGAATACTTTTTCGACCTGTTTGTCAATCAAAAGTTACTTTAGAAGTCTTTACTATTTAGATATGGCGAAACTTACAAAAATAGATATAGCATGTCCTCGGCATGGGACATTCCAGGCAAATATTCGATGTTTGCTTGCAATTTGACGACATTCAGTTTCAAGTTTAAGTTGATTCTAGTGGGAGAGAAGTAGAACAGCCTTTGAGTCAGTTTCTGTCAAAGAGTGCTCATGGATCGCGATAACCAGTCAATATGAACTGATCTGTGGGTTATGCTGTCAAAAATTTATGAGACATTCAGAGTAAACCTAGTCCCATTTTAACGGACGACCTACAGATTTGTTAGAATTAACTGGTCAGAAATCGCTCTCAGTGAACGTGAACACGTCTGAGCGCAAAAGACTTTTGCAACCAGACAATTTGTCTCAGACAAATGGTAAGCAACGCTCCTCGGGCTGGAGTAAAGCGTGTTGAACGATTGACATTTTGGTTTTGGAACCAGCGTCGCTTATCATTTCTCTGCTTGCAACGGTAGCACACAGTAAATACGCTCACTGCTCATCAGAATTTTTCCAAAGATTTTTGTTTGAAAATATTTCTTCCATGGAGCACTTACACATAGCGAGATGTTCTTGCATACTTTGAATGCAATTCAAATGATTTATTGACCGGATGCACGAAATTCATGTCTGAGCTCATTTCGAAGTAATTAATGAAATTTTCTTCGTTTGGTTGTAAATCTTCTAATTTTTCGTGACCGAAATAGAAGGCGTAGATCTTCCTTACAGCATCTTGATATACCTGAGAACGTCAATTAGAAAATATTTAAAATATTGAAACATCAAAAATATGCGTTGAGAAAGGGTGCAGACTACAGTACGTCGGTGCCTTTAATAATGGCTGCGGGGCTATAATTTGTCCAAGAAAGTCTGTGCAAGTCCACACCTAGACACTTCGACAAAAAATATTTGTGAATAGCGTGAATAGTGTCACATCCGTGGCGCACGTTTTTCAGTTCATTCGATAACTCCCGTGAAGGTAAAATGATGACATTTTTCAAAATATAGACGTGATAACAGATGGCGTTGCGTCCGCTCGAACTTTCTACATCCGTCGTAGAGAAAATGTGACAGAAAAAAAAATAAAAACTGGTTCTCGGGCTAAGTTAGTTGCACTCAAAAAGAAAACAAAATGAACCACCATCTGCAATTGCCGATTTAACAGCTGTTGCTGATTCGGCACAAGCTTGTCGTTTAGTGAGGTATCTTTCACACCTTTCAACATTCACAATACTTATGTGACAGTTTATCTGTCAAATCGAATGACAGGGTGTCTCCCATATTATATGCGAGAGGCGTAACATGACAAAAACGCTAAGCGGAAGCAATTCCGTTACTAAGAAGTACAAAATCATACATAGAAAGCAATGACATCTGTTGATCGTGAAAATCGTTAATAGTCTTGAGTAAAATTTGAAATTTGGAAGCTACCCGCCAATCTGTATCGACGCGCCAACAGCATATGGCATATAGTGCAACACTCGACATCGAGTAGACTGTCAATTTTATCAATGAAAGTCTAGAACAGGTATGGTCGATCGGCGAATTCGTCTTAAACGCACTCACATTTTATGTCAAAATAATAGGAAAATGAGTGCGTTTAAGCACGAAAATCAAATTTTTATGTCCTCCGGGCGGACAATAGACCATAACTGTTTTACACTTTCATTGAATTTTATCAAAAGAGACAGATAGTGTTCCCTAAAGTTAGGTGGAGGTTGTTTAATGAAAATTAGTCACACAAACGCATTTGGTCACACAAAAAATTACCGAAGAATTCGGCGACAAAGTCAATCCCCTAAACGGTAACCCAATGTTGGAATAGTTATCTTTTAATGGCTCATACCAAAAGTACATAGGATAGGCGACCAATAGAGCCAAACTTTCCTGCAGAAGAAAGTTATTTTTGTTTTCAACACAAGTGATGGGCAATACTCACCAAACTAGTTGCACCAAACATTGATTCGACATCAACTTTGGTTGTTTCGTAGATGTCCAAAGGACGTCGGATCAAAAATGGGTCTTCTGCTATTGTTTCATCTGTTTTGTTTTGTAACATAAAAAAATGGAAAATAGAAGTTACCATGGAAATGATAGTCTCAATCTGGTGCCAGGTGAGAGTTTTCTTTTCAAATGATTGGAACTTTTGCTCCACACTTGAGTATTGAACATGCATTTCCCTTTGAACGTTTTTTTAAGCGAACAGTATGAGTCATCCTGTATTACTTGTAAAACATGTCACTAAATGTCAACATTTGAGGCAATAATATTAATTGCACGGAAAAGTTGTACAAACGAGTCAGAGAAGTGATAACATATGGCGTTGCTCACCATTAACGCAGCAGCAACCCCATCTGATATCATTTCTCTGCAACGTGCATGAACATACGCTCTCTTTGCTTAGAATACTCAAGTTTCATGTCAATGATATGACGTAAAGTTTTCTGGATCAAACAGTTCACAGTTCCCGTTATCATTTCTCTGCGCTGAATCAAAGTCTATAAACGCTGAAGGTAATGCAAATGCGCAATTACGCACGGATTCTACATTCAGATGAATTTAGTTTCGTTATGTTGTCTACATATTGAATTCGCTTCCGTCAAGTTGCCGCCTCAAAGTCTGGATCCGAAATTTCTCTGATCCACTTGCAGGGTTTGCACTACCTTCAGTATACTTAGGGTAGAATGGTCTTACGAACTTTCAATTACAACACCGAAGTATAGATGTATCAAGCCCCGTTCCAAAGACATGACAGGAGCGTTTTGCAAAATCAGATCGACAGGCGCATTCAACATGAATTCCAGTACATCTTGTCCGGTCGCTTGTGCATCCAATTTGAAAACGTCTTTGAACAATTCGACGTGATCGTTCGGCTCACAGAACGCGAACATTGAAAAGGCTGAACCGCTCATCGCAATCGCACGTTTCATAAATTTCCTAGATTTTTCGGACAGCAGGTGCAGATGCGTTGCGACTCCACCTGAGAAATTCGAATTAAGGTTTCAATATGAAAGCACATCAATCTTGTGGTTATGATCAACCGTCATCCCAGTGCATATCGCTTATAGAATGCATGTGTCGTGTGTAACAAATCTTACCGGCACTTTCACCAAAAACTGTTATCTTGCTCGGGTCACCACCAAAATATCTGATGTTCTGATGGATCCATTCAAGAGCCATTTGTTGATCCTTGAATCCCATATTGCCCGTATAACCCTTCACATCAAAGTTAGCAAAACCCCACGGTCCCAGGCGATAGTTGAACGTAACAAGTATTACATCGTTGTCGACAATAAAATCAGGTCCATAGAATCCATCGGTACCATCACCTTCCGTAAAGGCACCACCGTGTATGAAAAACATTACCGCCTTTTTAGCACAGAGTTGGTCATCACTTGTCACTGTTTTTAAGAAAGACAATAATTAAACAATCTTCGACGCACGATACGAAAGGATCAGAGCCTTTAACGACACCAGTTCACAGAGTTTACTGCTCGAGAGATGTGAACGAATTAGGACATTTACAGTGTACCACCTTCTGGACCTCACCTGTAGTGAAAACATTCAAGTAGAGGCAGTCCTCGCTCTGGGTGCTGTTTAGTGGGAACAATTGCGATTGATGGAGTACCAGACAGGAATTCCCATAGTCGATCGCTTGAAAGATTCCTGACCAAGGAGAAATCGGAACAGGAGGCTAAAGCGAACACGAGATGGGATTATGTTACCAGCAACAATCTAGTTAATTGTCGACCAGTGGAATAATTCGACGGTCAAGTCAGGAAGAACATCTTCAAGCTACAGATACTCTCACAACTTTGGTCAATAACAACTCGAGTCTAATGTCAACCAGCCATGTACCTTAAATCTCAAATCACCAACGGGTGGCTTTGCGTACGGTATGCCTCTGTACGCGATATACTCTGTATTCTTCAATAATGTGCGTAGCACGACGCCACGCACATAACCGCTATCCGTTTTAACCAGCAGATTGTCACAGTTCATCGTTGTCACTGTGGTACTTAACAGGAACAGCAAGAATGTTAATCGATCTCCTGGCAGCATTTTCTAGATGTAATTATTTTGAATGGCAAACCGTCAATTCACAGACTGTCTTGAAAGACGAGGTCGCATTTGCATTAAATACCAACATTTTTCCGCAAGAAATTTTTTGTTTGAATGGAGAACAAAGATTCTGCCGACTGTGTTCAAAAGAAAACAAAACGGAAAATAAATTGTTTGTCCAATTGGTTGTCTGAGTTCTACGTGTAAGAAATTGTATTGTGAGTACCCAAAAAGTGAGTATGGGGTGAATTGTGGGTATCTATGGAACTGAAAATAAGTGTCATTCCGATCAATGAAAGTATACTCGAACTTTATAGGTATGGTCGTCAAAATTTCATATAAACAAACTCACCTCTCAATGAAAATCATTGAAAGGTGAGTTTGTTTATATGAAATCGCTATTTCCTCCGGCTTATATCGACAGATTATACCTGGTCTGGAGTTGTCATAAGAAATGAATGTAAACAAAAGCAGAGCTTAGAAAGTACAAAGCTTATTTTAAATTCTATAACGCTGCCTTGATATAATCCACGCCATTAGTCGTATAAATTTATACGTCAGAGAGAGCTTTTTTTCTCCTTTGTTACGATCTGTCAGTTTTTCTATTTTGCGATTTAGTATGGAAATGAAAACTAAAATTGAGATATCTTTGCTGTTTTAAGTGGTTTTTCATATTTTTTGGACCAAAATGTTTTAAAATGTGTTTGGAATCGATTGACATTAACAAAATAATAAAATTGAAAAAAAATACTTTCACACAATCTGTTAATGTTAATCGATTCCAAACACATTTTAAAACATTTTGGTCTCTCATTTCGATTTGATTTCTAGCCACGTTCGAAGTGGAGATCTTAATATAATGGCCAGTTTTCAAAATATACATTTGATCGACATTATACTTGTTCTATCACACGACAATGCGGCCACTCATGTGTCAAAAGTAGTACCGTTAGCAAAAGGCCATTTAAAAATAGGATATCTTTCGGAAAAAGAACAGTAGAGACCGTAGCGATATCTATTGTTCTTTTTCTGAAGGAATTCCCATTTTTTCCGATTGGCAGCGGCATGTTTAATGTTGACGTTTTTTCTACAGCTGAATCATCGATAGGGTAGATAAGTAATGTCAAAGCAACTGTATGCGGAAAGATCTCATAGATGTATGAGTAACGTAACTTACGTTTTGAGAAAGCGCGCAAAATAATGTCATACAAATATTTGAAAATAATTGAAACTCTGCATTTCTCAATTTCCTTTTTCTCTTCGTTTTGTGTTGTGATTCGTATTTTTTGCACTTGTATGTGTGCTATATTTCCGAAATTTCGTTCTTCGTGTCTCATTATCTACAGTATATTATATCGATGAGCTGAATAGACTGTAATGATCAGCGCGAGAAAACCGAAGACTAGTTTTTATAACTTGCCTTGGGGTACTTGTCAAAAAATCTTCTTCTCTGTCATCATAACACTCTATATGCCGCTTTTTTAGTGTGTAGTATAAAGCTTCACGAAACGACCGTATTCAGCTATGAGAACAAGGATGTAGTTTTTGTAGTTTGCAGTGTAAGCTAGTACGACTAAACATGATTGTTCGATTTTGTATGCAAATAGGTCTGTTCCAAGGTTATTAGAGCTGTCAAAATGTCATCAATATTTAATTTGGTCCCCGCAGTCGTTTATCAATAATTCTATCTGTACTGTAAACATAAAAAAGTGTGTCAATTAATGTGAAACGAACTGGTAAATACACAGAGAACCGGTTTCCTCGGTTTCCTACACATTAAGCACCTATTATATTCAACAATCGTTTTTTTTTGGGTCTTAATAAATTCGAAGTGACTATTTGCACTTAAGTGCAAATAGTGTATAAAGAGACTATTCGCACTTAAGGGCAATTAGTGTTCTAATAGACTATTTGCACTTAAGTGCCAATAGTCTTCCTATACACTATTTGCACTGAAGTGCAAATAGTGTCTTAATGGACTATTTGCACTTATATGTTTTTGAGAAAATGAAAATATAAGTGGAAAGTAGTACTGTTTTTTCCTCGAAATGACGAAAGGCAGTCAACTTCCGTTATAATATAAGTGCAGTTTGAAACAGTTAGACGCACAAACTAATTTTTTTAATGAAATTTGAAAAAAAAACCTACAAAAACAAGTTCAGATTAGGTTTAATACGCCATCTAACGGTTAACGGTCGGCAACATAAGCTTATCAAACAGCTCGTAAACGGTTTGTTTCGAAATAACTATTTTGGAAATAGTCTTCTAATAACTTGATCGTCTGCTGAGAGTAGAAAGATTAGAGAAAATTAGTACAAACTTTAACATTTCAAATGTCTCACTGTCATTTTTTTCACAGAATGTCATTGAGAATTCGCAACGACACAATGAAATTCTCTGAAAATTTTGATAGTGAGACATTTGAAATGTTAAAGATTGTAGATTAACGCCGATATTAACCTTAATTTTCCTTATGCAAATAGCCACGAGCAAGAGTGTTCCATCGACAAAACTTGATTTTTGCTTCTACAAATGGTCAGAAAGAAGAGTTTTACATCGGCAACACTTGATTCTTACTTCTACCAACGCACTCCAAAACAGGCACGACAACACATTTAATATAAGAGGCCTACTCGACGCAGTAGTCAGAATTTTTCATATAAATTTAGTTTTTTATGTTGGTATAATACCACTGCGGGACCAAAATAAGAGGCTTTTTGACCGTTAAAAAAATCTGCTCTTGTGCTTGTTCTTGGAGTGCGTTGCTTCTACGAATGTCCAAAAAGAAGAGTCCAATTGAAAGACTAACTACTGTTCCGGAGTCCTGAGGTCATTTGCTATACGCTAACACTTTATTTGACTAAAATCCTCCGAGAAAAATTTGATAATTTTTCTCTTGATATTACTAACATTGGATCTGATATATTCGTGACATATCGAAGCGTTTTCTATTGATAAGGTAAAACAATAGTAGACGATAAAGAATGACTGCCATAGTACCGTTCCAGATGCTGTTCCAGCTGTAGAGCCCTCAGAAAGAAGAAAAAAATCTGCATTTTGGCACCAACTTTTTTTCTAGCACTTCTGTGGGCTTGCAGCACAAAAGTACTGGGCTCATTTATGTGTGGAACGATAGTGGGTGAGGCCAGATACAACACCCCATACTTAGTTCCGTGGAACAACGAAGCTGCAGAGAAGCAGTACTCTCCGAACATTCACTATATTTTAAGTCATAGCTCTCGTGGATCAACTAGCACCAAGCAGTGCGTATACTCTATCTGTAGGTCTTTCCAAGGCCGACAATCGTACAACATTACAACAATTTAAAATAATTTTTTCTTGAGTTATTGCCGAAAAACTGTTTTCGGTACTCTCTGACATGTGATCACTTTTGAACACTTTTCACAGAAAACAAATTTTTTTTAGAAAAAGTGAAAGATACGTGTTTCCTAGAATTGAAAGACGAATCCAACGAGCTATCACTCATTAAAATCGGAGTCGGCTTGTTCCCCAATCACCTGAAGTCTTGGCGATATGACTCTTAAGAGTCATATCGCCAAAACTTCAGGTGATTTTCTTAACTTTGAGAACAAGTGGTCTTCGATGAGTGATAGCTCGTTGGATTCGACTTTCAATTCTAGGAAACACGTATCTTTCACTTTTTCGAGAAAAAAAATTATATTCTGTGAAAAGCGCTCAAAAGTAGAGACATGTCAGAGGGTACCGAAAACAGTTTTTTGGCAATAACTCAAGAAAAAATTATTTTAGATTGTTGTAATGTTGTTGTACTAATGTCGGCCTTGAAAAGACCTTCAGGTAGAGTATACGCACTGGCTGGTGCGAGTACATCCACGAGAGTTATTTTTAATAATATAGTGAATCTTCGGAGAGTCCGCCTTCCCTGCAGCTTCGACGTTCCACGGAACTGAGTATGGGGTGTTGTAGCTGGCCTCACCCACTATCGTTCCACATATAAATGAACCCAGTACTTTTGTGTTGCTAGCCTACAGAAGTCTTGGAAAAAACGTTGGTGCCAAAATCCTTCTTTCTGGAGGCTCCACAGCTGGAACAGCATCTGGAACGGTACTAAAGCAGTCATTTTTTGTCGTCTACTATTCTTTTACCTTATCAATAAAAAGGCGCTTCGCTATGTCGCGAATATATGTCGTTAAAACAGATCCAAAGTTAGCAATATCAAGAGAAAAAATGTTAAATTTTTCTCGGATGATTTTAGTCAAATAAAGTGTTAGCGTATAGCAAATGACCTCAGGACTCCGGAAAAGTAATTAGTTTCTCAATTGGACCAACATTTGCTACGCGACAGGAGTTTGGAAAAACGACATGATCAAGTGGGACGACACTCTTAGTCATCAAATTGACTATTTCATTTGAAAAATACCATTTTGTTACGGACTGACAGCAAAAAATATTGCGATTGTAAAATAACTGTCTTCAATATGGCATACTCCACCCCCTCCCACCACTCATATTGATACATTGAAATACACACACCACATCAAAAAAATCTAAGCAATGAAAAAAGAAATTTTTTTCCAATTTTTTAACGTTTTCTTGAAGAATTCGGAAAATAAAAGGACCCGTGTTTTTGTCTTTTTTGATTCTAGCAATAGTGCTCTCTAAAGGACACTTTATACTTCCCATGTAGATGACGATTACAACAACAATTTGTATGGCGGGTGTGATCGGGTGCGAAAAATTTTTCACCTTCAAAGTGATAATTTTTGGAATTTTGTCTTTTTCGAGAGAAGAAAAAACACGGGTCCCTTTATTTTTCAAGAAAATCAACTAAAAAGTATATGCGGTACCTCAATGGAGAGAATCGTAAGGATACGTACTTTTCGGTCATGTGACATTTGAAGGAACTTTCAAATTGTTGAAATTGAAAATTAAGAAGTTTATTTCTTCCCATACTTTAATTGAAGTTAATTATAATGTTCACTATTTGCACACAAAGACTATTTGCCCTTACACAGGTTAGCAGTCGCTATGTAACACGATTTTGCGCAGCGCAAAATCGTGTTACATAGCGACTGCTAACCTGTGTAAGGGCAAATAGTCTTTGTGCTAATTTAACTTAAGTGCAAATAGTGTATTAGAAGACTAATTGCACTTAAGTGCAAATAGCGTATAAGACTAATTGCACTTAAGTGCAAATAGTGTATAAGAAGACTATTTGCACTTAAGGGCAAATAGCACGCGCCTAATAAATTTAAGAATTTGCAAAGATTGAACGAGACACAATCATCGAAATGACTAAGATGAGTGTAGACAACAGACCAAAATACAATGTTACCACTCACCGAGTTATTTAAACAGGTATATCATATCCTTGATTTAGTATAACGCCGAAAGTCGTTGCAGGTGTATATAGTTCTTGAGTAGGAAAACGAATTGATATTAGAAACTATTAACTCTCTAAGCTATTCAACGGTATAAAATATTCGTGGCTTTGCTTTCCAAACACAAATAGTGGTTGAAATTAATGAAAAAGTACGTTCTACATGCAGAGACTTATAATAAAGGTTTTTATTCTGTAGAAATAAAAAAATTAAAATTGCGGGTCGTTGGTCCTACTTGGTCCTACGCGAGCGACTCGATTTAGTTATTTTTTTTTTGTAAAGACTGTGTTATCGCACGACCAACGACGTGTAAAGAAGTATTTTGTACACAGAAGAATTAATCGTTAATTATAACGATCAAATTCAATTTCAAGGTTATACGATCTCTTCGCATTGAGTGTAGAATTTGGATATCGAAGGTGACTAACCTAAATATGCAATTCCTTTTTTTTTTGAATCAATAACTACTTATTTGTGTGATTTTTTCAACTAAGTATACGTTTTGCCTCACGTTGCAGCAGGATATTGCGCATGTCTGCAAACATTCACGTGTAATTAATATTTTTTCAGGTGTGCAGTGTGATTAACCTTATTAACCTTCACTCAGAATGCATTGACAAAATGACGGAATTTGTTTTTGTTTGTTGATATTTTCGTTTTGCGGAGAAAAAGGGTTAATCACATCTCACACACAGACACAAATAGGAAATTCCAATTCGAGCGACAACGATTGGAATACAAAAAATATTACGCTTTTGTGAAGTTGCACTTGTAGGGTTAACAATTATTTGTCCCTAAAATGTTCAAAGTGAACTAGGTTCTATTAAAGCACTAAAACGTCAACAACTTCAACTGTTTTTCTTTCGTGTTTTTGTACATCGTTATTTTAAAACCATTTTTGCAGTGAATAAAATAGTAATTTTCATTACACCAACTACGAAAGTTGTAATTTTCGCTTCCCGAATGAGATGCGAAAGTATAAAAATTCAACTCTCAGTTAGCCACGACATCACAAGAGGTGCGAAAATACTTTCGCCTCCAAACAGAGGAGCGAAAGTACTTTCGCCCCTCAAACGAGGATGCGAAAGTAAATGACAGCAACAACATGTGTTCCGTCTGGTGTCGTTGTGATCACTGTGATTGTTGTGATAGAAAAGAACGTTGCCAATAATTTATACATTTTTCTTTTACCAGGGGGCTGCCGCCCCCTGGACCCCCGCATATTTCAACTTATTTCGGTAAATTTCATCAGTAACATTATAAGGAAGCTCAAATTACAATTTTCGTAGTTGTTGTAATGAAAAGTTGTGTGGATCACATGGCACGACGTAAAAAAATTCAACCTGTGCGATTGCCGCCCTGGCCTTCGGCCACGGGCTGCAAACTTCGCACACGGTTGAATTTTTTTACTTTCGTCCCTTGTGATCCAAATAACCATTTTGAGAATTCACGCAGTAAGTGCGGTCGAAATTCAAAATCTTTCTCACACAAGTCTTTCTAACACAGCGTCATTTTCAAGGAAGTGGCGTTGAGATGTATTTTTCGGTTCACTTTTTTATCGACTCGTTCACTTGAAATTCAAATTTTAGGCACACTTACGGTATGATTAAAGAACAAAATTAAAAAAAAAACTTTTACATTTGACAAATTGAACTAAAGTGAGGTTCCAAGGTCATACGAATAGTCAAATTTCATCGATAGAGACATAACCTCATCAACATCTGTATCCAAAATCGCATAGGTTACGTTGCTGATGATGAAATCGTGGCCGGTCGTGTTGTCAAAGTTCGGGTTTATAGTTATTTTTAACTGTTTACACGAATTTGCACTGGTCGAACGAGCACGATTTCATCCACATCGATCGGTTTTATACAAATGTTGATGAGGTTATGTCTTTAATTTGACAATTGGCCTTTTTTTAAATTGGATTTTTTTTTGCATTTAAGACTCGATTAGAAATAAAATTGACATTTGAGAATGGTTTCGTTGGCAAAAGTTGGTCAAGGTCAGAGTATGCAAACGACGGATAGAGTGGAAGGTACTTATATCTCAATTCCACAATTTTACGCTAGTAGGAGTGTATTCATAACTGGAGGCACCGGTTTTATGGGAAAGGTAAATGAAAAGTAAATATTGTGAAAAGAACCATGACAGATGACCGGACGACATAGACTACTTAGAAAATGCAAGTGTTCACGGTATAAATGTACTGTGTTTTAGTTGATTTTAACAACCCTTTCAGATCTTGGTAGAAAAACTGCTGCGATCGTGTCCAGAAATCGAAAATATTTATTTGTTGATGAGGCCAAAGCGTGGTCAAGACGTTTCGTCTAGATTAAATGATTTACTTAATTCGAATGTGAGTGTCTTCTCAAATTCACGTCATGAAGGGCGCCAAAAATTTAAATATTTACAACTGACAGTTGAACAAAATAAAAACTAACTGTGGATTTACATAGCAACGTAAAAGTGACAGATGCAATGTTTTTTAAATACTGCAACCCGAAATTTCATTCATAAAATTAAAATTATGAATGAAATTTCGAGTTGCCGTATGAGAAAATTTTTGCATCTGTCACTTTTACGTTGCTATGTAAATCCACAGTAACTGACCAAACAGATAGCAATGTAAATGTGACAGATGCGAAATTTTTCTAATGTGGCAGCCCGAAAATTCATTCATAAATTTCAATTTATGAATGAAATTTGGAGTTGCCGTATCAGAAATATTATGCATCTGTCACTTTTGCATCGCTATGTAAATCAAGAGTAAGCGTCAAAATGACCCACTATGCAGTATGTTTTGGAATATAAGACGCACTTATGGCGTGAATTGAAAATTTTTGAACTGACGTCAAACTGACGCAACTGAAGTTTTGTATATTGTTCTTTCATTAGATCTACGATACGATCCGAAGAGAGAAATTGGACGATTTGAAAAAGGTTCATAAAAATTACGCATGATTTACCGAACAAATCTAATCAAAAACGTATGGCGCAGAACACGGTACAATTGCCTCAATTAAACAGGGGCGAGCCGAATTTAAAACACTTTATTTATTTTAAATTGTACCAAATAAACATTTATTACCGACCGGTTTCGTCAGCTAAGCTAACATCATCAGAGCAGAGCCCCTGTTTAATTGAAAAAGGTTGTTCCGATTCGTGGCGATGTAACACTTATGCAGCTGGGTATATCCGAAAGTGATCAAGAACTACTTTGCCGAAATGTATCGGTCGTATATCACTTAGCCGCAACAATTAAATTTGATGAGAAACTGGAGCTGGCGGCTAAAATAAATATGTTGGGCACAAGGAGCTTATTGGAATTATGTCGTCGAATGACGCATTTGGATGTAATTATTCGTGGCTTCAACGAAGCACATTTGCAGCATAATAATCACTCATATTCATAGGCTTTAGTGCATGTATCGACTGCATTTTGCAATTGTGATCGAAGCGAAATTCAAGAAATTGTCTATCCGCCACCATATGATCCAGCCGATATTATCAATTTGGTCAGATGGTTGCCTGAAGATATTTTAGAAAAAGTGAGTGAGTGAAACAAAACTATAATAACAGAAATCTGCACAAAATCTTAAAGTATAGTTTCCAATTAAAAAGAGCACTCCGTTTAGCCTCCGTCTACATGACAGTTGTAAAATAGAACAAAAGAACTGTCACGTAAACGAAGTAAAAAATTGAAATAAATTCAATTTCCACTCCGTTTGCGTGACAGTTCTTTTGTTCTACTTTACAACTGTCATGTAGACGGAGGCTAAACGAAGTGCTCTTTTTAAGTGGAAACTATACTTAACGCTACCAAATTCACAATAAATACTTTAGCAAAAACTGGACGTCAATCGCTGTGAAAAATGCTCGATGTAATTTGTTGAATTAATCTAAGTCAACCTGTAAAGTCAAATGCTTAGTGAAGTTCTTCTAGAACCTTATATTTTCAGTGTATAAAAGTGATAGATAGAAGACGGACGTGTCGTCTTAAATAGGTTTTCTATCATCAGTTTCACTCGTTGTGGACGAACTAGTTTCAGACTAGACGTTTTAAAGCTCTAAATTACCTTTCATAAGTGATAAATAAACGAATTTGTAGTAAAAACGATCCGGATTTCCTTTGTGAAAGAAATTGCTACAGAAACTAGTCACGAGTCGCAATTCGTTTTCAACAATCGCGTCAATTCTCATTAATTTAAGAATTCGTAACTTGACAGTTGTAACCTTAAAAGTTACGAATCGGATGGACCACTCTTAGCATTAAGGTGATCACGGTCAAGTTACGAATTCTTAAATTCATGAGAATTGACGAGCTGGAGTGCGTTCTATTAAAAGCAACTAAGTTAATAGGGGAAGTCCCATAATATTGAAGTTGGTTGCGAAATGTTTTTATCTATAGACACTGTTATGATCAGAGCGAGAAGTCAGCTGCACCGGGATTTCCACAAATTCCAAATAGAAGTCTAAGTAAAGTTCAAAATGTCGTATGTGTTAGTTATGGCCCTTTAGGTTATAGTGTCATTTACGCCATAAAATATTGACTTAAATATGTACTATTACCATTTTCAATGTACGAACACTTTCTGAGAACAAGTTGAAATTATGTACTGATCTTTATGGCTAATTCCATGGCAACCTATGTAATGTGGACAATAACTTTTACTTTTTTGCTGGAATGGCTCATATACGGGAATAGGTGACATTCATAAATTTTGGCTTCACCCTTTTTACTAACGTAAATTTAGCCTATTTATGCCGATGAGTAAACATAACATTTCGATCACAGATGACACCACTGTTGATTGGTAAACGTCCAAACACATACACATTCACTAAGGCGCTAACTGAACAGATGATACTGAAAGAAGCCGGAAGTTTGCCAGTCGCTATTGTTCGGCCATCAATAGGTGGGTTAAAGAAAATTAGAGTCAGCCAAATTTATACCGTTACCAGCTGATCCACGTGTTTGTAAGGGTGTAAGTGACAAAAGAAAAAGAAGAAATCCTTTTATGTAAACGTTTGACAGTTAACGCAATAGTTATTTACGTCACGGCAGAGTAAAATAAACCAGGCAGGAGCGGTTCATTTTCGAAACGTCAAATAAGGGACCTAATACACGGGATGAAAATGAACTCAAATGAACACTGACATAAATTGAAAAATTTTATTCGCAAAATATCAAGGGCTACTGGATTATTCAGGTCCCTAGTCAAACAAGCGCTCCTGCCTGGTTAACTTTACTCTTTCGTGTTTACGTATATGTCACTTCGTTCGGGCTAAAAGTCGGGAAATTGTCTAAAATATACTTTTCATGGTGAGGGCTTAAATTTCGAGAAAAATTCCGCAATTTATGCCCAAGACATGAAAAAGTTCTTGACTTGACTTGACTTGACTTGAGTAACCAAAACGTGCTCCTGTGAGCGATCCCATGAGAACATTGGACGTGAGGATTTTGGTTTGATTGTGAGTCAGACCCTAATCCCCCCTTTTCGTTCTCCTTGATTACATTCAAAGCACACATTAGTATGTCTCCACTCTCCCCGTTCAACTTTCACCTTTCGAACTTAATGTGTGTTCTGAATGCTATCAGTGTAGGGCACACCACTCTGGTTTACTATTTTCTTATATACCACAGAGTACTTTCTGTGGTAACTAACTCAACCACCGTCGCTCGATCTATGTGGTCGGACTAGCTACTAAATTTGTGAATGTGCAAAGTTACAATACAATGTGGAATAATATAATGCCACAAGGAGAAAAACAATTACCTGATAACAAGCCGTTTACATTTTACCTGATACCACACTACTTACAGGCTTTTCTTCATTTTCCGCACATTTCATTCATGCTTGCCAGCACTTTCAAGCTTAAGTGATTTGGCCAGATACGGATCTACATGCACGAAATTAGCGTAGACCCGTAATTACCATTGTTATAACAATTGTCGGCAGTGGGGAGATGAACCAACCGCCTGAGCTTTTTCAGTACTCTGCAATATTTCAACATATTTGACTTCTATCATCCTCCTACTTGCAATCTTTTCCTAGATTATTCGCGAAACTTCATCCTTCAATTGTACACTCTCTTCTTCGAACCGGGAATAAACGTAGGATGGGTGTGATAGTTTTTGCAGTCTCTCGTATGCAAGGTTCTTTGGTGTGAGTTTCAAGATCACATTCATTCATGGCAGTGACTTCGTCATTTATCGTGTGTACTGTGTACGTTTCAATTCAGCTATTTGTATCCTCAGTGCGGAAACATCCATTGGCTCATCAATATGTTACATATAAAATAGAGAAAGAGGGAAATATAGTGAGAGAGAAAATTGAGAAATTCAACCGCTAATCTGGTTTCTCAGGTTCTTTGGTCAGATATCCCGGAATTCGGTCCAAATGCGGTCCCGCAATAAGGTGACAATTCTTTTATTACTGTTCATAAAGCACTCCTTTGCGAGTTATACCGGTTGTCTTATAAAATCATTCAGAATGAAAGAATTCAACCAAAGTTACGAAAGGTAACTCAAAGGAGTTTTTCGGTCCCACAGAATTTCTCCTCTCACGAAATGTAACTCGAAGGTGTTCCCGTTCGGCCCTAGCGCTCTTCTTCCCTCACTAAAGGCTACACAAAACAAAGGCGTCTCGCTCGACACCAGGGAATTCCTCCTTTTACAAAGCGTAACGCAGCGACATCAGTCATAGAGAGAAGACACATAAGGTCATAAAACCATTGAACCTGTGTACACACCCGTTGATGTGCAGACGGGCACACTCGTCGCATTACCTCTGTTTAACCAGCTTTATACCTCTACTTTCATTCATTTTGTCGATTTTGCGGGCACTGTCCTCCTAAGATTGTCGATGGATTTTAAATTCGGAACTCGCATCAGGACACTTGTTTGAAAATTCCTAATGTAGGACATTGCTAAGCCATGCTAGAGTCTGGAACATTGTTGAGCCATAAGATTATAAACAGTCTGATGCCATGGAATATTCTGTCGTCAAACAGATTGGTAAATCCAAGCTCTCTAGTATAAATTACACCTCCATTTCACAAACAATCAACGCGCGTATCCGTATAACATACTTTCGAAACGTTTAAACTCGTTTATTAAAGGAAATTCAATTATTCGTAAAAAATTTAAAATTATTTTCACGGAGCAAAAAATTTTGCGACCATTCGCATTCACCGCCTACTCAAAACTCCAAGTTATTTAGTTATTTACGTCACGGCAGAGTAAAATAAACCAGGCAGGAGCGGTTCATTTTCGAAACGTCAAATAAGGGACCTAATACACGGGATGAAAATGAACTCAAATGAACACTGACATAAATTGAAAAATTTTATTCGCAAAATATCAAGGGCTACTGGATTATTCAGGTCCCTAGTCAAACAAGCGCTCCTGCCTGGTTAACTTTACTCTTTCGTGTTTACGTATATGTCACTTCGTTCGGGCTAAAAGTCGGGAAATTGTCTAAAATATACTTTTCATGGTGAGGGCTTAAATTTCGAGAAAAATTCCGCAATTTATGCCCAAGACATGAAAAAGTTCTTTATTCAAACTCAATTCCCCCTTGCAGAGTGATTTTTTGAGTGGCCCAGCTGGTAGAAAACCTCGATACAAATTTGGCTGAATTTAATTGTATTTTCATAAGTTTTTCAATAATTTGTGATTGCAGTTGTTGCTTGCTATAAAGAGCCTACACCTGGTTGGTTGGACTGTTTCAGCGGACCAACTTACTTACTGGCAGCTATAGGCAACGGTGTACTTCGTACAGTTATGCTGGAAAACGACTTTCTATGCGACATGGTTCCAGTTGATTTTGTCAGCAATATGATGATAACAATATCCTGGCGAACAGCGACTGCTAAACCTCGCCGTATTATCGTGTACAATTGTGTAAATAGCAACCGACAACCGATAACGTGGTCCCAATTTGTAAATAATTCTTTAACGCATATCATTCGACATCCGCTGGAAGGTGTTATTTGGTATCCAACCGCTATATTGCATACGAATCGATTAAAGCATACGATTCTGCATTATTTGGTACATTATCTACCAGCATATGTTCTTGACCTTGTATCATGGTCAGTGGGTAAAAGACAAATGTAATGCAAACCGTAAAACCTTGTTGAAATGTTCGGCGAAATGATTTGTGTGTTGTTTTGTTGGCAGTATGGTCAAAACTCAAAACCGGTTAACTGAAGCAGCTGAAATCGGAAGGTACTTCGTAACGAATCAATGGTACTTCACTGATGACAATATGCGCGAATTGTTGACTTTTATGAGCTCCAGCGATCGAAATACCTTTCAATTCGATGTTACGCAAATCAACTGGAATTCTTTCTATGAACCATTTGCAGTGGGACTAAGAACATTCGTGTTCAAGCAAAATCCGAAATCATTGCCAAACAGTAGAAAGAGAATGACAAGGTACGTGAACCAGTGCAGAAAAAAGCAAGAGTTAACTTTGGGGAGGTTACGCAATCTGTATCTTCGTGATCTCCCCAAAGTTTACAGCCTTGGAAAAATGACCATAGTGAGGCACACATCATACTAACGGCACAGTATGATTTTTCTTTTGCTTTGCAACATATACTCGATAGATAGCATGGTGGTGCTGTCGACCAAAGGAAACCACAAAAATATTTGGCAAACCAGACATATTGAAACGATGACAGCGCCACCTTGACATCTCCCGAGTCCCGAGTTCTTTGGCATTAACAGCAAAACGAATCTTGTTAGCTGGCATCACTGACATGTCCTTACGTACATTTAGCTCAGTGATGCCAGCCTTTCAAATAACTTCTTACCTTCATACGATTCGTGTTGCATTATAGTTATTTATGAAACAAGGATCGTATGAAGGTGCGTCATCAAGTTCGGTGTATCAACCGCGCATCTGATCCCCCTACAGCAAATCGGTCATCTGTCACTTCACACCAACTATATTTTCATGGACAATGCAATCGAAAACATGTTTTGTAAACGATTTTCTATTTCAATTTTAAAACTTGCCGGCAGTGCCATCGCTGATATTGAATGACAATGACAAAATTTCTCTTTTCAGATTATATCTGTTGCACCAAACGTCCAAATTTCTGTTAGCTTCATGCACAATCATATCCGTGTGGAGATCCTTTGTATATTTACGCGGCGCTTTCCGTTGAGTCATTCAAAAAATACGATACGCAACACTCAGCACGCATCTTTATTCAAATTCTAATTATAAAGTGTAGAGGAACAATACAGCGAATTTTGAAGCATTACTGAATCAAGTGAATAAAACGATTTATGAAGAAATGGCAAGCATTTTCATTGAACCAGTGTGAGCAACTACACATATGGTTTTACCCTGAAAACTACAACAGCACCCTATTCAGCTAAAGAAAAGAAGGTGAAAACGTCAAGATCGAGCAAGTAATGTTTCTTCCCCAAATAAAACAGTGACGACCGACTTTGAATTGCTGATTGATTTTGATGCTTCGTGTCACACGTTGAATGACGTCACAGTTCCAGGCGTCCCACTTGTCCGAAATGTCCGAAATTTTACACATTTGTCCGAAATTGTCCGAAATGTCCGAAATTTTCTTCAAGATCTGACCGGATTGAAACTTATAAAAGACTCTACAAAAAAAAATCGCCTGCGGCGCGCTTGATACATTTTTCAATTATAATTTCCGTGTATCAATTCTTTGTCTTAAAATTTATATCAACATAGATGATCAGTCAACAACAGTCATTCGCTAATTAAATAAGTGTTTTACTAAAAACGATTTTAATTTGATTAAATCGTTACTGAATTTGTTAACTTAAACTACTTTCATTTCACTCGTCACAATCCGAGCCTCCACATAGATATTTTAATAATCGATGAGATAGACACGCTCTCCTGGTTTATTCAGGATAACTTTAACTTCTGAAGGCAGTCAAATTCAAAAAACTCTGCATCCCATATTGACAAATTTTTCGGTTGGTTCGGGAACATAGAAAATACCATAAGGAATATGCTTGAGGTGTCTCAATGGAAGTTGCAACGTCCTTAGGATTTTTATATTTAACAAGGAAAATTTACAAATTCCCTCAAGGTTCAATGGGCTCCAAAACCCAAAAAAACCAAGAAATTTTTTTCTTGGTATTTCGAAAGTCTACTGTTACTGTAGGGTAATTAAGTACATAAAGTGGTCGCAAAGTGACGTACTGATGTCAAAAATAGATTTATGAATGTGGCAGTACCGTTTTTGAACACTGGCGTATCGAACTTCGAAAAGTAAAAATACGACTGATGTTTTGAAGGTCGACGTATTAGGCATCAAGCACAAATTTGAAGTGGGAACAAGCGAACAATAGTACATTACTATACCAGTGTATAGTATTGCGTTTTATTTTACGAGCGGGGGAAAGGGTTTTCACTAGTGAGAGAAAGGCTACATTTCCTCACTAGTAAAGTAAAATACATTTACTTTACTAGTGAGGTAATGTGGCCTTTCTCTCACTAGTGAAGACCCTTTCCCTCGCTCGTAAAGTAAAACGCCATACTTTATACGTGAAATAATTTGATATCTCGTATCACGATGAGTAAAAGTATCTCGGGCTGAAGCCCTCGGATATTTTTGCTCATCTGGATACGAGATATCAGATTACTTCACTAGTATAGTAATGTACTATTCTAAGCATTAGTACAAAATTTTTGGAATTGAAGTTGAGGTTCTCGTCTGCGGTAAAAAAGTATGTTGCGTGGAAGTTCAACTAGTTTTATATGAATAAAACCGTTCTAAAACTTTTTCTTTCTTTTTTAAATATTTTCAGCCAGGTTTCAGTTAATCCTCAAATTTAACAATACTTTTAGTAAAACATTTTTCAAGTCATATATACTCCAAACAAATTTTTGAGCTTAGAATTTGTCACTAAATTCTGCTGATATAAAACGTTGAAATTTGGTGAGGGAATGATTTTAAATGTCTCACAGACTATTCCTATTGCGATTCTTTAGTGAAAACTGGAAAACATTTGTCCGAAATTTTTTCAGGAAATGTCCGAAATTTTATACAAATTGTCCGAAATGTCCGAAATTCGGACAGGGCAAAATTTAGTGGGATGTCTGCAGTTCTCCGTTTTGAAACGTCAACTATTGTTTCGTTTGAATTTGTATTGTTTTTAATTTCAAGTTGTCATGTAAACGTCACGTAAACGGAGGCAAAACAGACGACTGTGAATTCAGACTTATGCTCCCGTGGATGCAAACCAATATTGATAATGACGATAATGACTCATTGCGCACTTTGTAACATATTCGAGTGATGAGAGTGAATGTTTGAAATTTTCGCGCCACGATTTGAATTCTTATTGACCCAGTAGCAATACCGTTACCATATCGTAGATATTTGACAGTTCACTACACAGCTCGGCGCGGGAGATGTATACGCATACATATACACGACATTCCTATACACTCAATACGATGCATCAAAGCGTTGCATACAAATAATAAATATCCATTGCCTGTTTGTCAGTCGACGGTTCAGTTGTCAAATTTATTATTACAAAAATTACATTTTTCGTGCAAGGCGGGAATCTATTTATTTTCGTTTCGTAGGTAAGTGTTTATGGTCCCATCCGAATGAATTCGATGTGGTTGTGAACGGTTGTGGCTGCAGCCCTTAAAGTTTGAATTTGTAAGCGGCACAAAATTAATACAAAATCCAAGGCCCGCGGCATAACCTCATTTTATTGGCAACAGAACGCACTTTCATTCGTTTCTGCCAAAAACCAATCGAATTCCATTGATAACGCGCGGAAAAATCTAAATTTTCCATTTGCCAGGCAACATCACCAAACTGTTAAATGGTTCGAGTGAAGAGACCGCTGCCAAAGGATGAAATTGACGAACCTGCGGCCAAAACATCAAAACTTCAATCTGCTCGACGTAAGTGTAAGCGTGCACCATTTCTGTCGATAAACGAATGTTCCAATTTGAAAATCCATTTTCCTGCACAGCGTCCGGTATTGAGGTACCGAAACGACTAACAATCATCGGCAATCTGTTGAGCTGCGGCCAAAACGAAGTCGGACAACTGGGACTCGGTGAAGACGTACCCGAAAAGACAAGACCGGCCCTCGTACCAAATGTGTCAAATGTGGTCGACCTGAAGGCTGGCGGAATGCACAGTCTGTATTTGACCGACGACGGTAAGATTTACTCGTTCGGCTGTAACGACGAAGGTGCTCTGGGCCGAGACACATCCGTCGAAGGTTCCGAACACACACCCAGCCCTGTCGATTTGCCTGCGCCATGTGTCAAAATAAGCGCCGGAGATTCACATTCGGGATGCTTGTTGGACGATGGCAGAGCGTTTGCTTGGGGATCGTTTCGTGACTCGCACGGTAACATGGGCTTGACATTGGACGGAAACAAACGTTTTCCAATCGAAATTGTGCCGAGCGTTAAATTCGTTGACATTGACTCCGGGGCCGATCATCTGGTGTTGCTCTCGAATGATGGTCGAGTGTATACGGTCGGCTGTGCGGAACAAGGCCAATTGGGTCGGGTGTCGGCACGGTCTTCGTCTGGGGAAAGTAGACGTGGAAAGAGACAGTTACTCGTACCGGAAATGGTCAATTTGAAGCGATTGAAGGCTGATGCTATCTTTGCGACTACATACTGGTCAGTTGTGTGATTATCGAAGTGCTGGCTGAACAAACTGTAACACGAAACTGTCGGTTCTCATTTCAGTACATTCATACGGGTGCAAAATGGATCGGCCGAGAACATACTCGCCTTCGGATTGAACAACTACTGGCAACTTGGACTACCGAAAACGGACGCACCACTCTTTACTCCACGGCCCACGAAATTCACCAACGTTAAGTCGATCGTCGGTAAGTTGACGATGGCAGCGTCGCATTCTCGGAACCAGTTGTCCAATTTTTGCTCTTGATTTCAGGTGGCCAACATCACACGTTAGTTCTGACGAACGACAACAAATGTTGGGCAATTGGACGGAAAGAGTACGGCAGATTGGGCATTGGCGAGGTGGAAAATGACGTGGATGCACTGGTTCCCATCGAGACATTGAACAACGAGAAGGTGATTCAGTTGGCGTGCGGTGAATCGTGTTCGTTTGCAGTGACCGAAAATGGCAAAGTGTTCGCATGGGGCTTCGGATCGAACAATCAATTGGGAACCGGATCGGACGAGGACGCATTGGTGCCGACATTGTTAACAGGTATGGGTGGATCGGTTTGTCGTTGCGATTGTTGTGCAAAAACGAAAGGAAAAAATTCGTTTTTTTTAACAGGACAACAGGTCAAGGATAAGCAAGTCATTGCCGTGGCCAGTGGTGGTCAACATACGCTATTTGTTGTAAAAGCTGATTCGACGAAAAATGGGGAACCGAACAAGCAGAATGGTGGACCGAAAGTTGCAGCCGCTGATACAACGTCAAAGAAGAAGAAATAGAATTCCCACACACTGGTCGTCACACTCTGGAAATTTGTTATTTTTTTTGAAAATATTTGTAATTTGAGCTGCACTGTCGCTAGAAATAAATTTCGTTTTTGAATCAAATAAAATTCAGTTCGGTCGGTTTGTTGTCATTAAATTGAAATTTTCGGGGTTTTCCTTTTTTGTCAAATGATTGAGCGCAGAGTACGCGCCAAATTGTAGTCGTAGACGGAGTCATTCACAACGATTTAAAAGCAAAGGATGTCCTAGTGTACATCTCAGTCCGATTACATCGTGCAGAAAGTGGATTGGCTTCAAATTGAAGAAACTGATGATATGAGGACAATGGAAAGGGGATATTATATTCTACCGATAAATTAATTCAAAACTACCGATAAAAAATAATAAATGACCGATAAATAGCGAAATTTCCAAGTACCGATAAAAATATTCAAAACTACCGATAACTTTTTACCGATAAAAAGTACTAAAGTACCGATAAACTGGTCGTTTTATCGATCATTTATCATTTTCTATCGGTAGTTTATTACTTTCCATCGGTAATTCATTATTTTCTATCGGTAGTTTAATACTTTCTATCGATCATTAATTATTTTTTATCGGTAGTTCATCATTTTCTATCGGTACTTTAAGGCAATAACGTATTAGTATACGTTGGACCATAAATTTATGATACCCAACTAACATCGATTCGAATGGATTTTTTTTTTCTTCAAAATTTGACGTTCGACGTCAGCCATTTCGGAACAGTTTTTGTTTAGGATAATATATGACGTCAATTAAAAATAATTTGTGCAATTTTCAATGCTCCATTATTTTCCTATTATTTTCTTGAAAATCGTAGTACGTAATCGTTTTTTGGTTTAATTCGCTCCTCAGCATATGGTTTAGTCGGTGTTAAGGAATCTCGCGCCGCGGCATTCACAATAATTCACAAAGTGACATCTTCCTTATACAAAATGTGTCAAAAAGTGAATTATTGTGAATAACGCGGCGCGAGATTCCTAGCAGCCGGTTTAGTCGTATCTATAAAACAAATATCTTGACGCATCGATTTACACGTATCTAGCGTATATTTGTCAAAAGTTTCAAAAAGTTTCACAAATTTTGACAAATGTTTCACAAAAATTTGCTAAAAATTTGTAAAACATTTGTCAAAATTTGTGAAACTTTTGACAAATATTAGGCCCTGTCACAAGCGTTTTTCGTCCATTGCATGCCATTGTAGCCCTTTTTGGTAGCTAAACTGAGAACTTTTCAGCCCAAGGATCTGATTCCTCAATATTACTAAGGGTATGGGTTACGTAGAATAAGAGAAAAGGTCAGAAAGACACCATTTACTAAATATCCACCAAATAAAACGAAAAAAAGTTTTAAAAAAAAGCGAGAAAGAAAAACACGAAATCGAAGATTTTATGGAAAAATAAGATTATTCGACCAAGATAAACTTTTTCGGACCACCCTGTACATTCCCATTTCTTGATTCGTGTTCAGAATTTAGAGATTCACATATCTCACTTAATATATGTTCGTAAAACACTTAAAAGAAAAGAAAATGGTCCAAAATCACGCATTTTCTTCAATACCTTAAAAATTTCGACTTCGATAATTTTTTCGGCCCATCCAGTATTTTCCACAAACTTTTTGTATTCGGAAATGTTGTTCAGAATTCAAAACTCTACATTTTTCCCGAAGAAACTAATTTTTTATCTTTACGGGTTCTCGTGATATTCAATGAAAAGCGTGAAAATCGGATTTTCGGCTTTAAGCCGCCGCCAAAAGTTATTGCCCAGGAACCCTGGCACCCTAACTTTTCTTTATCAGGACACTAAACTCTACCGAAAAACACTTTAACATGCTCCGAACCTCACTTTGGACACAGGGTTTTCAGTGGCCCCTGCATTACAGTGGAAAAATTACGATTGAAAATCGAAAACATTTTGATTGGAAATCGAAAAAATTAAGAGAAAGGTCCTCACTGAGGACTCCTCAGTAGAAAAATTTCCATTTGAAATCGGAAAGAAATTAACAGAAAGGTCCTGAGTGGAAACATTTCGATTGGAAATCAAAAAAAAAATTAACAGAAAAGCCTCAGTAGGAAAAATTTTGATTCGAAATCGAAAAAAATTAACAGAAAGGTCCTCAGTAGAAAAATTTCCATTTGAAATCGAAGAAAAATCAACAGAAAGGCCCCAGTGATGAACTATCGATAGAAAATAATGAACTGCCGATAGATAATAATGAACTACCAATAGAAAATATTGAACTACCGATAGAAAGTAATAAACTACCGATAAAAAATGGAATTTGACCGATGAATAGTCGTAAAATTATTAATTTATCGGTATTTTATCACTTTTTACCGGTAAAAAGTTATCGGTAGTTTTGAATATTTTTATCGGTACTTGTGAATTTGTCTATCGATAATTTATTATTTTCTATCGGTACCGTATTTATCGGTCATTTATTATTTCTTATCGGTAGTTTTGAATTAATTTATCGGTCGTTTATTAGTATCCAATGGAAAGTACACGAGCAAACAATTTTGTACTAAGACAAAACTTCAAGTGTGTTTTTGTGCAACAAGCTTCAGTAACTGTCTTTTCCACAAGTTTGAATATGCAAGGCGAAGGCGAGGTATCCAGCTATATGTTTCACAAAAACAGTTGGTGAAGCAAGAAATAGACGATGGAGTTTGCAAGTATCACAAAGTTGTTTCCGAAGTAATGAAGTATGTAACAACATCCGATGCATTCTGGTTCACTACCTACCCCATGCAAAAGTTTATTTCCACACAAAAAAATGAAAATAAATGAACCGACAATGGACCATGTAGGAACTCGCCTCCTACTCTATTATGAATGACAAGTCACACATGTAAATGTTTGTACGCTCATCTTATCCCTATACTTGTAAATAGAGATTCATTCCATTACCGGCACTCGAGTCAATCAACGCGCAATAAATATTCGTCCCGTAAAGTCTTCTGTGTTTCAATTATTTGATAAAGGCACAGCCTTTACAGACCACATATAATGGTTCATTTTCGCAGGGGACAAACTGCTATGTAATGGTCTACTTTCGCATTGGACAGGTAGTAAAAACATTTTTTTTTTGAAGTGTCCTTCGTTCTGTATCGTTATTTGTACTAATCGATGACCTCTCATTGAAAGTTTTACTTTAATTGACGTCACGGCTAGACTAAAGGGAATAAAATGTGTGTATGCAGTATCTTACTGGGTTAAAATCAAAGTCTCAAATGTTCGAAAAACGACTCAAAAGACAATCGATTTGAGACCACTTCTTTCCAAGGCTGTACAGTGTACACTTTGTTGGACTTTAACTTAGATATCTCCTGCAAATCTGAATATGTTTTGATGATCTCAATACTATTTCAACAAAAAGTGGCCAACAGCTGACATGTCGAAGGATCGGGTGCTACAGCTCTACGAAGCATCAGTACTTTAATAGCGCATTTTCTACGTAGGAAAAGTGTCGGCGTTTCTAAGGATTTGAACCAACTTTTACTAAAAAAATCACAAGACCACGATGCCTTTGAATGATCTGCAACTGTATAACTACTACTGGTTCTTCCTGCATGCATCCCGTTGCTAGAACTGAATAATAACAAGCAAGCATTTCGATCAGTGGTTTTCGTGTTTCCTCTGCATTTGTGGAAAGACTAGGGTGTCTGGAGATCGGTTTCTAGAATTCCGTCTTTCCAGAAGGTCCACCTTCATTCCAGCTCTAGAACTCAAGGATAACAAGCAATTCCATCAGTTTTTTGCTGCTTCCTCTGGATTTGGGAAAAGATTAGGGTGTCTAGAGGTCAGTTCCCACAACTACGTCACTCCAGAAGGTCTACTTCCTTCCTAGTTCTAGAACACAGGAATAACAGCGATTTTCAACAGTTTTTTGAACGTTCTCCTGGATTTATGAAATTTTTGAGGACTTCGGAGGTCTGTTCCCAGAATATTATCACTCCTAACGGTCCATCTTCTTCCCAGTTCTAAGGGTGACAAACATTTCTTTATGTTATTTGTGCTCTCTTCTGGATACAAGAATGCAGCTGACGACATTGACCACTATTCCCATTCCCATGTCATCAAATGTGAAACGAATCCCGACACATTCTTTGAGAAATTAATTTGTTTTTATTTCCTTACTGACTAAACAATCATGATCGCAAAATTGACAATGCCATACATCCCCGCAGCCAACATTCTCACGCAGACCTAATTTTCCTGGTCGACATGTCCCGCATCTCGAACGAAACTGTCGTAGTCCAATTTCAGATATTGTTCCGGCGTCTTCGACCAATTATTACAATAGCGCCTGATTTCGTCCAGCGTTCGTTGGTGAATGTTTCGTTTGAAGCAGGTATCGGCATCCATTTCCATTTCGCATGTGTACGGCTGGAATGCAGAAAACAATCGTTCAATTGGTTGATCGCATTGACGCATTGCAATGGTCATAACTTACCGTGAACGCGTACGCTTTAGCAAAATTGTAAAATTCGGTGTAGTGGCGCAGTGTGGACGCAATGGAATCGACAATGATAAAATCGAACAGTCCGTCGACCACCGTTTTTTTGTACGATTTCATCAAGTATTGCATGTACGTGTCCTCCATGTCTTCTTCGTATTCGTAAACCATTCGCTTCACGTTTAACTGAAAACGTATTGGAAAATGAGCGAACCGCAAAGGCTGGAAAGACTGGATTTTCGCTTTACATTTTTACCGGTCTCTGGACACTTCCTGACCTCATCGATTTCCGTTTTGAAATAGTCGTCGATACTGAGAATACGAACGGCTACGCCATCATTTTCGGCTTCCTTGTCCTTTATCAATTTCGCCAAAAAAGTTTTGCCCGAACCTGGCGGTCCTCTCATAATTATCACAATTCTGAGGCACAAAAAAACATTAATTCAAAACGGTTGTAAGATTGTAAGATTCCTCCTCAAGCAACCGAGTGGTAGGTAGATAGCTGGACGTATAACAATAAAAAATTACTTACTTGTGTGGCCGTCCCTGTCTACCCGGATTGTATATGATGTCTTCCAACAGTACAACATTTTGTCTCATTGGCCGACCAGTTGATGGTTTTGTAGCAGCAGCATTCACTTTTCGATAGTCTGTCCTTGCATCAGCTTTACCATTATCCAACGTTCCCTCGTACTCTTCAAGCGAACTGAAATCGTATAAGACCGAGTTAATTGACTGCACAGCTGGCCTTTCATGCGATCGGCACTCACTCGTCGTCATTGGAGAGAATTTCTTCGTAGTCATTCAGTGAATCGGGTGCAGGGATGGCTTTATTCAACGGAATAATTTGGCCGTCTTTCCGTTTCCTTTTGCCGCGTTTCGTCGGCAAACACGGCCTCTTCCGGCTTTCCTCATTTAATAATTGCCACTTTATCGACGGATAGAATTTATGGCCAATGGGATAGTCGTTCACCGTGCTTCGCTGGAAATTAATGGAAATTGGGGCCAAATGTTAAATCGAACTTCACATATATCAGCCATCGGTGAACTTAGTCTTTGATCGCAAGGTCTACTCTAGTTTTTACCAGGCCACCGACAATGATCTCAATCATTGAGTGTTGAGTGAATTGAATAGTCTAGCGTTCAATATAGAGTAACGTAACATATTCTGAGTAGGTGCAGCGAGATGCCGTATTAGCATTCCTCTGTTGTAAGCGCACATAGCTGTGATACTGAAGATGATGGACCTACATAATCATTAGTAACTAGTGGAAGTTTTGGGACTGAGTAATCAATTTCAAATTTTTAACATGCTTTTTAATCCCAGCCCCAGGCTCAGTGTTTTCCAGATTCTTTACTATCGACTATTCACTTAATAATAGAGCTTTGAAGGGGTAGTAGGAAACTGGGAATGAGATTTCCAATCGGCCATTTGCTTTCATTGATTTGTCATACCAAAATTAGCCAGAGTCAATTTTAATGGAGAATTTTACCTGTCTTAGGGTTAGAGAATTTTACAGCCTTATTTGAACTGAAACGTGAATTTGGCCTGGTAGCTACGACTTGATATTTTTCAGAACTCGAAAGCCAACGATTTTCTCTGAAATCTTAAGGTTAATGCTGAAAATTTTGGTCGTCAGGTCGTTTGAGGATTTCCTTTTCAGATCCAGGTGAGATGACCTGACTTGTCGTAAGCTATACTACCTGGAGTCTTTAGGGCGGATCGATTTTTACACTTTAATCCAAAAAGCACAACCGGTCGAGTTCACCGATCTTTGTTTTATGTTTTAAGGGTGCCCGAAACGAGCCATTTTTGAGTTGAGCATTTTTTACGCGTAAGGGATATTTCAAATATTTATCAACGTTAACTCGGCACGACAAAAAAGCTTCCAAAAAGTCAAAACTTCTGGAATTGGGGTTTCTGAAGACAACAAAAGGTCAATTTTTGAAAAGTTTTCCAAAAACTTTTTTTCGTTCCGAATTCTTCATAAATATATGGATTAAATAACGGTTAATTTGACCTTACGTTTTGTTGCTTCTTCACTACGAGATTGGACGGATCTCAACATATTATGACCAGGGTCATTGCATCCACCAGAAATCCCTTGCGCGTAAGGGCAGCGCCCTCAAAACGTAAAAAATCTTTTCTATTTCGGAAAAATTATCAGTGGACTCAGCCAGTTATGGACTTGTACACCTGTGCTTTCTGGATTATAAAGTGAAAAAAACAGTAGGGCTCACTAGTTGAACAAAATACATTTTTTGGTGCATTTTGGTATAAAAGCGTGAATTTTTAACCATTGATAAATATGCATTTGGGGATTCCAAAACGATTAGGAGACTTTGGAAAAGTGACCTCTAGCGCCATCTACATCCAGTTGAAGTTTTCGATGCAGAGGTAACTTTGATGAATTTCTGTGTAGCGGGAATCGAAGCTACGCAGGTGATATTGGTCTCAAACGATAGCTGAGGGTTCAAAGTTTTTTTAGTGCAAAAAAATTTCACGAATTTTCCGATTTTCCCGCATTTTTTCCGAATTTTCTGAAAAATGATATTTTAAAACTGAGGGGAAAGTTAAGTAATTTTTAAAATTGATTGTTGCACGTTCAGTTTCCAAACTTTTAACGATGAAAAAGTTTTTGGATGTTCCGCAGCAGTGGTAAATAGTTTCAGTTTTCATCGAAAATGTGAACCCTTTTGCATGGCGAATTTTTTTCGGCGAAATTTTGTTTCGTAAATTTAATGAGACTAGTACTGGGAATGCCAGGCATGATCTAAAAACAAAATAAAACCAGTTTTTCGATTTTTAAAAAAATATTGAGTTTCCGAAATCTGCTGAAATCTGTGAATTTTCCTCCTTCGGCGAACTTTGACAGACCCTAAAAAATCCACAAACGTTTCAAGCAGCACAAACATACTTTAAACGCTTAGCCCCTCAGCTTTCAAACGATACCAAACACTCCACAACCGGATCAAAGGATGTATGACCTGTGATGTGAGATATGTGGTTGGACGCGATTTCACGCAAATTTCGAAATATATGAGAGGTAAGTGGAAAAGGCAAAACAAAACCATTTTAATTATTTTGGGTGAGTCAGCTTTTGACAACTTCCGTTTTCTAATCAATAGCCCTTTAAAAATGATTTTTACGGCTTTTCCACTTACTTCTCATATATTTCGAAATTTGCTTGAAATTTTGGGTCCAACCACATATCTCACATCACAAGGCATACATCCTTTGATCCGGAAGTAGAGTGTTTGGTATCGTTTGAAAGCTGAGGGTCCCAGCTAAGCATTTAATCTTGTAATCTTGTGCTGTTTGCGGCGTTTATGGATTTTTTAGAGTCTGTCAAGTTCACCGAAGGAGGAAAATTTACAGATTTTAGCAGATTTCGGAAACTTAATATTTTTTTAAAAATCGGAAAACTGGTTTTATTTTGTTTTTAGATCATGCCTAGCATTGCCAGTACTAGTCTCATTAAATTTACGAAAAAAAATTTCGCCGAAAAAAATTCGCCATGCAAAAGGGTTCACATTTTCGATGAAAACTGAAACTAGTTACCACTGCTGCGGAACATCCAAAAACTTTTTCATCGTTAAAAGTTTGGAAACTGAATGTGCAACAATCAATTTTAAAAATTACTTAACTTTCACCTCAGTTTTAAAATATCATTTTTTAAGAAAATTCGGAAAAACTGCGGGAAAATCGGAAAATTCGTGAAATTTTTTTGCACTAAAAAAACACTTTGAACCCTCAGCTATCGTTTGAGACCAATATCACCTGCGTAGCTTCGATTCCCGCTACACAGAAATTCATCAAAGTTACCTCTGCATCGAAAACTTCAACCGGATGAAGATGGCGCTAGATGTCACTTTTTCAAAGTCTCCTAATCGTTTTGGAATCCCCAAATGTATATTTATCAATGGTAAAAAATTCACGCTTTTATACCAAAATGCACCAAAATGCAGCTAGTGAGCCTTACTAAAATGGAAATCTCGAGTCCAGAGTTAAATACAAAAAAAATTAAAGATAAAATGTGACCCGCCCAAGCGAAATTCCGGAAGAATTGTGTCAGATTTTTTTCGCGTTCAACCCGAACCTGAACTTTTACTTTCGGGTCTGGTTCTGAATTTTTTCCCTAAAAACCTTGAAAATTTTAAGGCTTTCAGGTCGAACCCGAACTTTTTACATCAGAAATCACATATTTTCACGAGAAACTTGACCCGAAAGTAGAAGTTCAGACTCGGGTCACGTTCGGGTTGAGCGCAAAATTTCAGTTTCAGACGAAGTTCGGGTAGAAACTTAAATTTTAGTTCAGATCCGGGTTTGAAACAGGTCGACCCGAAGCCTTTTTTCTGATTCAAAAGGATTGCTCTGCTTCCGCATGATGTATAGTGCGGCATGGACGTGAAATCATTAACACCCTCAGTTTAGTGGATTTTTTTGTGTGATACTTTAATGTTAAATGTTTACAATGCGAACGTAAAAATAAATAAAATTTTCGTTTAAAATCTAGGAAAAAATATTTTTTTTTGACTAAAAGTAGACGCTAAGCAAAAGAAGAACAAAAACCGACAGTCATGCGAAAATCGAACGTTTCCTGACATCCGACACAATATCCCCGTCTATTGCCGACTATTTCATGAACACATCTCAAGCCGTATATTGCCGCTGCGGCCATCATAGGAGTTGACCTTTATTTTTGTCTATTCGCAGAACAAGTAGACGTTCAGCCACTTTTCTATCATCAATAAAAAAGGAAACTTTTACCTCGCACTGAATTGGATACGAAATGCAAATTGAAAATGGCTAAATGCTGTGCGTACTCACCTTCATGATTAGCGTTCGTTTAAATCTCTTGCCCTGCTTTGTCGCCGTATTAATCGATGACAATTGCTCGTAGGTGATCTCCTTCAGCTCCTTTGTCCTTCTATTCGGTTGGAATTTTGGTTTCATTGGATCGCTGTTGCCACCACTACCACTAACGCCACCACCACTCCCAACATCTATTACAACACTTCTGTTCGGAATCGGTTGCGATTGTTGCAATTGTTGCGACTTTGCATTGCTTGTGTTCGGATCCCACTTGGACACGATGCTGTAGTAGTACTCCTTAATCATATGCTTGTTGGACGAGTGATTGTAGTCGATTGTCTTGACTGGAAAGAAATCGTCACCGGCGAGGTATTTGTTGGATGGTCGAGGTCGCGATAAGTTTTGCGGTCGCGAGACAATTCCCATTGTGTGATGACCGTAATCGACTACTTTCATCGGTTTGATGCCCTCATCGTCTTGCATTGTTGTTGTGGGTCGCTTGCTGTTCGCCGAATAGTCAATGACTTTGGTCGGCCGGAAGAAATCCTCGTCTTTTGCATTGTCCGATGTAAAGGAGTCAGCTGGAAGTCCGCCACGGTTTTGTACATTGTTGAAGGGCTGGGAATTGTTTTGACCGAAATTGTTGTCGTCCGGTCGACTGTTGTTACGATAGTTTGATTGAGAGTTGGAGATGTCTGTGAAATTTGGTCCGTCGTAGTCTTGGAAATTCCTTCGACGACAAAAATCGTTCGAACTGTCGCCACCAAAATTGTTCCGATCATCACTTCTCTCATTAAATCCACAGCTGTCGTTGTTGAATTGACCGTTGGCCATTGGCTGGTTGAAGTTCTTTCCGAAGTTGTTGTTACTGCCACCGAAATTCGATGACGAACTTTGCGGGAAATTGTTGCTGTCGTTGCCGAAATTCGAATTGTTACCAAACGTCGACCTGTCGAACGGATTCCTTCGATTCGCTTGGAAATTGAAGGAGTTCTGTTGCTGCGAATTGCCCGCACTTCCTCGCATATTCTCGTTGAAATTGGATCGATTCGCGTTGAAATTGTCGTTGGCGAAATTCCGATTTTGATTGAAATTACTGGCCGGCCCATTGTCGCTGTTCAGGAAATTCGAACGATTTCTGCTGAAATTATCGCCGTTCGGCTGACTGTCGTTCATAAAGTTCGACGAACCGAATTGATTGACCGATTTCCGATTGAAATTGTCACGAGAATTCATCATCGGCCTGGAATAGTCGTTTCTGTTCCTGTCCATCGGATTCATTTGAAACGGCCGATCATCCTCATCGTTACCGTCTTCGTAATTCATATCGCCGGCGAATCGTTCATGTTCCCGATTCGGATCGAAATCGTCATCGTATGGATCATCGTCGCAATTGTTCAGCTGATTGGAATTGATCGCTTGAGTGTTCTCGTTCGATTGATTGTTGCTGGACGAGTCGATCTCTTGCGGTTGATGGAACGACGAATGCGAGTTTTGGCCCTCATGAACATCATCATCATCGTCGTCGTCATCATCGTCATCGTCGTCTCTCCAGTTGAATCGAGGAACGGAGTCCGGATCAATATCTGGCATCTTCATATCAAGTAGCGATGGAATGGCAGATTTTGCTACCGGATTCGAAACCGCTTTCGATTGGATGTTGGACAGCAACGACGCAAGGTTCGGATCACCTAATATGCTTGTGATTCCCCTGGAAATGGCTTCTAGGTCCGGTCGTTGAGCGTTGGCAATCGGTTGAGCCATTTTATCTTCCCGTTTCGGTGATATGTCATTGATGACGACCGTATCGTTGTCGACGTCTGCATCGTTATCGTTCGGCCTGTCCTCAACCAAATCCAATCCTGGTATACCCGACCCAATCACGGAACCTCGGTTGAACAATTGACTGTTTGAGGAAGTCTCCAGCGATGGTGGAACTACATCACTGCTACAATTAACTTTGTCCATTGGATCGTTGATTTCTGACGACCCACTGGACTGACTGTAACCGATAGGATTGTGTTCATTGGATACGCGTGACAATTGATCTTGCGGAACGGAAGTATTTTGTAGCGGCGATTGCAATTGCTGTAGTTTCTGTTGCTGTTGCTGTTGTTGTTGTTGCAGCAATTCCAGTTTCCTTCGTTTCATTTGCTCCCTACGCTCCAGCAACTTCGTTCGACATTCTTCCATTTTCTGCTCGTATTCCATGTACGCCCGCGTGTCCGGATGATTGGCATTCTGTAATTTCCATTTGGTAAACTCTTCTTCCCACTTTTTAAACTGCTCGTCGAAGGCCTTTTCTTCCGGTGTCTTATCGGTCACGTCTTCGGTGACTTGATTCAATGGCTCGGCGACAAACTTATTTGTCGTTGGAGCAGCATTATTGGTGGTTACCGGTTCGAATTGATTGCGTCCAGCGTGACCGGAGAATGGAACTGCATTTTGACCGATTCCACTGGCCACACCTCTGTTGTTAAACTGTTGATTCACAGCCGGTTGATTCGGAAAGTGTGTGGATCTAGCTGACACTGCAGTCGCTTGAAATGGTCGCTGATTTGACGAATCATGTGAACTATTGCTGTTTGTTTGATCTGGAGGTGGCGGTGGTAAAGGCGCTGGTTGATTGGGCGGAGGTGGAGGTAAATGACTAATTGATGTTGGTGGCATGGATGACACCGAACCCATTTGTGGCACAATGGGCGGCATAATCGATGTGTTTTGACCAAATTTCTGTTGCATCTCCTGTTGATACTAAAATGAAGGAACAACTCAGCTTCGACACCAACGGTCGCTTGTTTCACATTTTACCTTTTCGCCATACGTAGCTTGCCATTGTGCATACTGCTGTTGATAAGTTTGCCACTGCTGCCAGTTCTGTTGCATCGCAAAGTGTTGTTCTGGTGTCATTGTCGGATTGAATTGCATCGAATTGATGGGATTGTAGGCACCCATTTGCGGCGGCTGATTCGGAACGGCAGGCATCGCAAAATTGTTTAGCGGTTGCGACCAATTCTGTTGCCAGGCCATTTTCAATTTTGTTGCTGCACAGCTCCACCAAATGAGTGGATGGCACGAATGGGCACGATATTACACCGTGACAAATTTTATGTTTTTAAATGTTTCATAAAGTTCAAGTTCAGTGAAAATTGACAACTTTAGCAGACATTTAATCGAAATTACAATGAAAATATCAAAACTTTTTTAGCTGAAATGTCACTTGCGCTCTTTTGCGGCTGGGACGTTTTGTGAAATGACATTATCGTATCGATATATCGCTGCGGTCGTTTTAGTCGACCAGAGAAATGGGAAAAATGATCATGACTGCAAACCCTGCAAACCCTGAAATTTGCTACAGAAACTTTGCCTGTGTATTCGATTGGACTGATTTCTGGGTCATGTTCGACCATGATTTGTTCTCGGATGGTCGGATATTTTCGATTATCGATTTGACGATAATTTATCGCTTCCACAATGTTTTTCTCGATAATGGTTTTCGCGTTGGAAAATGATGTAATCCTTATTATTCTTAAATCTTTGTTTTGCACTTCCGTCAAGTTTTTTCAGAAAACCACTTAAGCACGCAAAAATGTGTTACCAATACCCTCTCTAGCAACCAAACTAGGAAAATTAAGGTGGTAAAACTTTACAGTGTATTCTGTCATAGAAAATTTTACACTTTTAAAAATAAATTAATTGAAGTATGAGCAGCGATTTCATTTTTTATGTTGAAAATATTACGTCTTGATTAACCATTTCGGTGTTCGAAAATGAATAATTTGTGATTGTGACGAGTTTTTTTGTGTGTTGCTCCGTTATTTTGGTGTGCAAAAATGAAATAAAGTTTAAAGTTTGTCTTTTTCGAGTGACGTCAATATTGCTTTAAAAAAGAGCGCGGCACGGCAACTCTATTACAAGAAAAAGTCAGTGTCACATTTGTCAAAATAAGGTGGTATTTTGACTGCGTCAAAACGAAGTTTGGTTGCTAGAGAGGGTATTGGTGTTACTTTTAAAGGAAAAAGTGGTTTTTAAGTAAACTTATTGTTTAAATTTACAGTGGTCCTACTAAAAATTTCCTCTCCTTCGGTAGGACATGTAGGACAATATTTTCACATGAAGAGTAATAGGACTTCTTCATAGTTAATATTTGTATTTTGGTGCCCGAACTAACTACGACATTCTACCTTTCTTGTTCCTCTATTCTCGTACTCGGGCTTGACTTCTTTGTGCTGACAAGCACCAATTTCAAGACTTTCGGAATGATGAAAACAAGAAATCTCCAATATCATGACCAGTGTTGTGGTCCTATGAATCAAATATGACTCCATTGAACAAGATTCATTTGTTGACTGTGACTACTTCTACTTCTCATTTTTTTTTGGGAATGTTTTCTTTGACACCCGATTTTCCATCAGTAGATGGCAATCACTTTTGTAAACTTTCTAAACCCAAGTTCAATCGAAAGATTTACTGCTGTCTTGTGTAAGAGGCTAGCGGAAACAACTGAAGATAGTCCGTCCACTCTGGTTTTTGGACCGCTGCTAGTTCTCGAGGTCATTCTCTTAACGTGAGTCCTGTGTAAGGGAAGAGTGTCTAAACTCAGTTTGTTCCTATTTTACTTTATTTGTTTTTTTTTTAGCCTCATTTGATAGGCATTTGCTCTGTGGAATGAAAATGAGGTACGTCAGGTTATATTCACTTCAGGTTATACTCTTCTCTGAGTATATAGAAGTAAAGAACGGATTAGGCTTAGTCCAACCACTAATGAATCACTAACGAAAGTCGAACAATTTTGCGAATCATTCATACAATGAGTGAAACCATTTACACATTGTCGCTAAATTGTTCATTCCCCGAACGAGAAGGAAAATGTAAGTCACAGAAGAGTAATTCTCGTCTTAATCCGAATCTACCAGATCTACTCTAAGATTGTGATTTTCACGTACAAGTTGACTTTCCATGTACCTTGGGCATTAAATTCGACTGCAGACTACAGTAGGAACCGAATAAAAGTTTAATTTTTATAGAAATGTATGAGAATGGTTTAGCAAAAATGTCCTACGCAGGACAGTAGGACAAGTAGGACGAATTTTTAAAATGTAGGACAAAGTAGGAAAGTAGGACACTGTGGGAGCGCTGAATTTACATAATCTGCAAAGGTTTCTCCAAGTGGGTTAAGTTATGATTTACAAACCAATTTTTCCTACAAAAGAAACACTTTTGTGCGTGCTTTAATGGTTTTATTTTTTTTAAACAAGATTTTGGTTCAGAGAAATCTTCAAAAAACGAATAATTTTACGCTCAAATGTAGACTAAAAATTTGCAAATGGTCCATCCCAACAAAAATCTCTTTGAAATACAATTTCTAAAATGAATGATATCGCTAGAGTTGACGCTTTCAGCTTCGTTACGCAAAAATTAAATTTTACACCCAATTAGTTCAAACAAGCTGGCTTAGGTTTTCTCATCATCTGCCAAATAATTTTTACAAAAAAAATTTGACTAGAAACAACCAAAATTTTACCAAAAAAATCTGCGTCGCAAAGTGGCAGATGTTCAGGAACAGACCAGCAAGAAAATTTGTCGAAATTCGAAAATTTGACGAAATTTGACGAAATTCGAAAATTTGACGAAATTTGAAAATTTGACGAAATTCGAAAATTTGACGAAATTTGAAAATCTGACGAAATTTGAAAATCTGACGAAATTCAGAAAATTTGACGAAAATCGAAAATTTGACGAAAATAATTCTCTATCTGCCACCATTCAAGAAATATCTCCAAAACCCCAATTGACCCACCCATTTCCAACTTTCGACATTTTTCTCATATGCCCCTCTGTTCTACTCGTAAAACTCTGAGACTTTGCCGAAGAAAGTAATTCTCTATCTCTCATAACCCAAAAAAATATTAGTCCTTTCATCCTACGCTCGAGTAGCTCAAAATTTGGTCACTCTAATCACTCTAGCTCAAACGAATCTGCCCCGATTTTTTAAATTATTTTTTTGTTCGAATCGTGTTACGAATACCTTTCATTTGATGGGTCGCACGCCTCTGTAGGTTTCAATACAGCTAAGCTACAGCCGAAAACACGTTCCCGACCCTCGAAAACCACACTCAGAAACCACTTCGAGGCCAATAAAACAAAACTCTGGTTTTTCCTGGGGTAATGGCATATCACATTTTCATTTTTATGCCCACCCTGAGGTTCCTGCAAAATTTCATGGAGATTGGCTGACTAGTTTCCGAGATCGTCCGTCGATAGATAGATAGATAGATAGATAGTTAAGTTTACAGAGTAAGTTGAAAGGTTTTGATTGTTTGGATAACGTTAATTTGGTGCATTTTCTATCAAAAGTGCCAATTTCAAAACGATGTATCTCCGGCAATTTTAAAGTTACATAGTCGAGTGATAGCGCGTTTTGCTCGTATTTGAAGCGCGAATAAGATAGAATAGGATTTGTGGTGATACAGGCCAAAGGAAAGAAACTTAAATTCTCGCCTATATATAGTTGCCGCGTCTCAAAAAAATTTCTTCGTTCTTTTTTTGGAAGTTAGACTGCGTCAAGTCCTCCGCTATCGCTCCGGACATGATCGCTCTTGTGGTCTCCAAATCTATCTCTCTCTCTCTTTCATAGGGTACGTGAAAACACTTTTAATTAGAAAAATCCACCACCTAACATTAACTGTTTTAGTAGTAGAATGGGACGATGTGTGCCCCAAATTGACTGACCCTCACGTTTGGCGATTCACCGGTGCTTGTTTTTTCGCTCATCGCCCATATACGAAATGTCTGGCACCACCACAACAAGTGATTTTAAGTTTTTCCATTTAATTTCACATTTAAATGTATTTTTGGATTTGTTCGAAAGAAGAAGCACTGCTGATATCGCATACAACACTAAGCCGTTTTGCTTGATAAGACTTGAAATCTGATTAAATTTCTGATTTTATCGATAAAATCCAAATTTTTATTTATTTACAATTGAATTTCGATTCGTTAGTGGAATAGAACGGACCATGTCTTCATCTGCGATCTACGTGCTAGACGTTAAGGGAAAGGTATTACCACATTTCCATTCTTCTGCTGAAGCGTGACGAATAAATAATTCTCTCTCTCTCTCTCTTTCAGGTGTTAATATCACGTAATTATCGTGGTGACATCGATATGTCGGTCATTGATAAATTTATGCCTCTGATTTTGGAAAAAGAGGAGGAAGGAGTGATCACACCGATCCTGCAATGCACCGACTGTACATTTGCTTACATCAAAAGTAACAACTTGTTCCTTGTTTCCACGTCACGAAGAAACCCCAACTTAACATTGGTCTTTGTGTGCCTACATAAGATTGCTCAGGTGTTTGCTGAATATTTCAAGCAATTAGAGGAGGAGAGCATTCGTGACAATTTTGTCGTAATATACGAGCTACTAGACGAACTCATTGACTTCGGATATCCACAAACGACGGACGGTAAAATTCTACAAGAATACATAACACAGGAAGGACATAAATTGGAAATCCAGCCACGGATACCCGATGTCGTGACGAATGCCGTCTCGTGGCGCCCGGAAGGCATCAGACATCGAACAAACGAAGTGTTTCTGGACGTCATCGAGAGCGTTACGCTGTTGGCAAATGCAAATGGTGTTGTACTGCGTAGTGAGATCATCGGTGCCATTAAGATGCGAGTGTGCTTGTCCGGAATGCCTGAGCTCACTGGGATCTATACAACAACCATATTATACACATAGAAAGATGAACAATTTATGGTTTGGTTGTTGGTTCGATGGCATATTACCTTATCTCACAACGTAGCGTAATGGTGCTAATAAAACGCCATGAAATCTCGTTGCCTATTCAATTCCATATATATTGGTGTAAATAACAAAAAATATAACAAATTTCATTCTTATAAAAACAAAAAAAAAATAAAGAAAAGTCCGAACACGGATATCACAATGTAAGTCTTAGTCTTAGTTTCCTCTTACCAAAAAAGTGCTTTTTGTTGAGTGGGCACTTAATGTAATCACAATTTAATCGTCGTTCAGCTGTTGGATAAATGCGATCACTGCGTCGGCATTTACTTTGGGCATTTTTCTAATTTGACGCGACACAATTTCCATTTACGTTCCATTGTGCGCCGTACGCAAAGGTTTCATCAACAAAAAATTGACCCAAAAAATTTGTCAAAGAAAATTTTACAAAAATAAATTTGCGTCACAAGTGGCAGATTAGTCGGTTTTTCCGTTTAAATTCTTTCAGTACATTTTTTAACCATTTCCCTCAACATCTGCCACTTGTGACGCAAATTTATTTTTGTAAAATTTTCTTTGACAAATTTTTTGGGTCAATTTTTTGTGGATGAAACCTTTGCGTACGGCGTACAATGCGTCACCCTCAGCGATATCAGTTATTTTGTAAGTAAGATAAAGGACTTGCGTCACATTTACCCTTTAAGGGTTTTTTGACTGATATCACCACTTTTGTAAGTATGTCATCTCGACAACATCAAAAAACCTTATGGAAATTAAATTTTTTTAGAGAAATCAATCTGAATCCCAAAATCTAGAAACCAATCTTGAAACACCTCACTTATATCGAAAATAACTCAAATCCATCGAAAGATCCGTTGGAAGTTAGGAAGTGCCAGAGGAATCATCTGTCATCCCAAATTTTAGGAACCAACCTTGGAACATTTCACTTATATCGAAAATAACCCAAATCCATCAAAAAATCCGATAGAAGTTAGGAAGTGCCAGAGGAATCATCTGTCATCCCAAAATTTGGGAATCAACCTTGGAACACCTCACTCATGTCGAAAATAACCCAAATCCATCGAAAAATCCGATGGAAGTTAGGAAGTGCCAGAGGAATCATCTGTCATCCCAAAATTTAGGAACCAAACTTGTAACACCTCACTTATATCGAAAATAACTCAAATCCATCGAAAAATCCGTTGGAAGTTAGGAAGTGCCAGAGGAATCATCTGTCATCCCAAAATTTAGGAACCAACCTCGGAACACCTCACTTATATCGAAAATAACCCAAATCCATCGAAAAATCCGATGGAAGTTAAGAAGTGCCAGAGGAATCATCTGGCATCCTAAAATTTAGGAGCCAACCTTGGAACACCTCACCTATATCGGAAATAACCCAAATCCATCGAAAAATCCGTTGGAAGTTAGGAAGTGCCAGAGGAATCATCTGTCATCCCAAAATTTAGGAACCAACCTCGGAACACCTCACTTATATCGAAAATAACCCAAATCCATCGAAAAATCCGATGGAAGTTAAGAAGTGCCAGAGGAATCATCTGGCATCCTAAAATTTAGGAACCAACCTCGGAACACCTCACTTATATCGAAAAAAAACCCAAATACATCGAAAAATCCGATGGAAGTTAGGAAGTGCCAGAGGAATCATCTGTCATCCCAAAATTTAGGAACCAACCTGGGAACACATCACTCATGACGAAAATAGCCCAAATCCATCAAAACACTTTTTCCAACATTTACCAATCATAATTCATAATTACTAGCTGAAAAAAAAAATTCTTTTCACACACACACACACACAACACACGCTGTTATATGGCATTGTATGGAAACTTCTGGGAGTCCTAGCTCCCAAAAACGCTTACATACCCCCATTTTTTAAAATCTTATTTTGATCTAGGGCCCGAGATTGACCTATAACCAAAATTTCAGGAAAATCGTAAGAAACGTTTAGGAGTTACGAAATCGTCCTTTTTCATAGGAACTAACTAACTAACGTAGGCAATTTGAGTTATCTGAAATTACGAAATTTTGCTTATTTTCAAACAAACATCAATATTTCGAAGTTCAATATCTCGGCCAATTTTGAAGCTGCAGTAACGTGTGATAGTTCGTTGAACTCGTATGGATTCCAAGATTCCAGATATCCTAGTTTGGGGGTCGTTGGAGTTAAGGGGGAGAAGTCAAAAAGTTGCTGTAAATATGCTCCGCCGTCCTCAAAAAAATTTTGGTAAAACATTTTTGGTAGTGGACTTGCGTCACGCCCGCTAACTAACGTGCGGGCATGATTTTATACTCCTTGGACACATGAAGTTGTATGGTGCCACCGCAAGCAGCTAATGAATGTATGTCAGTGATGCCAATCAACTAAAATCAGAAGCCTAAACCAAACTCGTTGGGTTAATCAAGGCTGTAAACTTTGTAGAGGTCGCGCAGATCAGCAAAGTTTACAGCCTTGGGGTTAATAGGTCTGTTCCATCGTACTGTAAAAACGATTTTTGACAAGCCAAAAACAAACAAAAGAGCATTCAACGCTTCTGTGAACATTTCGTCAAAATAGTTTTTTTTTGGTATGTCCCTGTGGATGACGTTTTCACCAAGGTAAATATACATACTGACTGAAGGTAACGCAAATCCGCAAAACCACACGGATCCAAAGTTTCGGGTGAATATAATCTTTAAAATGTTGGATACAAGTCAAATTCACTTTGTTAGGTTGCAACACATGCCAACACTCAATACTAAACGACGCAGTTCCAACAACGTGATCATGCCAAATGTCACGGATGTAACATAACAAATCTTATATTCACCCGAAACTTTGGATCCGTATTTCTTGCTATTCCCTGAGGGTCTGCGATACCTTCAGTATGTATATTTACCTTGTGTTTTGACAGCTGAAATAAACTTGGAACAGACCTATTACCCATTGTCCATCTGATTGATTATTGTCCATCTACCTTACAGTTCACATACGATCCAATTCACACCGTAAGTGCGATCGAAATTCAAAATGGAAAGTGCGGAGGTCTTTCTAACGCAGCGTCATTTTAATACAAGGAAGCGTTCCAATGTATTTTCGGTTCACTTTTTCATCGACTCGCTCACTTGAAATTCAAATTTTAGGCACACTTACGACGTGAATCTTTCTTCTCCTTCCTCTTCAGTTAGACTTGGCCGGTTCTGTTATGAGCTGTTTCGTCACCGTGATTCTTATCGCTTCGGAAGCGTTACTTCTTTTATTGTCGCTACTTTTAATGTTTCGTTGAGAATATGTTCGATTTCGACAGATTTTGCAATATTATTCAGTTAACTGTTGCTGTAGAAAGCTTGCCTGTTAACAAGCAGGGAAAAATGTGTTGAACGTCAATCAGATAAATGGGCAGATATGCAAGTTTATTTAGCATTACGTACAAATGGTAGCAACACATAAAATGATCAAAACGACGGATGCGGATTCTTACTCTCCGATAATGGGGGAATCTCCTGCATTGCATCCCAGTGTTCTACAATTTTGCCATCCTCAACGCGAAAAATTCCAACGAGAGCCAAAGGCTTGCCGCTGAAATGGGTCGTTTTCAGGTGAATCCAAACTAAGTTTCCACTTGCCGCTGAATGGCGAATATCAACGGGTTCTCCCTTGGCCTTATTAGCATTGAAAGCGGTGAGAAAATCTTTGAGAGGCTGTTGGCCATCGGCGAGATTTGGATTGTGTTGAATGTAGTCAGGATGGATATATCGATCGACGGCTGTAATGTCGTGCTGACCGAAGGCTTCTTCGTGGAATGTCACCACCATGTTCAAATTGTCTTGTTCATGTTGATGTTGCTTAAGGCACTCATCACCTGTTAAGGCGATGGCGGATGCAATTAATGCTGTGAAGAGAAGTACGAAATTGTCAAGGCATTTGAGTGTATTAGATGATAATGAGGCGCTAACTGTAGCTACATATAGCAACACTAAGGAGACCTAATTCAAATTTTTCTTTTGTTTTACTGTCAAACTCGACAGAAGAACAAAAAAAATGAACTAAATTTCCTTCGCTTTGCTATGTGTAGCTGGAGTTAGAGCCTGTCACACAGTCATTTTTGAGATGTACATTGTGCAGTCTTACTCTAGCTACACGTTGCAACGCGAAAGAGAGCTAATTCAAATTTTTCTTTTTTATATTCGTAGTACTGTCAAGTTTGACATGAGAACAAAAGAAAAATTTGAATCAGGCAATCAAACTCTCTGAAAAAATCGATGTCTGTATTTCGGAAGGCATAAGAGAATACACATTTTAACAAAGCCCACAAAATAATAAAAAAAAAGCTTAATTGGCGATGAGAGGTCGTAATGATGTAATTGTTAAGATCTTTGCTCAAAACGAAATGCCCTTGATCAGACTCCGACTTCAAACCAAATTATTCAAAATTGCCTAACATTTGCACTATTAGAATATCGCACAAAGTAAAACAACGAACTTACCGAACGATATTAAAATCAAACCGTTCATCGCTTCAGCTTCTGATATACTGAGCCCGAAATAATTCCAACAACTACTCTGAAGACAATTATAACGCTCGACTCCTGTCCACATCTACCTGTGACGCAAGTCCAATCAAGAAATTTTGTGGTAAGTTTGCATTTCAAAAGATCACTTTTCGCAGCGTCATTGCAGAATAGTAATTTATGCAACAAGAAGAGAAAAGTTGGTTTCTTTGTTATCAAACTGGCCAAGCAAGTGGAACTTCACATCTAGTGACGAAAACCCCCATTTCGTAACTTGTTGCATAAATAACTATTTCAATACCGTTCATAATTTGAAATTTTAGTGGGGAATTTTGTACAAAGTAAACTTTAAGCAATCATTCAAACTTAAAAAGTTTGTATGGAAACGCGTCACTCTTTCAATATTTTTGGGTCTATTGGATTATTTGTATAGTCATCGTGAATGTTCTAAAAACATGAAAGATGAATTTTTTTAGTGGACGCAACAGCTTTCAAGTATGCAAGTCATTCAATTCCATGAAGAAAAAAACGTTCACTCGCAAATTTTAAACAAAAAATGTATGCGAAAATAGTGAATTTTGAATGTTCTGAATAGCAATCCTCATTTCGAACCTTCTACCAAGAAATGTTTTATTAGATCGCAAGTTCTATAAATCGGTTGTTTATAAATTACGTGACGCAGTCTACCGGATGGAGAGTTCCATGACTTTCGTACCCCCTCTGGTAACATCTTCAAAATCGAATTTATCTTCCAATTATGAAATGCCGTGAAAAGCTTAATGCTCACAAGAAAACATCGTCTTTCGGCAATAGTTTGATCATTCCTGGATCCAGACTTGTCCACGACTAGGGATGGGAGACGTTCAAAATTATCGATAATATCAATCGAAAGAAATTATCGATAATCGATTAATCATATCGTTATCGATAATTTAATAATTATCGATAATTATCAAAATATCGAAATTCGATAATTATCAAAATATCGATATTTTGATATTTATCTGAAAATTCGTGATAATATACCGATATATCTGAATATATCGATAAATATCGGATTTTCGGACCGAAATATCGATACATCGATTTATCGATATCTTGAAAATTATCAAAATATCAATAATTATCGATTATCGATATTTTTTGATAATTTCCGATAAAAAAAGTCGATAATTATCGATTATCGATAATTGATAATTATCGATAATCATTATCATTATCGTCCATGCCTATCCACGACGAGTAGAATCAGTTTCTCAGTGAAGTAATGACAGTTAGTCCATACATTTACTGTCAAAATTTCATTTCACGGTTGACTGTATGCTTGAATGTTTTGCATTGATTAAACTCTTTAAAAGGAACGCTTCGTGTTGTTGGGGATTCAGCACCAATACAGATGAACGATTGACTCCCACCTTTACATGTGAAAGTTGCATCTGAGGTGATATATTTGGTATGAAAAGCTGGGTTGGCTGGAGGGGGTAGGGTAATCTCGCACACCACACAAATTCATGGTGTGCGAGATTCACCTCTAAGTGGTGAATCTCGCACAGTCATGACTTTTCGTTACATGTCATAAAAGGACGCATACTATGATCGCGTGTGCGAGATTCCCCGACACCGGCTGGAGCAAGTGAGAGGTATTTACCACTCCAATTGAAGAAAAAATTTATGAAAATCGGATCTTTGGCTCATGAGCTAGAGCAGTCAGAGTAGGTAGTCATCGTCCTACTCGGCTGTAGAAGATGGTTTAAATGTTTCCCTCTGGATTTTTGGTATTATTGAGGTGGGAGCACGTTGGTTCGCGAAATTCCATCATAAATACAGGACCGTAATTGGTTTTTGTTAAATTTTACCAAAGGTTCTTCGTACCGGCTTTCGTGATGTGCTATTTATAAGATGTATAGGTGTCGCTTTAGAATAACGGGCAAAGACCACACGGACGAATCAGAGTTACGGGTTCGTGGACCTTGTTTATGTCAATCGCGATGTCATAATGTGCACATGCCATTGCCAATACAAACAATATTGTTCGTAGGCTGGCAAGCATTTAATTCCAGCTAATTTTGTGCTGATAATCGACGGACCTGTGGTTAGGAATCGAGGAACGAGTTAGTGTTTATTACGTAGGTGGAAGGACAGATTTTCAAGAGGCCATGACCAACATGTTACCAAGACATGATATGTGCCAACTTGTAAAAATAAAAAATAAAAACCAAATGCGAGAACAAATTCCTTAGTCAATCGGATACGCAGGAAGTGGATGTCAATCAAGAAAACGTAAAAAAGCGGATGTGCTTTTTCATGTGTCGCTCTTACTCAACAGTAGTTATATCTGTCATGTGTCAAAAAATGTCATCTGGATACAAAGACAGTCTTTAAAAGACCATTATAGTACTATTAGTACTACAGTACTATTATACCAAAATTTAACTAAAAAACCAAAGACCTTTGTTTCTTCTTTTTCTTTGAAATTTATTGTTGGTAATTTGAAATACATTTTTAATTTCGATTCAAATATGGTGATAATAAAAAGTGTTTTTCTTATTACATTCAATAATAGTTTGGGGTTAGAGATTTTAAACTTTAATGCAAAGGGAGCAAAATAAAATTTTAAATAAAAAACTTTTTTTTTATTTGATTTGGATAATAATATAAATGTCAGTGTCACATATCATCTATACTAATTATACACAGATACACGATTTAAAAAAAAACGAAACACGATAAATAGATTAGAGATTTTAGTAAAATTATAATTACAAAATGGAAAATTAAATTTAAAAATAAAAATTAAATTGAAGAGCTAGTCATCTCAAATTGAATTAACTTCTGTTATATCTCCAATATAAAACTTACATAGACGCAAACGCCATCTGTTGTCAAATTTTGAAATTATCTTAACTTTAATGTAATGATCGGATTTGGTCGAACGAAGTCAAAAAATGACTCAACCTAAAAATTCAGGTCATAAAGACAATCCTTACCTGACCTCAACCTGCTTTATTTAAATCTGTCAGTTCAGATTTCAGGCATACCTGAAATTTTCATTAGAGTTTTCAGGTATACCTGGAAATGTCACCTGGCAGGTCGAATCTGATCATTATTTCAGGTCGAAATTGATTACATCAGGTTCAGGTGAAAACAGGTTTCGGTAAACTCAGGTCAGCCTCAGGTAAAACCTGACTTGTTTCAAGCCTTAGTTGCAGGCTTCGTACCCTAATATCTTAGTGTTTGGAAATAATTCAGATTACGGACACCGTCCATCTAAATAAAACGGAGCAATGCTTCTAAATTTATCTTGAACAACAAGAGCAAGCTAGATTTTACGGCGGCTCAGTGTATGGAAATAATGCGGTGTCCTGTAAACGTGGTTATTTCATTTCCGTAAAATTTGTGTAGTGGGAAATTTAACGTTTACAGAACCACCGGTAAAATGTACGACCTTTCAATATTATATTTTCGGTTAACGAGAAATTTTGACTCCGAAGGAAAACATTATTTCCATGGTCGAGTGCCTCTGTGCTCAAAATAGTAATTTATGGCGGCTCAACGATACTTTGCGAAAATTCCACTTCACATTTCGGAGGTCTAAAGACCCTGCTGGTTCCCAAGCTCTGTGTTAATGTTGGAGGTATGACATAAATTAGGTCAATTTAAAACGACCATTCTCTATCAAAATTTGTTTCGGTTAATTCGGTTAAATATACTTCTTCACGCATGTACCAATCTTGAATACACTTAGCCTATGAATTCGTACAAAAATTATTATTCTTATCCAATACCTTAGTTATTAAAACTACGCGCCACCCCTGTCCACTTGTCTGTTCTTCTTCTTTTTTTCGTCGGTATAAATAAACTGAATTTTTAAAATTCAACAAATTAAAACAAAATTCTTAATTAATTTCCATCGTCTAACTTACACTTTTAAAACAATTTATAAACATTTTCATTTATAGCACCAATGGTTAAATAATAAAAAAAAATCATTTTGTTTGTGTGTGTGTATGTGTTTCATGCGCAAAAAGCTTAGCTCAAATATTTGTCTTTGTTTCAGAGAAACTGCAATATGTCTACATATGGCCTGGTGTAGGCTAATTTTACTTCCATTTATAAGAAACTTAATTAATTTTTAATTTTCCTCTTTTTTTCACAGCATTGCCTCCTGAGAGAGCAGTGCTGTGCTCTTTTAAATTAAATTTATTTTTGATATGACTTTAACACAATTGAATTATATATTCCACGTACTACTCGATCTAGCAAGGCTATTTGGATAGTTTATGAAGAAATTGTACGTGAAGCTTTAGCGAATTATAAGAAAACCGAAATGTTATTTATTTTTCATATGATTCATTTCTGGTCTTCTCTACATTTAACTAATCGATTTATAAAGATCGATTTTAGAGCTTTCGGCATTAATTAGTTATTATGCGTGCAATTGTACTTTATAACTCGAAAAGAAAATTAAACGCTGCATGATTAGTGACCTGGCTTATGTGATTGTTGTTTTTTCTTTACGTAAAATGGGGAAGAATCACACTGATCTAATAGTCAGCTAGCTTCTAAGGAATGAAAAGTCGAATCTATGTGGAAAGTTTGTTGAGCAGAGGCGGATCAGAGGTCAATAAATGCATGACTAGCGAGTCCAGGTCAAAGGTTAGATTCTTAGATTTCAATCGATCAGGCCAGAAAATGTCCTGTAGACTGGAAACTATTACAATGTATCACGCGCTTGTGTGCTGAAAACTGTACCTTTCGTTACTACTGACCTCGGCCCCGGCTCGGAACAACAGATTCCACACGAAACGCATTTAGCGGTCCCTCGTTAATTTAGCAAGCGAAGCTATTTTCTCTTCACTAAAATATGCTAAGCTCAATAAAATTAACTCTTTTCCTTCTCAGTTCATTTCCTTCTACTTTAGCGGGTTACGGTTGTTGGTCATGGTCTTTATTGTGAAGATTTAATTTTTTTGCGGTTTCATTAGCACACATTGAAGTGGAGACTTTCGGCTATTTGATCATCTGTTGCCCTAAGCGGAACTACAGGTCTTAGAATTCCGGATCTAACTTACTAGTCTTCAGGCATCCGGCAGCCATAATGCATTCGTTGAAACCATGCAGATTGAAGATAGTTTCGGTGCCGGTTTTCAGTTCGATTTTGATAGGATTTTAAGAACTTTTTCCTCTCCTGTTGCGTGTGCTAGTATTCAACATCGATTCATATACTAACTCTGTTCAATTTCTCATTTTTCTTCGTCTTTAATGTACGAGCTGGCACGATTGTTCATTATCTTTTCTTTCGTCGACAGTGTCCTCAAAATATTCTCTCTTAAATAATCGAATTCAAATTCAATTTCACCAAATACTCACTCGGCATGTGGGGGTATCTTTATCTTTTCATATACACTAATTTTAACGAAGTCTTTTCAATTGTCTGCTTCTTTATTCATGCATGCAGTCGGTGTCTGTTTGTGTGTAATTAAAATGGAAATTTTATCTTTTGCACAAATCTTAATTTCTATGAATTTCTATCTAATTTTAGTTTGTTATTTGAATGGATTTTACTTAATACCTGAGCAATAACATCTCTCTACTCTCTAATCTCTATAAAGGCTAGGAGGAAGTCTTCAAATTACATTTAGTGGGTGTCATTCAAACACGGAAATCATTGCAAAGTTTGTGGTTTTTACTAGAAAAATATTATTTCTGTGGTTCGGTTTCTTATCATCTCTATTTTCTATTAATGTTCCAAGCAAAGGGCGGATGAACCGGGACTTATTACTCCTAAAAAGTCATAATAATTACAAAAAAAATTAGAAATTCCCAAAAATTTCTTACAAAATTCCTAAAATATTCTTAAAATTCCTAAAAACTTCCTAAAAATTTCTTTAAAATTCCAGATTTTTTTTTTTGGGAAGCCCCGGTGATTAACAGTGGAAATATTATTAAGAGCAATGGTTACTTGAGCTTAGACTCAAACCCACGTATTGACAACAAATGTAGTCAAAGCTGTCCAGTTATTTTAGGTAGCATTCCAGCACTAAAATCACTAAACTTCTTCTCTAAGGAACTGAGAAACAAGGTGATTGAAATCGCACCCCGTCATTGCTCGGAAGCCAAGTATCTCAAGGAATCATTGCTCTTAATAAAATCCGCTGGTGGAAAACGTTTCCTTTAAACGAAACTCTCGTTCACACGCCCCTCGAACACAAAACTCATTCGTTTCGTGTCTAATATTATGATTTCATTAAAATTGGCCGCTGGCAAACGCAGAAGCTTCAGTGAATAGTTTTACGAAAGAAAAAAAATGAAAGAAAAAATTCCAACGGCTGACAGTTCAGTAAGGTCTGACTTGAGTGCTGTCTGATCTTTCATGTCAGTTTCTGCCAGATTTCATTAGAATTTTTCTCGGAGTTTTTGATTTGATTCTAAGGTTGAAATGAGAGGGCGCACCAATGCTAAACATTGACCCAAAGATCACAAAAAAAAAAAAAAAATTTAAAAGTTGTCTTACGGAACAACCCAAATGTAATTCAATCTTTAAAAAATTAACAAAAAGTAAAAAAAAATCAATTTAAATCAAACAAAAAGAATATTTTCATCGGATAGACTCCACTACTACAAACGATAGAGAAAGAAAAGTAAAAAAATGTCGCAACGAAACGTCTAAAAATGCGATTTCTACGATTTGCGCAGTCGTCAATACAGTTCCGTATTTTGGCGAATCGGTGCCGGAATGCGAGATACGCCTCGATCACGTCTGGCTGTAATAACGGACGCAGACGTATCCTTGCTCTGATTCGAATCGATTGACGATGCGGCCGAACTTCTTTTCGATTGCATTTTGGTCGGAGACGGTGAAAAGTTGGTCGTTGCTCGATCCAGCGTTCCGTTACTGTTTACCCAGGCGGTTGTGAAGTCATCGTCGTCGTATTCCTTTCCATTGCCATTCACTTTCGTGTATTTGCTCAGCAGTGCCTTCATTTTCTCCAACATTTGACTGTCGTTTTTGGCATTGCCGGCCGCTTCCAATATCTGCTGGGCCAATGGAGAGGTCGTTGTTTTGGTGGGCGATGAATTGGTTGACTTAATTCGGCGGCCATTTTTGTCGTACATATTTTGGGATGTGCGCGAGGATGAGTTTCGATTGAACGAACTGTTTTGCGCTGGAGTTTGGAAGGTGTCGTTGGCCACAGCTGGCCGGTTTTTGTTCGTAGATCGCCCGTTCCAAGTGTTTATGTTCTTGGGACTGGTCATCTTCGATGGAGGCGCTACGGGTGTGGTTTCCTTTGACACAGTTGGCTTTCGCACCGATCGGTAAACCGGGGATTTTCTCATTGAATTTACTGGCAAGCCGGTTACAATTTCACTGCATAAGTCGCTTTTGCGACGCACCAACATTGGAGAACGGGGAATTTTAGTTGTCGCTTTCGGTGTACTATCATCGCCGTAGAGATTTGCTGAGAAGCCAGTTTTTCGAAGGCCCGTTGTCGTTGAGATATCAATTGTGATGTCTTCGTCTGTGATAAAAACTCCGGATTGTTCGAACGTTTTCGGCTGTGTGTGCGAGGCGTCACACGTATCCAAATTGGATTCAATTGCGTCGGTCTTGTTCGAAATTTGATCGTCGGTAGGAGTCAATTGAGAGTCACTGGAAGTCTGTTCTTGGCGCCCTGTTCAAAAAAAAAAACAAATTTCGATTGTAATAACTGTCAGCAGCACAGACATCGAGCCAATACATACCATTCAGTTCGGGCTCTTCAGATGTTTGACTGTGAAGTGACGATCTCTTCAGATTCCCATTCAGATTCGCCTGAATAACACCCAAACTTCGATAGCCTTCATCGCTAATTTCACTGCCATTGTCGCTAATGTTCTCCACACCATCACCATTCGTTTGCTCCGTTTTCGATTCCGTAGTCACTTCTGCATTGGTAATGGGTTCGAGTTGGGAAACAACAGCGGTTGGACATACAGCTGAATCTAACGATGTCTGCTTCTTTTTGAATTCATTTAGGCGTCGTGGGCTCGGTGACATCGAGCGACGAGCTAGATGCGGAGATGTCAATTGTTGTTTGTCCTGAAGCTGCGGGATAACATTGGTTAGAACCTGGTCATATTGACTGGAATTGAATGAGGAAAATGTACCTGTAGTGTCTCTCCAGCTGAATGACCGTTATTGATTTGCTTGCGACCGGAAGGGCTTCGGCTTCGACTTCTAGCTCGCGATGGTGGTGACAAAGTAGCCAAAGTGTTCGTGTTGGTTGTATTATTACCCGAAGTGTTGTTCAACTTGCGAGTCACCGGTGGTGACCTAAACAAAAAAAAAATGGAAGAAATTTGCTTAATTCGAGGACAACTAATCGAATGACGCATTGTATCTCAGTTAAATATTCTGAGAACGAGTCGCCTTTCAGCAGAATTTACGAAGAATCGAACAGTGACAATCTCCTCTATGTTTCACGTTTATAATTTCGTCTTGATCTCGGAAAGAAATGTGGCAGACACAGAATGCTGGATGTTACTAGATTAAATGGTGTTCCGCCGTTCACAAAATGTCTTATAAGCTTTGTCAGCTCTTTACGGGAGGCGAGGTTGGTGATGAGTTGGTAAACGTGTAGACTGTTTAAGTGAGAACCTATTGTTCCATCTCGGGGTCTGCTGTCAGATTCTTTTGTATTATCGATGACAGCAGACCCCGAGTTGATTTTCCATCTCCCTCTACTTAAACACCGTACACGAGAAATGTCGAAAAAAGGAAAGACAGTGTAGACAGTAGAGAATTCTCAAACGAGCCATCAGAACAGTCGGAGCGTTTGCTGCGACTGAGCCCCGTACAAACCCGTATATCTATTGCGTACGTGACCCTAGTGCGTCTGTCACCCTACTTTGACCGTAAACCTATTGCGCCGGTTAATGTAGTTAAAGTAAAATTATTATGTAATGTGTACGTCTTACAAATTGCGCATAGCGCAATTACGAAGCCCCGTACGACGTTCCTTTCAAATAAAACAAAAATTTCAAATAGCCCTAAAATTTTAATTTATTGAGTATAAATACACATAGGGCCTAGTATCGGCCTCAGTCCGAGAAATGAAAACAAATGAAACAAAAAATACGAAAAACGGATGTTTGCTCGAGTTATATGTAAAATACACATAGGGCCCTAGCAGCGGCCTTAGTCCAAGGACCCAAATTTAATTTTTTTTCAACAACATTCTATTCGGCCTTTCATTACCTTCCAAATGAAACAAAAATTACGAAAAACGGATGAAATTTGCTCGAATTATATGTAAAATACACATAGGGCCCTAGCAGCGGCCTTAGTCCAAGGACCCAAATTTAATTTTTTTTTCAACAACATTCTATTCGGCCTTTCATTACCTTCCAAATGAAACAAAAATTACGAAAAACGGATGAAATTTACTCGAGTTATATGTGAAATACACATAGGGCCCTAGAAGCGGCCTTAGGCCAAGGACCCAAATTTTTTTTTTTTTCAACAACATTCTATTCGGCATTCGGTTACCTTTCAAATCAAACAAAAATTACGAAAAACGAATGAAATTTACTCGAGTTCTATGTAAAATACACATAGGGCCCTAGTAGCATTTCACTTCTAAGGCCCTAACTCACGGTCCACTCACCCGATTTTAAAAAACTTTTTTTTCCTGGATTGGTATTGACAATACCTATCATTTGCCGTGTCATTTACATTTCCATCGTTTATTTTGCCATAAATATCACCAAAAGGCCTTAAATCACTTAGGTGGCCCTAACTCACGAAGGGCCGACCCGAATATGCCCATCTTCGAACTTAGCCTCACTATTTCGACTATCTTTCAGGGAAAAAAAAAATTTTGAAATCGGATTTGATTTACTCAAGATATCGACGTGACAGACGGACAGACAAAATTTTTATTGCAGATTCGTCATCTATGAACATAGGCAAACACTTTGCCCTTACCGTCTGCTTCGAATTTCATCAATTACACACGGCATCGTAATCCTATAAGCCCCATTGTACTTCGTACGGGGCTAAAAAGCGAGCATTCATGGTTAAATGGTGTGCTCGAAGTCTGTCTTATCATTTACCCGAATTGTTTCTGAAACGTCCTAGAGTTCACGATAATTACCATTACCATTACGTGATACAATGCTGTAAGAACACTATACCAATTTGCTCACGACCAAGTCTAGCGAATCATAGTTGAAATGAAATACAAAAATTATAAAATAGCGCCAAAGAAGTGTGCACTGAATGATCTGGAATTCAACACACTTCATAACAAAACGTTCAACTTTTCTAGGCTTCGAATTGTTCCCAGGAAAATGTACGTACGCAGTCCCTTTCAATTCTGCCATTTCTTCAATACCAGCAAAATATGCATACAATCAACAACATAAAACATCATGTAACGACTCGGCTCGATTTGGGCTTAATGTTATGCATCTGTAACGTGTGTAAAACTAGACCAGATGACTAATAAACGGACAAAATTTAGCTTATGGAATCAAGTACACGTTAATTGTATTCAATATATGGCAGTGCTTGCAGCTAAATTTGTAAAATGAAATGTGCCGCGCTGTTTATTAAAATGAAAGAGATAAAATGTTTCAGACACTTATTATGTCGTCGTATATCAATAATTATCTACAGCTCTGCGCAATAGTTTGTAGATAAGGTACATATGGATCTACACAACGACCGGACAAAGCGTAACAGATACTTTGCATGGAAGCGATTACAAAATGCGATTTAGGACTATCAATTGCTACCGATTGTATTTTGTAGTACGGTCCAATGTTGTACAGTCGCACTATGACATGAAAAGATTCTTTGATTGCTTGCGGACAGAATACGCTACTGCCTTGCCGCGATTTTGTTTTTTTTTTTTTGTTTCGACGTGTCGGGTATATTCCTCGTCTTCAGCTCGAAATAAAGCCTTCCCTAACCCCTCAACAAAAAACGTCCCAGCAAGGCAGTAATGTACTATTCCTCGAAACTGAATGCTTTTCCTAAATTGAGACATTTTTCTGGTAATTTCAGAGTCTACCGATCTGAATATGTGATCAGCTAGATTCTGCTTAAACGTTCTTTCACCAAGATCTTCTAACATTCGGTCTGACAAAAATTTGTGAATTGAGCTTACCGTTCATAGAACACCTGAGCTTTGTGCAATTCGATGCCATTGGTGGCCTGATTCGTGCGTGTTATCAATCGTGCTGCTACAGATGATCGATGTGATGCTCTGCATCGGCACGGGTCATGTTTGTCTAAATAGTGGGATAGTGTGTCCCAACCACCGCCGACGCGTACCATCACATGGGATCGTAATATCTGGAAAATATAGAAATTTTTGTCGAATTAGCATTTTATTACAATTTTGATTTTCAGTGGATTATTGTGGTATGCAAGAGTCACATGAGATGTAAAGTTTAAGTTTCAATTGCACTTAAAGTTGCTTTAATTTGCAACTTATTTTGAGGTTAAAGTACTGCAAATGTCTTCGAGTCTCGTGTCTCAATTCTTTTTCTTCAAAAAGCCTTCAAATTTCGTCACAATAATTGCACCTTGAACCCAATATACTTCAATCACACATCTAGAACTCAAGGATTCCAGCTGGAGTCACGCCTAATTTCGTCCATAATCAACGCATTTAGTTAGACTAGTGTAAAGGAGTTTGTAATCGACCAATGATACAAAACTTTATTTTACCTGGAAGCCATTGGTCGATTACAATGGTCGATTACAAAGGCTATCGAAGATGTGTCAGTCAAGCTTTTCTTGCTTGCTTGAGTTATGTGGAGCCTAGTTACCTCAAAATGCGTGTTCAATTAAAATCATAAATCTGGACCACTTAGCCAAGTGCCCGACGAGCGTGTCCGGTTGTAGGAATGGAGGTTATTATTTGGTCTTAGCACGTAATTGCTCATTGTGAAATCAATACTGCCTGGGATCGTTGTAACACTGAATAGTTGCATAAATTCACACTTTCTGAATTCGAATTGAATGTTGAGCACAACCTTTCGTTTTGAATAATATCAAAAATTGAAACTGACAAAGCCGATTTCATTAATCTTGTTTAAGTTGAAAGCGAAATGTGTCATAAAACCTAATGTCTTGCCCTTCACTAACTTAAATTGTCATAAAATTTGTCCCATCGAAGGAAGGAACAAAATATTTTCCTTCCCAAAACTAGACCAAGCATGACGGTGTCGTATATCACGACATTATAAGAAAACAAATAAGTTATTTGAAATAACCGCAATACATGCATTTGAGAAGCATTTTGGTTTTGTCGTTATTTCGCTATGTTCGCATATATTACGCTATGTTGGGAAAACCTAATGCAACCATATAGGTTGAATATATTATGTTATTTAGAATCTAGGGCGGCGCGGTGACTGGCGCCTTATATTCACTATCATACACACTGTGTGCAGTACATCTATATAACAATTTCAATTTTTCGGAGCTAGTTATGGTGCCATTTCAGCTTCGTGGAATTTGTTTTGTGGAAAACAACACAATTTCGGAAGGGCTCACAAAAGTAATGGCACACAAATCCATCCTCTCCAAAAACAAGGTAATGCCGCTCTTATTAGCAAAGACATTTGTAAGGTTTTTTGTGAACTAGGGACCTTCTGCAAGGAGGTCCCATTTCTGGGGACTTAGAGATCCATTTCCGAAATTCAATGGATAATTCTCCCTCAGGTAAATTTTTTTAGATCACAGTAGTGGACCAAAATTTAACGTTTGGCTCTAGTTCGTTTAAAAAAGGCGGTAAGATGTCAAAGGGCACTGAGATCTGAAAGGTCGGGCTTAGCGTGATACTCAGTTGAAACAATTTAACTTCACAAAAATTGAATACTCAATATGCAATGCGAATGGGAAGCAGATTTTGGAAAGAACATGTGAAAGGTCAGTACCTTGTCGAGAGTCCCTACTCAAATACAGTCACTTCGAGTGGAGAGTTACAACTTTTGAAGATTATCACGACAGGCCTTGGCTTCCCTGTAGGAGTTAAAATACCCACAATAGAAATGCATCAAAAATAGTCATGATTTTGTCATCTGCCACATGAGCGATTATCCTTGAAAATTGATCGCAATGACAAAAATTATTAAAATAGAAAATCCTACCAAAAATAAATTGTTGCTCCTACTTCCACAGATGCTCAAATTTTAATTTTAAACCGAACAAACTTAACTGCTGGTCAACGATGTTAAATAGGAACCTGCAGTGAAATTCGTCCTTTAGAGTTTGTATGTCTGCTTATTAGACCCAATCGTCGCAGTTAGAACAAAAGCAGATCGATCACTAAAATAAAGGGAAATAAGAAAATGGTTCGCAACCTCAATCCAATTGAACAAAATAAAGTCAAAACCAACAGCAACAGCTAAACAAACAAAACAAAAAACTTAAATAAAGCCACAAGAGCTTTGTTAATGACTGTCATTTACATTATTACCCGAGATAATCTCATTAACTTTAAAATGCCATTTGCTGTCCAGCTCCTTGTTTAATTAGGTAAAATTAGCGAGTCAAAATGTAAAATGCGAAACATTTTATTTGAATTGTCTGCAAATGGTTGAACGTTTATTTTTCTCTTGTTACTCTTGAGCGCATGCAGAAATGCATTAGCCAATTTAGCCAATGAGCACAGTATTGTACCCAGCAATGATATTTACCGAAACATTTTTTTAAAAACTTTACTCACATATGTAAGCCAGGCGTCGGTGAAATTGTGGTTAATTGATTATTAGACGTGCTGTGTACACATTAATGAGAATTCCGTGTTTTTGTCTCCCGTTGAAAACGAGCCAGAGATGCATTAATTTGTGCAATTTATGTACATGATCGATTTTTATTATGGTTTTAACGTGCATTATCCGCCAGTTGTGTAAACACAATTTTGTGTTTAACAGCAAGGAATCTAAACTGACTGAATGACTGACGTTCATTTTTTTCAACAAAAAAAAAATTAATTGATTTTCTGTGGTACATTATGCTCAACCCAGAGATAAATATTGCGCGCACATGAACGATAAACGTGAACCGAACGTAACGTAAGATAAATATCGCAACATGATCATCGTTAGAATGTTAACGAGAAGCATAACAATAGCCAGATAAAGATTTCACTTTAATAATCGCGAAAAGCTATTAAGCAACGGCATTTTGTAGCCATAAAAATTATCTGATTGCACAGGAATCTTAGCAAATAATCGGATGGGTCATCGTCATGTGTGATGGTGATGATGTGACAAACGTTATATTAAAATTGATCGAAGCAAACAACATGGCAGAAGGTACGAATTTCGAGCAAAAGTCGAGAGCAAGTAATAACTTTCTAGAAGTTATAACTCTACCTGAAGTTGTAGCTCTAGAGAACGGTTTTGTAATTCTAATGAGTTTGTAACTCTACTAGTGGAGTTAGTGACTCTGAGTTTGTGATTCTACAAGTACAAGTGGAGTTTGTGATTCTACAAGTTCAAGTGGAGTTTGTGATTCTACAAGTAGAAGTGGAGTTTGTGATTCTACAAGTACAAGTGTAGTTTGTGACTCTACATGTACAAGTGGACTTTGTGACTCTACAAGTACAAGTGGACTTTGTGACTCTACATGTACAAGTGGACTTTGTGACTCTACAAGTACAAGTGGCGTTTGTGACTCTATAAGTACAAGTGGAGTTTGTGACTCTATAAGTACAAGTGGAGTTTGTGACTCTACAAGTACAAGTGGAGTTTGTGATTCTACAAGTACGAGTGGAGTTTGTGACTCTACAAGTACAAGTGGAGTTTGTGATTCTGCAAGTACAAGTGGAGTTTGTGATTCTACAAGTGCAAGTGGAGTTTGTGATTCTACAAGTGCAAGTGGCGTTTTTGACCAAGTACAAGTGGAGTTTGTGTTTGTAACTCTAATTGTGTAGAATGTAACTGTACAAGTAGAATTTGTGACTCTACAAGTGGAGTTTGATGCTCTTTTGCCGCTTGCAGAAGAGTAATATTACGAAACTCGTTTTAATTGGACCATTGTCGCGTTCTGCACCTAACTTTCATGATTTATTGACAAGGACATAAAGGCCGTGTGAAATGTTTGTGCGAAATTTAACCCATGGAACCTAGCACACACTAACGAATCACACAAGCATGAACAATGATTACCGATTGTCGCTTTAGTATCTTGTGAATTGAATCAGTATCTGTTATTGCATCCAGGAAAGGCGTAAGATTGCGGCAGTTGGATGTGTATTTATTTGCAGAGTCAACAAGAGCATACCACATTTTACCTCAATTGTTTCGCTATGTATCAGAACTCTGAATATTGTGACCTGCATTTAATTTGCTCCAGGCACTGCTGTACAATTAACCGTGCAATACCTAAAATTCAGGTGACCGAAACGAAATATAATTTATTTTAATCAATTGGATTAATGTGTCGGTATGACTAACCCATTCGCTTGGATCTAGAATTTTTAATCTCATTCCCAATATTATATGCTCTACGTTTATCATTTATATTTCGTTTGTACGTATACGGCTTTGGGTGTACTGTACAGCGCCATATAAGTTATGCAATAATTTGCATATGTAACAAATTTATTTATTTATGTGCATAATCGAATAAGTTGCGTCAAAAGAGAGTTCAAAGAAGCAAAAATAAACAACCAAAAAACAACAATGCAATGTCTTTGACACAACAAACGGAACAACTTTGAAACCTAAAACGCACACGATACAAGCGCGCGAACATTGTTTCTGTAATAACGAATATGGTTGATTGGTATGTAATTCAAATGCTATTCTCAAATAACCGTGGAACGGGGCCGTAGCTTTGTAATTGTGATGGGTGGATGTGATATTTTTACGTGTTATTCGGGATTTTTTCGGAACTCTTAACGATTTGTAGGAACTTTTTAAGAATTTTTAAGATTTTTTAGGAATTAAAAATTTTTTTTTTGCGAATTTAGGAATTCGCAGTAATCTCTAAGAATTTTTCGGAATTCTAAAGAACTTTTAGACTAGCATCATATTAAACATTCTTAGATAAAACTAACGAAGCAAAAGCATTGGTTGAAAATGCGTCTATCAAAAGAAGTAGAAGATTCATCATCAATCATATCGAAAATTTCAGTCAGTCGATTTGAGCCGAAAAAGTGTAGAGCTCTCCAGCAGCGACAAATAGGCATTTCAAAATTTCAATAGTAGATTTTTTAGTGTCGAAATGTTCAGAAATGTCGGAACAAAAAATCTCACTGTTCAATAGTGTCATCTGTTATCGACAACAACAGCAATAATACACAAGCTTTGCTTAATGAGCTTTTATATAGCAAAACGCATGTTCAAAACAAATGAAGTAAAAGATTTATGAAATCAATCTATGAAAATCTTTGATCAAATGAAGTAATAGATCAGATAGCCAAATCGGCCAAACAAAAGAAATTAGAGAAAATCAGCTGTCATCTGTTATCACGAAATCGGTCCATCAAAAAAAATGTAAAATTGCTATGGTACCGATATCGGATTCAATCGTTAAATTGCCCGAAAAGTAATGCGATAGCTACGGCCCTGGCATCGAAAAATCCACCTTTATATTACTCGCATTACAATATTTGGACCATTTGTGAGATTTTATTAGTTTTTATAAAGAAAAATAATAATAATAAAATGCTCGACAACAAAAAAAACGCAGCAAAAATAGGTCGAACACTGGCGCTATGCATATTTTCTTTGTGTGAGCGATCTTGTTTCGTAGGCCTAAAATGTCACACATTCTATTAGAAATAATTTATGCTTAATGCACCTCCTCTATCTCGCTCTCTCACTGTGTATACGTTTTTAATAACTGGGTATGTGATAAGATATGGATAGGTGAATTGTTTGCTTGAAACACGGTATATCTGAGAATAATTTATGGGCTTTGATGTGGAAGTAAAATAGTCGAGTTCTCATTTACATTTCAATATTTGTTTTGAGTGTTTCGGACAAATCTGAGACAATTTATGAATTGGTCTGAGTCGAAGTTACTTATACAAAGCAATTTTATTTGCGGTAAAGAGTACAGTAATTCCAAGGACGAATTACCGTAACGGTAACATTCATTTTACATGCTTTTGTTTTCCACCGAGACGAAAGTGGCGAATCACATCACTAGGGAAACTTAGAATTGGGTTGAGAGTTCACAGCATGTAAAATACATTACAAAACTCGGGATAAAAGTTACAAATTCTCGTTTTCGTGTGTTATTGACCTCGGCTTTGCCTCGGATCACACGAAAACCCTACTTTTCAACTTTTTATCCCTTGTTATGTAAACAACTAGTTCCCCTTGAAACTAACTATCCTTCGACTGATGGCGATGGAACGTTTCGGAAACTTGTCGATCTTGAGAAATAAAAGGGCAGAAAATAAGTTTCTGAAATTACGTCCTGTGTGCTCACAGACTAAAAACAGAGGTTCTGATTGGGAAAGTGGAAAACAATTGGTACCATCCCTATCAAATTCCATCAAGAAAGATCTCACATTTCATCAAAATTTATTTTTTTGTTAACTTACCCGAACGAATATTAAAACTTTTGTGTCACCAATTCTGTATTTTCCTTCCGATACACGGACCATTGGGAATTGAGATGGACACGTGCATTTTTCGACCAAATCACGAACCTGTAATGAAAAAAAAATCAAAATTAATAATTATTTACATGACAAGGTATACAAGGGATACATAGTTGAAAAGTCCAGTTTTCGGGTGAAGTTTGTCAATCCGAGGCGAAGCCGATCACACAAAAAAGTGACTTTTCACTTTTATCTCGAATTTGCCGATAGCTAGTATTTCTCTGGGAGCTGCAGTTTAAGAATGAAGCTTTTAATAAACATTTAAGTAATTTAAGCTTGAAACTTAAACCCTATTACTCATGAGAACGAAGGTAGATCGTAGATGTCCCACAATCAATAAAGTTTGCTAAAGGCACACCTAAATTGTAGCGCTGTTTATTTAAGCTATCACAGCCGCGAATAGATAAAAAAGAAACGAAGAAAAAGAACAAATCATCAAGAAACGAAACCAATGTGCACATAATTCTTACACAGAGACTGCATTTCCCACTGGTAACTGGTGAGTGTTAAATATACAATTATCGCATCATACACAAAACATCCTCTTCCGCTCATTCTTTCGAAATATTTATTATGAATACATTCATCGCGCGGCACACACGACACATTTTTAATGAAAAAAAAACTGACAACGGAGCTATGATGGTTATACATTCACTACTCTGCACATCATATTTGCTATATTGCTGCGAAGAGTTTATTTTCATTTATTTATGATTTAACTAAAAATTAATGTAATCCCAACAATCCTCTAACGTTCAAGCAACAATTTCATATTAAAACGAACATTGTGTCAAGCCATAAATAACTTATGATGTTAATTAGTATGGTAACACGGAAAATATGGCTTCATTACTGTCCCGTATGTAGTTAGAGTAGCGATAAACCATAATTGGATCAACTTGTGACGCATGTAGTACATATGCAAATTAATGTAATGTTGGGAGCACGAACAGGATGCTAAGAAAATCCTCGACTTTGGTTGTAATTTGGAGTCTCGTCAAAAAAACAAACGAAATATGAGGTGAAGAGTGCCAAAAATTGTGACGGATTGTCCATCAGATTCTCAGAACTTTATTTTAATTTTAATGCTAGGAACAGGATTACCTGACTGAACTTGACAACTAAGAGGTTACCTGAAAATTTTTGATGGAAACTAATATGCTCTGGAACATAGAACTCATTTTCTAACTGTAGCTGTGAAGGCATTTGTAAGAGTTAAAGAGTCTCTGTAACTCTTCATGATACTTCTGTGTGGTTTTCATCTCATTGGCTCGAATGAAACAGGGCTTATCTAAGGTTCCTGTTTTTAAAATTGCAGGTCCGAGTCAACCTCTTACGAGCTTTACAATTTCTAGAGAATTGCTATTTGTATTTCCGAAATATTCCGCAGAAATTAGTACAATTGTGAGAGCCTATGTGAAGAGATAGAAGCTCAGAAGTAGTTTTAGACCCATAGAGCAAGGAAAGGTCATAATAAATGTCAGGATTGGGTGGCGCTAATAGTTTCATTTTTCGACTGTTTTTGGTCCAAATAACGCAGGTCAATATTCTATCGTATTGACCATTACCTCAGCAAACTTTGTCTCTCAGAAGCTTTGTCAGGAAAACCTACAGATCAAATCGAAGGTTATTTGAAATGTCAAAAATCAAATCATTCACAGAGACCATAACATAACATATCCAGTGGAAATGAGCAGACACACTGCTCTTGTTTGACAATAAAGTCAATCATTTGGGTACCCATGAAGTTTCTTGTAAGGTAAGCCGAACTTTGACAATACGAACGACAACGATTTCATCCACAGCGACTGAACCTACGCGATTTTACATATGAGGTTAATGAGGTTGGTCAAGGTTTAGAATTTTAAAAGATTTCTGACGTTTTTTTGAGTTCCTTTCTGGACATTTAGTATTATTGAGGCAATAACATGTTGGTTCCCAAGACTCTAGCACATGGTCCCTCGGGTGGCATCGTTCCCGTTCAAGAGTTCAAGGAATTTGAAAAATTTATGAGGGTTTTAATGGGTCCCTTCTGGACCTTTGGGATTATTTCGGTGACAACATCTTGCTTCCCAAAATTCCAGCACCCTATATGGTCCACCATCTTCCTAGTTCTAGAGTTTCATCATTTTGATGACTTTTTCAGATTTTTTTGGGGTTCTCTTCTGGACTTCGGTATTATGGTCGTTTGCGCTGTGTGCAATTTTTTTAATGGGTCGTACGGGGCTTAGTCGTATCAAACACTGTAAACGTTCTGATGTCTTTTGTTTTGAGTCTACTTTTTATGCTGAATTTACATTTGAACAACAATCATTATGTTGATCATAATACTGTGGTCCATGCCCCAGACATGTTCAAATGGTGTATGGCGCTAAGATGTTATCGAAATTAAAATATAGTTAAAAAGCTGCATGAACGAACATACAGATGCAACCGTTGCGGTTACAATATTATTAGAAAAATACTGTAAGTTTATAGAGACATAATATCCAATTCTGATTTTGTCTACGAAAACATTGAACACGAATTCCCTATTCTGAAAACGTCCAAAAGGCAAATGAATTTGAATTTAAAGTCAATAAAAATTAACATAAGTTGGTTTTTGCGCATAAATATGTCAAAAAATTATACAATTTTCGTGACTTTCATTGTATTTGAAAAGAAGAAAAAAAAACCTTAATCCGGTAAGTGAGTTTTCGTTTTCACGACAGACAAAACAACCTCTTTTGGCTGGAATGAATATATTGTGAAAAGCGATAGAGATACGAGCATTATTTAAATGAAAATGAAGGTATGAATGCCACCGTTGGATGGAAGGAAAAAAAAAAACATTTTTTTTTCCGCTCAAATAGAAATCGCACAACAATAAAGCACAACCATATTGCGCTTCCACAACGGATGCATTAAACAGCTCCGAACCACTGGAATGGTAACTGCACGACATTGTAAAAGTGCCTTTACTCTCAAAATTCAATTAAATAATCGTTTTTCTACAGTTCACAACTGTTGCTTCAGACTCTTTTCATTATGATTGTAGTCACTTTTCGGCTTGACGTAACGTCTATTATCGAGTTCAGTGAATGAAATTTGATTGTAATGTTTCTAATGGCAATCCTCTTGTCTGCGAACGAAATTTTCGCGAAATAATTACTCGTCAAAATGTTGTTGGATGTGTTTGGCTAATTCTAGATTGACTTAGACAAACGGGGCGGAGTATTCTACTATTTGCTCAGACAATGTTACTATTCTGTGAAAGAAAGTTTCACAACGGCAATAGGTTTTGAAATAATTTCGCTCGCTCCGCTCGTGTATTTTTACACTTCTTTATTCTGTACTTGAATTTCGTTTAAGTCTGTCAGGGTCGCTGAAAATTATAAATCCGATCCATCTGAGACCGACGCCTCCTCATCCCTATCACACTCTGTATCGAAAAAAACAAGACTCCTCTCTAGCGTAGCGTAGTTTATGAACGACCACCGAGTATATGGAATTTAGTTCTTGGAGTGTTTTGTTGTCACAAATTCCCCGAAGTCATTCACTTTACTTTCGATCCGCAATCAATTTAATTAAAATAATTTTAATTACGGAAAATGCAAAATTACAGCGTGCATGTTTCATAACAATGATAATCGGGGTCGTTTGTCATGAGTAATTAGCTCTTGTAATAAATAATAATTTTCTCGATAATTTTACATAAAATTGCAAGTTGAAGTAAAAAAAAGTTGCTAGAACAACAACATTTTCTACGGTACATGATGCAGACAGTAAATTTTTAAATGAGTAGAGATCGGACAACTTCTATGGGGAATTGAAGGAAAATGTTTTTTGTACAGAAAAAAATATTAATTGAGAGTAAGGACTGCTAACTGAACTAAAATATGCAGCCGATAACACTCGCTAATCTGTTTTATTAACGTCAGCATAAAATTAAAATGAACGGCTGGGGATCGCCAGGTGCTCATCAAAATTTCCGGCCTTTGGCTGAAAAATCTTTCTGTTATTTTCGAACAATGGTTGAAGACAGTAGCTATCAGTACCTGGACAGTTGGGTAATTGTGCGTTTTTGTCACACGATGTAAATATCGAACTCGCTTCGCTCGCTTGATAAAAAGTGACAAAAAAACATTTCTCAACTTGTTGCATAAATTACTAATATTTGCATATAATACAATTACGTTAGACAGTGTGTTCTCAACGTTAAATTTAGTATTAATGTCTAGGGCTTATAGTCAGAGGCAGTGAAATTTCAGCATGAATTAAAACTGTTTCTTGGTAGAGGCTGCTGCACGCACGCGCGTAGTAGAGTAGTGGTATAAACAGTTTTGATTAGATGCGTGCATCAGCTGAAAAACCGCAGAATTTCCAATAATTCGGAAAATATTCCGAAAGAAATCAGATTTTTTTTCGATTTTTTTCAGCATTAAAATCCATTAAAATAATCCCTGTCTATGTCACCTTTTAACGGATTAGCGAATAGTTTCTATTGCATAAATGAGTTATACTCTTCAATGAGTATATTGAAAGGAAATGGGCAAGGTAGGTTTAGTCCCAAACACACCGAGTTTCCACTTAGAAATAGCACTCCGTTTAGCCTCCGTCTACATGACAGTTGTAAAATAGAACAAAGAAACTGTCACGTAAACGGAGTAAAAAATTGAAATAAATTCAATTTCCACTCCGTTTGCGTGACAGTTTCTTTGTTCTATTTTACAACTGTCATGTAGACGGAGGCTAAACGGAGTGCTATTTTTAAGTGGAAACTATACATTAGAAATGCAAAATACTCAATCGATTCAACGTCAAATTTAATTAAATTGTCACCTCTTTGCTAGGTTCCGTTTTCTGTCGAATCCACAAGCTTATCCTAATCGATGCTTATGGATTCTGCAAACAAATTTTACATCGAAATTATAGCAGCGATTAGCCAACATAATTGATTCCGAAACCGAACGTCATGTCAAGACGATATTACCCAAGCATCATGGTCTATTTGTGTATTCTGTGAAATGGCTTCGAAAAATAAATGATTTTCGTTCCACAATTTGCTTATCACAATAATCATAGAACAATATAAACACGACCGAAAACAACCAACGGCACTATCGCGTACAACATATATATATATATACAAATATATACATCCTCCGAGTGCATATTACGGCTGGTAATTTAAATTTTATTCTGAGAGAGCGAATTTAATGTTTTTTTTTTTTGCAAATAAAATTCACAAAAGGTTAGTTTTTCATTTCATTTTTAACCGAAATGCAAAAGGAAAACACACGCGTTTCTTTTGAAGTTGTCATCGCCGTAGGTTCAACGTGACTCGATATTAATTTTTATATCTTTCGATTAGCACACACAGTGTTTTCTCATATTTAATCCAATAATAATTCGAGAATCCATTTTCTCCAACATTAAATTTACATTTTATACAGAAAACTGTAAGTTCATAGCAGGCCCGTTAGCTGAGAAAAAAATAAGGCGGCTGACTGATTGCATTCGACTGATGTAAAAATTGAGTTTTTTTTTTTAAATTTAGATTTAGTCGAATCGCGATATTTCATCCGAGGCATAGGAAACCTCGGATGGCCTCGGAGCCACAACTTTTTTTTTCAGAACTTCCTTCTTTCCGCTCTTTTTTGTTGTGAAATAACTTCGCTCCGGCAAATATCCATGAAATGTCATCGATGTGAAGTTGGTTCATAAAACAATAGAGCGCTGATATCAGTAATTGAGGACGAAATGTACTAGAAATGTAATAGAATTCTACAAAAATCTATTACATTTGAGCCGTAGTTTTCAAACAGCATTTTACTATTGAAGTATTGTGACGCAAATGTTAAGAAAATCGTATTCTAGCTGGATTTTATAGAGACCAGCATCCATCGTATGTATTGACTGAAACACAAACTTTCTTCCGGTAAAAACCGACGTGGCGGCATCAAATCGGCGGCTAACATGCCTGTTTCGTTGTTATATTTGTATTTCACAGAAAATCCGAAAATATTTGTCGTGATGCGTTTTTCGCTCAAATATAAATCGCGTAAAAAAACGGAAATTAATTTCGCGGTGTTTGCGAATCATAGGAGGTGAATGTTATTTTCGATGTGCAGATGAAATGGTGTTTGCGATTTATTATTCATTCGTTCGTTTCTCCTCTATATGATATGTCAAACTTAGATAACAAAATAGTTTTTTTTGTTTTTGTTTTATTAATCTGATGCACGACTCTCATTTTCTGGAAAATGAGTCAAATTATTTGATTCGCACGGTAAATTGTACAAAATAGAACAATCGATGGTATACTGGGTAGACCGCCGTCACCAGCCGTCAAGAGTTTGATTTTAACATTGTTTCGAAAAATCTTGACGATCCTTTCGATGAATTACGTAAGGGGCCGTTCATAAATTACGTAACGCAAAAATCAACATTTTTCAGACCCCCCCCCCCGGGTCTGTAACGCTGAAAGGGTCAAGTTTGACCCAATTTTGTTAGAACCGTAACGCTTGCCTCATACCCCCCCCTCCCCCCTCTAGCGTTACGTAATTTATGAACGGCCCCTAAATGCCTGCCGGGAGTTCTGATAAAATAAAACTGAAACAGATTTCCCAATTCAGAGCAAAGATCTGTTGCGCAAACTTTCATTTATCACCCGGAAATGTGTAAAACTTTCAGTTGGTTCCGGATTTCCAGAATGTTGTTTGGGACGGTATGAGTTCCGATTGAAAGAAAATAGATGCGGTATAGGCCCTAATCCCAGCTGATTCTTGTTGGAGCTGTAGCAGAAAACTAAAAAAAGACTATTACTCAACAAGAAACCGATATAACGTCCGTCTCGAATTTTTGAAATGGAAATGTCTACGTTTGTGTGTGATTATTGATCACGCCTTAAATTATTCGGGTAATAAGCTTTCTTCTGACATTATTCGATCTTTAATCACAGCACCATACTAAACCATTTCTTTTTTTGCTGAGTTTAATGCCTGACAATATCAGGTTGAGATATCCTGTTTACTTGAAACTGTTTACCTGAACTATATTAGGATTTTCTTCTCACTGAGTTGCCCTCCGATTAGGAAATCTTCCTAATCTTTCATATTTTGCTGCGATTAGTACGGAAAGAGTCTCACGGCAGATGAAAGGTTTAAACAACCATTCGAGGTATGAAGGAACATTGAGTGACAAGCCATGAGTCCACACAAAACGACAAAGAAAAACGTTAGTCTTTACATACTTAGAAAGCGCCAAAATGAGTGTTTAGACGTGCGGTATCGAAACAGAAACATTTACAATGACCGAACAACAGAGAAACTTTAAAAGCGTTCAATTTACAGCAAACAAATTAACGCAATTTAACGAACAGAATCGAACAAATAAAGAAATTCGGTCTGCACTCACTTCAATTCATAACATCAATAACAAATCGATTGATGTTGGTGTATGAATATATCGATAACAATTTTTTTGACAAACACTTTCTCTGATTTATCCGAAAATGGCATGCGAAGCACGATAAGATTATTAAAAATAGAAGAAGAAAAACGTAATCGGAAAAAAGTCATGTTTCTCAGCTTGAGTTCCCATTTCTTTTCGAACGTAGGTCAAGTATGTAGACAAATGTGATGTTTGAAAACGAGAAAAAAAACCGATCGGTTCATTGTTTTGAGAATTTTTTCGTTTTGTGTAATGTTTTTAGTCTGGTACAAGGTACACGGGAGTATTACATTTACAGATAGGTACCAAACTAATAGACCTTCATCAGTGAAACGATGACCGGAACCCGGTAATAGCGTCAAATTTAGACTCCCAACAAAATGGCGCTGAATATCTTAAAAATAGTAGTTTTCAATGGATGTCGCACTTCGAGCAGTAAATAGGACTTGACAGCTGTCAAACATAAAACACGGATCGAACGATGTATCATTTGGAGAAAAGAGGAAAGGCTAGCCGAAATAATAATGTCTGCACAAATACGGAAGGATCAGAAGTCAATTAAAAACTACTTTGACTTTAGTCGGGGACAGACCACATTTTAGACAGACTTTGGTAAAATTTAAAGAAACTGAGAAACTGAATTTCACTTAAATCTATCTAATTTAAGACACTTCGTTAGGCTTTTTTCATAAACCGTTTATTCTTGGTAGAAATTCTGTGTCTACATCAAAATTTCAATAAATCTACCAAAACTTCACAAAATTTTAATTAACATGTGAAACTTAGCGAAATTAGTGAAACTTAGCGAAATTAGTGAAACTTAGCGAAATTAGTGAAACTTAGCGAAATTTAGTGAAATGAGCGAAACTTAGTGAAATTAGTGAAACTTAGAAAAGTTAGTGAAATTTAGGGAACTAAGTAAAATCAGTGAAACTTAGTGAAATATGTGAAAATATTTCACTTCGACTGCGCATTGAACTGTTTTCGTGCGGGTTGTGTGCCGCCTGCAAGGTCTATGTTTTTAAATTGTATTTTTCTTATTAGATGTTTTCGAGATGTCTTTGTCCGTTAAATATACCTTGAACAGAACAGCGATAAATTCATACCACACCACACAGTGATTTATTACGTATGTATCTTGTGCTTGGGCCATTTTATCATTTTACTTTTAACCAAATTATTTCTGAGCTTAAACGATTTCTAAACACAACAATTAAAATTATTTTTCTATTTGTTCGTTGTTCCCTTCATGTTTTCTGTCTATTCATAATTTACAACACACAAAAACACTTAAAGTTTTCGTTGGTTCGTAAGGTCCACGCTTTTCTCAATATGGTTCGGTAGAGCATCGATTCTTTCTTCATCGAAACTCCATCTATGTGAAATAGGTCAAGATTTACGGTTTTATTCAGTCCCCATGCCGTGTGTTTATTAGTGAGAGATGCATGTTATACATATTGGCAGCCGATTTTTTCTTTTTTTTTTTTCGTTTTTAACAAAAGCTCGACGCGACTACTTCTTAATTGAACCTTGTACCCGAACTGATGAAGCAAGATTATGAGGTAATGAGGAAGCCAATGTAATTTTTATTTTCAAAGAAAGCGAAATTTTAATGTATTGAATAACGTGTGCGCGATGAATGTGTTTAAGCGAACAAGAAAAACGCAAATCTTGATTATGGAATGAGTGTAAATCGCATTGTTTTTATGTATTTTGGTTTCATTCGTGTTGTACGTCGAATTATCAGATTAGCTGAGACATAAAGACGCATTGAAAGCGTGAACGGAGTCCATTAAATCGAATGATCAAACAGCGGGTTCTGCACTCGAAAACTTGGTGGATTTTTAAGAAATTATGTCTTAAGGAACCGCTGTAGGCGAAAAAGCGGTGCTGACTTTATTGTTCCATGAAAAACCAAGAATAGCAAAATCGCCAAGAACTCTGAACTTTAAAAAGTGATTACACTGCCGGTGCCGGTGGTGCTCGCGGTGTCAAGTCTTGATATCAAGAACACACAACCGTCATCATTCTTTCAAACCATTATTGCTACAGCGAACGAAAATTAAGTTGTCGGATTATAGTTTGTGCCAACAGGGAGTTGCGGGAAATGGTTACAATTATAATAGACAAATGTCAATGTCAAAGTTTAAGAGTAAGATTAACACAAGGTATTATGGCAGTTCCAAGCTGTTGTTAAAGTTGTTAAAACAACATTACACAAAGGCTAATCATTTAGTCCGATCGTTGGCAAGATTGTCAAATCCGTACGACGTGCAACCGTACCAAAACATTTTCAAAAACTAATATTTTGGTTGAGCAATTTTGCTAATAGTCATTATGGTATCGTTTAACAACCAACGTATCCAGTAAAATGTGTTGGCCTTTCTTGAGGTGTAAAGTTACAATCATTCTAAAAGCAATCCTTTTCTCCTGTTTTGAACTCTGATTCACTTAAAGGCAACAGGTTGCTTCGAATTAATTTAGGGTAATAATTTTTTGAATTTTTCAATTTTTTGCCGCCCAATTTCGAATTGACCAATTGTGCAGGGACTAAAATAAGGATTTCTGTGCAGATGGGAAACTTTTCGAAGGGGCGCCTAAACACAAAATCTTGGGCGCCAAAGTAACAATTTTTTATCCAAAAATAATATCATGCGTTCAGGACGTTGACGTAAATATATTTTACGATTAAAAGGGAATTATTCCACTGACCGTAAGTCTAGGGTCTTTCATCCAAAATCATTCAAAATGTCAAAATGTAAAGTCTAGTCAAGTTGCCGATCATAGCTGATAATAATCTGCAATTTTATGAAATTTAATTTTTCGGTCATGTTTGGGGTGTATTTTTACCTGCGGAAAATGCGTCCACAATATGACCTAAAAATCAAATTCCAGAAAATTGCAGATAATTATCGGTTTACTGGACTAAAATTTGTTTTTGGTAGAATATCAGCCCTAAAAATCACAATAGTGGTGAGTTTGTGGGTATGATGGTGAGTTTTGTCTATAATTTATATATCTCAATGGATGTAACTGAAAAAATTCTCAAGTAACACGTCTGTAACATTTGCTATTTTTGCAGAATTTTTAGACCCCTACTTAGAGGTAAAAATATTTATTCAAATATTCTTCGTTAAATTACGGTGTGTTCCGCCATTTTAAAAAATCTGAGTAAATTACACAATGTAGGCACATTCCATGAAGACAAATCAAGTGACCAAAAACGGTAGTAGCACTTTTGTCTAGCATATGCAAAAAAATCTTTGAATTTTTTCATCGTTAAATAGGGGTCCAAAAAATCTGAAAAAATCTCGGATGTTTACAGACATTTTTTGAGAATTTCTACTGATTTTTACGTTTTTACCAGAGAGAAATAAATGAGAAACAAAATTCACATTTTTGTTAATAACTCCATTTTGGAGTTCATACGCCACTCAACTGAAAGTAGTTCTAGTCCAAGACCTTTCGAGTGATTTAGTTCCTATAGTTCCTTTAGTGTCACTTTTTACATGCCAACCCTATTTTCTTTCCATTTTTTTTTAGTTTTTAGGAAAGTGAAAGCTACAAATGCGAAATACTTTGATTCTGTAGATGTATCTCCATCTAAATTACATTCATTTGACAATTTCAAGTCAGATAATTGTAATTTTTCTTGTGGGCAGATCTGGATTCGCAGGTGGGAATTAGAGGGGCGCAGGTGGGAAAATTCCCACCTGCGATGTTCCTTAGTTTAGTCCCTGCAATTGTGTACGATTCCCGCAACTCCCTGACGGAAAACTATGTTTATGCATCGCCACATTCGCCGTATTCATTTACTATATGCAAACAACGAAGTGATAACAGAGTATGAATGGATCTATGTGCTTGAAACATGAAAAGTACGGTTTTCGACGCATCTAGCATGGAAAAGACTATTTCGTGTGCATAGGAATTACAGTAAAACACTAAATAGTACATTGAATGACAAGGGGCGAAAGTAAAAAAATTCAACCGTGTGCGAGAGTTGGAGCCCGCGCCGAAGGCAAGGGCTCTAATCGCACAGGTTGAATTTTTTTACTTTTGCCCCGAGTCGTTCATACTATTTTTTTTGATACCAACATTGAAAATTGATACGTATCGCAAACATCGCAACAAAATGTTGAAAAAAAAAAGGCATTTAGCCAGAAAATGCGGGGGTCCAGGGGGCGGCAGCCCCTTGGTATATGAAAAATTTAATAATTTAGCCATCACAACAATAACACACACAAAAATTAAGATATAACTAACAAATCATTCAGTAACAAAAAGTATCAACTTTGTATGCTAATTTCAATAAGAACACTGGCGCACAGTGTTTTACAATTTTGATCAAAGTATTCTGCATAATATGAGCGGATTTTGTTGACAACTCGACTCATTTCTCTCATTTTCTGTGACGTCAGTCACTTTCGCTGTTCGTTCAGTTGCGTTCGCTCTTCGTTAAGTACTTTCTCCCCGTGGGATGCATTTTTTTACTTTCGCCCCTCATATGCGGGGCGAAAGTATCATTTTTCAATGTTGGTATCAAAAAAACTAATTTACATAGGGGACTTGTGCATTCTTTTACTTAAAATTTTCACAATTTTCTAATGCGAATTACGGCAGAGGAGCAGAAGGATTATTTGGAAAATTTGATGAAAAGTAGAACGTCGAGCGAACAATAAAATCTCCGAACCATTTTCCGGGGATACCTACGAAAAATCGAAAATTTTATTTCCAATTTGGGGAAGTGGAAATCATTGCCACCCGCGATTCGGTTTGTGATTAATTATGCGTCATCATAAATACGAATAATCATACACTTGTACTCAACGTTCGATTACAGGCGAACCTCACCTTCAATCAAATAGCAATTAATCGTCTATTTAAGGTCGTACATCAACATATTTTTCTTTCCATTTAAAGTGAACTTTTTTTTTTCGTCGTCGTCGTTGCTGTAATTCTACAATAAAATTCCATTCAAGTCTAAGTGTTTGTCGTGTAACTTTGATACAGAGACATAATACAATGTGTGGTAGTTACACCTTTTTTTCGCTTTCGTCTTAAGTATATGTTATGACGACAAGATTATTTCATTTTCTTTATGGTTTTCTGCATTCGATACAAAATATGAAAAAAAAACCGTAAATAAATAAACACACCGCTCGTATTCGATTATAGCACAGTAATGTACATACATGGCAAGGTCGTTGTTAAGTTGATTATTTCGTAATAATAAAATTTTCATATTTCATTTGTTATTTCAATAAAATTTGTTAAATTACGAGACATGTCCACACGATACAACACACACGGAATCCTACATTGATGCATGAAGACATTTCAATGCAGTTTCGATAGTGGCATGTCGCTTGGTGAACGGAGTTCAATTTTATTGGTAAATGCCAATGCTTTGCAATGAAACCATTTCCTTCTGAATTAGAGCAAAACATTGAACAAATTCAAATTGTGGAAATATAATCGGTCAATATCCATAAAACAGCAGTGAAGACCCTTCGAGAATCTTTATTTAAAATAAATTTCCTGAAAATAAGCCCTGATATAAATGCGGCTGGGTCGTATTGGGTATTCAAAGAAAACAACGACCCGCACACATCCAGTACTTACTACGTACAGCATTTTTTTTAGTTTTGTGTATAATTTGAACCAAATGCATCTGTTAATGATCTGTCATATTGCAAACAAAGCTATTGTTAGAACAAATGAAGTACAAGACCTAGTTCGACTACAATGCAACAAATCTTATCTTAAAGAAGAGAAGTACCAGATTTAATGATATATGATTCTCTTGTTAAAGAAGTTGCGGCCCTTTGGTCGACGCTTCATCGACCATGCACGGCCAGTTCGGGCCTGATTTATGTAGTCTTCAAACTACACGTTTGATGATTTCATTCCGTTTGCATTCAATTCAAAAACTCATTTTGTAGGTCCATTGGTCAATAATGTCTCTAATGGCATTACAAGGATATACAATAAACTCGTCTTTCCGTTTTGCATTCAATTAAATCAAATATTTCATTGTTTTCGGCGAGGTTTTCGACCAATCATTGAAAATACAACGAAAGCACAACTAAAAACTGTCATAGGTATCGATTTGGGTATTCATTCTATTTCTATAGCATAGACCACAAAACCGAGCCATACACACAATGACCAATGGAGATATTTCTTCATTGAATAGTAAAAAAATTCGGATTCGCTTCCATATCCATCACAATAACCTTGGCTATCTCTATTTGACTATTACAAAGATTTATTTCTGCAGAAAAAACATCAGCGGGTTATTGCAGTCATCCATACATCACCGAGCGAATTAAAATAAATTAAATTTTGAATCGTGTGTGTGAAATAAATTTTTCTGTCACAAAAAAACCGATCGTGAGATAGTTCTCGATTGTAAAATCAATCTTGACATTTTTGGTGCCACTATTTCCGTTGCATAACAATTAACTTTATTGTTGTTCGGATGTAGACGAACGATTCAATTCGCAATATTGATTGATTCAACGATTTTATAGGAAAATAAAGATTCTTTGACAAACAGCAGAAGAACATATCCACACATACAGCTAAAGTAGCGAGCATGGTAAGAGAAAAATACTGTGAAGACACAAACCAGTTGGAATTTAGGTGAATTTAGAAAAAATCGAAATCGACAATTCAAAGTTTGAATGTAAACTTAACACGCTGGATTCATGGCACTACATTGAGTGAATCAGGCAAAAAGAGTTCAGTTTTTGCTCACTTTCTGTTTTCTCCGTTCTAATTTTTCACCTCATAAAATTCACCATGGTGAATTATCGACGGAGGTTCAAATCATTGCTAAATTGACAACCCTGACATGCGTCAGAAAAATGCACACCCTTACTGCTCGTACACATAGCGACGCGAAAGAGGCCTAATGCAAATTTGTCTTTTGTATTCCAGCCCAAGTTTGATTGGAATACAAAAGAAAAAAATTGGATTAGGCATCTTTCGCGTCGCTATGTGTACGAGCAGTTAATGATGTATCACAAATAAAAACAGACGGAAAACGATTTTTCTTCACTGCCAATGATAATTTAAGCTAAATTGCTAAAAGCTAAAAGCCTCTAAGACTTCCATTAGTGCACCAATTCGTTCATACATGCATTACATATGTTATTCCGTTCACCTTTAATTTCCTAATCCAAATAATTTGCTTAACATCAAGAAAACTTCTCCGAACAAGAGACGCAAGCGTGAACATTATAGCGAACACAGTTTTTGTATTGCAACGGAAAATGTATTTGAGATGTTGAGCACAATTGAATATCGATAATATAATTGCACAAACAGTAATATTATAGCAAGCTTATACACATCACCGATGCTCAGCGCAAATTTTAAATATTTATTATAAAGCGCTGCTGACTGGCTGACTATTGAAAAGGAAAATGGAAATAATTAAATGGATTTGCGGTGGAATGTATTAGCAAAATGGAAATTAATTGAATTTGACTTATCGCTGTATGAAGCGATTAACATCCAAAAGATTCCAGGCACATTAATAAAAAGAGGCATAACGCAAACACTCTGCATAATAACATTCAATTTCGATTCAATGCACAATTTATTTACAATGATTCGTGATAAATGCAAAATTGCGTAATCTCTCTGTGTAAATCTTATCGTTTTTTGCTGGTTGCTGTTTTTTTTTTCGCTCAAAGATGATGCTCCGCTAATAACCTGGTGTTTATTTTCTTACTCTCTTAATGAACATAGAAGAGTAGCGTTTCGTATGCGTGAATGAAGTTAACTGTTTACTTGTTTGGAATAGTTTCAATTAGCGCAGAAGCGTATTCATGAGTTACAACACTTTGCATTGTAATTGTTAATTAAAAAATTATTTCCTTTTTATTGTACCGTGTGAGTACGTACGTACGTGTACATGAATTAATATTGAAAATTTTTACCTCCAATGAAAAGCAGGTTGTTGTTGGTTTTGGAAAAAATATTTAAGTGTTTTGTGAACTTCTGTTGCCCGTTTTTACAATTGAGTCAGTGGCTTAATTCACCACAGGTTAAACAAATACCGCTGGCCCTGGTCTTAAAATAGGGTCATGCAGAGAAGGCAAATTTAATTTAGAGCACAAAAAAAATCGAAATTGAAGGCGAAGAGCAACAAGATGATATTGAGAAATATTTTACTAAGCTTTAGGGAATCTGTATTACAATCAATACTTCAATCAGTTTATTTACGATTATGAATTGAGTTTAATTTCACCGAAAACATAGAAAAGCAACCATTAGTGGCGCCATTAAGGTTGACAAAATAGCGTTACTACTGGCCTCAAATCTCAACCCTATAACAAGGCTTATTATTCAGAGTTCAGAAATTTTAAAAAAATCAATAATTCATTCGCAAAATTTTTTTTATCATTGTCGGCACATCTGTTTGACGAAGATTTGAGAATCGGATTCGGATGAGCAGGTTAAATTTGGTTCTCCCTTCAAATATGGTTTACACAATTTTTTCATACATTTCATTTCGTTAAGTTTAATGCACTCTAGTAGCGCTAAGCAATATCAATTTATTCACCATCGGGAATTTCTCCCGAAGTCGACTCCCACGCTGTCTAACTGTTTAAGATAGCCCGAGAATCGAACCCAGGTCCCTATATGTACACGAAGAGTACCATATCGTCGCGTCGTTGCGTCTGATAGGAAATTAATTTCCTGAGCCGATGACGAGTGATCAGCGGTCTGATCACATCACAAAGGGTTCCCATTCGTCCACTGAGAAGGAATGCAAAAGAAATCAGGACGATTTCAGTGCATACTGCACAGAGCATTTTTGATTTTTTGTTTTTAGTATGAACTGTGGTGTTAATTACACAATAGTTGCACAAAGTCAGAAATTCACTTTTCGTCCGGTTTTTTTGAATGTGGAGGCGTCTTTTTTTGTCCTCTTTTTTGACGCCGAAATATCCTATTTTTCAACATTGAGCCCTATCAAAGTGTCTTGCGTCCGAATTTAGAAAATACTCGACCAGTTGAAGGTACTAGGCTTATTAATCTGATTTCTTTCGTGGAAATTCTTAAGAACTTTTAAGAATTTAAGAATTGAAATTCAGAATAATCATGGGCGCGTGTTAGCATAGCGCCCGTGACGCAAGTCCTATTACTAGAAAAAAAAAAAAAAAAAAATTTGTCGTAGACTGCAGAACCATCTACCTATACAGCAAATATTGAAGTTCTACAATTCAAATACAAAATGACTCCAAATTACCTTTAAAAAAAACTAGGCGTCCGTACGAGTTCAACGAGCCATCACACGTTCTTGCAGCTTAAAATTTGGCCACGCAAAAAATCTTCCAAGAAGCCCCATTTCCATACATTTTGGTCAATTTCAGTACTTTAAACGAAATGAAAAAATCCTACGTTACTTTGTTAGTCCGTCCGTCCGTCCGTGTTTCCTATCTTCTAAAGTCTTCTTTAGATTTTGTTGAAATTTTGGGAGTAGATTCTAGTCGTCATTCTAAGACATTCCAGAAAAAAAAATTGGGGGGAACCGGCCTCGTTTCGGAGCTAGGGCTCCTCGAAGTTCCCATATAGGCCCCATATAAGAACACCTTTAAGTGTGTGTGTGTGGATGAGTATGGTACAACAAATTTTCGCCTCAATTTTTTTCCTAAACTTAAATTTTTTTAAACTTTTTTAAATTTTTTAAATTTTTTAATTTTATAAATTTCTTAAATTTTTTTAATTTTTTAAATTTCTTAAATTTTTTTAATTTTTCAAATTTTTCAAATTTTTTTAATTTTTCAAATTTTTCAAATTTTTCAAATTTTTAAAATTTTTCAAATTTTTAAAATTTTTCAAATTTTTTTAATTTTTCAAATTTTTCAAATTTTTCAAATTTTTCAAATTTTTCAAATTTTCAAATTTTTCAGATTTTTTTAAATTTTTCAAAAATTTTTAAATTAAATAATTAAATAATTAAATAATTTAATCTACTAATTCTTCCAAAAGAACTGATATCAGTCAAAAACTCTCAAAAGAGTAAAAGTGACGCAAGTCCCTGTGCATACTTCCAAAACAACTGATATCGCTGGAGGTGACGCATTCTGCGCTTGTACGCAAAAACTGTAACAAGAAAAATTTGACCAAAGAAATTCTAGAAACAAAATTTTACCAAAAAAATTTTGCGTCGGAAGTGGCAGATGTTGAGGAAAGTACTTTTAGGATTTTTTCTGCCACTTTGTGACGCGAAATTTTTTTGGTAAAATTTTGTTTCTAGAATTTCTTTGGTCAAATTTTTCCTGTTACAGTTTTTGCGTACAAGCGCAGAATGCGTCACAACCAGCGATATCAGTTGTTTTGGAAGTATGCACAGGGACTTGCGTCACTTTTACTCTTTTGAGTGTTTTTGACTGATAAGCCCTCATAGAGTGAGAAAATAGATTGAAATCTCTCTAGAACCTTAATATTGATGTTAAGCTAAATTACGATTTAGTCGTAATTCGATCTAGATTAAAGTCGGAAGAGATATTCTCAAAGTATTTGATTTCTACAGCAGCGTCAGCAAGACCTATAGTTTCATGGATTCATGTTGAATGTTAGTCTATACTATTAACTCACATACTGATTGAGTTGTTAATGTCGAAGACATTGATGCTAATTTGCTGATAAAATATGACCTATGCAAACTGTGGTAAAATTATAAGAATTTTAAAAATAAATATTTTTCAGCTAAAAAAAAGCGTACAAAAACAAACAATTTTGTTTTAAAAGTTTCGCTTAAGATTCTAAATTGCTTGTATGGCCTTCACGCCTTCGGTTCACAATAAAAATGTTCAAAGCGTACACCAAACCTTACAGTCACAGAAGATAACCTCATACAATTCGTTCATCATCGAACAAAAAAAAAGTGTTAATGGTGAGCGCACTGTATTTTAAGTAAATCTTGACTCAAAATATGCGTTTAAATTTGTACATGGATTTGATCAAATAATATAAAATAGGAACGATGAAGAAGAACAACAACAAAAAGCCAACACACAAATCATGGTTCTATAAATACGAAGCCACGTACTTATCCATCAAGTGCACACACTAATTTAGAATTATTATTTCGATGGTTAAATGTTGCCGACAAAATATGTTCGGTTTTTTTTTGTTGTTGTGTGAATTGAATATTATTAAGTGAAAAGATGATTTAAACCAACGCGAATAATTAAATCAAATATTTGCATTGCTTTGACTATTTAGTTTCAGTTTTCCGTAATTATACTTTCATAAACATCTCGCACATTCGGATAAATAAGTAATGTGAGTTTTTGCTAATGTTATTTGTCATTTGATTTTAATTCAAAGAGTCCGCTAAATTGTACATTATGGTGTCTTTGACCTTTCGGCGATATTAAATTGTATACGCGTTGGTTCGCTTAGTTTGTAGGTTCAATTTATTTTTCGGAGGACTAGTCCAATGTAATGACTCAGGTGAGTTTGAACCATTCCTATCACCACTGCAAAGTCAAAGTTGACAAAACAACTCCACAAAATGTCTTCATGAATTGAAGGTGTAGTTTGTTATCTAAAACTGGTGTGCAAGAAAAAAGTATCGCCTGCATGGGTCGTTTTAGTGTTTAGTTGGCTAATGGTCAATAAACATGCGAGGTCAATTTGTGCGTTACAATGCAGATTACTAAGACGCAGAGGAGAGGTTAAATTCCATAATTTCACTTAACTCAGTCTTAAGGAGCTCCCTACTGAATTAACCAATTTAATTGATTTTTTCCTAGCAGCATATTGCCGCGCCATGCAATTCAACCTTGAAGCAGGGCCTACATATAAGTAAATTTGCTTACCGAATTCACTGAAAAATTCGGTAAATTTTGGTAATTTCAGAAGTTCGGTAAATTTTGGTAAAATTCAGTAAATTTTGGTTGATTTCGGTAAATTCCGGTAGTTTTAAGAAGTTCTGTAAATTTTTCTAAATTTTGATATATTTAGGCTGATTTCCGTAAATTTTAGTTTTTCGATACATTTTGGTAATTTCAGTAAATTTGGTAAATTTTGCTAAATTCGGTAATTTTCGGTAATTTTAGGAAGTTCGGTAAGTTTAAGTAGATTTCAATGCATTCTGTAAATTTCAGTAATTTGAAGTTCGGTAAATTTTTGTTGATTTCGGAAAATTCCGGTAGTTTTAAGAAGTTCTGTAAATTTTTGTAAATTTTAATAGATTTGGGCTGATTTCCGTAAATTTTAGTTTTTCGGTGAATTTTGGTAATTTCAGTAAGTTCGGTATATTTTGGTAAATTCGGTAATTTTTGGTAATTTTAGGAAGTTCGGTAAGTTTAAGTAGATTTTGGTGCATTCTGTAAATTTCGGTAATTTGAAGTTCGGTAAATTTTGGTTGATTTCGGTAAATTCCAGTCGTTTTAAGAAGTTCTGTAAATTTTTGTAAATTTTAATAGATTTGGGCTGATTTCCGTAAATTTTAGTTTTTCGGTGAATTTTGGTAGTTTCAGTAAATTCGGTAAATTTTGGTAAATTCGGTAATTTTCGGTAATTTTAGGAAGTTCGGTAAGTTTAAGTAGATTTTGGTGCATTCTGTAAATTTCACTAATTTGAATTTCGGTAAATTTTGGTTGATTTCGGTAAATTCCGGTAGTTTTAAGAAGTTCTGTAAATTTGTCTAAATTTTGATATATTTAAGCTGATTTCCGTAAATTTTAGTTTTTCGATACATTTTGGTAATTTCAGTAAATTCGGTAAATTTTGGTAAATTCAGTATTTTCTGGTAATTTTAGGAAGTTCGGCAAGTTTAAGTAGATTTTGGTGCATTCTGTAAATTTCAGTAATTTGAAGTTCGGTAAATTTTGGTTGATTTCGGTAAATTCCGGTAGTTTTAAGAAGTTATGTAAATTTTTCTAAATTTTAATAGATTTGGGCTGATTTCCGTAAATTTTAGTTTTTCGGTGAATTTTGGGAATTTCAGTTAGTTTGGTAAATTTTGGTAAATTCGGTAATTTTCGGTAATTTAAGGAAGTTTGGTAAGTTTCAGTAGATCTTGGTGCATTCTGTAAATTTCGGTAATTTGAAGTTCGGTAAATTTCAGTAAATTTTGGTTGATTTCAGTAAATTCTGGTAAATTTCAGTGAAATTCGGTAAATAATTCTACCAATAAGCCTGAACCTGAAATTCCTTCTGTGTCACGAATATTCACCACTCTTTTTATATCTGCGCACCTCAACTAATTCACACGATCACCGTTTTCTAAAATCAGAATTGGTGTGATTTAGATCAGATCTTTGCATACACTTACCGGTCAACATAAGAAAACCGTCGCAGAAAATGTTCATTTTGCCAAAATGGCAAAAACATAAAACAATTTCTATGTCTCCATTGCACTACTACATCATTTCAGTGAGATACCATCGGTGCCATAAATATTAAAGATTGAGTGATTAATGTTCTACATGAATATATTTATCATTCCACAGTCTCGCACTCATTTTATTATTCAATAAGAAGACGGGAAAAAAAGCAAACGAACGATATGCATGGGCTGAGCGAGAGAAAGGCGAAAAAGGTGAATAAAAAGTTGTTAACTGCAATAGAATGTAATTTGCAATGTTTTGACACTCACCCGTTAAAAGATAAGCGAAAGATTTTACGATCTCAGTTTTTTCGTCTTCTTTCTGTTCAGATCCGACCGCTTTCAGTTGTTCGGTATTGTTACGAGGTGATTGAGATCGCGGCAATTTTATGGTTAGATTATGTCTTCGGAGGATGGTGATGTGATTCAACGGAATTATTTTATGTGAAGCATGGAAATTATGTTACCGAACGAGATTTGAATCTTACGGACAATGAAATGATCTATTGCTGACGTTACGAGTTAGAAATTTATTTGGAGACCTTTGAGCTTTTCGATATAACTGATCCGATCGAAACGGATATGTGATTATGAAACTGAGGCGGAACAAGAGAAGGAAACCACTGCTACAATTCATTGATTAAAGAGAATTATTTAACCACAAATGACGTTTTCTCACGGTCTTCCGCGTCATTTTCAGCAAATTTCACAGCCACGGCACTTTGCTTTGAATCTAAGCTACCCGATGTTTTAAAAACTAAGGTCTACCGACCAGCTGTGTCGAAATCCTGGGGTAATGAGCTCCTTAAACGTACGAGATCCAAAAGGCAAGATCATCAATACAGAATAATATATCAGTCTATCGACCCTCTCGTTCTTGTGGTCTGGCACCTGCTACTGGTGTCCATATCCTGAAGTATTGTCTATTTTACACCGATCTCAGGCTTAGGGATGGGAGGCGTTCAAAATTATCAATAATATCAATCGAAAGAAATTATCGATAATCGATTAATCATATTGTTATCGATAATTTAATAATTATCGATAATTATCAAAATATCGAAATTCGATAATTATCAAAATATCGATATTTTGATATTTATCTGAAAATTCATGATAATATACCGATATATCGGAATATATCGATAAATATCGGATTTTCGGACCGAAATATCGATATATCGAATTATCGATATCTTGATAATTATCAAAATATCAATAATTATCTATTATCGATATTTTTTTGATAATTTTCGATAAAAAAAGTCGATAATTATCGATTATCGATAATTGATAATTATCGATTATCGATAATTGATAATTATCGATAATCATTTTCATTATCGCCCATGCCTACTCAGACTTCCACCATTCGGTTATTATGAACTCCAGGATGAGGAGCCACCATAGTTATATGTCAAGTGCCTTAACGACTTCCTATCGAAAACATGGAAATTTCCCTGATAGAAGTATGAAGGTCGGAACAAAAGATCTTTTATCTGGATTCCTGCTACTCATTGTATCCAAGGTCTTACAAAGAGAACGGTTCCTGACGACGTCTTTAGTCTTAAAATAACAGAGGAAAGTAGCTCTGACTAATAAGGTCTTATATAGCAACGAGCAAAGAGGTTTGAACATATGAAGGAAAAGATTTCTAAAATTAATATTTCAAAATCTTCGATCAAATGAATAGTAGGACTGTTTACATGCTTGCCGTCTGTGACAGGTTAACTTAACTTAACGTTTCTAGAGTTTTTACGTTCGGGAAGAATTCTTCATATTAATTCGTATACGGAACACAGCGCATAGAGTGAAAAGTGTAATACAAACGAGAAAACAAATGCAACAAAACGACGCGTTGCGTTGTCGTGTAATTCGATTATAATAATCATCGTTAGCCATGGGCATGGATTGGGCACATTACGTAAATAAATGCCTGGTAAAAAGCTAATTGGATTTACGATAGGGAATCTGCGATCACAAGATCGTTCGCATTAGCCATGGAAATGTAAACGTTGTATGGAGATAATATAATTTAAGCATAAGAATTCGAATGACAAACCATTCTATCTTGAAATCGTGTACTAACTAACACGGTTCACATTCAAATCAATAAAAAAGGAAACCAAAACAAATTCCAACTCACCATTTCGTCCAAGCTCTTTAAATCATTTGTAATGATTTGCGGCTGTGGGCCGTACATAAGGACTGGTTCATTCTGATCGTCTTCGTCGTCTGTGTCCGATTCGAATAGATCTGTGCCGATTGATGTTGTATTCGAACCATTTTCAGTTTGTGTACCGCAACCGATCCCATTAGCTCGATTATCGGCTGCTATTTCACGGTCAATTTGTCTCTCCATTTGCACGAGCATCGGAGCGAGCATTCCTATTACACAGAACAAAATAAAAGTTTTTTTTTTCTGTTTTTCATGTGTTTTGTTGTTTTATAATCGTTTTTGTTGAAAACGCGTAATTATCCGCCTTTTGTTTTCCAGTAAAGCGGAATGAATGAAATAAAAAACCATTTAAGGTTGTCAAGGTCAAAGCGGTTTATCGAGTTTATCATAATATTTGCTTGCAGATCGAATACAAATTTTCAATTTAATTCGTTCGAAGGAAAATTGGATGACTCACTTCAACATACAATTTTCGAAAGGGGTATTGATTCACGCTTTGTGCAAATAGAGTCACTTTATAATACTAGTGGTATGTCGTTCGAGCCCTCAGAGCGTAAATCGTGCTCCTCGATGGAAGATGGGTTTTTTACGTAACTGAAGGAAAAATCAATTTGGAACTATTAAGGTAATATGTTAGTTCACAAAAAGTTCCACAACTCCTCATGATTCACCATCTTCCCAATTCTAGAACAGAACTTTAGGATTTCTAAGATTTTCTCAGTTTTTTTTTTATTTCCTCATGTACTTTTGGTATTACTGAGGTAGTAGAATGTTAGTTCCTACAATTCTAACACCCTACATAGTCCACCACCTTCACAGTTCTAGAACTTAAGGATTTAAAAGGATGTCCGAGTTTCTTTTGGTTCCCTTCTGGACTTTTGGGATTATTGTGGTGGTAGCGTACTGCTTCCCAAAATTCTAGAACAGCACATGGTCTTTCCAGTTCTAGAACTTTAGGATTTTAAGTGATTTTGCAGATTTTTTTGGGATCCTTCTTGGACGTTTGGGATCATTAGGCTTTTAGCATATTGCTTCCGCAAAATCAACAACCCCACATGGTCCACCATCTTCCCAGTTCTAGAGCTTAAAGAATATTAATGAATTTTGCAATTTTTTTTGGGTTTCTTTCTGGACTTCTGACCCTATGTGATTTTTGCCACTTTTTCTGTTATTTGAAAGGTACTTACTTCAGACGGGATTTCGTAATTTGAAAGATAAAGAATTTCTGTAAAAATTAGAGTTACTGACTGACTGATATGGTTAAGCAGGCAGTAGGATTATGGACGTAATAAGGTGTAGGACACAATAGGGTTTTGAACGTACTAGGATCACAGACGCAATAAGTTAACTGGTCGTACGAGGCTCAGTCGCAGAAAACGCTCTGATGGTTCTGACGGCTCGTTCAATTCTGATTTATTCAGAATGGACAAATAGCCAAAGTATTGTAAAATGACTTTGCGCACAACAAGCGCACCTACAAAAAATTTAACGATAAAGAAAACAGTCGAAGTGATCTACTTACCAAACTTTGCTCCTCGCCGTGCCACTTCCAGTAAGCATAATATCACATGCTTCTCGTTCTTTCGCATTATTAGGTCATCGGTTTCGAACAATAGGCACTCAAAGATTTGCAGACTTTTTCTGGAAAAAAGAGAGAAACAGAACTACGTCAGAAACAGAAATTCAGTGTTCGTTACAGTCTAGTCGAAGTGAGATAGTAAAACTCTCGCTCAGAAATGTCCCGCCACAGTGTCTCAAAAAATTCTGTTAACTGAGACTTCAGTCGTCCCAGGTGCTAATAGTCAATAATCGAGTCAGTCTCCGTCCATTAATACAACATTGGAGAGTCGAAATGTTGTCAACGAAACAAAGCTTATGATTTCTTCAAACGGTTATCCATTGCAACACTATTAGAGGTGACAAAAACGGTAAGACTGTCCACTTAAATTACACATCAACAGCAGTTAGATCACATAATGCAGTCAAAATACTGCGACAAGAGAGTTTCAAAATGCATGTGTAACGTAACAGCATGTATTGTGGCTATGAACCAGTCTCGCAGATAGTATCTCCATGTAGTATGTACAACAACAAAAAAAAATGTTTTTAAGCACAAGCCCATTTTGATATCAGCATACATCACCGTATGTAAATGGTGCTGCTAGCAACTGATAAATCTGAGTATTCATGTCTACAACAACGTTATGTTATACATCATAAATTCCAGCCATAGTCGAACATATTATAACCAATACGCAAGATTTTACCTTTTGGTAGATTTTTCGTACGGAAAGTACATTTAACGCGCGGCGTCATACACTACCAGCAGTGTTCAGTCCAATAATATAATAACAATAATGAAAGAATGTATCGCATCAATAAATCACATTTATTAACCAAAGATAAAAACCGCACTCGCTTGACTCATGATATATGTGAACAAAAATACAATCCGCCAACTTACAATATCGGTCAAATTTCTAACTGTAGCCAATAAATTACCGATTCAAAAGTATGTTTTCCATGTTTATAATGCCAACATTAAAATATGGTTATGCAATTTGTATTCTTCGGTAATTTATGGACTGTTCGTATTGTCTAAAGTTTTCTTCTTCTTTTTTTTCTCGTGTGCCTCGGTTGCATTCAGAGGGACCCGAACATTAAGGAAATGAATGTTTGAGCCTGAGTGATGACACATTAGAATTAATGTGCCAAGAATTAGTAACACCAACAGTAATGACTTAATGATTTAATGTCGTTGCAGTCATAGTTCCGTCCATTGTATGAACTGCGCAAACTTTAATTAAAAAATCATCGATTAGAATTTTGAATCGGCTTTTGATAAATAGTTGAAGGGAGGGAGTTGTTGTGGAGGGTCTGAACTAGTTTTTGTCAAGATTTCTGTTACGTGGTTTAACAAATGAAGAACTAGATTTCCAGAGAAATGATAACCGATGTCACTACACCGACTGTACGGAAGCAACACAATCTATTATCATGTCTCTGAGTTCTTCATCTTAACAAACAACCAGAATTGTGTCGGTTTTCGTGAATTCATTGGATGTATGTGAAATGATCTTAGCAATGGGCAAACTCTGCACGAACTAGATTTGCCGATTTGTTCAGTCTGGAAGCCAAGAGTATGACAGACTTTATTGTACATTTGGCAATGATGTGGATCGCACTTTTCTGGATTGTCCGTCGAATACTTTTGGAGGACGATTACTAAGCAAACCAAGGACTATTCAGTTTTCTAAATTTTTTCCAAAAACTGTCGTTTATCAACCCAACTAATTTAACCAGCACAGCCTTGAACACTAAAATCAATAATGGGAGGGAGGAGTGACTACTGACTCAACAAAATTTCCAGGTGCTTAGTTCAGTGAATCTACCAAATTGGAAAAATCTGAAGAGCAATACAATGGCAAATCTAGTGGGTCAAGTTTATCATCTTTTTAGTTGAAGTGGATTTTGTTTCCAAACTTAAATGAAATTCATCATCCATTTTGTGGATTGTGGAACGTGAGTTGTTAAGCATGTTTCATGTCATCAATCATTATTCTTAGAATTTTTGAAAAATGTAGAAATTCTAGGCGGATTTTATTGAAAGTCCATGTATACAGAATTCAGTCCGAACTACCGTTTAACTAAAAAAAAACCTTAAAATGACACTGTCGCACTATGCATATTTGTATAAAGCAATATCAAAACGATTTTGTGAAGAAAAAACTTCCTTGATTTAAATGGCATCGAAAATAACATCTAAGTTAAACGAAACACACTAACCATAGCATAGGTGAGAATTGGTGTGACCTTTTGTTCAGCAGACTTTACGGTTAAATTGAATAACAGCGAAAATAGACCAATCGTGTCTCTCCTTCGCAAATTTTCTTGTGCACACATTACAAAAGGTGTGCATGAATCGCATAGATCATCAAAAAATGTATATTTACGAATGCGGTAGTTGAGACACGAGTGAATTAAAAGTTAACACATTCGATAATGACCAAAGAGACGGTAATATTGAAGAGTCTTCAAAGAGAACACTGAGAAAGGAGATGTGAATTTTTTGCTGTCGATTTTGTTTGTTTAGTCAAGGTAAGTGATTATGTTGAACGAAAATCCAGGTATGCAGCAAGGGAAATTTGATTGTAACAAGTGTGTCGCCACCGATAGGGAGGTATACAATTTTTCATCCGTGCGTTGTGATAAACATTATTTCCTTCACTCAAGTTCCGTGTGAAGATGGTGTTTTGTTGACGCTCTGACGTGTGAAAATTTTTGTTTTCTAAACTCTTGTTTATGCTGTGGGGTGTCTTTGTTTCGTTGATATGTTTACCTTGAGGAGGAATAGGACATTCCAACTGGAGCGAATTGCTGCCCTCGCTTCGCTCTTGTTAGAATTTCCTATTTTCTCCCCTTGGTACACAAATTCATGCCACACGACAAAATTACAGAATTTTCTCTTAATTTGGTCCCTTGAAAGGTTGTATCTGTTGTGGACAGTTGATTTTAGGCAATCTCGAAATTACCTAAAATCAACCATTCACAACAGATACGTAAACAACTATAAGCTTGCCATCTATGGAACTGTGTACTGGGCTTTGAAATTTTTTATTTTTTCGTTGAGAACCATGATTTGGTAAATTTACGTTTTAAGTGTTTTCTTAGGTCACACAAGTGATGATTGCATAAATGATTGGAATATTTAAGTTGAGATTTTATTTACTTTACAAAATGCGATCTTATGTGCATCTTTTCTTAAGTGTTTCGAAGTAGTCTGGTACCTTTTCATTGTATTATGTGGCAACATTCAAGTGGTACACATATTTTTGTCGGTTATTGTTGTTCCATGGTATAATCTGTATCAAGTTTCGATAAGTTACAAGAGTCGTGTAGCATTGTTCGGCGGAAGATTTATTGTTTTGTTCTCATTCAAATTGTAGAACAAAATCATTTTGTTTTCTAATCGAAACGATTTTATAATATGCCGCAATGGGTCATAAAAGTTTGACGAGGTAAAGCGTTACTCAACCGATTTGAAATGACATTTGATGGGTCCCCCTAGAACGCTTTTGCACGCTTTTCGAAATGATCTTTTTCATCATACGGATGTTTTGCGCAGAGTCAATTATATTCAGTCTAACATTGAGAAAGTTGGGTTCAAAAGTCAGTCGGTGTTTTCCATCTGTCAAAGTAATATTTAAACGTCAAACGAAAATAAATATGCGAATAGTCAATTCTCAGTCTTACTGAGTTTTGCATTGATTTAATTCCAACTGTTAAGACAACGACTGGACAATTTTATCACTACTTCGTAAATTTACTTTCGTTTGACGTTTAAAACGTCACTTTGACACATGGATAAAATTGAAGCTTCAAAATACTTTGTAATATTCCACGAATACCACTAAATTAAGGACTTTCCAACACATAAATTAACTTGACACCAAATGAAACTCAAAAAGTAACTTATGACCTACCTGCACCAAGAAATGAAATTCGACACATTATCACGAGCGAAAAATGTTCCGCTTTTAGCGGCTGGTAAATAGTGAATATTTCCAATGGCCAATATTGGTCCAGCCAGTCCGGAGGTCATCGATTTTGTCATTGATTTATTGCGTGCTTGTCGTCGGACTAAATACTCTTCCGCCGCTGTTCGTACGTGATTTGCGTGCTGTAAACGGAAATAGAAAGAAAAAAATAATTAAAATTCCAATTTTTAACATCGACCGCATAGCGTCTCTGATATTGTTACACATTTACAATGCGTATACGAGGAGAAGTAAAAAAAACCAAATTATTTGTGCAATTAACAAACAAAACATATTTCCATTTGTGAAATATTAACATTTTTAATAATCTTCAACGAAAGATAATTGCCTTATTTTATCGTGTCTTATGTCCGATTTGAATACACAAAACTCTCACTTTTGGCTCGCAATTTTTCTAATATCCCGTAACGATTAATTTAACGAGCTGATTAGGCACGGTTCAAGAGGCCCGTACGACACAATTGATGTCAAAACATCAAAAACAATTAACATATGAAAAATGTTCCATTCACTCTGACGATAACATGTCCGGAGAAGGTTCTTAAAAACAGATTTAGGGCTTTTTGTTTTGAAATTTCGACTCGTAGAATCTACGGCTTACGTTCTCTACCTACCATTCCTTTTAGTAACAGGTTTCGGGCTGGAAGATATTTCCAATTAAAAATTGACTCCAAACTACTTCACCAATTTTCCGCTATTTTGACGTTTTTGTTATTCTAGGTCTTCATTTCACTTTCAAATAAGAACAAATGTAAAAATCGGCTCGTAGCTGCACGTTTTCGCAAAAATCAATCATCATCTAAAACTGAACGTAAATTATCTCAGAGATAATGTATCGCTAAATCACTCTTCCGGGTCTTAGCTCCACATATTTGAACAGTTGCTAGCAGTGTTATCCCTGGTTTATAGCTATCATTTCCAAAGCCTAATCGAAATTATTGTAAATGTCATTAGGTAATGAAACTCTTCCGTGGTGTGCCGCGAGTAATAGTAGTTTACGTCCTTGTTTGGAACTTTTTAGCCCCGTACGAAGTACGAAGGGGCTTATAGGATTACGATGCCGTGTGTAATTGATGGAATTCGAAGCAGACGGTAAGGGCAAAGTGTTTGCCTATGTTCATAGATGACGAATCCGCAATAAAAATTTGGGCCGTCTGTCCGTCTGTCCGTCTGTCCGTCTGTCCGTCTGTCCGTCTGTCCGTCTGTCCGTCTGTCCGTCTGTCCGTCTGTCCGTCTGTCCGTCTGTCCGTCACGTCGATATCTTGAGTAAATCAAATCCGATTTCAAAAATTTTTTTTTTCACTGAAAGATAGTCAAAATAGTGAGGCTAAGTTCGAAGATGGGCATATTCGGGTCGGCCCTTCGTGAGTTAGGGCCACCTAAGTGATTTAAGGTCTTTTGGTGATATTTATGGCAAAATAAACGATGGAAATGTTAATGACACGGCAAATGATAGGTATTGTTAATACCAATCCAGGAAAAAAAAAGTTTTTTAAAATCGGGTGAGTGGACCGTGAGTTAGGGCCTTAGAAGTGAAAAGCTGCTAGGGCCCTATGTGTATTTTACATTGAACTCGAGTAAATTTCATTCGTTTTTCGTAATTTTTGTGTCATTTGGAAGGTAATCAAAGGCCGAATAGAATGTTGTTGAAAAAAAATTAAATTTGGGTCCTCGGACTAAGGCCGCTACTAGGGCCCTATGCGTATTTTACATACAACTCGAGTAAATTTCATCCGTTTTTCGTAATTTTTGTTTCATTTGAAAGATAATCGAACAGCGAATAGAATGTTGTTGAAAAAAAAATTAAATTTGGGTCCTTGGACTAAGGCCGCTACTAGGGCCCTATGTGTATTTTACATATAACTCGAGCAAATTTCATCCGTTTTTCGTAATTTTTGTTTCATTTGGAAGGTAATCAAAGGCCAAATAGAATGTTGTTGAAAAAAAATTAAATTTGGGTCCTCGGACTAAGGCCGCTACTAGGGCCCTATGTGTATTTTACATATAACTCGAGCAAATTTCATCCGTTTTTCGTAATTTTTGTTTCATTTGGAAGGTAATCAAAGGCCGAATAGAATGTAGTTGAAAAATAAATTAAATTTGGGTCCTTGGACTAAGGCCGCTACTAGGGCCCTATGTGTATTTTACATATAACTCGAGCAAATTTCATCCGTTTTTCGTAATTTTTGTTTCATTTGGAAGGTAATCAAAGGCCGAATAGAATGTAGTTGAAAAATAAATTAAATTTGGGTCCTCGGACTGAGGCCGATACTAGGCCCTATGTGTATTTATACTCAATAAATTAAAATTTTAGGGCTATTTGAAATTTTGGTTTTATTTGAAAGGAACGTCGTACGGGGCTTCGTAATTGCGCTATGTGCAATTTCTAAGATGTACACATTACATAATAATTTTACTTTAACTACTTTAACCGGCGCATAGGCTTACGGTCAAAGTAGGGTGACAGACGCACTAGGGTCACGTACGCAATAGATATACGGGTTTGTACGGGGCTCAGTCGCAGCAAACGCTCCGACTGTTCTGATGGCTCGTTTTTTGTCAAGGGAGGCTTTGCAGCTCGAGCCGAAGGAGAAATACAAATCTTCAAACAAGGACGTAAGTTATATCACTTACTCCCATGAAAAATGAGTTTTACTACGCATGTCAATGAAGTAATGACCTGTATTCACTGAGGGTGCATGGAGTTAAATAAATTTATAGTTAACCGTTGCTCTATAATCTCACAATTAGCATTAGTTATAAGACCGTCAGCGACATGTACCGGTCCACCGAGAAAATGGTTGATTACTTTGTAAAATATTATTAATGAAACATTGCCAAAAAGTGAACCATCGAATGAAGAAATAATAAAAAAACGAGAAACGAACAACAATTTTAAATAATAATAACAACAAACTCCCAATGAGTTATGTAAACATCCAATTACCGCGAGCGGGTTATAAATATATATCGAATATAACAGTTCATTGATGGATGATTATGCTAATTTTGAAATTAATGTTTATGTTGTGATAATTTCAGACTATATAGTACTATATACGCGAACAAAACGTTTAATCGCTGAAGCATGCTAGCAAGCGTGTGAGTTCCACGACTGTTTTGCTAATATACAGTTTTTTGTTTGTTCGTATTTTGACTTTGTATGATCTGTCAAAAATTGCCTGATCGATGGTTATTTTTGACCGAAAAGTTGATTATGTTAAAGAGGAGGTCTGACTGTTGATGGGTTTTTAGTAGTTGTAAACGGCATTTCATATAAAAGAGAAACAATTACACCGAGCAGAAGAAGGTAATTCTTCATTTAAAATAAGTAATATTCAAAGAAGATCGAAGAAAAAACGTGTTCAGTCCATTGATCGCAAAATTTTACACGTCACTTTTTTTGTGCTGTGCAATTTCGAATATGAAAATTGCTTTGGTTAATTATGAACGCCACAGAGTACATTCCATGAGTTTTGTTTTATTTGCCAATGTTCATTTAAATATTGGTTGATCAGATCGATAACGATATATCGAACAATGCACCCAAAAGTGGTGGGATCCTTCAACTCTTTGGGGGATTACGTTGGATGGCTGCAAAGGTAATTCATTTACAAGTACGTTTTCGATCACAACATTCGGTTTTGGCCTAGCAGCGTCCCATTCACATAGGAAAATGAAAATAATAAGCCGCAAATAGTCCATATTGAATAAATTTGGCAGTGGGCAAATTTCCACGTAATGGTCAACTTTCGCATGAGACAGGAAGTAATATATATTATGCACCTGTTGCCAAGATTGGTATTTTGACGTGTAGGACATTATTGCCCTAGCGGAAGGCGTGGGTCATAATGGGTGCATATCATATTTTATCTGTCGAGAACAGATATATCGAGATAAACAAAAACTCCCTAGAGGGATAAGCTCGAGATTATCGTTCTAGACAGATAAAAAGTATTACTCGCACCAATATGTGACGTCACTATTATTTATCTAAGAATTTCTCCGACAATACAGTCAGAGGTGGTCAAACTTCAGCATCTGTTTTTCAGCTGATCCACACAAATTTTTTGATTAAATGTGCGGATCAGGTGAAAACAACTGAAGCAAATTTATGCTGACATTTCACTGCCTCTGACTGTATATTGGACGTGCCATTTTTTTAGCGAAGATGATTACGATTTCTGAAAACTTATGCATAAAACGCAATACCTGTGGAAGGTACGTAATATCCAGGTGAAGCAAAGAAAAAAGACACAAACTGTCCTAGAGGTTTGTCGTTTCCTTGCCACTGTCGCCATGGCCTGATGAGAAAGTGGTATTTTTGAACAGCATTTTAATGCAAAACGTCGAAAGACGTACTTAATACTTCTCATAGATCGAAACAGTGACAAAAACCATTCGCTATTACACAAAATATGCTATAAATTTGGGCTTCCTAGACCAAATACCCGTAAACTACACAATAATACAATTTGAAACTGTAACTAACTGAAATATCCATACAAGTACTGTCTCGGATATTTTACACATCAAAATTCTTCGGATTTTCAGATCAATTAAAGATAAAGAGCTGTAGTAATCAGCTAAATCTTTTCGAAACGACAAGCATATCGTCATTATAATCATAAATCTATTACTTCCATTGTTTACCGTATAGCCTAATGTAAAAATCTATCACTTCATAGGTTTAACAGTACGTACTGTTATAAAGAGAACACTTAACTACACAACTGAACTCATCGTTATGTCTTCATTATCGATAACAGATGGCTAATAGTCCGCTCTGATTTACTGGCCTAGTTTATATTTTCTCGAGCTCGAGATTAATTAATGAAAAATATTTAGGGAAACTTTCAAGTTTTTGTACCTTCCATCAGGGCCTTTTATACGGAATTTTTTCGCGATTTCTTAAGAATTTCTTAGAACTTTTATGTTTTTAATAATTTGAGAATTAAAAATAATGAGCCCTGCCTACACGAAACTAATAAACAAAAGGTGTGCGAAGTGAAGTGATTTAGCCAAATATATCTGTCTTCGCACCGAGATTGTGTTACCATGTCCGGAAATAAATCTAGATATTTATGCAGCCACGCCATAAATTCCAAGCAATTCGTAGTATACTATAAACTAATAAAAAAAAGTTCAAACGACATCGAAATCAATTTTGTCGCTTAATTTGTATTAATCATTTCGGGCGCAATATAAAATCGAAATAAATTGCCGCATTCTTTGTCGTGACAAGTAAAACAAATATTTAAAAGAAATAAAAGCAAAAAAATAAAAATAATTTTACTTTCAACATTTTCTTAATAAAGTTTTATTGATTCAATTAGAGATTATAAACGTGCAAATATTTTTTTCTTCTTTTATTTACCATTTTCCAAATGTGTTATAAATGTACGAACGTGTAATAAACCGAGCGTACATCACTATTATATTGTATGGGTATGAATATATGAATACTTCAGCCCAGAGTGTGTTCGTAACAGCATCAAATTAATGAACAATTTCTGATTTAGATAATCAGAGTTTAATTGTTAGATTTCAAGCGATAGATAATTTGGCGATTTTTTTTTTCTCTCTTTGCCTAACTTTTTTTATTAACGATTTTTTTTCGGTGACGAAAAGTTCGTTTACAAATTAATTTGAAATTGTTCGACGTGTTGGCTGGAGAATAATTTTTTTCTGCAGCAATTTCGTTGAGTGAAAGAAATCTTATTAGTCGAAGCATGGTACATGGTACATTTCGAATCCACTCACTTATGTCCCATAAGAAAACTCTATTGACCTGTAGATGCAAGACAATCTTTTTTTAAGTATTTCCTTCTTTGTGTTCCATTTTCTGGTGACATAACTTCACTCTGGTAAATATCAATGAAATGTCATTGCAGTGAAGTTGGTTCACAAGAAAATAGAACGTTGACATTAGTAATTTTAGGACGAAATACACTAGAAATGTAATAGATTTGCAAAAATCTATTACATTTGATCGTTAGTTTCTAAGCTGCATTTACCCATAGATTTAATCCAAGATTTTGTCATAGAAGAATGACATGATGACGCAACCCATTCACTATGAATTCTGTATAACGAATAGCTCAGTCTAACTTTAGGGGTAGATATAATTAGCACCATAAGAATCGTAAAGGCTTGCTAAACCTATAGGCGTGGTTCGGAATTAACGTTAAATTTGTGGCCCAACAAACATTCTTACACAAATATCCTTAGAGCATACATAGGCTATAGGCTTGTTCAGAATATGCGTAGCTGCATAGCTAGAAGAGGACATACATTGGTGACAAATTCTTACTAGATACCAATTGATGCACACAATTTAGACTTAAAAATAGACATGCATTGGTGGGAGCATGTGGACGTATTGTCGAGGTTCATTCGGCATACCAATATAGCTATAGCTGTTGTTTGTTCGGAATAGAAAGCGTGTGATTGTGTTAATGTGGGAATCTAACTTTGATACACGAAAGGAATGATAGATGAGTATAATGGTGACAAACACAATGAGCCCAACAAGCATGGCCTCGGTGATCAATTTCGATTAAGGAAGTTACCCCACAGTGAAATCTATCAATCAACGTTTTATATGAGGAGATTACGCAGATCACTGGGGCAAAGAATCCGCCCAAGTACGCTAATGAACGGGTTTAGTGCCACGATCTCTAACTGTTTTCCGTCTGATATCCAAAAACCTGTCTTCCAGACTTACTTAACTTTAGAAAAATTTATTTGATTTGTGTGAACCGAACCTCTTTTTGATGCACATCGAGAACTCAATGGTCTTATAAAATAGCTGCACAAAAGACGAATGTAATGTAGTGCATTGAATGCACCGATTTTGCCATAAGAAATATATCAGGAATATCAAAGGAAACCTCACTAAGCCAACAATAATCTCCAAATTAATCCACAAATTTTAACTGAAGAACATTCAACGGAATTCCATTTTTAGAACCCTTTGTTGCAGAAACATCTCCGTAATTAATGTCAAAAGGATACTTGTAACAAGTTGAGTTCCCTCTGTAAAAACCATTTTCATAATATTCATTTTAAGTGTCTTCCATCAAGAGAAAAAAAAATGAAATTAAAGTCTGAGAGTCGGCATGGGGGCATCAACAAAAAAAATGTGAAGCATCTAAAATTGTGTGCATGCATCAAATAATAATAATAAAAAAGACAGCGCGGTTATGAGTGCGCGAGAGTTAATATGTTGTAACAATTTTGATGTTTGCCTAATACCCATCGTCATCTTCTCAGAAAATACGAATATTAATTTTGGACATCTAAATTAATGATTTTTTGAGATTTTTTTTTCCGTTCATTTATTTATGTTTTGTATATGAGATATATGCACAAAGCGTGCAATACCAATCAACATGTGATGATGGGTGAGTCGTCTTTAAAACTGAAAAAAAAAAATCCAAATTTTTATTTTTATGGTTGAATAACAAGACAGGATGTAAAAAACGATTTTTTACGGAGTTTTTGTTATTATAGCACAGAAAAAAACTGCTAATTGCGTAATTTCTCATTCTATCCAATAAAATGTGCAATCATCGAAGTTATAATAAATAATTATTTGAAATATTTAATTGCCATAGCATACCAGATCGCCAACGGTAATGGATTTCCTTCTAAATTCGGAACGGCTTTTTTTTAAATAAATATTTTAAGGAAATTAACCGATCTTCGAGGTGTACATACACCACATATCGGACGGGATAACTTAGTGGCTGCGTCCTATCCTTCCACCAAAATGGTCCTGGTTCGATTCCTGTGTCAGACAATTCCACATGAAACGTTTCTAGCGATTTTATCGCATTGGTAACGTCCTAATGTTTATTCAAGCTTCGTTCGTAATTTGGTGGATACGATGAATATGCGTGCGAATATCTAGCCTACATTTAGCCTAGATATCAATTAAGTGCCTAACTTTCATCAGAGAGCATTAAATTTGCATACTTCGAGGCGTGGTTCGGAAGTATACTTTGAGGCGTGGTTCGGAAGTCACATTTAGCCGGTAATACCGACTGCACTTCTCATTGGCCAAAGAGAAACCTTTCCATGACTGTCCGTGAGTTTTTTTTTACTCAAATTTTCCTGAAGGCGAGGAAATCGAAAAATGTTATTTAAAAATTGACAAAAATGACGTTTTAAAACAAGAAAATAAAAAAAAAATAAAAAATAACCAAAAAACCGGTCTAAAAATCCTATGCGAAACCATGGAATTTTTTCATGAAAAATTAATTTGGCGCATTCATTTTGTAAAATACAATTTTACTTTCTTCGGAAAAATTGTAGCAAATGATATTCAGAACAATATTACCAAAAATTTTTTTTTACTTCGGAACATATTTAAGAAATTATTTAACTTTAACCTTAAATTTAAAACATCAATTTGAAGAAAAGTCGGAAAAGTTTTAAACGATTTGGAAAATTCGGAAAATCTAACTGCGCCAAAAAGAAAACTTTGAACCTTTACCTTTAAAATGAGCTATCACACGTATCTCTCCGTTTCACACAGCCCTGTCAATAATTCGACAAAGACACCTCTGCATTTAAACTTTGAAGGGGTGGGGAGGGGAAGGACGAGGAGGAATTTTTTGTCTCTTCTTCAGAAAATTATTTCTTCGATGTACCCAACAACCTCCAATCACTCGTTTGTCGAAACTCGCTCGGTAAACGTTCATTGCGTTATCGACTACACTATTTCATTTCATTTCATTTCATTTATTTCATCTTATTTCATCCAGTGACTTCTTGAAGAGATTCGTGATTTTCAGGTATGGCCGAATTTTCATGACTCTGTCAATTTTTCTTGACCTTTCTGGATTTCTCGTGACTTTACGGAAATTTTCCTTGGCGTGATTTTCCGTGACTTTACTTGGTTTTTTGACTTTTCGGATGAATTTGTAACTTTCGGGATAAATTTACTGGCCGTATTGGTTGTTAGTAAGGTCTCTAAACAAATCAAATCACCGTATGTTTTAGCATGTTTCGTAATGAAACGACAACGACATTGATTTTCATAAAGTTTATGATTCGCTAGATACACACACAAAGGAATGACTTACTTTCTATAGGTTTGTCATTTCTTCGTCAAAATCGACATGGCCCGATTGGTGGGATGCCTGTTAATGTGCATTGGGCCTTTGGTTTTTTATTGAAAACATTTTTTGTTTGGTAGAAGTGTTTATTTAAAGAAACTGTTATTTAAAACAACAAAACATTTTTTCTTCAAATGTTGTTTCTCATAGCTAAATTATTACCATTGCTACCATATGTTGCAATGGGTGCAATCATTGCACTGCAATGGGAGATTGTAAGTCAAAATGCATGTATGTAACGTGTACTATATTATAATCTCCCTTTATGAAAATAAAAATCTATTTTCGAAAGACAACTATTTATGAGTTGCATGTGTGTAATGCATAAGAATGCCATAAAATTTACCATAAACAGTTTGTTTCAACCAACCAAAAATTTTAAGCCGAAACTAAAACAAAAAAAGTTTATTTCGTTGGCATAAAGAGTTGCATTCATTCACATGGAAGGCATTTGTAGATTTCTGTACGAACTACATTCTTCAAGAAAACTACAAATGCCTCGCATATGTGAATTGTTAATGAATGCGGATATTTATTTATTCCTTTTTGCTCGATTTTATTATTTGCTGCAAAGAGTCTTTAAACTGGAACGGTTTGAGTATGATGCTAAAAACAGACTTTCGAAGAAGCAAAGGCTGAAGCTTCAGCTAAAACGTTTTTAGTATAAAGTTGAATGGTCTTGGACCATACACCTTAGGCACTTTGAGTCACTTCTTTCGGGCTACAACTCGCAACTGTTCTGTGACAAGATGAAAATATTTCAGTATTTTTCTAGTGGTCTTGTCTTCTTGCATAGAAAGTCATATTCGTTTGTGTTCGTCTGTTTAGTAATGAGTATCGTAGGAGCTGTACGTAAATTACGTAACACAAAACCTAACAAATGTTAATTCAAAACCTCGTATATCCAGATGATATTTAATAGTTTTTTGGGTCTTTCCCACTAAATATCCCTCAAACATAGGGTAAATCATATCAAAGCTGTTTAAATGTCGTCTAAGCTAAACTCGTATGAGTTTTCTCCATTCTTTTATTAGCATTTGTAAGGTTTATTGTTACGTAATTTAGGTACAGCGCCCTACTAACATTTTCAATGCAAATCAACAATGGTAGGCAACTATAACTGCAATGTCGGCATGACGCAAACAACACAATATTAATTTGAGATATTGGAAAGGGGGCTCAAATTATTGAGAAACGCTGTAAATAGATTTACGAATGTTATCGCTGCAGTTAATTGCCTTATATGACAGTAAAATCACGATAAACTTAGGAAATGAGATAAGAACCACTCGATGTCACGATGTCATACTCAGTTCCAGTTTTAACATCGACAAACGAAATGATAAAATTGATTTTACTCAACTCACACCGTTATGTCATTCATTTCTCAATAAACTTTGTATTATAGGTGTACGAAACAGTTTGTGGTGATTAGATAAAAGGTTTGTTTGCGTAAACGAATTAAAGGTCTTCCCCAATCAGTATTTACAGCGGTAACTACTTTTGATAAAAATAACGTTTTTTTCGCACTGTAGTGAAATACGAGTCGAAGGCGAGGGAAGCAACACATTGTATGAGAAAAATTGCTTCTGCACGGAAAAAACACAAAATGTCGATGTACGTTTGAGTCGATCACGTTTTACGTGTGGGTCGCAAATGCTACGTCTCGTACGTCTAGCATGTACATCGAAGTCGTAAAATTCTACGTTTACATCGTACAATAAACGGCTGAGTGAACCATTGGTTTTGTCCTCACTCAACTACAATGTACAAAACCAATGGTTCACTCAGTCGTTTATTGTACGATTTAGACGTAAAATTTCACGACTTCGATGCACATACTACGTACGAGACGTAGCATTTGCGAATCACACGTAAATCGTGATCGAATCAGACGTACATTGACATTTTCCGTTTTTTCCGTGTGATGAACGTAGCATCGAACAAGTCGAAATGTAACGGAGATTTGATACTTTTTGTCGCAGTAAAATGACCAAAGTAAATTTTTGTTGCAGCCCTAGTGATAAAATGAATCTTATATTAGAAGGGTCTAGGATGTGTTCACTTTGCATGTGCTGTACCAGTAATTTATTTTGGCGACGTATTTAAATAGGTGAATTTACGATTCAACGTACAACTAGTCTTAAATAAGAGATATTGTAACACATTGGGCTCAAGTACCTCGGGCTAAAGCCCTCGAATACTTCAACCCGAAACCCGAGTAATTTTACATAACTGGTAACGACATGTCTATCTGCAATACAAGTGACATATTTTGTTCTCCTTCGCAAAATAAATTTATTGAAAAGAATTTTCGGAATTCTTTTTATTTCTGGTTATATCGTTGAACTTATATCCCCGGAATCAATCGATCAAAACAAGCTGCCAATTAATTCACCGAAATTGCTGCACTAATTATCCATTTGTTTAATGCAAAACGATTCAATAAAAATTCCTTCAAGACAAGTTCAAAATTGTGTGTGAGAGTACACCAGGTAATGTGAGTTGATGTAGGTAGGTGAAAAATGCGAAACAATTTTAACTGTTGATTTTGTCCAGTTAAATTTTATTTTGATTTTTGATTATAACGTGTATATGCCTTCGTAATAAAGTTTATATCAAAAATTATAATTTTGGACGAGAGAAAAAATCGACTAATTTGCATACAGATTTGGCGATGCGCTAATCGTACCAATGCCCCCGTAAATTTTGAATATTAAGCACAAAAATGGTATGAAAAAATTGGGCTATTCAATTTGCGATGATTGATATTTTTAGAACACATTATAGACAAAGAGCCCACGTGCTTTCCTGTCGCATTTTGAAGTAGTTGCAAAAATACGGAGTCTGACAACACTGCAGTCAAGGCTAGATTGTAGGCCAGATAGACCGTTTTTGACAGAATTTCATGATTGAGGCTAAGAGAGACAAAGTAGTGGCAAAAGTAGTGGTTCTGACACCATTTTTGTCAATACTTTTGATGAACTTTGAGAACTGCTTTTCTTTTCAATTCATTTCAGTTTTTGAAAAGTTTAATTACAAAAAACTTTTGTGTAGCTCCAGTGTGATGTAAATCAACTCGAAAGAGCTACTAGAGAACTGCTTTTTCCACCAGCTAAAGTGGCAACACCATCTCTTAACCACTACTTTTGCCACTACTCCAGCTTGTTAACCCAAATCCTGAAGTAGTGTCAAAAAGACGTATCTAGCCTACAATATAGCCTTGATGGCAGTGTTGTCAGACTCCCTTTTTTGCAGCTGGGTCTTTCCTCTTTTCCATCTATGTCTCGGATCGCAGAGTCTTGCAACACATTTTTTTCACTCTGCGAAACCCTGTCCCAATGCGTGAACTGATGACCGACGCGAAAAGAAAGCGGGCTCTCGGTCTACTAAAATGGCAAAATCGAACGATTTGCTTCTGATCTAAACCGTATTGTTATGAGCATCAATGAATCACTGCTACTTTTCGCGAGTACAGTCACGTTACGGATTAATAGGATTATTTTCGTACTTTTATGGACTTAAAATTAAAAATTAAAAATTCTGATCATTTACATAAAATTGATGTGCTCTGGGCACATCCGATGCAAAACAGTGCGCCTTTTGTTCGATAATACATCCGAAATTAAAATGTGTTGAATGCAGTCGTTAAGTCATATTAAATAGACACATCAAGGCTGGATGTCAGTCAAAGTATAATGATAATAATGCAGGGACTGAGCGGATTAGATGTTTCTCTGAATTCTATAAGATGCAGTGGTGGGTTTGATATCTGATAAAGTAATGTGATGAGAACAACATTCACAAGACTGTTGCGTTCGTTTAAATTTTGCTAAAACTTAACCCAAAAGAATTGCATTTGTGGAAACTTCCGGGAGTTCTCTTACGTAGTTTCAACCAAAATGTTTTCAAGTGATACACTTGTAATAAGTGTTGATCTCACGCAGTCGCATATAGCAAAATGAATGTTACAACTAATGAAGTAGAAGATTGTGTACCTAATATCAAAAATCTAATTAGCAAATTAAATGAGTAAAAACTTCTTTGTTCGCTCAGCTGCAGGCTGAACCATACAAAATATCAGTTTCCCTTCAGACCAGCTTAAGACACACGTGTGCATTCTTACGAAAATGCAAAAATTCCAATTTTCATTTCATTATTTTCTGTGTCGCCAACATAACTCTCCGATCCGGTGTGTCCCGCTAAACATATTCGATCTTATTTGAACAAAGCTTAAAGAAAAATAGATTTAAAAACGAATTGACAGCCAAGGTCTTGCATATCGATTTGAATATTATAAGATATATCTAGCCGAGCCGCGACTGTTCATAATTTGAATTTAATCGGATTGAAATATTGGAAAAATATTTGACTTATTGCATTATTGGGCTAGATAGATGTTGTAAATAGGGAACAGTCAGTCCGTTCGGTCTCTTGCGTTCATTTTAGTCACACAGATTATTGTTTTGTTTTGATGAAATGAAATGAACGAAAAAAATGTTACGTTGACTTTGGTTATATGATGCATATATGGCTGGATTGTGTTTCCATTTACCGATTGCAATCGTCTTATTGGTACCATTATGGAAGGCATGGAGACATAATTTTTTGTATTTTCCATCTACTGATTTATTTGGACTTATGCAATTTTAATGTGATAATCGCGAAAATAAACTGTAAGTTGCACAGATCGTTTGACTCCTATAAATTATTGTTATTAGCGTCTGAGGAAAAAGGTTGGGCTCTCGACGCTTCCATCGGATTATAACTCACTCAATTCAAACATTATATTCAGTAAAACAAAGGGAAACAATTGATGAAAACGTATAATACGTACGTAGCACACTTCAAGTTGGTGTAACAATTGGTAATTAATCCAATGCAATTAGAAGTGCATGCCGTACTAAAGGGGAGCATTCATAAATTTCTTTCATCTTTTTAGATTGATTTTCACACTCAAGTTCCTCTCTTTACATCTTTTCAGTGTTTTCCTACACTTTATTTCTATCTCCCTTACAAACAGTCTTACTTCCACCTGTCATCACAGTGTTCCAAAACGTTACTGCCACATTCATAAATCTATTTTTGACATCAGTACGTCACTTTGCGACCTCTTTATGTACTGAATTACCCTACAGTAACAGTAGTCTTTCGAAAAACCAAGAAAAAATTTTCTTGGTTTTTTGGGTTTTGGAGCCCATTTTCCCCTTGAGGGTTTTGTAAATTTTCCTTGTTAAATATGAAAATCCTAAGGACGTTGCAACTTGCATTGAGACACCTCCTTATGGTATTTTCTATGTTCCCCTGCCTCTCGCCTTCACTTACTGCTGCAGAAATGTTAGAGACAACGATTTTATTTCATGAGGCTTTTTTGAAATTTGTTGGTTATTGATGAAAGTGTGGAATAAGAGATCTGTTTTACAGCGATTGGTGAGCAGGTTGGTTCGGGAACATAGAAAATACCATAAGGTGTATGCTTGAGGTGTCTCAATGCAAATTGCAACGTCCTTAGGATTTTTATATTTAACAAGGAAAATTTACAAAAAGATTGTTTCAACGTCTTTTGATAATTTCATCGGTAAAGTGACCTAACCCACCCATAAGGTGGGACCTAGTTATCAAAGATTTTAAGAATTGGAAATTTTTTAGTAGTTTTCAGGAATTTAAGATTTTTTTAGAATTTAAGAATTCAAATTCCGAATAAAAAGCCCTACTGTAGAACAGAAGGGATTTGTGGATGTCCCCCAAACAACAAACCAACAAAATGTGAGTATTGTCGCTTAACGTGCCATCACCGCAATAATGTCACGTACACACGTGAAGGGCCACTTCTAAGGTATCACTAAGTACGTTCCGATTAGCGACATCAACCCTCGTGTACAATCGTTTTGACACAACAGTCATACACATGCACTTGGCTGAAAATTAACTCTTTTTTTGTCGTTGAAATGAAGCTGAAGCCGTTGTACATAGTGCAACAAGTTCCCGTTTTTTGTGGGTCATTCGTATTGGGTTGCAAGTTGTAAGCATGTGATTATGTGTGGAGAGATGGATGGAGAGTGAAATTATTTCTAGTTTAGCTTACGTAACACAGAAAAAGAAGCGAACGATTCCAATTCCAACACACTATATTTCGAGTGTGAATGTATTACGCGAACTGTATTTCGCGTAATTATCTCCGATTCTTCGATTCAGTTTTATGCGTGAATGAAACACTTTTTTTTATTAAATACAAACAAAAAATCACTTCCGCTTTTTAGTTCGAAATGTAATGAATATCAAGTGTAATAGAGTTGATATATATGTACACACAAAATCAAAAGGTTCGGTTGGAAAACTAGCAGTCTTGTACAATTGTAATAAAGTGAACTCAGGTAGGCAGTAATAATGTATGGAAAAAAATGGAAAATAAATTAAAAACCTTGTTAAATTCGCAATGTTATTGATTAATTCATTGATATGCATAAAGTCTTTAGAGTCGCGGGTTCATAAAACTTTAATTCATTCGCGTTTTATCTGTCGCAAAAAAAAATAGGTAATGGTATAGGTGCTCGTTGCTGTGTGAGTGATTCACGTTTTTGTTTGTCCGTGAAGTTAAAAGTTAATTTTTTTTCGATTTGTTTCGTCTTAGTTAATGATTTACAAATCATAGTTTTTATAAAGTGGATTTTAATATCTGCATTAAATATCATAATTTAGAGCAGATTGAACAATTAATGAAACAAATTGAAATGGATTTTGATTTTCGATAAATATGTGTGAACAGGAAACGAGACAAACTTAAAATATATTTTTTTAAGTTGCGACAAAATGATATCGGTCAGGAAATTGAAGTCGGTTGAAACAACTATTTTAGACATTGAAGATGGCAATGATTGATTGTGTCACGGTTCTTATCAATATCGAAGTTCGGGACCAACTATTTCGATTTTATTTGCTTTTATTCGACGTTATACTGTGATGCTGCACTTCGGTCTCATAGCAGGACGTTTGACTACTGTTTCGATCTGAGAGAAAATAACTACGTCTTTCGACGTTTTGCATTAATATGCAGTTCAAAAATACCATTTCTTATCAGGCCACAGCGACAGTAACACTTTAAACAATGTTCTAGAAACACCATATCAATTTGTGTTGGATTTCCAATTGAATCATCTAGTAGACCTGTGTAAAACTCTAGTATGCCTTTATGCAATCGAGGCAATCGAGTTAGTTCTCTTATATTAGTCGATTAGTTTGGACGTCTTTCATTAAAATTATTTATATTTTGTATCCTCTGCGTTTATCTATCTACCTGGAAACTCTGGATAACTAACAGGTTATGGGCCCAGAGTACGCGGACGGAGGATTACAGAAAATTTAGAGATTTCACATGGTCGAATTAAAATTACAAAATTTGTGACAAAACTTGGAAAGGAATCAATTGGAAAATGTTTGGAACTAAAATGATTTGTTGAGCAAGGAACAAGCGGAACATCCGATATCAGTGGTGTTGGGAGTGGCGTAAGCCATAGTCCAGCTGATAACCGTGAAAAGTGTGGAGGTCTGGATTGGTAGAAACAATAAATACGGTCGATGTCGGATTTGAGCAATAGATGTGAGCCAGAGGAACGGCAAAAGAATTGAGCGACAGATTTGAGCCACAGGAAGAGCAATAGAATTGAGCAATAGATTTGAGCCACAAGAAGAGCAATAAAATTGAGCAACAGAATCCAAATCGGAAACATTATAAAATTGAATCTGGAACCAATCGAGATGGGGAATTAAGAGGATCGTTAATTGAAGAATTACATTTGCAAGTTGAAAGTTAAGGAGGTGATCCGGACGATTCAATTGAGGAGGTGTGTTGGATTTCCAATTGAATCATCTAGTAGGCCTGTGTAAAACTCTAGTATGCCTTTATGCAATCGAGGCAATCGAGTTGGTTCTCTTATATTAGTCGATTAGTTTGGACGTCTTTCATTAAAATTATTTATATTTTATATCCTCTGCGTTTATCTATCTACCTGGAAACTCTGGATAACTAACAATTTGCACACGAACAAGTCTAGCGAATCCTTGCAGATTCGTGGGCTGTCTGTGGTTGACCCACCAGAAAAGCCAAACGCAATTTTTCATACAAGTTCGATTTGAGATTTTGTCTCTATGGACGAAACTTGACAATTCATACGGCCTTGAAGCAAACCTATTATGACATTTACTCGGTAACGACAAATGTGAAGTGTTTCGTATTAAAATAAGCTGCAGAGAATGAATTACTACGAAATAAAATGTAGCGCCTCTTCAAGCCAAATAATTTGACGAACAAAGTAGCACGAGAAATGGAAGATCAAACGATCAAATCGCTATACGTGTTGTGCTTTAACACTGTACTAGATTCATCATGTTCCCAACAACTGAAATCTACTTGCTTGAATGTGGAAATAAATGTTCACTTGTGAATTTGCATTGCGAAATTGTTGATCGAGTGCATCAGTGCAGATGTCATTCAGTTTCCAGATGAGTTGCAAAAACGGCCTCTTCTAGAGCACTCAGTAATTGCGTGACATGAAAACTGTTCTTCAAGTTCGCTAGAGCAGGATTGCTTAAATGTTCCGCTAAATGCTTGAATCATTTCGAGCGATTTATGTCACTTAAGGTATTATCGCCGTTCAATTTATTTCATTTAAAATTATTATTTTGATCTGCTCGAAAGCATCGAATCGCATTAATTTCCACGCGCACACAAAATCGTCCCATGTAAAATAGCGTGAATCAAAAAGATATTCAGCGAAGCTAATTCCAAAATTATGGCGACAGAGGAAAAAGAAATGCCATAACAACGCGCACACATAACGATTCCCAGCAGTAGACATTAAAGAGGAAAACAAAATTTATAATCAAATGAAATAATTAATTTTAATCGCGCCTTAACTGAAGAATGCATCCAAATTTAAATGGAATTTATTGCCTCCACTGTAAAAGACAAATTAATTAAGCGTTTAGTGGATGCACAGAAATGAAAATTGAAACAATCAACCAAACTTAAATGCTGCGCTCTTTTTATCGCATTTTAATTAATTTAAATTAGTTTTCTAGCGTTTTTTCGCCCGTTCCAAGTATCCATCCGTCAATTGAATTAGTTTGCTGCACTTAAGATTGTAATAGGAAGAAAAACCTATTAACCGTTTGGTGTTACAGATCCATACGCGAGAACGGTTCGGATTATTTTAGAATGACTATGTGTATCGATGCAATTATGGCTTGTGTGAATCAACTTCATTCGATTACGACGTAGAATGTTTGTGGAGATTACGAGAGGAAAAAATTCAAAAATAGTTTGCAAACATATGTACTACTTCAGTCTAGTCATAAGTAACAAGTCAGGTTTGGTCTGACCGGAGCCCGCACTTGATTTTGACTCGAACAAAAACTAGGAATAAATTTTCCATTTAGGGTTCAAGACGAACCTAAATTGGTTCGACCCGAACATGAACTTCTACTTTCGGGCTTAACCCAAACCTGACCTGTACTAGATCAGGTCAACTAGTTGAGGTTCGAGTTGAACCGATTCAGGTTTGGGTTGACCCCGAAATCGATAGTTTCGGTACAGGTTTAATTCAGGTTGAAAGTAAAATCTTAGCTCAAGTTTGGGTTGAAATCCGGATGAAATATTGGAGCTTGGAGCTTATTGACAATCCGAAAATGGACTTGTTGGTTGCAGTCATATTTGAGTTTAATTTCTCATTCGACACCTACTTCTCTATTTTGACATCAGTCTGTTGAGGAGCACACACAAGCTATCAAAGTGTTCCTTTAGTTTCCTTTATTGTTTGAATCTTCGTAAAAATACCTTCAAAAAGTAACCGAAATGTCATCAAAAGTGTACCAAGCCTCTACCCGCCACTCTTATCAATCATTGAACTTATCCATGGCAATTTTTTGATGGCTAGAATTCCGATTCTCCAATGATATTCGGCCAGAACTCGATTAATTAACTCTTTGCACATGCCACTCACCAGCGGCTCGTTGGGAAATCGAATTCCATTATGTATTTGCCTGATTAATTCGATATTGCCACTGCCTTTGAACGGTAGCACCCCATATAGCATTTCAAACAGCACCACACCACTGACCCATATGTCGGCGTAATGCGGTTGATAAGGCTTAGAGACTAGTATCTCCAAGCAAGAATAGCCGCCAGACGCACATCGATTGGTTAAGAATTGTTTTCGGTCAAACATATTTGCACGAGCCGATCCAAAATCACAAATTTTCAAATTCAAATTTTCGTCCAACAGTAAATTGTTGCTCTTGATGTCAAGATGCACCACTCCCCTACTGTGGCAATACTCAAGCGCTTCGATCAGTTGACAATAAACGAACTGAGCTTTTGCTTCGTTCAAATATTTCACTTTCGCTAAGATGCCTGCGAGAGTCCCATTCTGAATGTATTCCATTACGACGTACAGTTGGAACATTGTGTCGAAACTTTCATAGAATTTGATCACATTCGGATGAGTGAGTCCTTTCAATATCGACAATTCGCGATAGAGATCATCCACGTCTCTCGTTTCTAGTTTGCCCATTATTTTGATGGCAACGGATTTTTTATGGTGAATAGAATGGGCTGTGACTATCTTGCCATAGACTCCAGTTGCGATTTGCCTCTCTTTATAGTAGCCATGCTTCTCCAGGAAATCTTTGTACACTTTTGCAAGCGACTGTCTCATTTCATCGTCATAATGATCCACTGCCAATGCGGGCAAATTAATTGTATGACAAAGCATCAGCTTCGTTCCACTTTCAATTTGCATAATTAGCGAAATTTACGAACGTTAAATTTTCAAAGCAAAATAAATGCCAAAATTCAACAACCAATTTTGAAAAACAATCAGGAAAACGACTGGGCTACTAAAATGGTAAAGAGTTCATAGGGTGTGACAGTCATTTAAACAGTTTGATAAGATAACTTAATGTATTTAGCCCAACTAAAGTCAAAAGCAAGCAAATAGAATCGAATTGAGCAATAGGAAGCGTGTATCTATACAGTGTGTCATTTGGACCTGTGTCATTAATTGACAAGTTTGCATTTTTGATATGTGCAACTAAGGTAGGATAAGATGGGCAGAAAAGCACCTAATCCGCAAATGGGCCTCTTTTGTCAGTTGTAAATCGACTGATTAATCTATTAGAACATAGGTGTCGCTAGTAGTTGCAATTTTAGAATCACGATTGTGACCTACGATGAATGAGTTCAGACTCTTGGGTTTTCTTAGAAAAACACGGTCGATGGTGCTGATTTGCGATTGGGAAAAACCCTTTGTGCTACATCTGACACGGGAGTCGAACATATAGGGCGTAAGTCCATCGCTATATCGATTGAGCTACCTATGATAAACAGCTAAGCCACGAAGGGCAGATAAATGTCTTTCGTATGTTGTAGATATGTTGTCGTCATCTATGCGCCAACAATAATCAGTTAATGGGTTTTTATGTAGTGAGGGATGCCTAAGACGTTACCGGTTGTGCGTGACGCTGGTGGAAAAGTCCTCTTTCTTCCCAAAAATTTCACGCCTGAGTCTCAGTGCTACATGATGGTATCACCTACCCTCTCTACTCTGTGAATGTCGTTCTCAGTCAACAGTCGAAATACTAAACCATACAAGAAAATCTCAGTAGTCCGCAGAGTCATGACTAACATTTGAAATTACATAAAAATTGATCACAAAATTTCCTACTAAATTCAAAATTCAATTCACTTACGAACCGAACCAGTGATATGGGCAACATAATAGGTAAGACAATCGATTTGGAACGTTAATCTAGGGATTCAAAAATTTAGACAAGACAATAACGATAAATGTGTTTGCAGCGAAATGCAAAAACGAGAAGAAAATAATCGACGAACGTATTGCTGAGACGGAACCGCATCGGAAAAATATTGGATTTGACGACGATTTGTGTGCGAATAGCAACGAGAGTGATGATGTCGCAGATATTCTGGAAGAGACTATTGCAGAATTGAATGGCATTATTTCGTCTTTGAAAAAAATCTCAAATTGAGGCTGTGCCATAACTCCGAACAAACCGAATGAATGTTTACCGAGAAGTGAATTTTCTTATATTTTGAATAAAAGGAACTTTATGCTAAAAATCTGCGGTCGATTTTCTTTTCAAATTGAAGCCAATCTTTCGCCTCGAAGAGCAATTGGGAACAATACTTCTCAATATGTGTCGACTTCTGTGGATCAGATGGCAGAACTCACAAATTCAAAATTTTCTGGCATTTGATTTCATAAGTTTTCGATTACGAAATCGATTACTAACTACCGATGACTCAATGACAACATTTCCCCCCTTTACACCCATTGCACCATGCATCCAAACGATCAGTGCATACGATTCATCGAAACGAATTGCTATTCTTAAAATGTGAAACAAAATAATTTCTCTACGAACTACAATCACGCAACATTTTCAAACAATCTAATCAGTCAAATGCAATTATACTCGTTCATCACCGGATGTTTTCATAAAATGTGAATTCGTTGGATATGTCTCATATGTATGGTAATCTAATTGTGACTAGAGCCCCAGTGATATTTCAACGATAAAAATGTTAGTCACTCTGCCAATTATATTGAATGGTTGAATTGGTTTACAGATAAAACATTGTTATCAATTCGAAGAAGTAGGTATATCGTAGGTAATCTACGTTGCCGTTTCTTTTGATTTTTAAGAATTGGTTTAGCTTGGCAAAATTTTAAGATTTATTGTCGCTGAGTCTGACCATGCTATATATGCTACCAATAATCAAGAAATGCGCGATTGCTTTCTATCATTTTCATGCGTTATTTGACGCGTTTGCGTCATCGACGGGGAAACATTTAAAAAAAAAAATGGTAGCGGTCCCAAGCGAAGCCGGCTTTGTTGTAAGCGGGATTTACAACTGACGCACAATCTGTTCTTGCTGATGCTCTTGTTTGATTAAGAACCCTTTTAAAGTCTTGAGAAGACAGTTTGTTGAGCTGTGGAGACGAGATTTGGCTCGGAACGAAGATTTTACTGATCACTCCGTGACTGATCACCTCTCTAAAAACTTTCCGATTCTTCTCCTGTTTCACTCTTCTTTAAGAAAATGTAAATCGATCTCAATACAGTGCGTAATAACTGTAATCTTAAAGTCATAGAACAAGTGCGATCGATTTCATTATTATCATCAATAAACACATCGAGGCCATCGAAACCCACAAAACTCCATCGCATGCAATGAGTAAATAAAGCAATGTTTACCATCAAAAAAAAAAACTAGAATGCGTTTGCGTAACAATAAAAAAAAAAACGGAGGCAATAGTCCATGGGAGACGGCGGTTTGAGTACACGCATATTACAGCAATGATATTAAAAGATGCACGGTGCTGCGTTCGGTCGACATTGTGTGAATGTGAAGTGTTTCGTATATAGAAAAACCGATTTATCAGCAGGGAAGCTTTATATTGGTACGATTGGTACGCTGCGTACATATATACGGATGGTGAGACCGGACCATTCACACTAATTGAGTTAATTTCATAGATTCTGTCGCTAGTCGCATTTGGTGCATGTTGTGCATTCATTGTATTAAATGGAAACTATTTTCAGTATCATAAATATTGGGCGACAAGAGAAATTACAGCGCATACGGATGAAACATTGGATTCACAACACACACTGACCACTGTCCGGTGTGTTTTTCTTTTATTTGCATTTTGCTGAAAATGTTTTCAATCGTGGACTCATTTGAACGAAATGGAAAGAATTTCGAATCGGTGTATGTTGCGTGCACTGTCAGGAGAGAACGAATTCATTAAAAGCTTTTCTAAACTCGTCGACGTAATTAAAACGAAATTGGTTGATTTGTCGTAGAGCGAACTCTTACTCTAAATAAAGTGCTAGAAACACTTCCTAGTCGTTTACACACACACATACCACGCTCGTCGATATTTTAGTTTTATTCTGGGTACTCTCCGACGTACTTTCACAATCATTTTCTGGTTATCTATGCCGCTGTATATGGTGAACTAATTACAAAATGTGACCCCATTTCTGGTAGAGTGTAACCTTAAAGTAAACATCCAGTGCAATAAAAATATTTTGTTTGATATTTAGGTGATGCCAGAATATATTGTACATCGAATGCATACCTAAGTGTGTTGGATGCATAAATTATGTTTAGATGCTCTGCTTAAACACATTCAGGCCTGGACTGGCCATTGTGCGGTATGGCTTTTTATTCAAAATTGTTTTTCTTAAATTTTTAGAAATTTTCTTAAAATTCCTAAAAATTCTGATAAATCCTAAAAAGTATCAAAAATGTCTAAAAATTCTAAAAACTCCTAAATTTGAGAATTTTATGATTTTTAGAATTTTCAAGAAATAATTCCCAAAAATTTTTGAAAGTTCCAGGAAAATCAAAAAAATTATTCGGAATAAGAAGCTCAGCCCTACGGGCCTCTGTTTTTTTTATTGCAGCTTGGGCCGACAAAAAGATTTTGTCTGTTGCTTCAATGATCTCCCGATCGTCCGCAAGGTTTCCAGTCCGGCCCTGGATACATTGCCATGATTTTTACATCGTAAGTGTATTCACTAACACTTTCGTAATCGGTTGGTTCAGTCGTTTTAAAATATAAAAAAGATTCCAGTGGTGTGAAGATGCTGGTTTCAATCAAATTATTAATTTACTCAATTTAATGAAGTGCAACGACTACAAATCAATTAACATTAAGAGTTTGAAACATTAGCCCAAGACCCATTAAAATGAGAACTTTAACGCACTAAGTTTTAGATTTAAGATTTAAACATGGGTCCGAAATCTTACAAGTGTTCTCCTAGCAATTTCCTAGTGGTCTCCCATACAAAATTAAAATACAACAAAACTTTCTTGAAAGATAATTTTGGTATGCTTTTATTTGTTCTACCTCATTCAAATTTGTAACAGCTACGGCGTCACAAGCAACAATTCTGTAATAGTGACAATCCCGTCAGTTGATTAAATATTCTCATTTTCAATAGTAAACTCATACAGTCATATGAAATAAAGAAATAAATGTGGTATAGAAAGCGAGCGAAGCGAGCGCGATTTTTTTTACGATTCAGTTTTACTGATAATAATCTTCTACGGTGAATTGAATCGAATTTGATTGAATTGTTTGACTAGTTTTTATTTCGCCAATATTTCGGAATCAGAATTTCATCATCAGGGCGCTACGAACAAAATGTAAACATTCGCGTGTTGGATTTTCCATACAAATTTTGGTTGACAAAAAGAAAATCAAAAATTCGCGAAAAATGAAAAAACAAATTTTACCTGTCACATATGGCATCTGTTATCGATAGCAACGACAAAAATAATGACAAGCTCTGCGTAATATGGTCCTTTATACAGTAAAATGCATGTTAAAGAAATTGAAGTACAAGATTTGAAATCGTCTAATTAAAAATACTTTGATCGATGGAAGTAATAGACCAGATAATAATACTGGTCATATTCATGCTGTCTGTAACAGGTTAACATCAAGGTTTAGCACTAGGCTTATTTTGATTTCACCAAGCAATACAAGTGGAAAATTATTGGTTAAGAAACGGCGATACAACAAGAAAAAATCAATTACTAATAATAGTTGAAAAACTTTTCGTCAAACCAAGTTAATCATGTCAAAACGCGAGCGGAGCGAGCCAAGAAAAGTTTAAATAACTGTAGACTCTTGTGGAGGCGCTACAATGAATTTTTTCGTGCTTTTCTCTAAGCTCAGTAAATCAGTAACATTAGTGTTCTCACTATTTCTCCCAAATTCTAAAGTGTTCTCGTAGCATTGCTAGGATGCTACGTAAGATTTCGGACACATGGATTTAAATGAAGCTCTACTGTAGACTCTACAGTGTAGAGCCTCTACAATTCATAATCATTATGATTAAGATTTCCGCGAAAATTCGTTAAATTTCGCAACATTCTCAAAATTTCGTTAAATTTCTGTCGATTTGTAAAATTCCACGAAATTTCGTTAAATTCGCAAAATTCCTCAAATTTCGCTTTTCACAAATTTTAGGCCATGCCCCGCATACTTGCTTTGTTTATACATTTGAAGTAACATACACGCATATGTTAGTAGAAAAACCGTATAAAGACGTAAGAAGAATTGTCGAAGTATGAGTGGACCAGCTGAAACTAATTGAATTACTTATTTGATAGTCGCCGACTGTATAAAATTGAAACCAATGTAACACACAAAACATGGAATTAAGTGGTGATTGGGTTTTAATCGATTAATCGATTAACTAATCGATTAATCGATCGCTTCGGAGTGGAATTCTTTGAGATAGGCAAAAAATTACTAGTGCGTGGTGTAAGCTGCCGAAAAGAAAGCATCAAAACGAGTGCGAGAAACACAAAACTGGTCTCAACCCCTTCGAAAAACAGCTGAGATTTTATCAACAAATCCGAACTTTTGTTAATTTTGAAAGAAAAGTTTTTTTTTCGTCCATTTTGACGACAAATTTTTTTCGTAAACATCCTTATATTAACGACAGAAATTGTATGTATCGTCGTCATATTTGCTTGCAACATCAGACCCATGCTCAATGCTCATTTACCTCTAATCAAGAACCAGTAAAATTATTTCCAGTCAATTTAATGTAACTGAGGCAATATGCAGAGAGATAAATGCAATAAGCAATATAAATCAACAATTGAAACATTGATTCAACAGACACCAAAACAAATTGCAAAATGACATTATATTTCCCTGGCCGGCATAATAAATGGCGGCCTGATATACATTGACTCTCGACATTATACTCCGTAATTTCATTAAATGTTTTTTTCTGTTTCTTGTACATATGCAAAGTATGTAATAATATAAATGGAAATTAATAATCGGCGTTGTTACTTTTCGCGCACAGGTTACGTTATTAAACTACATATAATATTGCAAAAGAAGTTAGCCATTTGACTATATGCAGCACACACAATATAACCTGTCTGCAAATTCCAGATGTTATGAGTGGGCGCAAAGCCATGGTAAAATTGTTTTCGGTTTATTATTGCAATAAAATTAACTTCATTTACTATCTGCATAAAACACCATTGTCGCTCTAGTTGGATATGACAACGTTTTGCGTTTAATAAACAGGGTAATTAAAAAAAAAAACGTTTTTTCGAATAACATAACCACTCCGAGAGATCGATAATTTAATAGTCAACGAAAGGTTGAAACGATTGCTGACAACAACAGAAGAAACATAATTTTACTACCTCTCATTGAAAATTATTGATTCTTTAATGGTGGCTGCAGTGCAGATAATTTATTGTAATATTGTATGGTCGATTAAGTACAGGGTTTCGCTCATTGCTTCGTTGAACTTCTTTTTTATGTTTCTCTATTTTACGTTGGGAACGATATTCAGAAAAAGAACAATGCCAGAAGAACGGTTCCCAGAGTTCAGGTCGAAGAAATTTTACGTCTCTAATGTGTGATGTGAAGAGTGTTAAACTCGGAGGAAAGGTCGAATTTTTTGGATTTAGTTGTCAAGTAATACTCGTATGGGCCGCTCTTTTATTAGATACTGTCAGAGCCTTTGACATCTTGTTCATTATGCCTTCGGTCTACAGTTGTTTTGTAACGATATCAGAAAGCAACGATAGTGCTATGCATAGTATGATTGATACTGTTTGTCATGGAAATCGCTGCCGTATTGACACAAGAGGTAGACAGAAAGGTAGACCCTACTGAAACGGCAACAGACCATGCGCTATACGTTAGCATTGGATTTTACTAAAATTCGTCGAAATTTAATTATTTTTCGGTTGACACCGGGTTATAACGACATCTTTACAGCGAAGCGACGGTAGAATAGGAACAGAGAAGAGTTTAGAATATACAGAAAACTCATGCTGTAATACCACTCGCTATGGTTAAAAGAGTAACGTACCACAAAAAAGGGCTAAACAAGCGAGACTTAAAAACTTTCAAGGGACATTGTAAATTAGACATACCCTCACACAATGAACAGAAATGTTGATGTCGACATCAAATTAGAAACGGCAAGCTAACTCTTACTGTCAACAGATACAGAAAATAACGCAAAGCATTCTGATTTAGTGTTCACTTATATGTAGCAAAATGTATGTTAAATCTAACGAAGTACAAGATTTTTTCGAGTCTTCCACTCCTAACTGATATGAAGTCTACAAATGCAAACTAAATTTTGCAAAGTTCTATTTCATTTATTCTTCTCAATTTGTTTGTGATTTAATACTGAAATTATCTCCTTAAAGATCTATGTGACTTTGTTTCACAATATCAGATAAAATCTGTCGCATACATTCTAACGACATGCGATTGTCTCCAACAGCTAGGTATATTTCACTAGAACGGTACACTGTGTCGATAAAAAATAATTGACACAAGACCGTGCCACCGATAATAGCGTGAGAAAACTGTCCCATATTTCAACGAATGTCGTTTTTGCATTTCGACTATACAATACAGTCGTCCCAAATGCATTTTAATAAGTAGGCAATTTTCCATATGGTCGATAAATGGTCATTTGAATTTGTTCGGATATGGAATCTACTTTTCATAAATTTATAGAAAATCATAAATCAAGAATTTCGTTGATGTCACCTGTTTGGCGAAAAGACATTTCAGCAACTTTCCCAGTTCGACGAAAATGGACGAGAAAAAAATTAGCAAAACAAAATTGGCCCAGAAATCGTTTTCGTTTTAATAAATGCGAGTGTCCGGCAATAATCATAAAATTTATTAGTCTACCTGCGAAATGAAATTACCGAAAAAAAAGACAAATACTCCACGTAATTGGCGCAACACTATACTCGGTATAATTTCAACGAATAAAAAATTTATGTGGGAATCGGAACTAATTTTTTAACTTATCAACATCAACAACAATAAAATATTAGGAAAAAAAAATATTTCTTTTTATTTTGAAGATCTTTACCTCTCTCGGCATAACTTAACCTGGGATCATGACCATTTAAGTACGAGACATTAACATTTAATTAACTCGGTATTGTGTTTGTGGCGGTTGACTTTCGAGACGTAACTTACCTGGAAATAAAAAGAAAAAAAAATGAAATAAAAAACCCATAGTAACGGATTCGAACAATGTGCCATTAAAATGTTAATAGTTTATTCAGGTGGGTTGTTTGTATACGGTTCGTAAATGAACTTGCGACGTAATTGAGAAACTGTAAAGCCACTGACGCCGCACAGTTCATACACTTTTTAGAAAACAATTTCTTTCTACTACTTCAAAACAGTAGTGGCGAAATAGTTGTCTTCTTGGGGAGAGAATAATGATTTGACATACTACACATATTATAGTGGAATTTCGCGCCCATACATTTTTCAATGGCTAACTTGATTTAGAGAATTTTTACGAGTACCTGGCGATAAATTGGCGGTAGATTCAGTTGAGTATCAGGCACATAAATTTTGGAGATGCGAATTTTATTCTAACACCCTAGAGCTTTGTATCAGGGATACCGGTATCCTTAGAAAGTGTGGATTTTCCTTTTACAAAACGTTAGGATACCGGTATCCCAACTGAGATACACGTATTTTGTATCAAGGATACCGGTATCCCGACATAGAAAGTGTGGATTTTCCTTTTACAAAACGTTAGGATACCGGTATCCCAACTGAGACACACGTATTTTGCATCAATGATACCGGTATCCTTACTCAGAAAAAGTGGATTTTCCTTTTACAAAATGTTAGGATGCCTGCATCGCAACTGAGACGTTGCGAGATTCCTACCAGCAAGAAATTCCTTATGGGTGCGAAATTACACTAATAAAGTAGGAATTTCGCGTGTAAACTTTAATAGTGTAATTTCGCGCCCATACGGCGAGAAATTACTACTAGCCGATTAGCTCTAGGCAATTGTCCCATTTATTGTAAAAGGCGTATTTAAACTAAAGAAGTAAAAGATTTGATTTCAAACATTTAGCGATACTTACAAAAAAGAAGGCGCATAGAGTGAAACTTCCGCTTTTCTCACTTTTAAATTTTTCATTCCTAATTATGTTGAGAATTGGATTTTCTTTCATCAATTTTAATGTCAACCAAAATATCGTGATTTGCTTCACTCATACAAACACACTGCTTTATACGTGATTACACGGGCTAGTATTAGTAGTCACAGAAGCGAGCATGGTAGTGGTAAAACTGTATGAACAGTGTCTCTGTATCAGTGGGTCAGAACTCGATTAATTGACACTAACTGTACTGATGTGAAGATAGCAATGAATGAGGTTAGAATAAAAGTGGAACAAGGGCGTCGTGTGGTAACTCGGTAACCTCGTTGTTAGCGGCCTATGTTCTCATAGGGATTTTAGCTGAATACAAATTCAAACTAGCGCAATTTGCTTTGATGAAATAGGAATAAATAGGAACATGACAAGGAATAAATTTTCGTGTGAATGTTGCTGATCCGAGGCGAAGACGAGGTCAATACATGAAAACGAGAATTTTTCAACTTTTATCCCGAGTTTTGACGCAGAAACTTCGGAAGCCGTTGTTGTGAATGACGTTGTGTTTACCTTGGGAAAAAGTTGGAATTTAACTTTCTCGGGTGACTTGTGACCCGTCTCGAAGAGCAATGTTAATTTTTTTTACCTTCAATGAACAAACTATAGCTTAGCGAATTTTCATGCCATTCGCAAGCTAACTGAAACGATTTTCAACTAAAACATAAAATTCAGATTAGACATTGATCGGCCATGTTCTCCAAAGCCTGGCGACCTTACATGCAATAGACTCGTCAACGTGCACATAATTTTGGAAAGGAATCAAAGATATCAATCGCAAAAGTGTTTAGTCTTATCCGAAAGTTTATCTCCGCAGTAATTATTTTCAATGTTAAATGAGAAAACACTTCAAGTCTGTGTGGACTTAATTAACTCTGAAATGAATAAATTAAAAATTGAAAATCTCCTTAATGGATTTGGAACATAAATTTCGTTTTATTTATTCCGCGATATTGATATATCGAAATGGCAGCAATCGGTTTTATTGATACAGAAAGCGGCACGTAACTAAATAATTCGGTTTATGCGAATTTGATATGCGACGTTGGAGAAATAATAATCGGCTAACGTCGGTAATTATCATCGACTTAAATTTATCGAATTGGTTCGGAAAGACCTTTAACTACAACACTTAGAGCTGGCTGTTGTGGTCATTTTTTTACATTCGAACCAAATTCACCACATAAATTAACGTGCAAGCCAAGAAGATCTCGTGCAATCGGCGAGTCAATCGTAAACCAAAACGAACGAACCAAACAGACCAATCAAAGAAAGATCCAAATTTTTTTCGTCTGCAACGAAGAACAACAATACTACCTGCTCGAATGAAAATATTTTTATTTTATTTTTTTCAGAGACTGTCTGGTCTGGATATTTACGGTTTTGTTGCTGAAGACGAAAGTGATTTATCGGTTTTTAAAATTCATCACAAAACTGCTTATTCTTTGGAAATTAGAGGGTAAATGTTTGATCATTTTGAGAGATTAAATTATTATTTAAGCGACCCTCACACGACCGATCTTTTGTTGTTCGAGTCATATTTTTCGGTTGGTCGACCCGTACTACACATGTGGTCTCATAACTTTACTGTGATAGTACAATCCTCGAGGCAAAATATAGCTCAAAGTTAGGGGCATTCAAATATTACGCACACCCAAAAATCCCGTTTTTGAAACCTCCTCCGCCGTGCACACACTTTTTAGGAATACAAAGACAACGTACTATTTGCATGACCATTGGTCATTGACCAATTATTTGAACTATTTAGGATTAAAGCTTTAGGGTGTCAGAAAAATTGTAAGTTGTCACCCTTTACGGGATGTCATTCACAGGTGGATTTTATTCCGCTCAGTGGTATTAATTTAAAATTTTTCTGTGGAAGATGAGCGAAGTGGTCAATTCAGACTTTTTTTTTTTAAATTTGTATGCAAATAGGACCAGTTTAAATTTCAGGTTCGACCCAAACCGGACTCATACTCAAACTTAAATTGAACCTGAAATTTTCGTGATGGATCCAAAGACCCGAAAATCGTAACTTTTCGTGAAAATTTTTAATTTAACGTGCAAAAATTTCGGGTTATCGAAACCCGGCCTGATCCATCCGGAAAATATCAGGTTCAGGTCAAACCCAAAAGTAAAAGTTCAGGTTTGTGTCAAGTTTAGGTGGAACCAATTCAGGTTCGGGTTGAAAGCTGAAATCGAAAATTTCAGGTTCAGTTCAAATTCGGGTCGAGCCTGAATTTGAGTTCAGGTTCAGGTTGAAATCTGGTTCGTGTCAACCTGCATCTGATCTGAGCCTTTACACGCATATCGTACGGGTCTCGCCCGCTTTCCCAAATCTACTTCTTGTTTGATATTATTGTTCTTGAAAATAACCACAATGTGAGATCAAAAGACGACTGCGTTGAATCTTCATTTTATATGATCCAGAGACATCCATAGAAAACGAAGAGAAAGAACACCCCATTGTGTTGAATTGTTTTTTTTATTACTTTTGTTGTTGAAAAAGAGTTGGCCGCAAACATTGTCTCCATAACATATTTTGTTCGGAAACAATATGAATAATTCATTGATTCCTGAAAAAAAAAATATTCCCGAACCCGATCCTGAATGTGTGTGTTTTGTGTAAATAAAATGTTTTGAAATGAGGAGACCACCGCATCAAAATTTCGTTTTATTATTTTTAGATTTCGAGTTATTCTTTCATGCGATAGCGGTCGTATTTAGCGCTTCATTATTTGGCTTGTACGAGACTAAATCCTAAATAGGATTTAAAGTAATGCATCGCTACAGAATGTTCATTGAAAAGGTCGACTGAATATTGTGTTTTTGGGATATTTTCAAAGAGACGTACAATGTTTCAACTCTACCTGGGAATTACCGTGGTCTTTTTTCATTCGTTTTCAGAGAATTTCCAATGAGATTTGGGGTTTTTAATGGATTAGGGTGCGAAAAAAGACTCGTTGACAATTTGACCTGTTACAGACAGCTGTCATCTGTTGTCGACAACGACAGCAAGAATAAACGACAAGCTCTGACTGATGAGGTCTTATAAAGCAAAAAACATGTTTAAAACAAATGAAGTAAAAGATTTCTGAAATCTATCTATGAAAATCTTCGATCAAATGAAGTAATAGTTTGAATAGTGAAATTGTTAATATGCTTACCGTCTGTAACAGGTTAAAGGCATTTAAATCTAATTAAAAATCCATTATTCCGGCGTTGTTCGGGACACAATGCTTTCACATATTTCATTGGAATCGATCCATAGAGTATTTTCATTCAGCCATTTGTGCAACAAATACCAGTGTACGACTCAATTTGTTGTCGGCTTTTTATAAAAACGAATGTCCACACAAATGAAGTAAAAGATTTGCCATAACAGTATTGGACTGGTGATATGCTTGCCGTTCAAGAAAGGCTAACTAACCGTAGACTTTGAGTTCAAGTAGTGGTTGAATAGATTCTAAGAAAGTCATTTGAATATTCTTCTTCAAAAATCCCTTCATTACAATTATTCTATCCGCCCGAAGTCATACCTCCCATTCTTCTACTTATGTTGAATGCTCTTCGGAATAATAACAGAGAAAAAATAATTCTTTCGTTAAGGCAACTTACGAAAATAGTCTCAAAACGCATAATAATGTGAGGGTCTAATTAGAAAAGTCATTCACATTGAAATTTTACGGTAAATTTATTCCAAAAATATCACATCACTTTGAGAATTTGAAATGAGGGAGAACGCATTTAGAGAACACATTTTTTTGTATTTATTTTTTGATTTAGGAAATGTTTAAAAGTTCTTGCTGGTAGAATAGTCAGAGACGAAAATTTCATGTCTATAATAGTCTACCATGCATCAATTTACCATAGAGGCGTCAATTTTTTTCTTTTGTTCCCATTGTAGCCATAGGGATTTATTGATTTACATTTACATACAACATGGGCTGTATAAAAATCTCTTAATTAAGTTGTTCGTTCGCTAGGAATGTCTGTCAATTTGAGAAACGTTTTTTCGGTTGAATATATTTTATATATGTTGCCGTGCATGTGCATTGTACTTTCCTTATAAGTACGTGCCTTACGCTAATTGGAAAATAAAACAAATTATTTTTTGTTATGAAGATTCTTCAATGACTTCATATTCTAGGGGAAGACATTAATAAATGTTAAGTACCAGGCATGGTCGATTCTTTAAAATCGTTAGATTTGTCTTGAACGAATTCAGTATTTATGTCAAAATAATTTGAAAATGAGTGCGTTTGAGTACGTTTTCGATATTTACTTCACAATGACGTTAGACCATACCTGCTGGTGCCATGGTACTTTACATTCGTTATGAGACACAAGGTCAGCCCGTTGAATGCCATGATACAAGCGTAGAGAAGCATAGATTTTTAAGAACAAAATATCTTGGATCAAGAGTGTTACCGATACCCCGCGACATTTTCAGTTTACCTTCAGGTAAACAACGTAAAATGTCACAAAAATAAGTCACAACAAGAACAAACGTCAATCGTGAACAGCCTCATAAGGAAGTTAACGGAAAATTAATAAAAGGAAGTCAAAACAAGAAGAAATACTGTGAGAGACTCTATCCCACCCTACGAATACTACGGTTATCAAAGGCTTAGCATCTGTTATTGGCAACGACATCAAGAATGTATGATGATATCCAGGCTCCAGCTAGAGTTCTCTAACATAGCAAAGTGGACTGTAAAACTAACGACGTACATGATTCAGTATACGCGATGCTTAAAACAAATAAATCAACAGATTAAACCGTCATTATCGTAAGATATAGCTAACAATATGGTACCATGAGAGCGGTGGGATTGAGAAAAGTGCAGCACTTTTTTTCCAGTGAGGAGAAAGTAGAATTTTTCGTACTTTAATTGTCACTTTGTTTATGTTTTAAAAAATGATCTGGTGAAATCAGGGCCTATTATTTGTCAATTTTGCGAAATTTTAAATTCATTGAATGAGGATTTCGTTAAATTCCACGAAATTTCGTTAAATTTTACAAAGTTTAGTTAAGTTTCGTTAAATTTAACCGAATTTCGTTAAATTTTACAAAGTTTAGTTTCGTTAAATTTCACAAACTTCGAAAAATTTCACAAAATTTCGTTAAATTTTACAAAGTTTAGTTAAGTTTCGTTAAATTTAACAAAATTTCGTTAAATTTTACCGAATTTCGTTAAATTTTACAAAGTTTAGTTTCGTTAAATTTCACAAACTTCGAAAAATTTCACAAAATTTCGTTAAATTTCACAAAATTTCGTCAAACACGAACTTAGAAAAATTCCCTTAAATTTCACAAATGCCCTGGGTGAATTCGTGTTTTTTTTAGTAGGTACACAGTCACATATGAAAAATCATTTCTTCTTCGCTCTTCTTCGAATTTCCTATTTGCTTCCATCGGTAAACAGATAACTATTGTGGGAATTTGGAGAACAGTAATACTCGTGGGACGTATACTTTAAACTTCTCACCAAAAAGTCTATTTGAAAAATGTAAAAACATAATCAAATTCCCAACTTTTTGTAGTGTGTCGACCATAAAAGCGAGATAACTTTTTTGTTTCAAAACATACATTCAATAGGCAAAAGACAATTTACAAATTTTGATCGTTATCCGCCGATAAATAATAAACGTTTTACACAATGTATTACATACAATGGCAACCAAAACAAACAGTGAAAGAGAGATAAAAATTGGATCACTGTGTATAACAAGTCATCAAGTCCATAAAATCGTATCCATTTCTACTCAATTAGATTTGTGTAACATAACAAGAGAACAACTGAACAACATGTAATTCATCAAAGCATTTCATGTTATTCATTCTTGAAATTATGTGACTTTGAAATGTTGAACGATTGAGATGGAGAAAAAATCAAACCGCGTCCATAACGAACGAGAACCAATGTGAACAAGGAACATTTTTTTCCGATTCGTCATTTCCATCTGGTCGGCTCAGTCATTTCGTTGTACACCAATGGGTTCGATGTGACCATTTCATAATTTTTCAAACCAGACGAAACTTATGATATTTTGTAAGTTTGCAAACGAAGCGAATAAATGGCTCGGTTTTAATAATTTTAAGTGATTTATTTATGCGTCAAAGCTTGACATAGAACTAAACTTTGAAATGTGAATTTCTTAACCATACGTGCATGTTGAATTAGAAACACAATTTATTCTCTGCGTCGTATACATATTGTAGGTACGGGTTTACTTTTCGAAAAAAAACATAAATTTCAGCACACTTCACAAGACATAAATACAATTTAAACAATTTTTTTTTCGCTCACTTTTTTATCGAATATCATTATGTCGAATATGGACAGCGTTCCACATTATTATTGTTCAATCACAGCGAATTGATTCTTAAAATAGGATTTTAAAGTAAAGGTTTTTCTGTTGTCTCGTAAGTTGGTTGCGAAACGCTTATTTTTCGTGTGTCATTGCAGAACGAGTGGAATGGACGCTTTTCGATACTAATGCCGAAATAAGATTCATTTCGATAGTTAGTTATAAAATGAAGTGTCCTTTTCGACGAGTTGCTCTTTTCAACACTTGGGCTGAAATAATAACTAGGATCTTTGGTTGGTTGGTTGGTTGGTTGGTAGGTGTTACTGTTATTCGAAAATACTGTTGACTGAGTCTTTACCACCTTCGTTAACCGAATCAACGACTTAGAAATATTTCCAAAATTTCAATCTTGGAACCAAACACCTCACACGGCTGTGTATACTCTTTTTGGTCTTGCACAACACGATGCGGTTGAATCGGCACTGTTGACATGAGTCATTGCACGTGTGGTGTCGATGGACAGCTCAGACTTCGAGCATTTCAAAATTAACCATTTCAATTACAAACAATTTTAATAAGTGCGTCTCAGGTACCTCTGAAACCTGCAAATTTTACCAAATATGAGGGAAAAACTTTGAGCTACTGTCGGCCTCTATGTAGTTGGTCTCCAAAAATAATTTTTTGGTCATTGGTAGAGGAAATGTTGCTCTACTGCCAGAACTATTTATTAACTTCATTCCTCAAGTATCCACGCCTCTATGACTGTTTGAAATTCACGTTTTTTTTTTTCAACTTTAGCATGTCTCTGCCGGCTTCACTTGCACTTAGGGTACCAAATTTTTGTACAATTGTTATTAGAATTTCAGGCACTATCGATTGAAACCACAACCAGTTTTCCTCCACTCTCTCTGTAGACAGGATGGAGATGGACGATGCACCACTGTCACCGAAAATGCGGATGAAAATCAAAAATTTTTGTGGAACCTTGTTCAGGGCTCCGATCTGACTAATATTATCGGAAAATATCAAAAGTGCATCGAACTGCTCAGTTAAAATTAATTCAACCGTACCGTGACAACACTCGTACTTTGTTGGGTTTAATTCCATACTCTTATCGACAATAGCTAATTTCTCTCTTCCTTTCTTTTCTTCCAAAACGAATGCACTTTTCGTTTTGCACACCTGAATCTCGACGGTGCATTTATTTCCTGAACGTGATTATTTTGGGAAGCAATTATTCAATTTTGGCGTCGTTAGCGGCGATAAAAGAGTGAATACAACAAAACCGACACACACAAAAAATACCGAGCGTGGTTGGTATGATTGTTGTTGGATCGGTTTCTTTTAGAATCACCGCATGCGGTTTGATTTTTCGACCACTTGCCATGGTGTTTCTGCGATAAGGACGCCTTTCGTATTTTGGACTGTGTCTGGTGATGAATCAACGATCGGGTTTGTATAAATAAAACTGAGAATGGAGTTATAGCGAAAGCATCAACGGTCTGGGTGTAAATTGGTCAATTTCGGAACGACTTTTTTGCGCATTGTTTGTGGCATATATTGTGAGAGCCAGTGAGAGCCAGAGTCATATTGACGGAAAACAGTGTGAAGGCGTAAGGGGGCGTAGTGTGAGGTGTGAAAAACTGTCTTATCGGAGGACAACTAATATTACTTGTTTATTACCAAGCGGAGAAAATAGGAAATTCCAACAAATTCGAAAGTTTGCGGCCAAAGCGAAGCGAGGGGAGAAAATATGAAATTCCAACAAGAGCTCGAGTTGGAATTTCCTATTTTCCTCCCGAGGTGATTTTTTCACAAAACAAACACACCGAATTATGTTGAAACTCATGAATTATGTATAAACGCTGACTAATGAATGGTTTAAACAACAAAAGTAACAGACTTGTAGTGACAGTACGTTCGTCATTTGTAGCTGGTTAAAAACACACAATTTTATCAGACAATCAATCAGAAGCTATGAACTCCGATTCATTGGAATGCCATTTACAATTGAAATGAACTGACCGTTTTGGACGCATAGATGTTATAGAAGTGTTTGAAAATGACTCTAAAGTCCTATCGAATTTTTTCGATGATCAACCATTTTCTGTGTGATTCAATCATAGCATACGTACAGATCAGCGGCAAGTCAAGTTAATCATTATTAGATGCATTTCAATAAAATAATTTATTTTGACAGAGATGAATTCATATTGTGTCATCATTTGACCCGGACTTCATGCATGAATATTAATGGACGAAGACGATATTCGTTGATCGGCGAGTTTCTTTTTACAGTGGAAAGTTTCGTTGACTCAAGGGTGGCATTTTGACACAAATTGACTAACTAACAGTCCAAATCCAAATTAACTGTCGGCATTTAACTATAGCCATGAGTGCAGTATGATAATGCTAAATAAAATTGAAACACCTGACAAGAGTGTATCACTAAAAGTGATCTATAAAAGTGTTAGCAATTCTCATGATCAAGGGTCTACTCTTGGAATCACAACATTTATAGAAATGAAAGTTCAGAGAATGGTGACGGTTCGAGATTACACAGACGAATAGAAGGACGAACAATTCAGCTGGTTTTCAGGGTAAATAATAACATTCGAGAGATGGCCTGATAGGTCCGCCATTTAAAAAACGTTTTGGTGTCCATGTAATTTTTGGGTGCCGATTAGGATCAGCGCCACCACCTCTCGATTATAATTCTATCGGTTTTCTGTTTCTCTATTAGAATTGAGGAAAAAAACGATTTTCCGACTATTTCAAATGTTTTTTCTTCGTTTGACGTTTAAAACGTCCCAACTGTCACAAATATTCAGTTTGAAATGTTGGAAATCTTCAAATTCAAAAAAATACCAAAGTTAATCCACGTATGTACACCTGAACCTGCAGTCAATTTATAATACTAAAACCGATTCGGATATCTAAACAGAGAAAAATGTGCTGGAATAATAACCGAGAATTTTTTTCTTATTATTTTTGAGTTTTATGCAAATGTTTGTATTGTTTTTAAACAAAATAACAAGTGCGCGCTGAATGACGCGTCTACAACTAACTTTAACAACAATATTCTGTATGGGAATTTGTGTATGGTAAATGGCGAGGTAAATGGCTAGAAGGTTCTTCGACTCCTTAAAACAAAATATATTTTATTATGAAATATACAAGAACCGCACGAAAAACCATATTATTGTGTACGTCGATGCACGCTTACAAAGTGAAAAAGTTTCAGTTTAGCTCTTTTCGATACTTTTTTTTATTGTTTATGAGGAGGTCGACTATACTGGCTATGCACAGCAAGTGGCATAAGTCTCCGAATAGACCGAGAGCCTACGGTGCATATCAGTTTGTGTATGACAATGTCCAAGAGAAGGGCATATACCAATCACACAGTAACAAATTTAGCAGGCAGTTGGTTAAGTATAGTTTCCACTTATAAAGAGCACTCCATTTAGCCTCCGTCTACATGACAGTTGTAAAATTGTACAAAAGAACTTTCACGCAAACGGAGTGGAAATTGAATTTATTTTGTTCTATTTTACAACTGTCATGTAGACGGAGGCTAAACGGAGTGCTCTTTTTAAGTGGAAACTATACTTTAATCTCTCAGGAGATCGGTCTTGGAATGGGGAATCTCCCATATGGAACACTTTTGAATCTGTAGTTTGATCTCATATGCCGTAGTTAGTTGGATGTTGTGCCGGCTGAGTGTCATTTTCAGAAATTTTCAGAATTTTGATTTTTTTTTTTAATTTTGAAGAAGATTTCAAATTCCGAATCATAATCCCTGGTGTAATGTAGGAATATGTCATTTGAAACAGTGCACGGTATTTAACGTTGGCTCTAGGCCTACGAGTTATGGCAGTATGAAATGGAATCGGTATGTTCAGCACATTAAAATTTATTCATCTTTTCGAAATATAAATTGTTCGGAAAAATATTGTAAACAAACAAGTTGTTTTCGTTTATGATTTGTCCCTGAATGTGAACAAAAAATAAAGAAGAAAAAATCGTGAGCGCCTATTTTGTGCTTTTTTTCATTCTTCTTCTTCTTCTTCAAATCTTCATCTGCATTTCATTTATTTATATTTTTAACTTTACTTTAACAGCATTATGCGCAATCAGTTAATTTGAGGTATATTTTTTTCCCGCAGTTCTTTGTATTTAACGATCTTTAACGAATTGAATTGTGGAGTGTAGGTTTTTGAGTGTCATTTACGTTATTTGAACAATAAATTCAATATTTTATTAACCCAGTTCCGAGACCAACACGGCACATATGGTAATATGAATATTCTCATTGCTTGAAATACAATTTTTTGTAGTTATTAAGAAATGCACAAATATCGACAATAACGGACAGCTGCAGCAATTCTTTTATTTCAATTGCAATACGAATTAAAATATGCAAAATTGCTACTCAATATGCAAGTGCTGTTGAAAACAATCAGCTAGTTCTAATACAGTAATCAACGGTTCATCTTATTACTACCAAGAGAATCGCAAAAGAAAGTGTTCGTAACTTACCAATGGTAAGAGGCAACAAACTGGGTTAGGTTGACAAATATATCCCACAAAGGCAAAGACACAATATTTCACTCCATAACTCTCACAAGACTTGTCACACAAAGATAAATGTGTCTCACATCCCCTGGATTTCACTGTTTCCCAGACTGTTTTATCAGTTCACAACATTTGTTTAGAAAACATCAACAGTCCGGAATCAGTTTGGTTATATCTCTTATGAGCATGTGTAACAATATTGAATTATAAGAATAATGAAATCTGTTGGTTCCTATAAAATAGTTTATTTATCCAACTAGGTGAGGTCTCCGATAGTATTGTCTAGTGAGGTAGCAGGGTCAGAAAATTGCTGCCCAGAATAAAACTGCAAAAGCATTAAAAACATATAAGTTAATTTTCCTTAAAATTCGCTAATCTTTGCCACCCTTCACAGCTAATAAAATGTTCTCAATAATTGACACGTAGATTAAAATTGTCAGTGCCTCCGTTCTTAGTTCATACTATTTCGGTCAATTATTATTAATCGTAGAGGCAGCACTTCTTGACAAGCCTTAAATCGTAACTTAATCAGAGAGATTACCCTTGACGCCACAGTGAAGACACATAGGAACAAATTTGACTGAAATTGTTGCAAATACAAATGTCATAAATATTTACCGTCATCGCAAATACGCTCAGGTATACGAAGGACCCTTAACTGATACACGAACTGTTTTGTAACCGATTTCGAAAACATTTCTGCATTTTTTTTGTGTTCCTTAATCGGATAAAATTCGAGACAAGAGCTTGATGTTTAAATCTTCAATGCATTTTAATAACATGAAAACATCCAATTTCCATGTATACTTCTCCCTCCGATGTGACCCATGTCAGAGAAGAAGAATGAGAAAAAAAGACCCGAAGATGATAACTGAAATGTTCATGGACAAGATTCCAGTAATTATAATAATTACATATTCAAACATCCCATAAGACATGAATATCTTGTACAAATATTTAGTTTTAAGAAGAAGAAAAAAACAGATTTTTATTATACCCACAAGAGTCGCGCGAGAGCTACGAAAAGAAATCATAATTTCGCGGGAACATTTACGTTATATTCGAAGCTACAACATAATGGCTCGCAGCACAACATCATCGGTAGATGAACCAAATTGATGTAGTAAGTCCTTAAATTTGAGTTTTCGTTATTTTGATCCAATTTTGTACAGACTATCTCTTCTATTATCGATAAAAACAACAACAATGAACTCCGGCTGAGGTATGTTAAAACTAATGAAGTCATAGATTCTGTGTCAATCTGTTAAAAATGATTTGATCAATAGCAGTAACAGATTGGGCAAACTGTTGGTGTACTTTTGCCGTCTGTGAAAGGTTCAACCATAGTCGGGTACCAACAAAGTATGTCTGTTCGCTCACAGTTTCGAAACGTTGATAACATTTCAACTAAAAAAACAAAATTTCAACTTCAATTTATTCACATATATGAACGGAAGAGATGTTGTTGCTCATAATGTGTACTTCGTGATGTATTACAGCCGAATCTCGTACAATTTTTTTTAGACTGCGAACGAGTCGAGTGAGTGTACAATGAAAGTGCATCAATTTCTCTTATCAGACCTAACAAATAAACGAGCAAATAGTAATGGTGTCGTGGGAGTCAAGTGTATAATGTAATGGTTTTGTCTAATCTGAATCGACTCCAGTTGTAACCAGTGCATTGTCTCCATTCATTAGTTTCATTGACATGTGTGTTAAGTGTATTGATTTTTATGAAAACAGACTTTATGTTCACTCAAACGGTATCGTAGAAGTGGGAACAGAAATAGACAACAAAATATGAGGAAGAGCGTGATATATAAGTCAAGTACGATATGAATATCGAACGTTGTGTTTATCTCACAGATTACGGTCTTGTTTTGAATTGCACCTCTTCGGTAAAACACGTCCGCAGTAACTCATTCTCTGGTTAGAATGAACGGAGAATGTTTTTGTCCGACTCAGTAGAATGAGTGCTAGAACATTCGACTACTGGCCTCACGATATGGCAAGATAGATTTTCGTTCATTCTGTACCTATACCTCTGCCGAGGGATAGACGACATTTCTACGCGGTCAATATCGTCAGGAACAACATTATCGTTGAAAAAATCGTTTTTTGAACGATAAAGTCGTTCAAAAAACGATCCAAAAAAAGGAAATTGAATTCATTTTGTAAATTCTAACAATTTAATATCGATTCTGTCGAAGATGACCATTTCGTATGCAGACTATAAGCTGAATTGTAAGGAAATTAATTAAAAACAAAATAATCTGACACCCGAACCGAACTACACATTTGAATGCGATTCACATCGTGAACGTCTCTCAAACAACTCATCCGTCAACGATACGAGATAATTAATGGGTTGTAATGTTTTTGATGTCTGTTTAAGTTTGCTTTTACGTTCAACAAAAAAAATCGTTTTATGAATGAATTTTAATGAGAATTGATACTATGATTGATCGTAAAACTTTTTTTTGTTTATTTTCTGGTTGTTTTTGTATGTGCTGTGCTCTCTTCTCTATCTCTCTTTCTGCACATTATCTCTTCGTGTTTTCTGTTGTTTTAAAAGTTCACGCTGAATCAATATGTATATTCGTTGGTTTCGTCCGCTGCAGGTTTCTTATTTATGAGTTTATAAATGTACCTGTTCGATCGCGAAGGTATATAAAAAAAGGTGTTTTTGTGGTACATTCAGCGCATGATGCAGGCATAATGAATTCAACATAATAAATGGCTTTATGTTCAATAAAACGATTTAATTAAATCGAATTTATAGCGGTAATGAGTGTGAAATTTTTCACTCAATGTCTTAACTAAAAGATTAGATAAATGGTGCACGAGGAAAAGTGTATGCAACCAATACCGAGAACTCGGCGGTACAGGTCAGATATTTTGACAAAAATCCCAGAAACAAACTTGCGAATTTATTGAGTCATCAGGACAAATATTTCGCTTTGAGAAGATAAGGGGAAGAGGGCTGGTCGAACCGGCCTGGTTTCGTAATTACGTAAAGAAATACAGAGGCACAAGAACTCAATAGTCTCTTTATAATACTGTGGCTAATGGCACCGGGTGTGATTAGCATTAGTATAATAAAGAGACTATTTGCACCAGGTGCGAAGGGCATTAGTATTATAAAGAGACTATTGGCACCCGGAGCCAACAGTCTCTTCCGGTAGTAAAAACATTAAATCAAACCGCCGCTATATAAACTTTACAACATGTCTACTGCAGGCAGGTACAAAATCATTCTGGAAATTTTGCAAATTAGGAAAAAAGTATTTTCGTCCCTTCGTCTCGTCAAAATGTTTATTGTTCGCCATCGCCCATAATTTTTTCAGACTAATTTGACCGGGATTTTCTTTACAATGACGATAATGATGTGATCAAGTGGTAGTTGAAATGGTATATCATTTCACAGGACAACAATTGGTCGTACCGAAATGCAAATTGTATTTGCTGCACTCATAATTTACATGAACCATAACAATGTCAATTTGTATAATTGAGCACATCTGGTAGAATTTCGTTGATGGGTTGACGGGACCTAATAGCAGTCGTTCAGTAAACGTTTAGATATTTTTATGTGTAACTAAATCGGCAGAAATTACTGTCGGCAATAGAAACTAATGTGTACATGGAATGAGACTATAGCAGTGGCATTTGATTTATTTTTATTTAACATCCCTTGCTCACAATAATGCCAACAGCAGAGAGAAACCGCAGGGAGTAATGTGTAAGTTTTAATGATTTTTTCCTTCTGACGATTCAAAGATCTGCGATTTCTTACGGAGAATATTTTTTTTTTTAAATACCGCCAGCCATATAACACCCTTGCTCTTGATATTGTTTTAATGTAATCCCACATTCAACAAATTTACAAACATCCCGTCCTATCTACCAACACAATCGTTTTTCTTACGATAAAAGTCACCCCTAAATAACGATAGAACATTATTGCGTATCAGCTCGAGTCGCTGTACAATTTATTCGATTTACTCCCCTATCCGATAGCGTAATATAAATGCCACTGTATGCATTTTGAAATATTGTGTGCAATAAATGGTCCACAAAAAATCGTTGTCATGCACCATTATAGCACATTTGAACCTGACTGTAAAATAGGCTTTTAAAGAATTTCTGTTTTTGTATTTATCTGTTGTTGGGAGTTTTTTATCGTCTTTTGTGGCTATACATTATCAGCAACACTTTGAAACCTTTTCGATTTTATCTCTTTTTCTACTTTTTTGTCAGTCTATTCAACATTAGGGAGTATCGTCATTTGATTCTAATTTTAACTTGATGTGGGACATTGAAGCTCCTGTTTCAAGATACACTTGCCGTATGTAACAGTGTTGAACAATGATGTTAACGTACAATCAAAAGAATCAGTTGAATATAGATTTTCCCAAGCGGATTTATGTGGACAATTAAAAAGGCTCGACCTGTTACGACGGCATTGGAATTTCGAACCAGAAAAACGTCTAAATTCACTGCAGATCTAACGTTCTTGGATATGGAAGACAGTGGTTCATGAAAATGTCACTTATTTTTAGGAACTGATCTCTGGTGACTTCAAACTGGTTGAAAGTCCAAATGTAAGGCGAAAAAATGGCCAAAAATGTAGTAAATGTCTAGGAAAATCGTCAGCAACGTCCCAAAAATGGAACTTAATCCTTGAACAGAAATCAGGTTGAGAGGAAGTAGAGATGAAATGTCTGTGCAAGAAACACTAGAACTAGCATCCCAAATCAAAGCTTCGATTCCATTATTGATCTAGAAAAAACTTAGAAAATCTGTATTGGCATTGTAACATGAGTTTCCTTGGCCATATCTCAGGCTACTGAACATATGGATCATGAGCCGACTGAAAACAGAAGTACAGGAATAAGGCTTTCAAATGACATCTCATTTATGAAAAATGGATCGGAAATGACCATGGGACAAATGGCTTAAAAGTTGGTGAATTTTCCGGGACACTTTTTCGTGTGAAGTGCCGCCTCCATTCCGACCCATCGAAAGAAAAGGTTCTTCAATGAAATATCGGCAATGAGTCATACTTTCCAGAACAGAAGAAACTTTTTAAAAAGATCTTGTGGATTCCGAGTTATTCGGACTTCAAAGGTTTTCATATAAGTGACTTATCCGGATGGAAAAAAAAGTTTTCTATTTTCTGGAAAAAGTTTTTGTTCGACAACAAATCATGACAAACAATAGGGAACAAAGAAAAATCTTAAAAATCTCTGAAGGCGTTCGGAAGTACCTCAACTCTTCATTTTTGTTAGACACAAACTAATGCTCATTCCTAATAAGATGTTTCACATAACAAAATCGAACAGAGACTAGTATACATAAGTGAAAATTGCAAATCGTTACCAAAACCTTCACACGATCCGTTGCTGTCGGCTTGACTTTAATTCAGATTTAAGTGTAACCCAGAAAATGCAACCAAAAAAAATGGATTTTTCTTCTCAATTAAACTTGAGATTTTTACTCGATTTGGTAAAAGTATGTTCGCGTTAGCCTACGCATTATTGACGAATATTATGACGACAATATTTCCATTATCAAAATGTTCACATGACCGTTTAAGTCACATCAGCAAAAAAAATGATATTAATTGACTGCTCTCAATTACAACAAGCACTTAAAACGAGAAACACAGCAAAACACTCACCTTGCATAATGCTACACCCGTATCGAGTCGGTCCATAAAATTGTCTGTTGTTATACGCAGCTCTGGATACATTAAATTTAGCCATTCAGCCAGATCTGTTGAATAATAAGTTGCATCGATTAACTTTACGGTTTTACGATTAAGTGTTTCGGGATGTTGATTGTCGAAGCGACATTCTTAAACATGGGGAAAGTCAGTAGCGACACTACACCGACTGACTGTGTCTCTATGACTAGATTTGAAGGGTTAAACAGATAGAAGCGACCACTTACCTTCTCGCATTGCATACAAGTACTCCTCACTGGACTTGAATGGTCGATATGATCGGGATTCTAAGAGGACGGTGTTGGCCATTTTGTTTTGATTTGTTTTCTATTTGCTTTTGATTCGAAATCGCTTTTTATCACAATCGTTTAACACTCGATAATTTGCACACTGGGAAATTTCGGTCTAGCAACACAAACGACTATGTTTCGTTGAATGTTGACATCGGATTTAAGTAGAGCCTGCAAAACAAAAGAAAAGGATTAAGAAACGGTTGTAGTGGGACACAAAATAGATGGCATAGAGATATGTTTAACGGAATTAAAATGAGAACAAAAATTGCGACAAAAATTTCTGCGAACATCTTTTGCATATCAATAATTTGGGGCTCAGCAATCGATGTTCTGTGAATATGAAAAATGTTCGTCAAGTCTCGTAAAAATTGAAATTCCATACAATGCCAGTTCAAGGGCATGAAGAATACAATGAACTGTGGAATTCATTTAAAATTAGAATACTGACACTCATGGCTACTATAAATAGCGAACACTTCATTCAACACATTCCGATGTTACTTTCGTATTAAATCATAAGTGTCGACGTGCACTTCTCCCGAAGGGTAACGCACATCACACTGATAAAAAAATTTACGTCCAGTATGTATGAAATGGCTGGCAGACAGCTTCATTTCTGCCTTACTTCGGATATGTATATTCCAACGTCTGACATGTATATCCAACGTCTGACATGTATATCGTACATGTCCGACGTATAGTCATACGTACTGCTCGTGACTATTCTTGTCACTCGTATGTTTGTACGTCAAACATGTACGATATACTTGCCAGACGTTGGAATATACATATCCGAAGTAAGGCAGAAATGAAGCTGTCTGCCAGCCATTTCATATATACTGGATGTATGTTGACGAATTGTTTTTATCAGTGCAGAATTTGATTCCCGTTTTATCGTTAGCTATACGTTACTCGCAAGGAGTTCAGCCAGTAATCTCTCTAGTTTTTTGAAAAAACTATCAAGAGATTCCTTTCTATTACTTCAAAATGTTGAGGAAACACTTACAGAGAAACTCTGGATGATAGACTCGGTCTTGTAAATCCGAGGATCATATTAATGGAAAGGAGATACAAGTTGTCATACATCGAAGAGAAAGAATCCAATTGATGTAAACAGGATTGGTGACATGAAACCTCTAAGAATGCAGGTGACTACACAAAAAAAAATCGATGAATCATTCGAAAATCAAGTTTGCGTCAAGTTCTTGCGCACATAACTTCACTACTGATCCTTCCTACTGTAGCACTATAGGAGACTACATTGAAAATAAACTTGGAGTCGTTCAGTAAGAGAATACGAAGTCTGTAAAACACTATGTAGTACACCCTTTCTTTGTCAAACTGGGGTTACAATTGGATGATTCGACAGAAGTTACTTGAATCTTCCTTGTACAAACTAGTCTTATTACTGGGCGTTTCGACAGAAACAATACGAATCTACCTTGTACACAAACTGGCCCAACAATTGGGTGTCTACAAACTGGAACTAACGATCGGGTCTTTCGACAGAAGTTACTTGAATCTTCCATGTACAAACTGGCCTAACAATTAGGTGTTTGTAAACTGGCCCAACACTTGGCTGCCTTAACAGAAGCAACTTGAATCGTCCTTGTATAAACTGACGTAACAATTGGGTGTTTACAACGTGGCCTACAATTGGCTGCTTCGACAGTAGTTACTTGAACCTTCCTTGTACAAACTGGCCTAACAATTGGGTTGAATATTGAGTGTTTCGATAGATAAATCTTCCGTGTACAATGTGGTCTAACTGGGTATTTCGACAGAAGTTCCTTGAACTTTCTTCAATAATTTAGATAAAATTGGGTCTTTCGACAGAAGCCATTGGAAACTTCCATGTACAAACTGGTCTACCTGGATTTTTCAGGTTGGGATCAAAAGTCAGTTTTTTCCGTATTTTGATGAAAGAGAAGCAAATACTGTGACAAGTTAACAAAGGCAAGTTATTATTAACTGGGCCTTGGGTTTTCTCGCCCTAATCAAAACACTTTGTTAGAGAAAAATTTATTTTCGTTTGACGTTTAAACGTCACTTTGATAGATGGATGATGTTTTTAAAACTATCATAAAGAGTGGTCTGCTTCCTGCTGAAGTCACATCTCTATTGAGTCCAATGAAGCATGGCCGTATTAAATTTTCCAACCTAAAATATTTTTGTTGGATCTCCTTTCTACACGTTCGGTTTTTGATTCTTCCAGCGTGATCAGATAAAACATAAATTTTCGACAATATTTTTGTGATAATTTATGGTCTTCGCTACGTAACTGTTAACGAAATTAATGTTCATCGTCGACATTCTGCCATAAAATCACAAAATGTTAATTCCACCATCAAGTTCACGGTTCCACCCCAACACCACGATTTTTCAATAAAAAATATTGCGAAAAAAATGCACTTTGACGGCATCGTTTTGTTACGGTAGAACATAAAAATCTTTCATCGAAATTTATGCACAACTTTTAATGCAAGCGTGCACTGTATACACTCTTTTTTCCCCGTCCCATCTCTCTCTCTCTCTCTCTCTCTCTCATTTTGCATACCAAAAGATAAATGTTTTGATTTGATTATGTAGCCATCGCGTACACACACGATATAAATCAGCGTATAAAATACCTTGAAACCTTGAAAATTTAAATAATTGTTTGTTACAACTAAAAAGATATCGCCCACACCGAACCGCGATTATATGTCGCTTTTGTAGAAAAATGATATTAAAATGCCGAATGATGATTTTTATCGAGCATGACCTTGGAGTTGAATATCCGACAATGCCTCCCATATACCCATACCTGTGTGTGATGTTATAATAAATGAAGTTATAAAAATCATTTCTGTCGAAAAGTAACTTGCGTAAGTGAAAAATGTGTTAAAGAAGATTATAAAATTGAAAATATATTCAATTCAATGCAAACTGATCAACTGTAATACACTCTCAATAAAACGCTCAAATAGTTTAATCCATCCAATCAAATAAATTGGAATTAAACGAAACGAAATTGTAATAGTTGACGGTGCCGATCAATCGATTTTACAGCATTCGTTCTTATATCTACGCCGAGTAGCTAGTAGTAATCTACGCCGAGTAGCTAGTAGTAATCTACGCCGAGTAGCTAGTAGTAATCTACGCCGAGTAGCTAGTAGTAATCTACGCCGAGTAGCTGGTGCCGCACTCTCTTTTAAAGTTGGAATTTGAACGATTTATTGGGATTTATGGATTTGTTGGTTTTATTGAAATGTACTGTGAAAGCTTTTATCGGAAAAGTGATCAGTAGATCAGCGGACTCGGCCGGTTATGGAACCCCATGTGCATTTCAATGAAAGTAGAGAACAGGTATGGTCGATCGCCGAATTTGTCTTAAACGCACTCACATTTTATGTCAAAATAATATGAAAATGAGTGCGTTTAAGTACGAAAATCAAATTTGTATGTCCTAATAGACCATACCTGTTTTACACTTTCATTGGTGCATTTGGGTAAAAATTAAAATTTTAAAATCGATTCTTCCTATGTACAATGAATGGCTAATGCTTAAATATATCGTTCGAACCAGACTTCAGCGAATATATATTTTGTGGGAGCAAATCAAATGGTTGAGTTGTATCGGGTAGAAACTGCGGCCATTGACACGTTCCTTAGATGAGAAGAGATGGATGCAGAGTTCCGTCACAAAGCTAATTTTGCAACAAATCTGTGAACAGTGGCTGTAGCGGACCCAACCATAATATACCATTGATTGGAGAGCGTTTATAACACTACCTGTCACAGCAGCTTTTTCGATTAGCATCGAACAATTTATTAAGATTTTTCGGTAACAGAAACTACTCCCACGCCACATCAATCCTGACATTTTCTTTTAATAAGTCAACTGTTGTAACGAGACACGGTTCATTTAAAAACTGAAACGGTAGTGCTTGTTTGATCGGTTGATCTTGTCATAACGAAACCAAAGATTTGACAAAAGTGACCGCCTATAATCCAATTTTCAAAAGATTAAAAAATGGTCCAGAATTAACCAGAATTAACTGCATTTACGTACGAACAATCAAAGCGTAGCAGAGCAGAGCTGTGATCAAAGGTAAATGAATTATTGAAAGATGAAAGTCTCTGCGAATTACGTACGGATTATGGTTGATATAACGAGAAAAGTGCAAGGGGTAACTAGATTGTGTTAAAATTCAAAGAAAATGTTAGAAGCATTTTCTGGTAGGTCATATTTTAGGGGAATTCAATTCCCGAAATTACCTGGTTTCCCGTCACATTTTATCTGTCACTTAAAGTAATAATAGATCGAAGTGCCTTACAAGTTCGTCTCTCCCTAAGGGTTTTATGCGTACGGTAGTGTAGGGCCACATATGATGTCACATTGCTTTACAGATTTTTTAACACTCCATAAAGTGTTTAACACCCGAAAAGTGTAAAAATATCGAAAGTGAAGCCACTCTTTTGTGATTAGCATCTGTAAACCAACAACATGTTTTTTGTGAATACGTACGATTAATCAGTGAGTTACCATAACTAACAACCACATTTCACTATTAATTGTAGTTTTACGAAAATCCCCCCGGCTAAATGCTGATTAATCACTGATTCGTCATCATGTTAATCACTGATAGAGTAAAAGGTTGGTTTCCTCTTGAAAACTAGCCCAAATTTGTAAGAACCGTCACGTTTTCTCGAACATCCTCCACCTAACCGTATGATGTCATTTGTGAACAGTATCCATTAGCTATGCATGTATGGGTCTCTTTTCAGACTTGACTGAATTTTTCGAGCTTCCACATTCACATTGAATTTGTCACGACTTTCTTACCTGTCAGGGTCAGAGTTAACTCATTAGGAGATTTTTTGGGGAATTTCCAAATATTGATTAGATCGAATTGTATCGTCCTTAAGGTTACATTTTAAGGTTCATTTACATAGATGAAAGAAATAAGTTCTTTTTACAGTCGCTCAGCCATTGAAATGACTAAAATAGATATTTGTCCGAATTGCTGGCGAAAATTGTCAAGTGAAACTGGAGCTGTTACTCTTATTGAACAACACCTCTGTAGTCTAGATATCATTGACCAAACATTTTGTAACTGTAATTCTTCACTATCCGCCCTGCTGAATGGAAACACTAAATTTCAAACCAATACCTCGAACATTCAACGTCAGCTTATTCCACGTCTTGCTATTTTTAACGTTTGCAAAACTCAATTTTTTTATTAGTTCAATTGAAATTCATCGTATTCTCATTCTACACTCTATCATAGTGATACACAACCGATATAACAGACAGACACATCACTGGTGTGCATGAGTCATGGAGATGAAATTTATTTGTCTTTTTACTCATTACCATATTTTCCTTGTCGCATATATGATGTGACGAAGAAAATTGTGTGATGAATTCATTTTACTCGACAGCCAGTAATGAAATGCTAGACCGTTTCTTCGAGTCATGATAAATTTTTGTATATACGCATTGTGCGGCACTGGCGGATTCTATTTAATTGGTGCCGATAAAAGTCGCGAGTAATTTCATTATTTAAACGGTTCAGGGGAAACAATTCATTCCAAGTAATTGAAAATATGAATAACATTTCCATGTAACACACACAGACACACACTGAATATACTAGTTAACCTGAGAGGTATTTCAAAGAACATTTACAGAATCTACGTTGGGATATTTCATATTCCAATATAATATAGGAATCGTACGCAAAGCGCAAAATCAACATTTTTAGGCACTCTTCTTGCACCTCTTGGTGTGTAAAAAAAGTAATGCGTCAGCAGGCAAGAATTCTTTCACTTCCGCCCTTCGGTGGCATCAGGTTTATGAACGGTATCATATCACTACTACGAATGAAGTAATAGATTCTGTATCCGACGCCGGGCAATACTTTGAAAAAGAAGAGTTAACTGACCTGAATTTACCTGAAAACTGAACACAAAATTAATTCAAGTAAAGCAGGTCAGGCACACCTGCAAGATCCCAGATTTACCTGAACTTCTACTGGTCTTCAAATTTCAGGTAAATTCATGTGAGGTGAAATTGTTCAATTCAGGTTGAGCTCTAATAAGATTCAGCTAATCTGGGTTTCAGTTTATAGGTAAACCTGACCTGTTCCGAGCTCTAGTTCAGACCTGGCCCACAAGACGGCTATGAAAACCGTAATAGACTCAGTTAGAGGATGAAAGGGCAAAGCAAGCCGTAGTTATAACAGATACCCTGCTAAATTTACTGACAGCAATACTAATCGAGGGGTCACTGACTTCAAAATAATCCCTGGAAGTCAATATCAATCCAACGAATTACGGTTCCGTTTCTATTTCATTGTACTCGTCCCAGATTCGGAGTGTCTTCAATGGGTTTGCTCCCTCAACGATTTCACACCTATTTCGGCATCTTAATTGACAATACATAAGCAAAACTCCACACAAACTTTCTAACTCCACACAAAACATCGATCGATGGCTCTTGCACGAAGGCAGCTTCGAATGAATCATTTTTTTTTTCGATTCTATATCAAGAATACGATGCGATGGATACATAAAAATCGCGTGATTGCCAATGCTAAAACAAAAGTTTTTCATTTCGTAGGAACGACACCGAATAACACATTCCTCTATGTGTAGAACCAGCCACTTATATATGGCATATCGGTTGGTCTGTGTTGTTTCATTAAATTTATGTTTTTGACTCATATTCAATATCACCAGACATTGATCTATATTTTCCAGCAGGCTATCAACAACATAACCAACTGTCTGAAATGTTTGTGGGCATTATATAGGTACGTTAAAAGTGTACACGCTCGGTAAAACCGGGCATGTTTCAATTTCCCTTGGCACATTCATAAAGTAATATAAGTTCTCCTTAACATCTAATCGAACAACAAATAAACTCAACAACAAATCTTGGGTCGTTCGAGTTTGTTTTTATTTTATTTTTTTGTTTTTTTGTTATTCTCCTCTTCAATGCAAAATGTGTTCACAGAACAGACCTTACGTAGACATTGTGTGATGAAACATAAAAAGTAACAACATTAACAAATCGATAAAACAATTTTACACACTCGTACGTAGGTCACCTTTTTTTCGTAATTCTAAATGGATATATAGATTCACAAGTTATAGAGGATAGAGGCATACACACCGAACGCTGAAGAATTGGAAATTGAAAAGAAACGAGAGAGAAAAAAATGGTAAAATCTTATTTATGGGAATGAATGGCAGGTATTGAAGTTAACGAGTACTTCTCCGTGGCGTTTTGTATTGATATGCTTGTACTTGATTTTATGATGTTGTGGGCGTTTTTGGATACCACATCAGTCAGTGGTGTATCTATGTTGTTCATCTGTTGAACGGATTTCGTAAACAAACGATGTACGATGAACTGAGAACGTTTTGTTGTTAAATTGATTTTCGGAGCATCGAAAGGTCAAAGATAAAATGCGCTTCCGACATTTCATTACGCAGGGCTAATGTTTGAGAATTTGATTCCGAAAAATTCCAAATTTATTTCTAAAATTAATAAGATTCCCAAGAACTTCTTAAAATAAAAGTTTAAAAAAAATTCTCAAAAATAGGCCCTGCATTACCCGGAATATCACTAACGTGAAGGAGAACTGGAATTATTTGCACTTACTAATTGATCTGTAACATACTTATGGATCTCAAGATGTTAGATGGTGATTTTTACAAACTGAAATCTGTTGGATATGTTCGGAAAATTTACAAAATGCAATTTTGCCGATGCGAAATTGATGGTTCATCTGATTCAAATCAAATTAACAATTGACAATGTTAACTTGACATATAATACAAAAAGTTGGCATTTGGTGTTGTTGTGCCGAATATTTTTGTATACGTCGTTGTGTGTAGCAGGTATTGAAATGATAGGACGATTACGAAAAAGCAAATTTTCTGTTTTCTTCAAGCGAAAAGAAAAAACAAGAATAGACCGGCTGAAGCCTGGTGAGGTCTTTTTTCATTTTTTTTCAATTTCTGTTTACTACTAGATTGGTACTCATTCAAGTACCACTTTGGTATTCAACTACCAAACTTTGGAATTATAAATAGGCAAGCAAGCCGATTAATTTCATCAGTCGGTGTGCAGCTCTCAAACAGTAAACATATCTACAACATCCGTATTAGTCAACTACCATGTTGGTAGTCAACTACCACTTTGGTAGTCAACTACAACTTTGGTAGTCAACTACCACTTTGGTAGTCAGTCAACTACCAGTTTGGTAGTCAGTCAACTACCACTTTGGTAGTCAGTCAACTACCACTTTGGGAGTGAGTCAACTACCACTTTGGTAGTGAGTCAACTACCACTTTGGTAGTCAGTCAACTACCACTTTGGTAGTCAGTCAACTACAACTTTGGTAGTCAGTCAACTACCACTTTGGTAGTCAGTCAACTACCACTTTGGTAGTCAGTCAACTACCACTTTGGTAGTCAGTCAACTACCACTTTGGTAGTCAGTCAACTACCACTTTGGTAGTCAGTCAACTACCACTTTGGTAGTCAGTCAACTACCACTTTGGTAGTCAGTCAACTACCACTTTGGTAGTCAGTCAACTACCACTTTGGTAGTCAGTCAACTACCACTTTGGTAGTCAGTCAACTACCACTTTGGTAGTCAGTCAACTACCACTTTGGTAGTCAACTACCAAATACTCGATTTATAAATAGACCAGCAGGCCGAATAATTTCGTCAGTCGGTGTGCGTCTCTCGAGTAAGAAACATCTTTGCTGCTATATAGTTTGGGGGTCTAACTACCAACAACTACCAAATTGCAATGTCTGCTATGAGCGATCGGTTACCAGATAAATAATAATTGATTTGCCTGGTGTTGGTTTGTTCATAGTAGCATTGCAATTTTAACTTTTATCAATCACATTTTATTTGTGACACAGACGGACGGACGGACGGACAGATGAAGTGCCCACAATAGGTCTTTTTTTCCTATGGAAAAAAGACCTAAAAATTTGGTCTTGATGTACGAAAAGAAAGTTTTTGTCCTCATGAATGAGAAATTGGATGAAGCATGATCGGGCCTTAATACGCGGAAAAAAAGAATCGAAAATTTGGTGTGAGTATAGTTGGGTATGTTGAATTTTGACTTTTTCATGTCCGTTTGTTGAATTCGTTTCCTGATTCCATTGAACGCATTTTTTTCTCATGTTTTTTGCTGCGCTTAGGTATTTTCACAGCAGTTCTCCGCTATAATTCCCGATTTTCCATCAGAGAAGATGAACTTATTTCTGTAAACTTTCAAAACTCGCTCAACTGAATGTATACTGCTGTCTTGGGAAGGGACCAGTGGAAACAACTGATGATGGCTAGACCACGCTAGCCTCGGACCGCCACTGATTCCCTAGGTCGAAACAATGTCTTTGCTTCATGATATTAAATTCACTTCACGTGATCCTTTTGGGTAGCTGCTCTGTTAATTGTTCTGTTTCAGTCATTTACCCTATGCTTGAAAATGATTTTTAGTCTAATAGCCTCGCGCTGTCCTAGTGTTGCATTGAGTCCGTTGCAAAAGCGTAACGTTAAAAAACCGGGCGCTGCCACTTCCATATAGTGCCTTGGTTCAATGTTTTTTGTATTGTGATTGACAGAGGCAAACTTAGATCCGCAAACGGTTGGTGTGATCTGTTTTTTACAATTTTCTCGCATCATTTCAGAAATTTATGAAAAAAAAATCGGTCGTTCCATACCTCAAAAACTGCACCATCACTTTTCCGATTTTATCCTGATGTGAACGTCTACGCGACAGTATTAATTTTAAAACAATTTTCAAACGCATACCGTCTGTCAGTTACCCCAATTTCGTAATCTATCCTTGATGTAAGAATATATGCAAAACATGACGAAAAATTTGAATTTTGTCTCTGTAAAAGTGACTTTGAGTGTTTTGAGCGATGAATGGAGTGAGTTAAAGCAGGAACACATAACAACAGATTTTTAGACGTAGACAAAAAAATGGATGCCTTGGCATAATGTGCCTTACAAAATTCCTTAGAGGTTAGCTGATACGAACACAAGGACTTACCAAAAATGTAATCAGCTGAATTATCCAGTCGATACCACAGTCTTTTTCGTCCTTTATACCAAATTTCATGCACAACAATTTTTTTTTGTACTTTAATGTCACTCGTTCTCTTCAAAATATGTTCAACCACACTAATCGAAACCTAGTTTCCATATGCTACACAGTCCACAACTTTCGTATAATGTCAGAAAATTGATAACAGAAAATCTTATCAGTGTTTTCCGAACTGTTCATTGCGAAATATAACCACAATCCATACGAATAAAGAGGTTTGGGTTGGTTTTGATAATCGATTGTCGATAAATTTATGTGTCTTTGTCAATCCACACAGCTTGAAAATGATGAAAAACACAAAACGTCGGGTTTCTTTAAAAGAAAAACACAAATTCCTTAACACAGGACTTCACTTTGTTGTCAATAAAGATCCACACCGAGATTACGGAATTGAATGATGTTGAAGGGAAACGAGAAAAAAAAAACGAAAAGAAATTGTCTGCAACACAAAAATTAAATCATGAACGAAAGGACATGACGATTTTCTTCTCCATAATACCACCACTGCAGTATGACTGAAGAGGCTGCAATATTTTCCTTCCGGTCTATTGTACTAAATATCACCCAGTATCCGAACGGGCGACTTATTTTGTGCAAAAAATAAATTCAAATTCACTTTTAGATGCAATTATGTTGCTCATCAATTCACTCGTTTTTTTGATGCGATATTCTGTCAGACATAAGACGAGAATCAAACATCCATGGAAAATACGCACGCGCGTAAATAAAAACAAAAATCATAAACGATAATAAAAACACGTCTGTATCGGAGTAACAACGGCGGTCGACTGACTGAAATGTAAAGAGTATGAATGTGTTATACACAGAGGAGCGATCCTTTCTTACAACATGTGTGTATATGGATGTATTGTTCAGCTAGATTATTTATTTATACTCGACTATGCTGTTGTTTGGTTATTTTATGCAGTTTATCGCATTGTATCGATGTGTGCGCAAGACTGTCAATTTCGAGTGAGAGAGAGATTGGCTGTGAGAGAGAACCACCTGTTGATTGAAAACTTTGTTTATACTTTTTTAGGTTGGCAACATTTAAACGAAAAATATTGTTAGACACGTTACCGATGGAACCTTTCAAATTTCATTTTGTAGTAATTTATAATAATTCTGCCTGCGGCTGACGGACAATTGAAATCCAACATATTTTCCGATTTGGAAATTGTTGTGGTTTAATATTGTTCCTACTAGTTGGACCGCCGCTAGTTCTCGAGATCGAAACAGGCTACTTTTTCTCAATTGATTCACTTAACGCAGCCGTGGACATGGGAAGAGTATTTAACCTCTGTTTTTTTTTTCATTTTATTTATTTTTAGTTTCATTTTGGTAGGCATTTTAGCTGTGGGAAGGGAACGAAATTCACTTCAGACTATACGTTACGCTATGCTCTAATTCTTTACTTTAATTCTTGCCACCAATGATAAACCGAATAATAGAGCAAATCCAATGCTCCAGCAGTTAACGATCATGGTCAAGAGGAAAGTTAGAAAAGACTACAATTAGGCGAAGCTAACAAGGAGATGGTTGTACTCTTCACGGAGATCTAGAAGTAAAAACGGACAGATCAGGCCTCGGATCAGGTTTTCAGTGGTAAAAGAGGAAATTGTGTCACACGATGGTGGACTAGCCATCGTGTATCTATAAAACTTCTACAGTACTAGAAGAAATTGATGTCAGTTTCCGTTTTGATCTGGGTCACTATTTTCAATAATGGGAGATTAATCTACCTGGAAATCTTTTATACGAAAAATGACATCATTTTCCAGGGAGACTCGTCCAAGGTTCCGAAAGAACAGGTTAAGAACCTCACGAAGGCGGGTGAAATCAAGGTAAGTATATGGGCTTAGGTAATTCCATTCAGATGCACGGCCAAGCACAACATAGAGGTGGCCATAGAGTTACACTCGAGAAGTGACATGGTGGCGCTGTCGATCAAAGGAGACCACAAAATATATGGAAAACCAGACATGTTCAAATAATAACAGCGCCACCGTGGCACCTCTTGAGTGTAACTATATGGCTGTGGCTATCAAAAACATATGGCCCAGGTTTCTAAGCAACTCCGTGTTGGGAGCAACGATTCAGAGTTATTTCTAGTGAACTAAATTGTAGTAACCCGACTCTAGTAGTCTAAATGAATTTACATTATAATAAATTGTCACTTCTGTTAAACCATTCAAACGAACAAGTCTGCACTCTTAATTGTCCTGATAAGAACTTTATTCCAAGTGGAATCCAATCCTCCAATACTCCGCCCATTTACCTTGGGTGATATCAAATTTTTTAAACGCACTCATTACATATAGACTGTTATGATCAGAGCGAGAGAACCAAAGACTAGTTATTATAACTTGCCTTGGGGTACTTGTCAAAATATCTTCTTCTCTTTCATCATAACACTCTATTGTGTTCTAATCGTGTGAAAACAGCAGGCGAGTCGATCTTTTGAGCTTTAAAATTTTAAAAACGGAACCATCAATCCATCAAATTAATATTGTTCCTATGAAGTGACAAGACTTGCGTCAAGGCGTCAATCACCAAGGGTTCAGAACCTCACAAATCACTGCTCTACTCGAGTGCACACAACAATATGTATTAAACAAACAGCAAAATAAAAACATTTTTATTCAGAATACGATGTTACAAACCAAGTATTTTATGTCAATTCAATTTTGACGTAACAGCGTCGATAAATATGGACAAACGTTTCGAGTTGGTTACTTCAAATCTTTCACCCAAAGCGGATAAAATGGACTGTCAAAATTCCTCTGTTGATTTTGCGCGATTATGCAATTCATAAGGTTCCAAGAGTCCTCGCACCTACAATGTATAGAAACAATTATTTTCTTAATCTTCTCTGAAAGGAGTCGAAAACATTCAATTTAGTACCTATCAAGCACCTCCGGATACTCCACTTGTTTGCATTTATGTGCCGCCCGTGCATACGATTCTAAAAGGTACTCGGAATCATCCCGATTTGACTTCGAATTACGAGTAGAACACATTGTGAAACGGTTCAGCCCCTTCGCTAGACGCTTAACCGTCTTCAATATTTTCAATTTCGTTTCACCGCGTTTTTCGTCTATGTTGAACGATGTGTAGTTGAGTCGAAGTTGCCTGATGGTCTTCATGTATAGACCCTCTTGGAAGCCATCATCAGTCATCTGAACACAATAAAATGGTTTGTTTAAAAGACCTTAAGACAATAAGATTGTGCCTACCACGCCAGTTCGGTTCATTATACAGTTATACAGACATTTCTTATGGCTTTTGACATTCTTTGCCAATGGTGGATTTTTAAAAATGTCTATCGCATCGTCAGCATCCGTTATATAGAAATGTTCACTGCATTCCTTCCATGCATTCACAATTACGGATTGTGTTTGGAAGAATTGTTCTTTCAGCAGATGCTCGAAGTAAGTGGAAAAGTACATTCGATCGCGAAATGTTTCCTTCGTAACTAAACTTTTGTAGAAAGGCGAGTCATTTACAGTTGAATTTGAACAGGAGCACAAACTCAGCGCTAATGCGCTCACAATAATAGCAACGTAAATGAACTTCATTTTGAAATTTTGGAAAACTGATCTGTTACAGTTTATGATATGTACTGAGTGTCGACCGACACCAACAACACGGACACGTTAGACTTAGATTGATATACCGTGGCATTCTGTGTATTTGTAAAATAAAAAAAAACTTTTGTTTTGCTGTCGTTTGTGGGGGAAGCAGAGGAAGAGGTGTATTAGGGAGTATGAGAAATTAACATTTGGGCTATGGACATCTGATATGTGGTTGAACGACGTCTTATTTTGCCTTACCAGCTAATGAAATTAGAAAAAAACGAGGTGGAAACCAACCTTTTTTATTGACGTGATTAACATGATTAACATGATGACGAATTGGTGATTTACCAGCATTTGACGGGGGAATCGTCGCAAAACTACAAATAAACGTGAAATATAGCGGTTAATCACCGATTAACCGTTTGGATTCACAAAACTTATATTTCTGATTAACAGATTAACTGATTAACTATGTTAATCAAAAAATAGTGGTTTCCACCTCGGAAAAAAAATCTGTCTTTAGATTTTGACCACATTCTCAGCCTTGATTTTCACTTACTCCGTTTACGGAATGTGCAAAAAATGGGAATTTTCTAGCGGCCATAAATAAAATTCCCAGAAAATGTGCAAAAAATGGGAATTTTCTAGCGGTCATACAACATTCTCAGCCTTGATTTTCACTTACTCCGTTTACGGAATGTGCAAAAAATGGGAATTTTCTAGCGGCCATAGATAGAATTCCCAGAAAATGTGCAAAAAATGGGAATTTTCTAGCGGCCATAGATAGAATTCCCAGAAAATGTGCAAAAAATAGGAATTTTCTAGCGGCCATAGATAGAATTCCCAGAAAATGTGCAAAAAATGGGAATTGTTTTACCACCATAGAGAAGCTTCACAAGAAACGCTCAAATTATGAGAAAAAACAATTCCCATAAAATGTTACTACTTTCCACCAGATTGTCATATCAATCACACCTCCATTTTCATACGAGGGAGAATTCAATAGTTATTTGTGTATCTGTTTTGGACGATTGTTTTTAGGCAATTTCGCTTGTTGTAGCCCGAACGAAGTGAGGGCTACATGCGAAAGTGCCTAAAATCAATCGTCCAAAACAGATACTCAAAAAAATTTTCATGTAAGGGGTCGAAAACCTGAGAAAAATATCGAAACTCCCTCATTTTCGGCCCCGACACATGAAAATTTGTTTTACATGCTACTGCTACAAGCATCGTAATAGTTATTTATGCAACAATTTGCGAAATAGGGTTGTTTTCGTCATTAGATGTGATGTTATCAAACGAAAACGAGCGAAGCGAGACGTAGAGTTTTCGTGTGTATTTTGTTGATCCGAGGCATAGCCGAGGTCAGTAAACACAAAAAAAAATACTTTTCATTTTTATTCCGAGTTATGTAATGAAAGAAGTGCTTGAAGCGAGAAAAGTACGGTTTTCGCCGTATGTAACATGTAAAATACTATTCTAGCTATTGGGTTGCGAACAGCAAGTCATATACACCTCGGAGTGCTAAAATTTAAGAGCAATAGTCGTTCTACTTTCAAAGAAATTACTTATTTCAGTTCCTTCCTGATTCGTATGACCTACACCAACACCACAGGTTTTGTATATACTCACACCGTACGGTCAACGATATAATTAATTAATATAAGAAGACGATAAAGGTCCTTTACCAATTTAAACCAATAAAACAGTCACGATTTGCGAATTTTTCGTTTCGATTGGTTTTTTCTCGCAGTTTGTTATTAAATCGACTCGACATTAGACCCGGGCGCCGGTCGATATTTTTCGGCGGCGGCTGTAATTTTTTTTCTAAGTATCGGCGGCGGCGGAAATCGGCTGAGCCGATTTTTCAAAACTCGGCGGCGGCGTACGTCAAATTTTTTATCGGCGGCGGCGGCGCTTTCGGCGCAAAAACGGCGCTGAACGGAAAATGATTTGTAGAGAAAATTCGTTTCGATATTTTTATTTTAGTTAAAAAAAATCCTTATACGAGGAAATGTTGGCTTTGCTTGGTGTTTATGGTACTAGTAAGCCCAATGCATTAAATGTAGAATCACACACAACACAATATAAAAATAAAATAATCAAAATTTTCCGCACTTTATATTTGCTAACATTTTTGAAAATGTTAAAAAAAATAATTAAAATAGTGCGACCTAATAAATCATCATGAAATTAAAGATAAATTAACAAAATAAATACCTCAGCGCCACCATCTACCATCCACCTAATCAAATTTTAGGGCAGGGTATTTACTACGCAAATATATAGCCATACGTTGATACGTTGTAGAAAAATAGCTATTTTCATAACAAGGTAGTAAATGGGAGTTTTTTGCGCACTCGCTTCGCTCGTATCGGCAACACATCGTGTGCGCAAAACCCCCATTTACTACCGTGTTATGAACAAGATTTTATCTACTGTAATGGCATAATCACCATAAAAAACTAATTTAAAAAATCAAACTGAAACATCAACACGCCATGACACAGTCAAACATTCATATTCCTCACAAATAAATCTCGGATCTAGTACACTGCCAAGAATCTGCCAATTTTCAGTGAATAAATGTGAAATTATCGAAGTTCGACGTGAATAAATGAGAAATTATCGAAGTTGAGAATGAGAGTATGAGAATGACGTGTTTAAATCTTGCTCATTTTGATTCTAAAAGTGTCACCAAATTGTGAATATTATGACATTACAGTAGATAAACTTTATTTATTCACGACAAGTATGACATAGTTAAAAGTAAACTTTTTGTCAACGTTGATAGTAACGACGACAATTGATTAACTCGGTTTGTTTATTATTGTCGATCTTCTTTTTTCACTCACTCAAAAAATTTAGCTTTTTATGTAGACACATAAAATCGAAATATGAATAATATAAAAATTAACCGTTACTAATTTTGATTCAGAACTCAGGAGCCCGTACAGAAATTCTATTTTTTCGTCGCTCAGTGAAAGCGCTTAATGAAATTGAATTTTGACAATAATATTAACAAAAAATTAACAAAATTTAACTAATTGATTTTCACTGTTTAAACACACTAAGAATTATTATTTTTCATCAACACGAAGATCGAAAACCGTTTTACATATAATGTCAAGTTTCACTGACAAGATAACTCTTCACAAACAAAACCGGACGTGTAGAATCTAACCTCATAGTTAACTTTGACTGTGTTGACTGAGCGAAAAAATTTAACTTCAGTGAATGAAATACAATTCTTGTACGCGCCCCTGAGCTAATCACAATTTATAATTAATAATTGGCAGATTGCGCCGAAAAGTAATACAAAAAGCAACCAGCGGCGGCGGCGGCGTAGTGTTTCCAATGTTACCGGCGGCGGCGCTGATCGGCTAGCCGATTTATACTGTTCGGCGGCGGCGACGTCGTTTTTGGCTCTTTTTTTCGGCGGCGAACGGCGCGGCTGGCGCCGGCGCCCGGGTCTACTCGACATCATGTATGTATAATGACATTACATTAAGGTAGGTTCAACAATAATAACAACAAAACTGTTGAACTTGAGCACAGCAATTTTTTCTTATATTGTACTTCCGTTACCGGACAGGCGGTTTTTTTTTAAAGCATTCTATTTATGTACTTACGACACAAAACGAAATCTACTACCATATTTGGATGATCATAATTTCTGTTGTTGTTGTTCTTGCGTTTTGAGTCAACTGTTTTTTTCAGAAATAAAAGTTGCAGCACACACACTCCGACTGTGTATTATTAATATTACTTTAAACATTCAGCTCTTTTACTTATATAATAATCTAATTGACACGGTTTTTCGCTGTTATTTTTAATTCGTTGGTCCTTGAAGCTTTAATGGTATTCATCAATTGATATAAAGCTGCTCTCAGTTTCGTAGACTGTTTTGACTAAATATGGATCCCTGTTTTTTTTGTTGAGTTGAGTTGTTCAACGGTCTTAAAATATAATATGGCGCCGCAATTGAGCTCTGTGTCTATATTATGTGCAATATAATGAATTTTTATTGCGGGGTCATTGGACGCTTTTTTTTTAATTTATTTTGTTTTGTGATCTTGTAAACTATATTTCATTAACTCGCAATCGTACTTTGGCTCCGACAATAAAAGGTCATCATCCATAATGTACACTAGTGCTTTGGTGAAGGATTTATGTTTTTCCACGACATTAATTTGTCCATATTCCGTCTAAGAATAATTATAAGCCGTTTTGGTTACGTCATGGTTGGTATTTTAGTTCCGGCCCACACAAACACACATACACCAAAGTTTTATTTCACTTACACACGCGGAATTCTGAAAGCCGACATATTTTCTGTTTTTGTGTTTTATGCGAGTTCTTGATTTCTCCCTTTAAAAATACATGCAAAAATCACAAAACACTGAAAAAACACAAAACTGAAAATGTGTCGGTTTTCAGAATTCCGCGAGTGTAGATATCTTTACGACCATGAACTAACGCCGTTTAGCCCAAGGCTGTAAACTTTGGAGAGGTCACGCAGATCGCCATTTTATTAGATACATGGGAATACACCTATTCCATGCAAATAAATTCACCAAAAATGAATTTGTAATTTGTCACCCGCGTATCTGCATCATCAACGCACTCCAATAGCGCAGTGGCCTATACCAACATAAAAAAACTGAAGTTATATGAGAATTTTGGACTACTGCGTCGTGAAGGCCTCTTATTTAATTCTGTTATCGTGTCTATTCTTGGATTGCTTTGTCTGAATGCAAAAAGTTTACAGCCTTGGTTTAGCTTGACAGCTCATTCAAACAATTGAGACGGGCGGAATGTTCACTGTTTTAAGCCGAGTAAGCGAGAAGAGCGATTACAGCCTTAGCCTGATAATCGCTTAATTAATTTTTATTTTATAAGGTCTCTTGTTTTCCCTATGGTCGAAAGTGGCTTATTACACACCTGGGGAAATCAAAAAATTTGGTTTAGGTTTCAAAAGCTTGTAAAATCCTATGTAACTCGGGATAAAAGTTAAAAAGTCTCGTTTTCATGTGGTTATTGACGAAAACTCTACTTTTCAACTTTTTATCCCTTGTTATGTAAATAACTATTGCACCCATGATCAAATAACATCTACCAAACGGGTCAAATGATGTAAATGACACTTCTTGTGTAAAATTTACACATTGTTAGATTTAGAATTACACAGAGTTTTCCAAAAACAAATTTTTCTCGTACTAATGTATTACACACCCTTCAGCTGCATTTTGTTCAAGGAAAATGTATTTTGGAAAAATCTTAAGATGGAAATATTGACCTTACTTCCTGGAAAAAGTAAGAAAAATCAAAATGTTTCAAAAATAGCCCCTGCTTATAAATGATACCTTGCATGCAACTTTTCAGTCAATAGATTAAGATTAACTCGGTCGGAATGTGTTTTTTATCAAGATGAAAGCACGGGGTTTCGGTCAAGGTTCTGAAAGAACAGGTTAAGACTCCCACGAGGGCGAATGACACCGAAATCGATAAAAACACTCGTTGCCTTTTTCATATAAACTTCGTAGCCGCTGAACTCAATTTGTGGTGCTTTGTGTTTCCACTGTTCACAGTGGTAAAATTTTCGGCTGTTACAAAAATACGTGCTTCAAATACTGTATTAACAGGTTCATAGGACAAGGCAAAATCAGTATTGACACAGATTTCTACGACGAACACAATTAGCCGAAATTAAAATGCAAAATAAATAAAGTGATTCGAACTGAACCGATTATTTCATCGCAAAACGAGGTTTCTCCATTTCATGTAACAAAACAATACAATTTGCTGAACGCAAAACGAGGTTTCTCCACTTGTCAACGGACAATACATAAACAAATTCCTTAATCTATCGCACACGTGAAAGAATTCGAACCTTAGAATGGAACCAGAGAAATGATAAGTTGGTACGCCTGTGGCCAGATAGAGGTTAAAAATTGTGTACGGTATGGCAATGAAAGTCTAGAACAGGTATGGTCGATCGGCGAATTCGTCTTAAACGCACTCACATTTTATGTCAAAATCATATGAAAATGAGTGCGTTAAGTACGAAAATCAAATTTTTATGCCCTCCGGACGGACAATAGACCATGGGAGAGAATTACATACGAATTCTCTCAAGAGAGGTGGAAATTTTTTCGACATGTCGTCACAGGCGTACCAACTTATCATTTCTCTGAATGGAACAAAACAAGACAGTGGGGACAGTGGCAGTAAGAATTAATTTAAATTTAAAATCGAACGATCATGTTGCCTGTCTTGAAATTACGCTCATGTCGTTCAGCGTGAAACTTTGCGGTCACTGAGTAGCGAACATACCCTACACATCTTGAAATTCAAATTTTGAATTTTTGCATAGCATGGCGTATGGTGCGACATCTACATTCACAATACAAAAATTGTTGAGATGTCAGCCGATAATGCAGTGCAACAAGAAAATTGTCAACAGTACTCTTTGACAACAAAAGCGACGGAGTTTATTTTCGTAATTAATTTTCAGAAATCATGTTTTTGTGAGAAAATATCTTGGATTTCGAGTTCTGGTGTAAAGAAAAGTGAGCCCGAAATTGAGATTTTGATTCGAACATCTTGACTGACCGTTCCATATGGCGTTCACGCACGTAAAGAACTTGTACGAGGAAGAGTTATACTCTGCTGTAAACCAATTAGTTCGTTGCACACCATTCATTTTTCCCATCGAGCCATCCCAATAACCCATTCTCCATCAACAGGTCACAGTGATACTATCTGACCCGACACAATGTTCTAGCCTTCCGGCCGACCAATACTTTCTTACGCTGTGCTACAGTGGGAACAGTTTGTACGAAGATCACCAGTTCGAACGAGCCTCGGATGTACTGAAAAATGCTCTTCTGGCTCGCAAAACGTTCATGAAATTGAAGGCCAATCTGTCGTCGTATGATTCCAGTGTCAATTTTTTCTCGGAAGCGGAGCTACGCTACAAATTAGCTCTTTGCTACAAGGCCGCCAAACGTATACCCGAAGCTATTGAAGCGCTCCAAATCATCGCACTGAAGAATCGTTCGGCCAAGGTGAATCTGCTGCTGTTCAAATTGATGCAAACGAACGGTCAACAGCTCGACAAAGCGGGAATCGTACCGTTGAAAGCGCTGCTGAAGGCAAGCCCAATGAATTTGGAAGCCATTTCCGGTTTACTGCGACTGGGTGTCAAACCGAACGACATCCATCCGTGGATCGGCGACAATCTACCACCGACGCTCAAGGAATGGATCCACAATTTCATTGACGGTCAGAGTAAGATGCACAGTTGCCAGTTCTTGGCGGCAATTGAATCGTTCAAAGCCATTGAATCGAACAATGAAATGGTGTTGGTGCTGATAGGCCAGTGCTATCATTACGTGGGCAATTCTGAAGCGGCTGCAACGTATCTGTTCCGCGCCTATCAAATGAACAATTACCTGAACGACGGCCTAATAACATTGGCGGCCGTTTATGGAAATTTGAACCGTTTGGACGATTTGGAGAAATTGACACCTTCAAATTTGACCGGTCTGACGGATTCCTCGCCCGAATATTGGTTTATATTGGCTCAGTATTTGTATTGCCATGGCAAGTATGAGGAGGCTTTGTATTTCTCGCAAAAATCGTACAATTTGAAGCCGAACAATCCGGACTCGGCGATACTGAAGACGAAAATTTTCTTCCAACTCAAAAAGTATAAGGAGGCGCTCAGCTATCTGCGTGTTTTGGAAGAGGTGAGTGAACGAGAACACGTTGCTTTGAGCTCTTTAAGATTTTTCTTTGTTCAATGTTGTTTGTCACGAGAAGATGTGGAACAAAACATTTTTTCCGGAAAATTGTTTCTCCAGCCGGAGAAGGCATTCATGAAAACCTCTCAAGTCGAACTTTCTTTGAGGCGTCCGTATTGGGGTCCCAGAAAATTCATCAACTTTGGGGGCACTTTCCTCGCAATTTCAACTACGTTTTTCATAAAAATGGTGCCATTCGAAAGCTATGTTCTCGTACTTCTGATTTCAACCAGTCGGCCATAATCCATGTTCAGGAGCCGGAGATATGGCCTGGGAAAGTCCTAAATAACAGATCAATAAAAGACTAGTTTCAGTGTTTCTTGCACATTTTGCACAAAACTGTTTTAGTTGACCCATTCCTAGATGAAATTTGTGACTTTTTACGGAGTAACTCAACTAAAATGATGTCGAATCCTGACGTTCCACCTACTAGACATTTCTTGCGGATTGGCTCTTTTTTTGGGGAAACATTTGGACTTTTAACAAGTTTGAAGTCGCCAGAGGTCAGTTCCTAAAAATAAGTGACGTCTTCATGGTTCACTGTCCTCCAAATCCTAAAACTATGCAGCTGCAGGGAATTCAGACAATTTTTCCGGTTCTGTTCTGAATTCTGTCAAGGTAACAGCAGTTCATAAGAAAAAACCAAGAGGGAAACAGAACAATCGTCTGAATACACTGCAGTTCTAGGACCGAAGGAATACCCTGCAGTTCTAGGACAGAAGACAGTGAACCAAGACGACGTCACTTATTTTTAGGAAATAACCTCCCTAGATTTCAAACTTGTTAGAAGTCCTGTAAAGTAATGTCTTTCATCGAAGAACGGGAACAAGAAAATAGTTGTGTGAAACGAAACAGTTTCGTAAAAATAAATTGAAATTTTCATAGGCTGTCAATAACCTCCCAAAAATTGAACTTTCAATAATCCTGGAACAGATATGGTAGAGAGGGGAAGTAGTGATGAAATGGCTGTGCAAGAAACACTAGAACTGGTTACTGGAGCTTTGGCTTTATAAGATTTTTCTGTCAATCAATCATTCACGGTCAAGGAAAATATAGAGAAGGCTACAATTAGTTGAGGTAAGAAGAATGTTACTAGAGCTAGTACCATAAACTGAAGCTACGTATCCTTTGATGATCTAGAAAAAAAAAAATTTAAAAAATCAGGATTAAGAGATACGTAAGTTTCCATAGGCCATATCTCAGGTTCCTGAACATTGATTATGGCCGGCGGGAGAAGTACTTGAATAAAGCTTTCGAATGACAATTTCCTTTATGAAAAATGGATTGGAAATGGCCAGGGAAAATTGCTTCAAATTTGAGGAACCCTAAAACGAAGTCCATTCCGACAACTAAAAAAAAATCAAAAAGATCTTTTAGCATCGGAGATCATCGACTTAAAGGTTTTCGGGGTGGAAAACCCTATTTCCATGTACCGCAAAAATTTTTGGTTTGTTCCACAGCTTTTCTTAGAAAACCAAATCAAACAAAGAAAAATCTTAAAGAACTTAAGGCGCACGGACCCTTTTTCTTCGACACAATGACCTGGACTATCAGTCGAAGAAATGCGTCACCTTAAAATCGTGCTCTCTCTCACCAGTTTGCATCTTACCGGTTCGAAATATACGAACTGTACGTGGACGTTTACCTGGCCACCAATCGGTTCCGTGAAGCACAAGAAATATCACGGCGAATGTTTAGCAAACAAGGATCTCATCTGTATGCCAGATCGTATGTGGTGAGTTTGATTTTCAATTTTGTGTTAAAAATCGACATTCCTATCCAGCACATCTTCCCATTCCTGAAACAGTTGGCAGCCAAGACGTATTTTTCGCAAGCCGATCCACTAATCAAAATCAAGTCGAAACCGTTGCTGGAAAATGCACTTGACAAAGATCCCTACTGTTTGCCGGCTGTTTTAATGATGGTCGACTTGTTGCTGGAACGCGGCGAGAATTCGGCTGCCGTGAAACTGATCAAAAAGCAATGCACCACAAGACCCAATTCGAAGCTGTACGCGATACTGGGCGACATATTGAGCAAGGAGAAGAATCACATGAAAGCCGTGGAAAATTATACAAATTCCATCAAAATAGATCCGTTGAATCGGCGTGCCAATACCGGCCTAATGGCATTGGGATCGTTGGGTCAGTCGTCGAACGATGAAACGGAACAAAGTCGAACATACGAATTCGAAGAAATGCTCGAGGTGCCAGGCAATGCGGAGGCGGAAAGTGAATCGGACGCACCGTGGTCAGATTTTGAAATTGAAACGAGATGAGCGTGCGTGTCGTGGCCGCTGTGGCCGCTGTGGTTAATGTTGTGTGCTTAATTTTTAAAAATAATTTTATTTCCTTGATCATGGTATTGAAGCGCGGATATAAATGCAATGATGTCTCTCTAAGTCAGTGTCGCCTTTTCATTCGGCAGCTGGTTCCTCTGTCGCTGTGTGACCGCTGTATCGATCATACAAATGGATACATTCGAAGAGAACTTCGATCATGATCAACCAAATGATCATCCATTCGAGACGGACGTGGTGTTTGTCGTTCAAATTCGATGAAATCAATTCGGCCAATTCGACGCAGTGATTCAGCTTTTCGTTCATCACCTGAAACGGGTCAAAAATCAAGAATCAAGAAAAATTAGTGAAACATCGAAAACGAGACTTGTGAGTTGGTTTATACGGAAAATGTAAATCTAAAGCGAGACCTGCTGCCCTCGCGTCTAAAAAACATTCTCTTCACCTCATACTCCCTTCCTACAAATGTAACAATTGGCACACATACCTTTGTCCGCCTCTGGATGCTAAAATATGCGCAAACGTTCGAATACATGTGACCGAACTCGTCTCGATCCCAGTAGAAATCCGGAGTGTCCAACAAATCCGACCTCAAATTGATCAAATGGCGCAGTGCGAACAATTCGCCAGTTTTCCGTAACACCTCTGCTCGGGATATGCGAATCTGTCTGCCCTTTTTCAGATCTTCCGTAACATAGGCCATCGAATTAACGTATTTGTCCAGCAGTGCCTCCCAAATGCCCAACTTAACCGACGTGGACATCGCATTCGAAAATGTGTACTTTTCCAGTGGCACTGTATCATTCTGCGACAGATGGAATGTGCCCTTCTTCATGTGCGCCTTTTCGTCATAATCGTACGGCATCCACTCGCGTTCATCCTGGACCACATACTTGTCGTAACTGTCGATTTCGAACGGAAGCAACTGTTTCAGTACATTGCCACACTCCAGCTCGGGACAATTCCACAGCACCACACTGCCCTCGCGAAAAAAGAATATTTCACGCGGTTCATCGTCCACCTCGTACTTGGCGGTCACATATAGGAAGTCTGGATTCTCGCCCGACGCAATAACGGTCTTTCGTTCGTACAAATCTTGCTTGACGATATTCGATAGCAATCGCTCCAGGTCGTACTCTTCGGCCGTGGCATAGGCCGTGACGTTGTAACCTTTGGTAACTTCGTCGAGACGGTTTTTCCGTTTCGGACGCTTTTTCAGTGTGTTCAAGTTAGCTTCATTGTGATGGCACATGGATGATGATGAAATATTCCGAGCTTGGAAGCAACTACTAATCACTGCAGGTCGTTGTAGTGGTAGATGCCGAAGAAATGAAACTGTAGACGGAATTTGAATATGGCAAATTGATTGGACACAAACAGCAAGTCTTCCGGAGAGCCACATGGTTCTAATGTTCAATCAACTTTTCCGGTTCTACGCACTTCGGTTCGGAGTTTGTTTTGGTTTTGAGTTTTGTCTGAATGGTTTCATAACAATGCGCATTGCGCGATACACATGTCGGCAAAAGCAGTTTGACATCAGCTGTTCGAACTGTCAATGGATCCATCAGTATCGTCAGTATCACATAACCCAACAAATCGATCGCGTTAATCGCAAACCCATCAATAATGCAACTTTCGTTGGTTTGCTTCTTTAAGAAAAGCGTTCCCGGTCACATTTTCCGCGGAAAATACCGACTGGTCAAACAAATAACGAGAGGTGCCATGGCCGCACAAGTTCGTGAATATGAACGGCAGGACAAGATGATGTATATGTTGCGGTATCCATACCTGACATCGGTAAGCAATTTTTGTCAATTAACTCGGGGGTCTCTCTGGTCTCTTGAAGAACTTACACTCACCTAAGCTCCGCGTCAACGACAAACTGGTGGTCATGAAAGGGTTAATTCCACTGACAAGTTTTACGGTTCGTGAGGGATCCGTCAGTCATCCAACCCAATGACAAAGATCCAATTTATTAGAGAAATGCAACAACTTCGAGCGCTCTTACATTCCTCACTCTTTTATCACATTTGAATTTTTTTGAATATTTATGTTGAGTTCTCTTGAATCGTGATAAAATATCAATGATGCCTTTGTCTTGCTGGTGGCCGGTCTTCTTTCAATTCTTCAGCTTAACAGTTCTTAATGCTCAGCTGTTTGTCTACTCCTTACACACTCTCGCACGATCAATAATCCGTGGAAATAGTGTTTTCACAACACAGGTGAGAAAATTGTCAACTATAGTGAGCCCTACTACTACATTGTCTCAGATTCTGAGTACAGATTTCGAAAGATTGACACAAGATATTAAGAAAGTCGTCTTTATTGATTGATGTATTCAAACAGAATAAAATGGATTACTTGGATTACATCCAACACACCCCCTTAATCCAAGGTGAAACCTCGAGATTCCATTTTTAAATTTGTTCATAATTCAGTTCCAATTTCCATTTCCAAATTTCATTTCCAGTTTCCATTCCCGTATTCCGATCTTCAATTTCCGTTTGGTACGGATTATAGGTCGGAACGATTAACACAAGTTTCACTTAAGTTTGCTCCGGCTCTGTTTTCATTTATTGGACTCGAATTTTGCCATTTCTTTCCACTTTCACGATATCCATTGAAATGGTTGTACGTATTTATGTTCGGGCTAGGACACTGCCATCTCTTATGACCCGTTTTTCCGCAATTGTGACATTGATATCGAAAAGCATTCATAGCTGTCGGAGCGCTTGCACCAACGAATGTCCCATTTCTTTTGTTAACGTTTCGCTTCCGATACTCGTCCAGCAAACGACTCTTCACAAATTCGATATTGAGTGTCTCCGGATGAAGCGTTTCCAATGATGTGACGAGTGAGTCATACGATTGTGGCATTGTAAACAGCAGTTGGCATATTACGTCTATTTCTTCCAGCTTTGCACCGACTCCTTTCAGCTCTCGTATGATTCTGTCAAATTCCAGATGATGCTTACTCATATCGCTCTGTCCGTCGTATTTCAGAGTGCTCCACCGTTTTCGAAGCAGTAATTGACCAGTAACACTATTTCGTTCAAACACGGACTTCAACGTATCGTAGACGTCCTTCGCCGTCGTTTTGTCTTTGATATATTCCAATTGACTGTCAGCGATATGTTTCATTAATAAGGACTTGCAAACTTTCTCCTTCTTCAGATGTTTCTGGTAGTCCCGATCATTTGCATCGCCGGTGACCACTTCAAAATGTTCGTCAACGTAGTCCATTAGATCCTTCTCGTCTAACACCGCACGAATTCGGTACTTCCAGTTATTATAATTCGTACCGTCGTATTTCCTTCTTTTTCTGCCATTTTCTTGCGTTCCTGGGCCCATAACCTCTTAGATTCTGAGTACAGACTTCGAAAGATTGACTACTACAAGGGCTAGTAAACGTTTGTATTCCATTAGGAGTATTTGAATGCCGCGGTTCGCAACCCAGACCTTGCATCCATATATCGGTACAGTTTGACACCTGTGTTTAATTACTACCAGCCTGCGTTTATGTAGTAAACCACTTTGATTTTTGGGGGACAGGAAGGCAGACTTAGTATAATGCATATATCTCAGTTAGGTAGATAGGTCAAGGATCGAAATAACGTTTGCATTCAGGTCACCTTTTCTATCTCTATTGGTTCTCTTTCCAGCGACACACAAACCGATTTGATTAAGAGAGTTCAACTTACCTAAAGGCACTTGTGGGTACCAGATGTTATTAGACTTTCTTATATTTTGCTTACAGGAAGAATCCAGTGGTCACACCAAACATCTGAACAAAAAGGAACAGAAGATTGCTGCTTTCACTGATTACAAACTGAAGACTGCATTCAGAACACCGATCACAACAGTGGAAGACCGACTGAATTTTCTCAAAGTTAAAGAGAACTGGGATTGAATCGTTGTTACGCGGTATCGACACCGGAATGATTTGTGTTTTAGGACAGCCACGCATTGTAGATACAGAGAAACGGCTCGGATATTTGATTAAATAAATAAATTTTAATGAAAACAACAGTTTTGTAGCACGTCTGTAAGGGTATTGTAAGGGACAATGTCACTCCGTTCGACCATTTACGACTTCGGAACAATTTCACTGGTCCAACCGAACGGATCCGCTGTGAGATTAGCTTTATGCAAACTCTTTCCCTGTGCTTGCAGTTCAGCGAACTGCGACACAATCGGATCCCGTTGACAGCTCGCCATTCCGCACACACGACCATCCTTATCGTAATAAATAGCCACAAACTTAAGGTCCTCCAGACTGCCTTCGATTTGAGTTTCATGCGGCACACCATATCCCGAATATCGGAACGACTTCCCAAACAAAACGGTCCAAAAGTACGGAACGCAACGTATTTCCGTTGCCGTGCCAGCCATATTCACTCCAGCCATTCGACCGTGGTACTGAGCGAGAGGATAGTGACCAATGGTGGCCAGCTTGTTGCCGATGGAATAAACTGGGGCGTTTGCAATATCACCGCCAACGTAGACATCCGGATCGTTCGTCTGCAGATAGAGATTTGTGTTGATGGAACCATCTTTGTTAACGTTGATGCCCGAATTGTCCAAGAATTTCGTGTACAAACTCGATCCGGTGCCCATGATGCAAATATCGCATGGCAATTGCCGTCCATCGTTCAATTCAACGGCTGTTACCACACCATCGGTGCCTATGCATCGTTTAATACCATTTTCCAAGATGAATTCGATGTTGTTCTGTTCGAACATGTCCTGGATGCGTTTGCCGACTTCCGGTCCGAAACTGTGTCGCAATAAGACGGAATCGCGGCCCACCACCGTTACCTTAGCCACCTTATTTACACAATACGCAGCTGAATGTTGAGAGAGAGAGAGAAAAATCGTGAAAAAGTTGAAGGAATCTGATCGCCGAGCAAAGGATACTGGATGCTCTGTCTCAGGCGGTCTTTAATCAATGGAAAATGAATTACTTACCCGCTTCCAGACCAATGAAACTGAGACCAAGGCACACAACATGTTTATCAGGCGTCAGTAATGACTGCACATGAGCCGCATCCTCGTAATTTCGCATTGTCATCACATTCTGTAAATCGGCTCCGGGAACAGGAACTTTTTTCGCTTGTGAACCAGTCGCAACGTACATCTTGTCATATTTGATGATGTAGCCGTTGCTCAAGGTAACCTTTTTATTTGCACTATCGACTCTAGTCGCTTCAACACCGGTCATTGCTTCAATTCCAAACTCCTCGTAAAAGTCCTTCGTTCGGAATTCCGTTTTGTGTATGTTAAAGTCCATCGCTTTGCTGACCTTGATGCGATCGTACGGTAAATACGCCTCTTTGCACACCATCACAATTCGACCGGTGAAACCTTGTTGACGAAGCGTCTCTGCGCAAATACCACCGGACGGGCCACCACCGACTATGACGAAACATTGCTCGTTGGTCGGATCGTATTTTACCATGTCGCGCACCCGTTTATTCGCCTCCAAGTCGCTACGCCTAGCACGGACTCGAACCTGTCCCTCAACAACGTTCACTTTGTAGCACGGTATTGAGTCCTGTCCGGGAAAATCTTCTATATCACCAGTACGGATGTTGAAACAAGCACCGTGCCTACAAGAGATGAAGGAAATGAATTTGTCTATGAAAAATTTACGAATGGAAAAACTCGACTTACCATGGGCAACGAACTCTGCCATCACCTAATGCACCAGTGGATAATAAAGCACCTAAAGTTTTAAAGGGAAAAAATTGATCGAAAATCAACTCAACCCGATTTAGCTCAGTAACTTACCGTAATGGGAACACTTTGTGCCAATCGCCGACAAGACTCCTTTCTGCTTGATCAATAATACTCGCGATTCGCCCAGGTCGAATTGCTTCATTTGATTTTCGGAAATGTCGTCAACGCCGCAAATGTCCTGTTCCACGTAGTCCATTTCCGGTTGTTGTTTAATCGGTCCATCGTCGCTGGTTGTTTTTATCGTGCCTGGAAATTGCCAAATTTTTCTTTTTAGAAAATTTAAATTTTCCAGTGAAAATTGGCCGAAATGAAATCTCACGGAATAACTTCCAGTTCAACATATCGCGTCGATTTAGCGAACTTAAAATATTTTTCGGTTTCAATGGCCTCGTTACGAGCCGCGCTATAAAATGCACAAATAAAAAAGAATTAAAAGAATTTGAATCGTTTGATCAAGTAACAATCTCTCTACTAACTCAACATTCGATTTCGATTTCACGTTCGTTCCAATGCAAGGTCGATTGGTTATTACAATTTGGTTTGAGCTCATAAATAAAATGAGAGTGTCAGACGCTGGTCTCGCGTAAAAATAACATTATTTAGGTCCGGCGCAGTTCTTTAAATTTTATTTTGGAAATTAATATCGCGCATATGGAATCCATCAAGCGTGGTGCGGAGTGACGTTGTCTTTATATTGACGAGTTTTCGTTGAGAATAATCATGATAGGTTAAGACGAGGGTCATCAAAATCATCCAATTTAATTGGAACTCTGTGCTATGTCGTCATGTCTTATCGTGAACTTTCGCAATGATTTTACAAAAATTATTCGAAGATTACCGCCTCACAGCAGCTGAGGCTATTTCACAAGAAATCTTTTCGGTGACAACATGTTATAGGGCGGATCAATTTTGTATATGCACAACGCGTTGATCTGCACGTTTTTAGTCAGTGATTGTTGTTCTGGTAAGCGAAAAATTCATAAATAGCAGCGCACTTCTAGCAAAAGTGATCATAGTCGACAGCTGTCAAATAGAGTACTATTTTGCGTGAAATGATTTTTTTTACAGTGTTTTACAGTTGTCTGACACCCTGTAAACTTTCAGCACCCTATTTAGAGTACCATGTTGGCAGAGGTTGATAATGGTCAGATATCATTAGATATCTGGACTCCCAATGAAACACAACTTTGCACTTCCAGTGTTTATTGAGAAGTGATACAAGTGATACCTCCAACACACCACTCATGCTTTAAGTGCGTTGTATAGAGTAAAGGGAGTACCATCCCCATGAGGAAAGAGTACGACCGTGCAGAGCAGGTCATTTTACCCTGGACTTGATCAACCAAAGCCCATGATCAACCAAAGCCCAATGCCATTTGTGTACTAATTTCGACAGAGTTCTTGGCTAAAACTGGAAAACGAGCTCAAGGTATCAGAGTGCGATATTTTAACTATGTCTAGAACTGTGAGAGGCTACGAGTGACATATTTTTGGCCGAGACAACAGAAGGTTAAAATTTTTCAGTTTATAGAACTGATCCCTTGCGGTTTGTTAGCTCTTTACACCGACGAAACAATCAAACGGTAGACTAAATGTACATACCAGAAGCATAATTGCATGTTCTTTAGCACTCTGAGAATGGGACAAAATTGAGGTGATCGAAAAATCAATGCAAGAAATCAAGGTGTTCTGAATTATTTTTATTAAAGCCGACCGTTTTTTCACTAGTTAGATTGCCTCTTCTCTTTTCAGCTCGCTCTACATTGTGTGATGTTGAAGACAGCGTCCATCGCACTTTTTCGTTGCAACGTTCCACTAAGAGTGTCTTAGTGTGATCCGATTCCGAAACCTTGAAAGAAATTTCCGGAAAGGTGTTTTTTGCGCATTTGGCAATAACTTCAGTAAGCATAAACGAGTGTGAAGTTTGCTGTCAGAGGAAAGCAAGGACCGTACTGCACACGAGTTTCTTTTTACAATTAGAGAAAATACCCTAACCCTAATCGTTTCAGTGCTATAACAGACAAAAGAAAACGTTAGAATCGCACGCGTGAACTTTGTCACCTTGTCACCTTTATTGTCCCCATGCGCCCTAAACAGTAAGGACCTTATTGAGAAAATAGATTGGAATAGATTCGCTGCGATTATGTATGTGGCACGAATAGATCGAATTGTACGAAGCAGGTGTAAATATTCGTACAAAATCGTTTGTCAGTAAGAAGAAAATCTTTCAAAAAATTCAGAAAATTTTCAAGACAATCCGCAAAGTCGTGGAAAATTTTTTGTCAACTAAATTTACAAATATCTGACTTTTGGGTACATACGCACAAAAACTATGATTTTCGGTCCCATCACGATAAAATAAGTTTTAAAAATTCAAATTCTGCCAAAAAAATCATTAAAGGGACCTCAGGTCGGCTGATGTGTATTTGTGGTATAGATACTTCAGTTTAACCTGTCACATGTGGCTATTCATCTGTTATCGATTATGTCATTGATATTATTATGTCATTGATAACGACGACAATAATGACAAGCTCCGGGTAAATAATTGAAGTACAAGATTTGAAATCAACACATTAAAAATACTTTGATCGATTGAAGTAATAGACCCGATAATAATACTGGTCATATGCTTGCCGTCTTTAAAAAAAAGTTTATTTGGTTGAGCATTATCCAATTAAATCAAGATTAAGGCCAAAACGTTTTTGTACGATTCTTAGAAACCCGTAGATTGAATGGTCCCGTAGATCGATGCCATTTTATGATATCAACCAAATAATGAAAGATTTTTAGTTTAGAAAGAAATGGAAAACTTCAACAACGTCTTAGAACAACTCCGATCCATCCTACCACTATGGAGACAAAAATTGACCTAATGCGAATCGAGCAATTAAAAAATTTCATGATTTCTGTAACCAAATCATGTCGTGTTCTTTTCGCTATACAATGTTTACTGAACGAAGCGAGGCAATGAACATCCATGAACTGAACTATATTATTTCAACAATATGGACAATGAACTCGATACCAAAAATTTAGCAAAGCATAATTCAAGCATAATGTAACTCGGTTCCACTAAAGTGACTACACACAAATGTATGTAATTTAGGTATAGAGGTAAGTACTTTCACTTTTTCGGTGGTCGTACATTCGACATTAATAGCGGTATTTGAGAGAATGGTAAAACAGTTTAGACGAATGAAATTTGAGTAGAACTATCTGTCGTTCTATCAGTTCAACAGGCTTTATAATACGGATGGCACTGACACATAGGGAATATAGGGCATGGCATTTGTGACGTCATGGTGAGTTTGTAATTGTTGCTTCGTGAATTTATAAATGAGTCAGTCAGTGCCTGCAGCTAAATAAGGATATCAATTTCCTTAATTTCAAAGATAAGTTAGTTCAACTATAGGTCGAAAACACACGCACAATATTCTCTCATTGCGTGTAATATGGGGTAACGAATGCGAATTATTTGAATCGCCTGTGCATCGAATACGCGTGCTGGATTTGTCGAAAGAACATTTATTGTAAATAAGTTCTTTTGCTCGAAACGGGTCGGTATCGGTCTGACCGTAAACCAGAACCTAATTTCGACCCGATTCTTAACTAATATTTCAGGTGTAAGCCGAACTTGATCTGAACCTGAAATTGTCGATTTCGGGCTAAGTCTTGAATTGAAACGAGCCGATTCGAACCCGATCCGAGCCTTAAAAAGAACACACGAACAGACCGAGTGTAGGAATTTATTAATTCACAGGCTCAGTAAGACTAAAAGCACCAGTACCGTGTCTAGCCTCATGAGTGCCATGGACCATTATAAGTTAGTTTTAACAAAAAGTGGAGCACAATATTAAAAAAACTTTCTTCCAGTGCCCTGGACCATGGTCCACTTGGTCTACATGAAGACACGGCACTGAAAGGCACTTTCAATTCGCTAAAATGTATCCAACGGCCGGAAATAAAGTGATGACTCATTTCATAGTTTCAGTTGAATGAAGAGACACTGTTTGTTTAATAATATTCTTTCAGTTAGTACCTGAAAGTCGAGTCACTGTAGTCACCTCTAGATTCATTTTTCTGTTACTGTTTCTATCCTAACGTTTCATGCTCTGAGTCTGCGAAAATTGTATGAACCAAAATAGGGAGAATGTTTGCTGATTTTAGGTGTTTTAATGCCAGTAAAAATTGTACTAATCTGAACTGGCTATTATCCATCAAGGCAACATTACCCAATTACCCGAATTTAGGTAGACTAGAAGATGTTAAATTAAGAGATTCTTTCGGTTTTACATAGATTATGCAATGAACGCTCTAGCCTCGACTGTTTTATCTGAACTTGCTGCTGTATGAGTGTCCCCGACAATTTATAATTAAACGTAATTGTATAGTCCAAAAATAATTAATCATTTTTAGACACCCACCATTCACATCATCGGCAGCGTTTGTTGAAGAACAAGCTTTGCAGTTCGCTGAACCCATAGTTATTTAACACGCAAATTTCGATCGATAACAACAAAAACGTTTTTTTTTTTTTACTTTTAATTGATTAATATCACTTTTTACATCCAAAAACACTACGCAACGCTGAAAAGCACAACAAAACCGAAATAAAAACAAAAAGTCACAAAGCAAACTCTCACTGTTTCAGTTTACCATTTACAACATCGATTTCATAATCACAAAAATTAATGTTATTCAATTGAACCGGCACGCAAAGACTGTTGGTTAAATCCACAACAATCGAATAAGACGTACAACAATATACTGATCGGGACAATAAATTTAAAGAATCGGATAGGTTTTCACGAATGTTTTGGAGTTTAGCATTTGGTAGAGATAGAAAGGTGTATATATCACGGTGTATAATGATACACAAACGAGGTATATGTCGTCAGCACCCCCACCTTTTTGGGCTGGTGTTTTCGTTGCTGATTATTATGAGCTATGTTTTGTGCTTTCGAATGACGCTATCCAAAAATTTTGTGCTGCTCAGGCACCCGAGCACAAAACTACTTTCTGGTCAAAGCATGTCACTTTGTATGGGAGACCCCTAATATATCAACTGCAGCCAAAATACATTTCTAGGACTAAAATGTACACATTTTGTGCTGACGATATCACCCCACCAAAAATTTTGTGCTGCTCAGGCACCCGAGCACAAAACTACTTTCTGGTCAAAGTATGTCACTTTGAATGGGAGACCCCTAATAAATCAATTTTATTTAAAATACAATTCCAGGACTAAAATGTACACATTATGTGCTGACGATATCACCCCACCAATAGTTTAGTGCTGCCACCTGTGTCCAGCACAAAACTACTTTCTGCTCAAAACATGTCACTTTGCATACATAGAAGACCCTTCACAATTTTGAGAGTTTGTTTTGCATGCAACTGAATTCTTGCACAATAGCCTGAGTCCATTGTACATGCAACAAGAGGCTTGCACAATAGTTAGAATTCATTGTGAATGCATCTCGATGCTTGCACAATAGTCAGAGTTCATTGTGCATGCATCTCGATGCTTGCACAATAGTTTGAGTTTATTGTGCATGCATCTAAATGCTTGTACAATAGCCTGAGTCCATTGTGCATGCAACAAGAGGCTTGCACAATAGTTACAATTCATTGTGCATGCATCTAAATGCTTGTACAATAGCCTGAGTCCATTGTGCATGTAACAAGAGGCTTGCACAATAGTCAGAGTTCATTGTGCATGCATCTCGATGCTTGCACAATAGTTAGAGGTCATTGTGCATGCAACAAGAGGCTTGCACAATAGTTAGGATTCATAGTGCATGCATCTCGATACTTGCACAATAGTCAGAGTTCATTGTGCATCCAACAGAATTCTTGCACAATAGTCAGAGTTCATTGTGCATGCATCTCGATGCAACTCTGACTATTGTGCAAGCATCGAGATGCATGCACAATGAAGTCTAACTATTGTGCAAGCATCAATATGCATGCACAATGAACTCTGACTATTGTGCAAGCCTCTTGTTACATGCACAATGGACTCAGGCTATTGTACAAGCATTTAGATGCATGCACAATGAACTCTGACTATTGTACAAGCATCGAAATGCATGCACAATGAATTCTAACTATTGTGCAAGCCTCTTGTTACATGCACAATGGACTCAGGCTATTGTACAAGCATTTAGATGCATGCACAATGAACTCTGACTATTGTGCAAGCATCGAAATGCATAAACAATGAATTCTAACTATTGTGCAAGCCTCTTGTTACATGCACAATGGACTCAGGCTATTGTACAAGCATTTAGATGCATGCACAATGAACTCTGACTATTGTGCAAGCATCGAAATGCATGCACAATGAATTCTAACTATTGTGCAAGCCTCTTGTTACATGCACAATGGACTCAGGCTATTGTACAAGCATTTAGATGCATGCCCAATGAACTCTGACTATTGTACAAGCATCGAGATGCATGCACAATGAACTCTGACTATTGTGTAAGAATTCTGTTGGATGCACAATGAACTCTGACTATTGTGCAAGTATCGAGATGCATGCACAATGAATCCTAACTATTGTGCAAGCCTCTTGTTGCATGCACAATGACCTCTAACTATTGTGCAAGCATCGAGATGCATGCACAATGAACTCTGACTATTGTGCAAGCCTCTTGTTACATGCACAATGGACTCAGGCTAGCATCGAGATGCATGCACAATGAACTCTGACTATTGTGCAAGCATCGAGATGCATGCACAATGACCTCTAACTATTGTGCAAACATCGAGATGCATGCACAATGAAGTCTGACTATTGTGCAAGCCTCTTGTTACATGCACAATGGACTCAGGCTATTGTGCAAGCATCGAGATGCATGCACAATGAACTCTGACTATTGTACAAGCATCGAGATGCATGCACAATGAACTCTGACTATTGTGTAAGAATTCTGTTGGATGCACAATGAACTCTGACTATTGTGTAAGAATTCTGTTGGATGCACAATGAACTCTGACTATTGTGCAAGCATCGAGATGCATGCACAATGAACTCTGACTATTGTGCAAGCATCGAGATGCATTCACAATGAATTCTAACTATTGTGCAAGCCTCTTGTTGCATGCACAATGGACTCAGGCTATTGTGCAAGAATTCAGTTGCATGCAAAACAAACTCTCAAAATTGTGAAGGGTCTTCTATGTTTGCAAAGTGACATGTTTTGAGCAGAAAGTAGTTTTGTGCTGGACACAGGTGGCAGCCCTAAACTATTGGTGGGGTGATATCGTCAGCACATAATGTGTACATTTTAGTCCTAGAAATGTATTTTGGCTGCAGTTGATATATTAGGGGTCTCCCATACAAAGTGACATGCTTTGACCAGAAAGTAGTTTTGTGCTCGGGTGCCTGAGCTGCACAAAATTTTTGGTGGGGTGATATCGTCAGCACATAATGTGTACATTTTAGTCCTAGAAATGTATTTTGGCTGCAGTTGATATATTAGGGGTCTCCCATACAAAGTGACATGCTTTGACCAGAAAGTAGTTTTGTGCTCGGGCGCCTGAGCAGCACAAAATTTTTGGATAGCGTCATTCGAAAGCACAAAACATAGCTCATAATAATCAGCAACGAAAACACCAGCCCAAAAAGGTGGGGGTGCTGACGACATATACCTACACAAACGCATACTTTTATGGTGAAACAACAACCTGTTTGAATGACCAGATCTACGATGACAATGTGAAGGTGAAACATTAATTGCGTTTAGATTACGTTTTAAGTGAGGCCCAAATACAAGCTGAATGTGTAGTCGAAGTTGAGTTGAATTTTAAACGATAGATGCAACGACTTGGAATTTCTGTGTTCTGTGTACAGAGACGTAGAGTGGAACAAGGATCATTTAATAAGCCGATTTTTTACAGAAATATTTATTCACATAACAAGGTCATGTCTTCGTTTGGAGTTGATTTTATGTGATAAATTTTCGAGCCAGAGACGAGATCCACACAAGCTAAACAATATTTTCATGCAATGGAGTGGGAAATACTTTCTTCCCGTTTTAAACGGCGAGAGAAGAGCTATTTTGACATGAAGCAGTCTTAGTAGACATTTGTTTACCTAGGGAGAAAATAGAAAATTCCCACAAAAGCGATGTTTGTGGCCAGTCGAAGCGAGGGCTTCTTAGCGGTAAACACGATGATTTTCTATTTTTATCCACGAAACATCAATTTACCATATCATTTTTGAAATCATAAACAAAGTGACAGTTCAAGTGAGAAAAGTTCTATTTTTTTCCCACTGGAAAAAAAGTGACTAGAAACGTCAGTCGACTAATCGTCAACAAAACGCAATTTTCTCAGTCTATTGAGGGGAGAAACTAAAGTTAATCCAAGGAAAGAAAAGTTGGAAATTTCAGTTCGATTGTATTGTTTGTTTAAAGAGCGTAGCGAGTGGTACAAGTCCCTCTGTAAAATACACAACAAAAGCTACCGAAGTCTTAGTTGAGGTGAGAAAATGTCTATTTCTCGCCTGCGTTGTGAAAAAATTATATATGGTGGTAAGTGACTCACCCATCATTCCTTCCTGTCCCTGTTCCTTGAATGTAGGAAAAATTGTTCGGCAGTTTATTAGGTAAACGCGCACTAGTCGTGTGTCTATACTCAGCAAAAACGGCATGCAAACTACTTCAAAATCAAAGTCAATTTGTCGCTAGTGATCAGTACCGATCAGAGATTTCCCCCTCAACACACTGTTGCATTCACACATCCCACCACAGCCATGTCGTTTTTTTTCTCGAATTTCTGACTCATTTATGATCGGTTTTTTAGTGAATGGTAAATATCCGATATGAATTGTTATGGGGAAATACCAGGTGACTTGTTGGTTTTGGTTAAATAGATCGACTTCGACGAAAAGTGATTTTTTGAACGGAGATTTTATTGCATGTCTTTCTCCATGTGCGCTGGATACCGGCCAATTTTAATCGATGAGAGAAACTGTTATAAAATTACCGTGGTAGCTTTTTGGTCCACGGCTATAGGTTTGTGAATACAGACTTGTTCTAACACTTACTCTTCGTGAGATTTCGAGTTCGTTTATTGTGGTAACAAGGTTACAAATACTGGACTCTGCAAGTATATTAGATTTAAATGAATTTGATGAATGAGTTTGCACAGAGCCGAAATCCATAGGCAAATCAAACCTCGCGATCAATAATCGCACATCACATCGATTCTTAATCCTTAATATCTTCATTATCAGAGGCCTGATGTCATATCACCTACAATTGTCCCATTATTACGGATTGTGTCTAAGTAACTAATGCGAGAAATTAGTTTTCTAATCTGATTTCGTTCGATTTTCGCTTAAATACACCAGTCGATGTCTGAGGTGTAGTATATCAACCTTAGTGAATACTCCTTAAAGCACGTACGTTATCTAAGAGGTGATAGTTACCACGTCTGTGTTGATAAGGCCGCAAATTTAGAACAGATAAAGAAATTGTATAACATTTCGTTGCTATAACAATGTTCGTTTCACTTTTGTTAATATGAAAACCAACAATCGAAATTGCAATTCATTTGAGTGCCATCAATCGATGTGGAGTCAGTAAAAGATAGCGCATTCGTTTTTATATTTCATTCATTCATAAAAGGTGCGATAAAGGCCGACCACTATACGCTACTTACATTTGTTCCAAAACATTTGGCGTTCAATTTTTTTCACAGAAAACAAACAAAAACAAAAATTTATGTATTCACACACATCAGGTGTCTAGACGGTAAGTAGACGTCTCTCTCATCATGGATTATAAAGATGACACCCAGTAGAAAAATGACAAATCAACCAAAGTCAACAATATTCTGTCACAAGCGCGGTAAAGGATTTGAAACATAAAGTCATGAAGAACAACAGGATTCGACAGTCGATTCCATAATAGGTAGACCGAGAGCTCACACGCTCTTTTACATTCATCAACAGATTTGTGCGAATATTGATATGATACATTTACGATACTCTCTCTAGCAAACAAACTCCAATTATTAAGGTTGCAAAGATAGACCATGAATGACATTTCTAGTAAGAAAAGTGCAGCATTTTCTTTCTCGTGGGAAGAAAATAGAAATTTTCTTATTCGAACTGTCACTTTGTTTCTGTTTTCGAAAATGGTTTGGCCTTGGCGAATGAATCTTATTTGTTTCGTGGAGAAATAGGAAATTCCAACTCAAGCGAAACATTGCTCTTGTTGGAATTTCCTATTTTCTCCCTTCAGTAAACAAATAACTATTCCACAATGCAGGTGAGATAATAGTCATTCTCTACCCTCTCCTGAAGCTACGAATGGTTTTGTTGTGAAAAACGTTTTGTTTACCTCTGGAAAAAAAAGTTGGAAATTTCCTTTTCTCTGATGACTTGTGGCGCCCGCTGCGCTCAATTTCCAATTTTTCCCCTCATTGAACAAATAACTATTGTGAATCTCTGCTACTTCGTTCACACTTGCCTTATTAAGGAAGCAGAGTTCGTCAAATATACTTTGAGAGCTTGCAGGACTCAAACGAGGGTAGAGGATAATTGCGTTTACATCAGACGTGGCTCACATAGTAACAAATCATCAAAATGAAGTTGCTAGCTAGGCTTTGTCATGTCTGACACGTTCTTCAAGCCATACAGGTTAAAGGCAACTATTTTCCTGTCATTTGAATTTTCAATTTTATTCGGAAAGACAACAAACGGCATTCAAACAAATGGTTTCTTAGCGGTAAATAGTCCCCAAGCCTGATCACCTGCCGTACATCGTACCACTTTTGCTTCCCATCCATTGACTATGTAATCGAAATAGTGTTCCTCAAACTGTTGCAAAAATCCACTCTTTCGCTCATTGAATCCGTTGAGTTCGACATTGAGTATGTCAATGAATTGGCGAGTTCTGTCGTCAGCTACCACATTTGTGAATCCCACCTATAGCATTAATGAGATTACGAATGGGATACTTTTGGATAATGTGAAAATATTCCTTTAAATGCGCTCAAACTTTGTTTCCGTTGATTCATGCAAAAAGATAAAATTATGTAGACAGTCACTAGTCACTTGCGTAGATTGTATACTGTGAGGCGTTTGCAAACGTGTTGCATAACTTACGGCAATTCTTTCATATTAAAGATAAATTGTTATGAACGGTGGCAGCCGTAGAAATCTCACCTTTTTCAGTAAATTGCCATAGGCTTTCACAGTCAGCAAGTGATATCCCCTGTCCTTGACATACGTAGTAAAGTCCTTAGAATGCTCATCTTTATCACCGTGGCAGTAATCACTTATCATGAGTCTTCCACCAGGCTTCAGCCATTTCTTTAATGACAAATTGAAAATGAGAATCTCAAAAAATCGTTTGAAAAGCAATCAGCTGGTCTTACGAAACAATTAGCGAACAACTGTTCCTTGTCTCGGATGTGAAGAATGCTGTCTCTGCTGTAGACTACATCGAATGTGCCCGGTTCAAATGATTTCACGGTAATGTCGCTCACTTCGAAGTTCACCTTAATTAAGAACAATTTTCGATTTACTTGACGACTCTTCACCGTACATATAAACACTAACATTCTTTCGAACGGAATCCTCCATTTCTTCACGATATTCCTTAGCCATACCTATCATGTTTGCTGACAAATCAATGCCATGTACATTAACTTTGTACGTACGTGCCATGTAAAACGCTGAACCACCTGAACGAAAACAACGATTTCTTAGTCTTTGTCTAATGATTGACGTAAGTCCTCCTTACCAATTCCACAGCCAATGTCCAGGACCTCATCACCTTCCTTTAAGTTCAGCTGGGCGACAAATTCCTTAGTTGTATTCTCGCCTCCAGTTGAAACATAAGTTCGTCCGAATATGTATTCATAATGACGAATACCTGCGACGGTATATTGTTGACCGTCTAAGAAAGCCTTTCGATGTTTAAGGAAAATATTTCAAAAAGGAAATTATTTTGCATAAGGACGAAAGACACCAACTTGAAAAGATTCTGAAGAGTCAGAAGAATGTGCCATCCTTTGATGATAAATTGGTATGTTCAGTTAAACGGTCAAATGATCTTTGAGTTGTTCCAGTTCTTAAACATCGAATTTAGTAGTCGGGAAGTAAATAACCAGCTCGACTATACTATAACGCCAATCTCCGGCATTATGTTACAATTCACCTTGACATTAAATTTTCCTTATCTTATGTAACTTGAATGTCGTAACCCGTAACCCGTATATTACTGTTCGTCTTCGAATATAAGATCCGTACTTTTTCGTAACAGAATTGGAATGGAAGTTTCTGAAATATTTCTACTTTGTTTGGATTTGTGAAGGGACAATTATTTGAATTTATGCTAAATTGAGGTAAATTCGAAAATTTTCGAAACATTATTCTGATGCATTTTCGAATCTGTGGGATTATGTAACGGTTCTTTCCATGGTATTATCTAGCGACGGCTATAATTGAATTCTCATACGGTTTTAGAATTAAGACTCTGACCACACTCGATCGCAGCAAAAAAAAATTTCTGGTCAGGGCGTAGATTCTTATGCATTTCTTAACTTTAAGAATTCGTAACTTGACAGTTCCTATGGGATCTTATGTATGCAACTGTCAAGTAACAAATTCTGAAAGTTACGAACGTATGAGAATCGAGGCCCAGGGCACAGATTCTCATGAATTTAATAATTCGTAGCTTGACAGTTGTCACCTTAAAAGTTAAAAATCGTATGGACCACTCTTAACATTAAGGTGACAACTGTCACGAGAATTGGTGCCCAGATCTTTGAGGCAACTGTCAAGTAACGAATTCTTAAAGTTACGAACGTATGAGAATCGAGGCCCAGGGCCACAGATTCTCATGAATTTTATAATTCGTAGCTTGACAGTTGTCACCTTAAAAATTAAAAATCGTATGGACCACTCTTAACATTAAGGTGACAACTGTCACGAGAATCGGTGCCCAGATCTTTGAGAGGCAACTGTCAAGTAACGAATCATTGAAGCAAAAATATGTTACTTTTAAAGGAAAAATTGGCTTGTGGATGATAGCTTATCCCACTCGGAGAAACCTTTACAAAATGTGTAAATTACAAATTTTGCAAAGGTTTCTCCAAGTAGATAATCATGAGTCACCAACCAATCAATTTTTCCTTTAAAATTAACCTATTTTTGCATCCTTCATTTTACTTTTTTTTTTAAAGATTTCGGTTCAGAGAAATCATCAAAAAACTAATATTTTTGCGCACAAATGTAGGCTAGAATTTTGCCAAGGGGTGAGCGCTCTTAAGGCTAATACACAGTTCATGAAAAATGTTTTGAAAAATCGTAACTCTGAAAAATGCTTGCAAATATTTTATCTGGCGCTATATTACACAAGTATACGACGGCTAATTTCGTCAGACATTCGTCTTGGAACCCATACCTGACTTGAATTAAACCTTTTCCCGTTCGAACCTGTCGGGTAAAGTTACAGGTAACCTGAAAAGTAACCTGAAATATTCATACGAAGGTGTCAAGATTATATTAAGTTCAGGTCGTCCGTTACGAACTTAAATACATATCTAGCCGAATTGGTACATGAGGAAAATTTTGCATTTACTTACTTGACAGTGTTTGTCGTTACACTACACAGTGCGAATCTGCTTTTTACTTTTTACTACAATGTCGTTGAACAGCACGAAATCGAAACAAAAAAAAAAAATTTGCAGGGCACTAATCTTTGAATGGTATGGTACGATCGTTTTTTCATTCATTTACTTCACGTGGTACATATTTATATAAATTGTGTAAATGCAAAGATAAGGCTCTTTATACATAGTAGATCAAGTAACTACTTACCAAAGTACAAAAGATTCGAATGTTTCATTTTTCTATTTTCGATTGGGTAAATGACCCCCACCAAATCTCCGAATTTATTGAAGAGCTGTTACAACTCGATTTTAGTTTTAAGTAACTTAACGCCTCTTAGAATAAACTGTAAAAAAGAGAACAAGAAGTTGTTCGCAAAATAGAATATATAAATCGCTGAGTTTTCCTGAAGGGGCACCCCCTCAGCAAAACTTTTGAGACTTAACTCATGGTTCGAGCTGTTTTTGGAATTTGCGGTATTAGTTTGGTAATTTTTTCTCAAATCATTAATCTTGAATCATTCACTTAATTCAGATGGTCTCGTAACAATATTGACAGGAGTGAAGGTCTGCATTTTCTCTAAACAATTTTCAATAAAATTTCTCCTTAAACGCAGCTTTGTCAGGACTCTTATGTTTAAAAAAATACGATCCGCCCGCAAAAAATGTAGTGGGTAGACATTTCTCTTCGTGTAATTTCTGTATTCTGCTGAATCGTATGTGCTGCAGTAAAAACAATATTAAGGCTGTTACTGATACTGCTGCAACGGAAAGGTAGTGCGGTTGAAGCTGACCTGACAACATTCCACTTGCTTGTATTGGAACATTACAATTGTCCTTATTTGTAGCCAATTAAGGTAAACCAACAGCACACCTTCAATAACTGATCTCGTCCTACCAAACCTCAAGATATCAGTAAACGTTGACTTATCGCTCACCTGGTCCAATTACCTACATCAACTAATCAACCTTCAATCGACTCGCAACACACCTGCCTTGCCGTCACATACAACCCGAAGTCCACAACAATCATCAAGAGGAATAGACTGTTATGATCAGAGCGAGAAAACCGAAGACTAGTTATTATGACTTGCCTTGAGGTACTTGTCAAAGTGCTTGCTTCTCTTTCAACGTGGTGCGTTGAGAGCGAGAGGACAGAAGACCAGTTTATTTTAACTTGCGTTGGGGTACTTGTCAAAATATCTTCTTCTCTTTCATCATAGCACTCTATCGGATAAACAAAATGGAAAAAGACACATCAACTGAACGGTAACGCGGTTGACATACAAGTTTCTTCCAAGGCCGTTCAAAATGTCAATCGTCATCCACAGAGAAGTCAACACAACCTCACTTTGAAGTTTTAACGAACAAAATTGTTTAAGTTTCGTTTATGTTTGCTTCTGTGGATGACGGTCGGTTGTTTTTGTCCTGTCAAAATCCGTTTATACCTTACGAAAGAATTGATTTGATTTGGCATGATCTGAACACTACATCTTAAGAGCTTCATCCCAAAATAAGTAAATTTCGCTGCAAGACTACCGGAAACACTCAAGGTTGTATATGAGGAGGTTACGCCGATTGCCGTTTTTCCGTTATTTTATATTGGGCTGTGGTCCTTGATATCGAAAACTCAAATCGGAAGCCAATGCTCCAGAACAAATATTTTTAGATCAAATTTTTCCTGTGGTCGTTGATCTTCGAGTTGAGGAACCTACTCCCAAATGGATGTTTGGTATCGTTGGAAGCTGAGGCAAGAGAATAGTATATTATGTTATTGTAATATTGGGCAACAAGTGCGTTTCTGACACATGTAGTGGAAACGTCCTAGGATGGACATTCTTGGTCCGCATGAATAAAAAATAGTTTTTTGGTGTCTCTGTTGCTTTTCGGTTCACATGTCAGTGTAGATGAGTTTTAAACCCAACAATACCATGTCTGTCGGAAAGTACTCGTTATTACCTTTCCAACGATACCCCGCCGCAACTACGTAGCTTTCATGTATCAGTAAAGTACTTCATAAGAAAAGTGCATGTTTCCGGTTTTCGATCACCTACCACTAGCCACACAAGCTTCGAGGAATTTTTTTGAAGATACTCTTGGCTTCTAGTATCCTTCAGTGTCTATATCCCGATGTGATAGAAGTAACTAGTTGTAAAAAAACGGAGTCTGATAACACTGCAGCCAAGACTAGATTGGAGACTAGATATGTCTTTATTAATCTAATACAGTGTTTAAGGATAGCGATTTTTGACCACTTTGTTTAAACTGGTCTCGGGGTCACACGTCAAAATGAGAGAAATCACATACAAATTTAAACTGGGTTCAACTCTCAGTTTCTTTTTTCATTGATGAATATTCGACAGCTGACCCCGAGACTAATTCAATTTAACTGGTTTTCGCTCTCCTTAAACACTGTATTTTACAGCCACTTCAGGATTTTTTCTAAAAGCTAAAGAAGTGACAAAACCAACAAAAGTAGTAGCGAAACAATCTTATTGCCACTATCTTTGCCATTTCCGCTGAAGTAGTGGCAAAAGCAGATCTCAAAGTGAAAGTAATTTGACAAAGTAGTTGCAAAAGTAGTGTCGAAACCATCTTTTTGCAACTACTTTTACGACTACTTCAGGATTTGGACTAAAAAGCTGAAAAAGAGCCGAAAAATAGTTACAAAAAAGGTATTTAGTCTAAAATCTAGCATTGACTGCAGTGTTGCCAGACTCTGTTTTTTTTTACAACTACTTCAAGACGCTTGGCTACGCGCCAACTGTTATAGAAATGAGAAGACGAGACATCTTAGTTGATTCGGTGATCAAATTTTTGTTTAATTTTTCTAAATTTACAAACCATCGACAAGTTTTTACATAAATACATATTGTAGATGTGCTGCATGTTTTAGGAGTTTTAAAAAACGAAAAAAAACTTAATAAAAAAAATATCAAAAATCAATCAACGAAATTCAAATTTTTATAAAAAAAGGGGGGAGGTGAGGAATAAAATGTGAAAAATAATTTGCTTTTTATGAAAAAAGTTTGATTTGTTTGCCAGCAAAGGCAAAAAGTTTAGGTTTCAGTAAAATAAGGAGAACCTCAAATAAAACCTTGGGTTTGGAAAAAACGAAAGGATTTTCTTTATGCAGTCCACGAAATTGAAATTAAAATAAATTTGGTGGCTCGTTTTTTTGTGTTTACTGAATGTTAATGTTTGTTTGTGTTTTATTTCTCCGGTTTTTTTGTTTCTGTTTTCTCTTTAGTTTAAAAATTTATTAATAGCTAAGACGATTCGATAATAACGATAACACGCCAAAAAAAAAAAAATTGTTCCTGCACCACACACTCTCTATATAGCGTCCACGGAATCGGCATCATCTTCGGAACTAATTTCATCACCAAATTCTATGTCCTCGTCCAAACCATCCTCGACGAACGTCACTGTGTCATTGATACGCACCGATTCGGGGAATTCGCCGTACGTTTTCAGATTTCGCGCCTCATCGGGTGTGTATTTGAGAATAACGTCAGCCTTTGCATCCTGATAGTCACGTAGTCCCACTAAAATGATATCGCCCTGGTTTATCCACACCTGTAGAAAGAGCGGAAAAGAAAACGGTTTAGAACTCGATTCACGGCCTGTCATACCTACGATAGGTCTTTTCGTATTCCATAACAACGGAATACGAAGTTAGCTGAGACAAAACGCACTCAGTAAATCATCAGCTGCATATGAAACGGTTTTGTAATGTGGGTCAACTTTCAGCAAACATCCATGTGTATGAAGGTCAGACTTGGTCTACATACGACGATGCTGAGCTGAGGTATGCTGTTTGACCACTAATAACAAGTGAAGCATTGAACGGAAAAATGTGACGAAAACTCTCAGTTCATAATACAGTCGATCTCACTGCTGATACTTGACGCACAAAGTTGAGATAACATTGTGCGAGTAGAATGGTCGAAAGAAAAATGCTCGTTAAATACGCTTGACCAATACCAGAAGTCTACCGATCAATACATTACCGGTAGACATTAAATTACATTAAATTATCGATTGAATTTACCATTTGTTTTTCAGAAGCTTTCTCTGTGCCCTTTAGGGCAACAAGATTGACAATCGAGCTAATTGTCCCTATTGACAATGACAATTTCCAACAAAAGTCTGTGCAACAAAAAATTTCGCTAGACGTTCCTTTCACGTTGGCATTTTTTTCAATGGAAAATTGTATTGATACAAACAGACCATGTGATTGTTGTGAATTAACAAATTCGACGAAAGAGCCAGAGAATAATTGTGACAGCAAAAAATGTACCGAAATTCCATTCCGTATGCTAAGAATTTTCCAACGATGAGAAATTCCCGACAAAATTGGTCGTGACGTCACAATTACATTTTTATGCCAAATACTGCGAAAGTTTGTATTTTCGGTCCTCAAATGGTGACCGAAAGTAAAAAAATTCAGGCCTTGGGCCGAAAGTAAATGTCACTGTCATGATTTTACTTTCGCCCCGTGGGCTTGCGTATTTGCGGGCCGAAAGTAAATGTCACTGTCATCATTTTACTTTCGGTCCTCATATGTCGCGAAAACACATGTTCACTTGATTGAAAGTACGCATTGAGTGTAGTGTTGTGTTGACGATAGCCAAATGTTTTGTGAGCAAGTGAATGTATGTTTACAGTAATTTCATTTGTTAAATTGTTTTTATTTTTATACCAGGGGGCTGCCGCCCCCTGGACCCCCGCGCTTTTCGGCATTTTCGTGTTTCTACAGCAAATTTTGTTGATAACTCAACAGTTTCATTAAATTTATGTTTTGTTTCGGACCGAAAATACAAATCTTCCGCAGTATTTGGCATAAAAAATAGTATGCATCACTCGGGGCAAAAGTAAAAAAACTCAAATCGTGTGATTGCCGCCCTTGCCTGCGGCGCGGGCTGCAAACTTCACACGTTTGAATTTTTTTACTTTCGCCCCTTGTTATGCAAAATACTATTGTCTGACATCACGAAAATATTTTTTTTTTATTTATGTAGAAGGTTATTGACGATGCAGAAAATGTTCAATTCACAAAGAAATCGGGATGAATCATTCGATCGAACAATTTGTCAAAATATGCTTAAAATTAAACGTAAATTACTGTCAGTCAATTCAATTTACCTTTTTCCTCAGTTTTCCACGAATGTGACAAAGACGTTTCACACCATCAAAGCACATCGCCTCGAGTCTACCATTGCCAAGCATTTTGGTCACTTGAGCATATTCCTGCTCGTCTTCTTTGAAAATCAATTCACGTTTCTCGGATTCATTTTCGTTCTTACCACGTCGACGATTTTTACCACCTTTTCCCTTGTTCTTCGGCATTGCACTTTAGATTTGATTTACGAATTTAGCCTTTTGCTTTAGATACGAAATTGTCTGAGATAGTCTTTTAACACTCAGCAAATAAGTTTACCAGATCGAAATCAGAAAAGAAAAGACTGTACAGACTGACGTTGGTCGTGAGTGTGCGACAAATGAATCGCAAAATGAACGGTGATGTCGGTGTTCACTTTTTCGGTTTCAGGATACACTGCTAAACAAATGTTAGATTGTGGATTTGAGTGATTAGAGCACTGATTCACAGATAGTGGTAACAAGTCGACCATTTCTGAAAAAAATCAGCTGTCAAATTGAAAACCACAGATTTTTTTAAAATACTTCCGAATTGAAAACTGCAATTTTGAAGACAAATATCTCAAATAATACGAAAGTAACTTGCAAATAGATTCTTTTACGTTAACTTTGACACCGATGCAAACGTATTTCCACAGTCTGTTTCCTCGAATCATCGTAGTCAAAAATTTTAATTATTTTGTAAACAACAGACCAATTTTGGAAATAGTCAGCCATTTTTGACATTTCATTCGTTGTATGGAAAATTCCCAGATGTTACCTCTATCCGTCGAAACGGCGTCCCAGCCGTCATCTTAGCAACTCTCTGCTGATGACAAGTCGCCATCATTGATATTTGCGTTATTGGCGATAACAATTTCCACAATCTGTTCGAGAAATAGGTTTGTTCCAAGGATATTTGAACTGTCAAAACGTCATCCATGGCGCCATAACCAAAAGATTATTTAATAAATCATTTTCGACGTGTCAAAAATCACTTTTACCCTACGATGGAACAAACCTATACGTACCATGACAGGCATCTGATCCGTTTGATGCATATTCGATAAAAAAAACCCTGCAACAAAATATATTTTTTGACAGTTTCCCATGTGTCCGATTAATCGCTGGAGCTATCACATGAGTTTTCCATCGCTTTGTTCATTCTGTCAAATTCTGACAAATTAAAATGAAATCATCTTGCATTGATGGCTCTGCCACAGAAACGTCACAATATTGGCAAAAATTTGAAATTAATCCAACTTTTTTCCAAATATGAGCAAGTGGAAAATCCGCCATTTGTCCTTTTTTGCTATTAAACTATACGCCAGGCTCCACCTTTTGGGTGGGTCAGCGCCTGACAGATTTTCTAAATCAATTCATGCGACTGTTATCATAGAAATATCATAAAATCGAGGGGTCACGCACTTCTTCAAATTTAATCCATTTAATACATTTAATCCAAGAAACACATGGGATTAAATGAATTTAAATCCATTTAATCCCGAGTGCGTCACCCCTCGCATAAAATAGAATAGATAATCTTCAAGGTACGTTTAGAAGTAACCTTACTTAAGTTTCGTTCACATTCAAAATAATTGCTGCTTGCCAACTTTCGGCACCCTGGACTTTACTTAAATAGTCGTGGAATGCCTCCAAATAAATTTCTAAAAATCTAGAATTCAGTTTTGGATTTTTAGAAATTTTTTTGGAGGCATTCCTCGACTATTTAAGTAAAGTCCAGGGTGCCGAAAGTTTGCAAGCCGCAATTATTTTGAATGTGTTAAATGTTTCGTTCATTCATTCATTTGTATAGAGTGTTATGATGAAAGAGAAAGAAATATTTTGACAAGTACCCCAAGACAAGTTATAATAGACTGGTCTTCGGTCCTGTCGCTCTCAACGTAACATGTTGAAAGAGAAAGCAATATTTTGACAAGTACCCCAAGGCAAGTTATAATTAACTAGTCTTCGGTTCTCTCGCTCTGATCATAACAGTCTATTAGATTTTTTTTAACGTGGATGGCATTTCAAACGACCTTGAATATGGTCTATTGATTTCTCATAAATTGCGCATCTTTTTATTTTATTCAAAACAACTACCAGGAAATCTTTCAAAAAATACTTTTCAGAATCACTCGAGTTATCAAGTTATATGTCCTCCGGTTTGTACTAGATGGTTTATGCTTTCATTGCTTTTTTGTTCCGTTTTATGCTTTCAAAAATAATAAATTTTTAAAGTGTACGAATAGTTGAACACAGCCACCGAATGAATGAATCAGCAGTGAAATTTGGATCCGCATCCAACTTCAGTGCCGATAAATATGTCAATAAGTTTTCAGTGATTTTAGGTGATTATCATAAAGTGGGTTTGCAACAAAATGTAATAGAACATTTTGGCAAAATAAAAATTATTTGTTTTGGAACGTTTTCACAGTGAAATACAGAGACACATCGCCAATTCATTTTCCGACGTAAATGATCTATTGTGCAGATCGAAAACATCAACAATAACCCACACACACAGTGTTCCTCATGACTACGGACGAACCACTAGTGCAATTGGATTTCAATGTACCCAATGAACAGATAAAACCATCCAAAGAATTGAATTCGATTCCAGACAAAGACGAAAATCAACTCGACAATCAAGAACCAGACCATCCGACGAACGGTGCGTTTCTATCGGATGATCGACACAGTTTAATTTCATTGTCCAGTTCATCGACCACCGAGGACGTTTGTTTGGTGCCCGAAGTGGGTTTTGATAATATCAATCTGGATAGTGGAGATCGTGAATCGCAGCCTCTGTTGGGGGCTCGCGATCAACCGGATTTTGCATACAACAGCTTCCCAGGTATGTATTGGCTGGTGATTTTATCGATTAGTCCGACAAAAGTGTCACAATTTATGCCCCATTTCATTTACGTGTTCAAATCGCTCCTATTTTGTTTAACTGACCAACAGACTGGAGCGTTGATGCGTGGTATTTTGCATGAACGTCATTCTAATACCAAAAAAATTGCTCTTATCTTATCTCTGGTTCTTCTGCTGGATGTGTTTGTCGAAACAACATTTTCATTATCGTTGAACGTTACGCTGAACGGGACTAAAAACTCAATAGGTACACCCATCAGCTAAACCTTTGTAATTGCTAAAAATTCGCAAATTTTCCCAAAAATCAAAATTCAATTTCACTTCACGTCAATAAGTTTCAAAGTCTCTTGCATTATACAAAAGTCGCATAAACACACAAACGTCTTCATCGTCGTGATTCGGAAGTCTTACAAGTGTGTGTGTGTATTGGTTTGTGTGACTAATCGACGTCGATTGTTTGACCTTCCCCATGTGTGTTTTTGTTGAAAATATGTATCGGAAGAAACGACACGATGGTCGATTAATCATCGTTCGTTACTGAGAAATGAGAATGTTGTTCGGTTGTTTATCTGTTTGTTGTGATCATGCTTGGTTAGCTGTTTCAGCTGAAATTTCCGAATTTTATTAAAGGCTGCGATCCACAGTTTTCAAGGCAATTTCATAGCAGTTGTCTCTTGAATTACGTGCATCATTTTGCAAACAGTGACTGTTCGGTTGGTGCACTCAAACTACCATTATAATACTAGAATCAGGTCGGGTTCGGGTAACCCAAAATTTTCTTTAAATTTTGACATTTCTAGTGTCAAATTTCGGGGTAACGGAACCCGACCATTCTAAAAATTTCAGGATCGTGTCAAACCTGAAAATGAAACTTCAGGAGTCCCAAATCTGAAATTTCACTTTCCCAAATTGGGACGAACCGATTCAGGTTCGGGTTGATCCTTAAATCGAAAATTCCAGTTCAAGTTCAGGTCGAGCGTTGAGTTACGGTTGGAAATCAAAAATTTCACGTTCACGTCAAGTTAGGGTTGAACCTGAAATTTTGGTTTAGGTTCAGGTTGAAATCCGGTTCGGGACAACCTGAAGTGAAACAAGCCATCCCAAACCTGTTCCCTTACACATACAAACCGCAGATATTGTAAACCTTAAGAAGATCACATAAACACGGGAATATCGGGACAATTTTCGCAAGACATGCAAGCACAAGATGCTTTCTTTCTTAACTCCATTTTAACATTTCATTGGGTTTCTTAGCCGAACAAAAAGTCCTGATTCCCTCCATATTGTAATAGTAATCATCTGAGTGATCGACAAATTAAAAAAAGTGACGGATCGCTCTGATCAGTACCTTCACTGAAATTTCGTTGTCATGCCTTGGGGCGAAAATAGCTACTTTCGTCCCGCTAAAGAATGTAAATCAACTTTCGCCAACATCGACAGGAAATAGTTATTTGTTTACTGAGGGAAGAAATAGGAAAATCTAACAAGATCGAAATTGTTGGAAATTCTCATTTTCTTCACTTGGACCCAGTCTTTTTCAAATGTGCGTGGTGTGATTAACCGTTTTTGTCCACGATACAAACACATCAATTTGTTACACCATTTTTCGAAACAAAAACAAATGTGACAGTTCGGAGAAAGAAATTCTATTTTCTTTCAAGTCTAAACAAGAGGCGATAAAATAGGTATTTTCTCCATCATAGCTGTCATCAGACAAGGCGTCAACAATACTTCATTTTCTAATGTCTCTTTGAGTGAAGAAAATAAGGTTTTGCACTCCGCACATAAGAAATAGTTATTTATTCAACAAGGGAAGAAAATCTGAAAATTGCATTTCAAGTGTTGTTCGAGGCAATGAATATACAAACCAGGTATGGTCTGTTCATAGAAACCGGAGGACATAGCGATTTTAGAACACACTCACCTCTTATGAGAGGTGAGTTTGTTTATATGAAATCGCTATGTCCTCCGCTACAAACAAAGTTTGACATTCGACCATTGTTGACATGCATTGGCTCGAGGGCCACAAGTCACTCTTCCCGAAGTTTCAACAAAGTGTAGAAAATACGTATTTTTTCGCCTGCGTTGTGAAATGTTTTGTCATAACTCGGTAAAAGTGTCTCTTCGGCACGGTTCGGGGGTGCAACACTGCATACTCGCCAATGTTACGTAAATAGTAGGCAAGCTTTTTTTGGGGTAGGGAGGGGCAGTCACCTCGAAAGGGGCTTACGTGGTCCGGAGGGCTAAAATATTGGACACGTATTTTTTCTTAGAATTTTAAAAAATATTTTAGGCACCTAGAAAAAGGCATTCATTCATATATACGAACACGTTGGTTAGAGCAGTAAAAAAGATATGCACAATATATCTGTACTGCTCTAACCAACGTGTTCGTATATATGAATGAATGCCTTTTTCTAGGTGCCTAAAATATTTTTTAAAATTCTAAAAAAAAATACGTGTCCAATATTTTAGCCCTCCGGACCACGTAAGCCCTTTTCGAGGTGACTGCCCCTCCCTACCACAAAAAAAGCTTGCCTAGTAAATAGCTATTGGTTTTCTAGTGATAGACACCACCTTCGAGGTGAGTTTCTATTTTCACAAATGCCATTGCAATTGAAGCTACATAGCAGTGCAGGTGTTTCACCTAATTGCGCGAAAACGATTCTATTTTTTGCAACACCACCGTAGTAGTCGTAGCATAGTTTTTTTTTCGGTAGCTACGTCGTCGCTTCATAAACTATACATAACGTACGTTATTCAACACGTCATTTGTTTTCATTTTGGCTCACAAAAAAAAAAAATTATTTTCACAATCAAACATCAGTTTCATTCAAAGTGTCGCTAAAGGTACTTCCACCACGTACAGTTCGGTGTGAAATTAAAATTTTCTTTGTTACCCAGTCACACTTGTGTCGATAGTTTTGTTTCCACTGGTTTTTGCCAAGCGAATTAACATTGTAAATGACCTGCTGTTTGATTCCGTTTCATTTTGTTGTTTTTTTCGTGTACTAAACTCATTGAATTTGTGTGATAAACGACAACGAGTCCATCATCACAATTGTCGAACATTCAAATGTTTTAAATTTTGTTCGAAAAATGGACAAACTCAGTCAGCATTTAAACTTTCGTGATACAGATGAGCATCATTGGCACACAATTGATGCGGGAGATGAGATACTTGCCGATCCTCATGACGCTAACACCGACGATCGAAGTGTTGCATCGAAACATATGCCCTTTTACAATGCGGAATTGTTCGAAGGTATGCCATGCACGAAATGATTTTTGAACGAAAATCGGTCAGTGATTGTCGTTAGTGTTACTAACAAATTTGAAAGAATGTCCGATCTGTGGACGTATGAGAGGTATTTTATGGGGAAAACAAACCGATTAGCAAATCTTTTACACCTAAACGGTAGGCATTTTTAGATACATGCCGCGTTGTTCACGAACCATATTAACAGCTGTGCACACATACAATATTCATTCAACAAAATACGGTTTTGCATTGAACACGTTACAAACGACCTTAGGAATTCAAATTGTTTTTTTCTTCTCGTTCGATATAAATCTGCGTGTCTAGTAACGTTTTGCCAACACATTTCTAACAGAGATGTGAGACATTATTGACTCTGACCAATATTAACCAATGCCTATCAATGTAGTAGAATACGTCACTGTTCGGAACTTTTTATTTTGCCAAATGTGTCATTTGCCTCGAGGCGAAGGCGAGGGATGTAACCACGTCAAATACGTAAATACAAAGTTCCAACCAATTACGTAAGTTATTTTACTCACTAAGCCCCGGGAAATAAGTTCTTAGCACTGATGTCAATGAATTAATGACTCATTTACCGGGGGCTTATTGAGTAAAATACTTTCACATGCGTCGAAAACCGTACTTTTCATGTTTCAAGCCATACTTTCGACGCCCTCAGCATGTAAAATCCATTACATAACTCGGTATAAAAATGAAAAGTCTCGTTTTCGTGTGTGTATTGACCTCGGCTACGCCTCGGATCAACAAAATTCACACGAAAACTGTACTTTTCATCTTTTTGACCCTAGTCATGTACAGCTTCGTGAATTGTCCAAAATTTTCGCGGAAAAACATTTACGAGAAAATTTGTGAAGATTTCAAAAAATATCTTCTGACAGCCCTGAGATTGAAGAAAGCTTGTTCGATTTTAGACTTTTTTGTCGTTCTTGACTTAATCGTTTTGGTTATGAAATAGCTATTTTGCTAACTAGTGAGTAAATGGGGTTGTTTTGCGCACACGATATATTGCCGAACTCGTTTCGCTCGTATCGGCAATTTCACAACTAGTGCGCAAAACAACCCCATTTAATACTAAATTTTAGTCAAAAAATTAGTTTTCATACTACACATAGATGAAGGACATACAATACCAATGGAATCTGTGCGTTAATATTAGATTAGCGCACGGACCTGTCATTGTGTCATATTATGTCATGCCTGTCATGTGTACTACAATATATCTACTGCAACGGATCTGTCAGTGTGTAAATTTACTCCATTTAGATACTGAGACAGGGGTAACAATTATGAATATTTTGACATTACAGTTGACAAAATAGTTTTCTCATGACCATAATTTCGAACTGGGATACTTTTCGACACTGGACTGGTATAAAATAAACAAAATTTTGACAGTTCACTGCTTTAATAAATTGTCATTTTCCTAGCAGAATTCGAAAATTGCATTTTTCTTGTTAAACTCGCTTCCGGCTTGTATTAGTTTATTATCTCGCAAGAAACGACTTTACTTCGTTACTTGTATCGACGATATAGCTCATACTGGAGTTAAGCTTGCATTCATGTGTTATGTACTGTACTCAATTGGGTGAAGGATCGGATCCGGTCCGTGTTGGCCTGGCCTGAATCGAATTCGAACTGAAACCTGAACTAAAATTTCGGGTTCGAGTTGACTAGAATTAGTATTTAACGTTGAAGGGTTAGCAGTGCCAAGAAATAGATTTAAAAAAAAAACAAACTAAGTGCGCATGCGCATGCATAGTAGTCTAGAAACCCAATTTTTTGCCGAATATTGTCATTGATAATCTTGGCTACGTATACACAGTGTGTACACTCGTTTCGAAAGAAGGCAAACGTACCAAGACAACAAGAAAGTTGTAGACTCGAGCCTACAAGTAAATTTCCCCCTAAAATACTATCGTTATGCATTGCTGAAATATGTCTTGTAATGCTGGTGTTAATTGCAACGAAAATCCACTTTAGTTCTGTTGACCTCTTTTATTATACCCACCATAAGTTTAAAATACGTTCTACACAAATGGCATGTCGTTTAGATAATACAATGTACGCAAATATGTAAATTGGAACAGTACCGACCAATTGTTGCTAGAAATCGAGGCTAGAACTCACACACAAAAAAAAGCTAAATTGTGATAAGAGTCGAATCGAAAACAAACAAAAAATATTTTAATCGCAAAACGACTAACTGTGAACGTTTTAAATTATGTGAATGCTTGAAATGCACTTTTAATTTGAATTCCAATTGATTTCGACACATTTTTTTCCCCGTAGATGACCCTCAATTTACCGAACTGGTGTCACAGGCTGATCTAGCTATTGAGCATGGAATTTATCCGGAACGAATTTACCAGGGTAGCAGCGGTTCGTACTTTGTTAAGAATTTGTCAACGGTAAGTGTACATCGGAGACATTTTATAGTTGATTTATCAATCTCTAATAGTCATTATGCTAATTGTTGTGCAACGGGGACGTTGGAAATTTTACATTCACGTTGTACTAACCTAAAGATTCAATTCGATGTTAGCAAACAGCAAAAATGGAAATGAATTCTCGGGAATTTTCAACTGATTGAGTGAACGTTGAGAATTTGGAAGTTAATTCAACAGTTTTAACGGAATATCGTCGATGGCTATTCATAGGTTAAGCTCGAGTATTTTGTCTGAAAAATGGAATTGAGGTCACCACTCACCATTAACACCCTGGACCATTTGGCACCCTGGACTTTACTTAAATAGTCGTGGAATGCCTCCAAATAAATTTCTAAATTTCTAGAATTCAGTTTTGGATTTTTTTAAATTTATTTGGAGACATTCCTCGACTATTTAAGTAAAGTCCAGGGTGCCGAAAGTTGGCCAGCCGCAATTCATTTCATTGTGTTAAGGGTAATAATCGGTGTTACGATTAAGTGAAGCCAATCGTGTTGTTTTTCGCACTAGATGATTTAAGGCTGACAAAACGGTCTGAAGGCGAGGGTGGGCAATTTCGTTGTGAAAGGGAAATGTTCACTTATTTCCTGCAGATTTCAGAATGAACGTCATTTCAGCACTAGTGTCGTAAAGTACCCTATTTCGGTACTGAAATGAAAAACGAAAAGTTAACTTTGACCTGGGAGCAAGAATGGGAGCAAACCACCTCGTAGACCATTATTTTACTATTTTCGTAATTTATTATGATTCCTTCCACTTGAAGTGTACGGGAGATGAACGTGAAAGGTTTTTTATTTGTATGTGGTGCCCTTGTTTCATCAATAAGAACGTTTTGCACTAAGTGACAAATATCTTCAATGATCTCAAATTTTCCACAAATTTTATTCTATTTCCTAGAGCTCGTCGAAACCTTTCCAAAGCGCTGCAGCGCCATTTAAGTGGTCCAATTTTATCATTTTTCCAACGCTTCGAGCACCTTTCCAACGGTAGAGATTCAAAAACTTTTTGAGAGAAACGTCCTAGCTTCATTTCTTCATATGAATCCGGAACGAGTTAAACCAAACCAAACTTCATCCTATTTCCTAGTACTCGATTAAAACTAGAAATAGGATAATATTTGATTGCGCGATGGTCTCGCAAATTTCCTGCAAACTATTGATTTCGTTTCTTTCAAAACATATCTTTTCTACCGATTTTAACATGTGATTGCTCGTTGGAAAGGGCGATGAGTTCTGGGAAATAGGATGCTGTTTGATCATTTTAATTGCGCTGCATAAAACGGTACAATAACAGATAAATTTGAGGGGAAATATCCTCAAATTTCATCTAAAAATGGTTCAATTTCATAAAAATTAGTGTTCTTCGCAAATAGGTCGAGGAGGGATTCTTTTGAAAAACAGCCTACCGAAATCGGACGCATTTTCTATTGGAATTTTTTATATGTGCCTAGAAAGGTATTCGCCCCGAGAAGCCAAAACCATTTACAAAAAAATTCTTCGAAGTTTGTGTGGCTGGTGAAAGGTGATCAAATACCGAAAACTTGCACTTTTCTTACAAAAATTTCTCCAGTTACGCGAGCCGTACAGGGTCGTGTGGGGTGTCATTAGAAAGGTAATCACATGTACTATTGAGCCGAATAGGGACTTATTGGGTTTAAAATTCATTGACACTGAAATTTGTGCAGTTGAAGTTTTCAACCGAAGACTTACACTGCCCTTACGGAAATTTCTCGAGGTACACAAAACGTACATGGTCGTGTGGGGTATCATTTGACAGGTAATTTAATGTGCTTTTGGGCCAAATAGGGTCTTATGAAGTTTGGATGCATCTATGATGAAATATGTACACCTAACCATTTCAACTTCTATTTCATCGCAGATGCATCCAAACCACATAAGACCCTATTTGGCCCAAAAGCACATTAAATTACCTGTCAAATGATACCCCACACGACCATGTACGTTTTGTGTACCTCGAGAAATTTCTACAAAGTTACAGCGCTGAGGGAAGCGTCACGAAAAATCAGAAAATTCGTTCTAGAGTGATGCATTTAGTGCAAACAGGGACATGCTTAGTTTGATATATTCCAGTGAAACCACATACAAATAAAAATACCTTTCACGTTCAGCTGCACTAAAAAATTCTCCAAAAGGTGGTTTTCTTGGTCCATTACCGCGGCTCACTGCGAAAAACATTTTCTTTGCTCCAAAAAGTACTTTTCTGTACGAGGAAACCACCGAAATTAGTCAATCTCAAAGTTGGTGTACGACGCCTTTCCTTCCTTTCAAAATGTATGTCAAACAAAATTAGCCTTTCTCCAGGCACTAACCCTTCGCCTCCATACGCCTTGTCATCAAGAAAATTTAAATTTTTGGGCTTTTTACAATCGAATTGCTTGCCAGATAAGTGTAAGGTAGAATGAAGTGAAATCTTTCCGGCAACGCTCCGCTGCTGCCTCTCCCTTCCTTCGAATTAGAATTAGAATAGAAAATATTTTGGTCGTTCGATTTGCGACTTGTGAGACAACTTTAATCGCATAAGTTTACAAAATCACCGATCACCGATCGTTATACAGATAATGTTATTCCATTCATGACCACACGAAGCTAGCAACATAGGAGAAGACGGAACCGAGAGTCAGACACACTTTTCTTGACTTAAAATTATTATTTTTTTCCAGAAAGTGATAGCTGTTTTCAAGCCAAAAGATGAAGAGCCGTATGGTCGACTGAATCCGAAATGGATGAAATGGATGCACAAACTGTGCTGTCCGTGCTGTTTTGGCCGTTCATGTTTAATACCGAATCAAGGGTAACGAAATTGAGCTCAACATTTTTCGCGTCGAAATAACTTTTCATTCTGTCGCACCATCAGATACTTATCGGAAGCGGGTGCTAGCTTAGTAGACCAAAAGTTAAAATTGAATGTGGTGCCAAAGACGCGGGTCGTACGATTGGTATCGGAAACGTTTAATTATCCTAGAATAGCGCGGCAAAAGGCCAAATTAAAGAAAACGATTAAGGAGCACTATCCAGCAGCTAGATTCAATCGCATGAGCTTACCACCAAAGGTATGTGATGACGCAGCAAATTCACATGTATGTGAGAGACTCGCGACGATAAACATTTCCCATTTCTTTCGCCGTCACAGAAAGGATCATTTCAAGTGTTCGTCAACGGATTCAAAGACGCTGACTACTGGCTCCGACGCTTCGAACAAGAACCACTACCGCCTAAGTTAAATTATAATTTCCAATTACAATTCGAACGATTAGTTGTGCTGGATTACATCATACGAAACACGGACCGAGGGAACGACAATTGGCTGATCAAATACGATCAACCGAAAATCGTCAACACTCCGACGAATAGGTCGCGACAACAAATGGAAGACGATGAGGGTATCCAGTCGTTCAGCAATAAGAGTTCGGACAGTGCGATTAGTATGCATTCGGAAAGGGACACAATTGATCAAGCGGGTAGCAGTAGCAATGTCATGGCCAACGGATTCGAAAAGGTTAGATTTGCATAATCGTCCGGGAATTCAGTGGACATTTTTCATGTTGTTGTTGTCGTTGTTCCAGGATTGGGATTTAATAGAAATGCCGACAATAGAAATCGCTGCAATTGACAATGGTTTAGCCTTTCCATTCAAGCATCCGGATTCTTGGCGAGCGTATCCATATCATTGGGCCTGGTTGCCGCAAGCAAAAATTCCATTCAGCAAGGATATTAAAGATCAAATTTTGCCGTTGCTCTCTGATCAGAATTTCGTTGAGGAATTGTGCATCGAATTGTACGAACTGTTTAAGGTAAGTTTGACCACGGATAATGCGTGTCTGAGGCTCCATAGATCCAGCAGATCTGGACGGTGATTCAGGGAAATATTTTTTAGTGACCCATGAAGGAACATACTTCCATGCTACCTTCAAGTGGATTGATGTCCGTTAGCGGAGACTATCAAAAATGTTAAATTTACACTGAAAATCTCGGCATGACGTCAACTATTGATTTTTCGACCATTCAACCTTGCCCTGACTCGTTTTGAGTCTTTTTCAAATTTCCTCCGCCCTTTCTTAAAAAGACGAGTCGATGGAAACTAAATTCAAAGATTGATGGAGTACCGCGTGATCAACGTTTCCACAACAAATTATTTTTCATTTTAATGTTGTCACCAAATCGACTGAGTCATCAACGTCTCCTCCTAAAACAACCTACAACCTGGAAAGTTTCAGGGTTACAGGGCTGACGAAGGTGTTGAAATATTGAAAAAAGAAAAATCGAGCCGGCGATATTGTTCACGTCATTGTTGCACCGCTTGTATTCAAAAGTTCCGTTCAAACCCTGTGTCGATCAAGCAGTACGACTGCTCACACTCTCTTTTAAGTAACAAAAAAATAAACGCAAAACCGAAGGTTTGACAGGACGTGAAACCTGAGTTATTGAGATCATGTTCAGAGTCTTGGCACTAAGATGTCACCTGAACTGAAACAATTTCATGTCTCAAGTCATATCAGGCCAAGTTCAAGTTGCGAACGGTATGGCTGATTGGTTACGTACTTGCCTTCCACTAAAATGATCCGAATTCGATTCCCGTGTCACCCAGTTCCACATGGAATTTTTCTGGCGATTATATCGCATACGTAACGTCCTAAGGTTCATAATTTGAATAGTTGCAGTGTGTTTGGGAGCTGCAACGAGTTACGCGTTGAATGACTCGTATGACGTAACCCAAATACGATGAATTTGGGTGCATATGTCGAGCCTATATTTAGGATATCTATCCATCAAGCACCTAACTTTACTTCGAGAGTATTTGCATATTTTGAGGCGTGGTTCACGTTAATCCGGTGGTTCAGACTGTACTAGTTATTGGTCTTAAAAGGCTTTTAGTGACTTCTCTAAACCATAGATTTATTCTCGAGATTAGGAGTGGTGGTGCTGTCATTTTTAAACATGTCCATGTGATTCTAGGGTGCCACCATGTCACCTCTCAAGTATAACTCTGTACTCTAAACGAACAAATCCAATAATCAGGTTGAACTGAGACTGAAGGGAAACCAGATGCAACCTGATCTGTTCCGAGCTTCACCTCCAGAGTCGCATCAATTTGCATTAATGTTTCATTTTTCAAATCCAAAAACAGCAAGACAAAGGATTCGATAAAGGGCTGTTCGAGCGGCAAATGTCCGTAATGCGAGGACAAATACTAAATTTAACGCAAGCACTGAAAGACAGCAAAAGTCCCGTTCAATTGGTACAAATGCCAGCCGTCATCGTTGAAAAGTACGTCGAATTTTCGCCATTTTCTTTTTCGATTTTTTCGGTTGATTTCTCTTGACTAACTTTGTTTGTTTTGTTCGCATCTAGGTCTAGAACATCATCGAATCGATTGTTTTCGTTAACTCAGCGCTTCCAAAGCAAGAGTCCATTCTTTTCCTGGTGTTGACAACGCCCTGCATATCTATTTTATTCGAACGGCATATTGAACAACCAACATTACCATTCTCGTGTTTCGTAATTTCCAAAATAAAAAGAAAGAAAGAAAAAAAATTCTAGTTCAAGGTGTAGACTAAGATAAAGAAAATTATTATATTTAGCAATTTACCAATCGCAGTAGAGTTGGAAGTGGTCGATGGGACAAGATCGACGCTGATTTTATTTCTGTTTGTCTCGTTCATTTTTCGCATCTTTTTTTTGTTGTAATTTTGGTTGAATTTTATGTTTGAGGAAAAGTAAAATTCGGAACTATGAACGAGTATCAGACGGCATTCGATTTAGCAGAGCCATAGGAGAAGATGAGCATAGGAAGATTCAGTTTTTTTGTAAAAATATTTTCTTCTTCTCAACGGGCGCGAACTCATTTTATTTCTTCATTCACTAACTGAACACGTGTATCTTATTATTATATATATTTGCTGTTACCAATATATATACTTATCTGTTAAGTTATTATAAAGAAAAGAGAGAAAGAGAAAGAAGAAGAAAATTAAATTATTCTAAAAAGATTCTACTGTACATAAACAACAGAAAAATATAATCACTGGAAATGTAAGAACTATTTGCATCTCAATGATCGTGTTTGTGTTTTCAATGAACTTACGCACCCTGGAGTAGTAAGTAGTTAGTTTACTACCGGCCCCATTACATTGCATATTACATAGAAATTTGAGACCTATGAAAATGATCGAATGTTGTCTTTCCTGTATACCCAACAGAGGGATTCTTTTGAAAAACGACGTGCCGAAATCGGACCCATTTTCCAGTGGACTAGTTTATATGTGCCTCAATAGGTATTGGTCCCTAGAAGCCAAAAATATTTTTTTGAAAATTCATGGATGCTTGTGTGGATAGCGAGAGCTGATCGAAAACTGAAAACATGCACTTTTCATCTGGAAATTTCTGCGGCTACAGGAAACGTACAAGGTCCTGTGAGGTGTCATTAGCAAGATTTAGTAGGCTGTGCGAGTAAGACGGACGTGGAAATTTTTGCTAAAGAAAATCTTTTAACGACTTTTTGAAACCTGAAAAAACCTGAAGGAATTTTTTCTATTTTCTTACAAAAGACTTCGATTCGCTTTCCGCTGTACTCACCTGTTGTCATCATATCATTTTAATTCCTGATTCATGTGAGGGATTCTTTTGAAAAACAGCCTACGGAAATCGGACGCATTTTCCAATGGACTTTTTTATATGTGCCTAGAAAGCACTCCGGCCCTAGAAGCCAAAACCACTTACAAAAAAATTCTTCGAAGCTTGTGTGACTGGTGAAAGGTGATCAAAAACCGAACAAACAGAGGGATTCTCTTGAAAAACAGCCTTCCGAAATCGGGTTTGTTTTCTAGTGGAACTTTTTATAGGTACCTAGAAAGGACTTCGACCCTAGAAGCCAAAACCACTCTCAAAAAAATTCTTCGGAGCTTTTATGGCTGGTTAAAGGTGATCGAAAGCCGAAAATTTGCACTTTTCTTACCAAAATTTCTCCAGGTACCCAAGCCGTATAGGGTCGTGTGGGGTGTCATTAGAAAGGTAATCACATGTACTATTGAGCCGAATTGAGACTCATTGGTTTTAAAATTAATCCACACTGAAATATGTGCAGTTGAAGTTTTCAACAGAAAATTTGCACTTTTCTTACCAATATTTCTCCAGTTACACGAGCCGTACATGGTGGTGTGGGGTATCATTTGAAAGGTAATTTTATAAATAGGGTCTTATGGGGGTTTGAAAGCATCTACGATGAAATTTGAGAAGTTGAAATGTTTAAGTGCCCATATTTCATCGCATATACATCCAAACTCCATAAGATTTATTTGGCCCAAAAGCACATAAAATTACCTTTCAAATGATACCCCACACCCCAATGTACGGCTCGTGTAACTAGAGAAATATTGGTAAGAAAAGTGCAAGTTTTCGGTTGAAAACTTCAACTGCACATATTTCAGTGTGGATTAATTTTAAAACCAATGAGTCTCTATTCGGCTCAATAGTACATGTGATTACCTTTCTAATGACACCCCACACGACCCTATACGGCTTGTGTACCTGGAGAAATTTTGGTAAGAAAAGTGCAAATTTTCGGCTTTCGATCACCTTTCACCGGTTACACAAGCTTCGAAGAATTTTTTTGAGAGTGGTTTCGGCTTCTAGGGTCGAAGTCCTTTCTAGGTACCTTTAAAAAATTCCACTAGAAAACACACCCGATTTCGGTAGGCTGTTTTTCAAGAGAATCCCTCTGTTTGTTTCCCACTCATTTTGTTATCTTTACGGTTTTCTAGTTTTTCAATTAATTGTCGATCTTGATTGCAAAGACAGATTTTCCCGATTTCCGTTCCTTTACGCGCTTCTTTTCTCCTTTTCAATATTTCTTCCTGCGGAAAAATCTATGTGAAAATCAACTTTCAAACACAACTTTGTGATACTCGCAAGTTGCAAGCGCACTCGTGTGTTTTTGAGCAACTTTCGCCGACAACTGTTTTTCGACGAGTGCAGTTGTACAGTTCGCTTTAGGCTCGGATATACAAACTGTACACTTGTCAAAGAGACAGTTACCGAAGCTTGTTCCTTCAAAACAACACACTCAGTGCCGGACTGGCTCAAAAAAGCCCTTCGGGCGTTGTATGAAGAAATTTTTCAAAAGACCATTCGTTGCCATTTCTTCATACAAAAATCAAAAGGCCCTTCGGGAATCGCCCGAACGCCCATAGGGCCAGTCCGGTACTGAACACACTTCCAGATCAAGAGGTACTCTAAGTAGGGCACTGGTAGTTTGTTGCACACATGCAGAACACTGCAAAAAAAACCTAAATAGCAGCTGTGACTACGATCAAATTTGCTTGGAGTTCTATCATAAAATTGTTACCTCATGTAATGAATTACTTTCACTGCATCCAACGTAACCTACTATTTAAAAAAAAAATCTTGAGCTCAGTTCAAAGGTACATTCATTGAGATCTGGAGATATTTCCATAAGAAAAGTGCATGTTTTAGGTTTTCGATTACATCCTCACTAGCCACACAAGAGTCGGGATATTTTTTTTTTAAATGGTTTTAGCTATACCTTCCTTATAAAAGACGTCCGATTTCGGTAGACTGTTTTTCAAAAGAATTCATCTTTACATTCCCGATAATTTCTCGTCATTGAACAATTATTCGATGCAGCAAAAAATCAACCGTGCTGTAATTTCTTGCAAACTAAATACTAAATGACGTAGATAGGAAGATAGATAGGGCGTTCAGAGGTTATGCAAAATCAGTCCTCAATGCTGCATATTTAATCAAATGTTTACAGAAAATTATTGAAATCATTTGCAATTAGTGTACCAGCTAGTCAGTTTGTGGGATTGCTAAACGAACGAAGTCAAAATGAAGTTACATTTCTCGATTCTATTGTGCACCATTTCAATTTCCCTCCTAAGTGTAACTGCTGAAGAGGATACTCTACCTTCAAATATGGACGAACTGGTGGAATGTGCTGGACCGTATTTGAAAAGCAAAGGTAAAATAGAGTACAGCAATCCTTCGGCCGACGAATCGTCAAACTGCCCTTCCATCATACAAACGGACTTACGTTCAGCACGACAACAATACGAGGCATCAACAAAGAAACACTTGCCCAACGAATCAGCCTGTCTACTGAGAGAGTTCGACAAACACGAAGCGGCCGATTTTATTTTGAAAGTTTTGTTCTATCGACACATCAAATCGTTATCCGAATCTGAAAGGAATACTCATTCAGTCAACATTGCGAATGAAGGTCAAACGTTGAAGAGGACATTCGCTACTGCTTGTGGAATAGAAGAACATGCCTACGATGAGTACATGAGAAAAGATCTTGAGGATAAACAGGCGAGTCAGCGGGTGACTGCTGAAAAAGATGTATGATTGAACAATGAACATTGAACAGTGTACTGGAAAGGATAGAGAGACAAAAACTGTTATTTGTGAACTAAGGGAAAACTGACGTCTGCTCATGTCAACCGAGATTTTTACTACCGAGTGCTAAACGGTTTTTTAGTGTGCATAAAAACCATTTATCACCGAGTTGAATACTCGAGAAAAAACTTGGAAATTTCTTTTTTTCGGGTGACTTGTGGCAATCCGATTTTGATCGTCTGGATTTTCTAGGGTAGCCCTCTCGTTTCTAATAAAAAGCGGAATTATTTAGCAAAAGTAATTATTTTTTATTCGAACGTGTCAATCATTCTTCTTCTTTTTCAGCCTGTTTCTATCCACTGCTGGATGTAGGCCTCTCCAACTTCTTTCCATTTCGTACGATCCATTGCCATTTGCTGCCAGTTTGTACCTGCAATATTCTTAATTCCGTTTGTCCATCTCTCTGGTGGTCTACCTATAGCTCGTCTTTTATATGGTCGCCAGTTCATGATCTTTTTGGTCCAACGTTCGTCTGTCCTTCTTGCAATATGTCCCTCCCAGCTCCATTTCAGAGATGCTATTCTTTCCATGACATCAACGACCCTGGTTTGTTGTCGAATCCAATTGATTCGTCATTCTGTCTCTGAGTGTTATTCCAAGCATACTCCGTTCCATGGATCTTTGTGTCACTCTCAATTTCTCTTCGGATGCTTTCGTTAAAGTTAAAGTCAATCATTGTTGCAGGACAAAGAATATTCCATTTGCAAACGAATATATGATTTTCATGCGCGCGTTGGATTTTGCCTTATTTTCTCCTATCCATGAGAAAATTGCAATTTCTTTACAACTGGTCAAATGACATTTCTAATGCCGCTAATGCCTCACGTGAGGAGAAAGTAAAACTTTTCTCATTCGAACTGTCACTTTGTTCATGTTTTCAAAAAAGGTATGGCGAATTGATGACTTCTTTGAATAATTTGCGATGCTTATGGGGTTTATAGTGATAGAACGAATATCGATGGTTATGATATTGTACTTTTTATTTCTTTGATATGACAGCGTAACGTAAAACTTGAAAAGCTTGAAATACGTCATATTTTCTGATTTTGGAAGTTGCTGTGGGTTGGTTATATAACATTGGGAAATCTAGATTCTGTATTTCGTTGCGAGTCACGTGCGTATATCTGGCAAAACGGCATAAAGTACAAAATCTAGATTCTCATTTCGTTAGATGGAGTGAAGAGTGAAATTCGACATGTCTTCTGATTTGGAACTTATTGTGGTTTGTAATTTGTTCCACAAGAATTTGAACAAATGAAAAATGACAAATAAATGAAAATCTAGATTTTTATTTTTTGATTTTTTGTTATGCACGCGATCACAACAACAATGATTTCACTAAAATAAACAATCTGGATTTTCATTTGCTAAGCAAATGTTGCGTGGAATCATTTACAAACCACAATAGCTCCCACATCAAAAAAAACGTCGAATTTGACTTTTCTCTCCCGAGAGAATTACAAACTCCCAAAATCGAAACAGTCGTTTCATCAACGCACTCCAAGAACAGGCAAAGGAACAGATTTTATTAGCGTCTTATTTTGTATGAAACGTCCCACCAACATAAAAAAAATGAATTTATGGAGTACTGCGTCGTGTCGGCCCCTTATTTAAATTTTGTTCTTTTGCCTGTTCTTCGAGTGTGTTGGTTGCATTAATCTTTTTACTTTTGTGCGAATACTATCACAGTTTTATAAGCAACAAATATATTCACGTCCTGCCCGGCCTTAAAATTTTCCACTTCCACCCCAGGATCGGGTTTAACGCCCAATGCGACCATGACAAAATCGTCCAGATATTCTTCCTGCCTTTCCACTGGTATTCGGCTGAAGAAAGAAATGACTGGTGCATATGCTCCTTGGAACAGGAATATGGACGTTGATTCAATAAATTATTTTGATTTGTTAGACGAGAATTTTACTTTTAAACAGTTGAACATCGTGATAAGCGTACCACTTTCGCCTTTCATCCACTATGTACGAGCTAAATCCAGCATTTTTGACATGTTTTCTGATCATACTCGCGGGATCGACTCGACGGTAATACGGTGATATGAAGTCGTCAATGTCCTCCATATATTCGGACCACTTCGGGTACGTCTCCTTGTACACATCGAAAGCAACATACTCGCATATGAAGTGTAAAAAACAATTACCACCCGGCCCAAGCAAATTATAGACGTTCTGTATTGCCTGCCTTTGATCAGGAACCAAATGAAAGCAAAACAACGAAATGATGTGATCGAATGCACCATATGCATGCTTGAACTCGCTGATGTCAGCTCCAATATCCAGCTTCTTGAACGATGTCTTTGGTATTGGATAATTTTTCGTCGCGTAGTCAACCATGTTGTCACAGATATCGATGCCGACCAGTTGCGAAAAGGTCGGAGGCAATTTGGGTAAAATCAGGTCGCAGGTAACATTACCACCTGAGAGTTAACGTAACATATTATCTGGCATTGAACGACACTTTAAATACCTGCACAGCCGATATCCAGCACAGAATCTTTGCCGTCTGAACGCCAATTGAATTTGGGAGCGAACTCTTCAATGAGCTGTGCACGGTTGTCACCACGTAAAGCTTTTGAAAGCTTGTATGCGTCAGGATCATCCATTTAAGTTTTGGTAAGTTTAAGTTAACGAAAGTGTTGACTGCTACAATTACTCAAACACACTGAGCTCATATTGCTACCTATCTTTTATGCTCATTACTTTTTAATTTTTACTAGACTAGAAGGGGAAATTGCGACTCAACAAAATAGTGTTATCAACTCCTACTGAGTCGTTCCACGAGAATATGTAATATTGAATACCGCTAGTGTTTCGCGTAAATGAATGAATGGTTCATTGGGCTTATAGACGTTCTTTATGCTCACCTTAGCATTTTGTCGAGGGGGACCGCACTGAAAAGAGTTGCATAGAGTTGCAATCTGAAGAAAAGAGTTGCAAAAGAGTCGCAAAAATAAAGAGTTGAAAAAGAGTTGCGTGCCAAAAAAAAAGAGTTGCGAAAGAGTTGCATGCCGAAATAAAGAGTTGCACGAGGAAAAAGAGTTGCAAAAAGAGTTCTGTAATTCGTAATAGTATGTTAAATACTTGGCTTGCACGAGTTTGAATGTGTGTATCAGTATATTTACTAGTCTAAATGTTCGTCAAGCGAGTGTAGCGATGAGGTACGAGTGTAGTGATTTTGGGTTTTATGGCCCAAAATTTCCATGTCAGCTGGACATTCCTCACTTGTGCATTTAAGAGATCAGCACTGTCAACGTGGGTTATGTCAAATGAGATGTCGCTGGAAAGCTGAAACTACCAGTAAAACAAAAACTCTTTAACTCTCGGCATTTTACCTAGAGAATTCCCACCTGTACGTGCAACATTCTGAAAATCGAGATTTTGAAACTTAACAAGGGAGTATCCGTCACCCTGACTTCTCTCCAATCTTACACTATTCCCCAATATTCTCCGATGGTCCTTGGGCAGCCTATATAGAATTTCTTAGGACACTCTTTTGACTGAGAATATGTAAAAACATCCAAAGTACACGAGGGCTTAACTCAGGGCCTATTTTGTTCATCGACGAATTTACGAACCACCACTCGTTCAGTAATCGGCACAGGCAACTATTACTTTGGGCGTTACAAAGGAAATTGAATGGATCACAGTTACCGTCCGAAACGAGTACGAAAGTCAAACTGCAGTTTTTACGATTTTCTTGACCATTTTGGCGTTACAGTTTTAACCGAGTTTTCCAGAGTGGTTTGTGATTTCCGTGCGTAGCTGAATGGTTTATTTTGCTGTGGACGCGAGTGTGCAGTCGCAGCCTGGATTTTCCGTTTTAGTGAGTTGATTTTGGTTTGATTTTTTGAATGGATTTCTTTGATTGGTTGTGTTTTTGAATGAGTTTTTGCTGTGCTCTGTTGTGTGAGTCTCAAAGCAGCTTTCCGCTTATCATCCGTTTTCCATCAGCGATGGCAATTTTTCAGTAAAATCGTCAGAGGGATTTTTTTGAAAGTGGACCAGGCTCCGTCGGAGCTATTTTTTTGCGACGGTTTGTTCATATGCCCAGATAGCCCTTGGTCCCAATAGTCCAAAACCGCAGTCGTTTAATTTTCATGTTTGCATCTTGGCTGGTGGTGAAGGTGCAAAAGTCGAAAAAGGGTGCTTTTTATACGTGATTTACTGCCGCTGCAGACGATGGACACACATATGTGGCGGCTCGTTTGATAGGTACTGTCCAGGAGACCCGGGGCAAAGACAGATATCAAATGTGTACTCAAGCACTATTCAAAAATAACGAAAAGTATGTATCAGTCAAAGGCGGGAAATTTTGATGAGCTTTATTAGGTGATATTTTGTACCTGGTGACTGTTGTTGTACAGATCAGTGGTTGCCCTGATAGAGGCTTAACCCAGCTCTACAATTATACCTCAATTGCCATAGAAGTGAAAGGTTTCAGGTTACTTTTTTGGGTATAAAGCAAATGTCTTCCTACACTCGAAAGCAAAATATTGATTTTAGAAAAATACACGAACTATGCTGTTTTTGATGTCTGCATCCAATGATCTAACCATAAACATTCTCCAGGTGCGAGATATCACCTTTTGAAGTTCATCAAAATTTACGGCCTTTGACTGACACAATATTTTTGTTATTTTCAAACAATGGCACAGAACATGTAAGATATCTATGCTTGCCCCGGTTCTCCTGGACAGTACCTATCCAACGAGCCGCCACACATGTGTGTCCATTGTCTGTAGCGGCAGTAAATCACGTATATCACCAGCCAAGACGCAAACATGAAAATTAAACGACTGTGGTTTTGGACTATTGGGACCAAGGGCTATCTGGGCATATGAACAAACCGTCGCAAAAAAAAAGCTCCGACGGAGCCTGGTCCACTTTCAAAAAAATCCCTCTCAACTACTTGTTCAACGTTCCGATTTTACGCTGTCTTGTGAACGAATGTGATGGAAGGAACTGAAGATGAGCTGTTCTGTACTGTTCTGTGACCACCATCACATTCGGAGGTCGAAACAGCGTCTTTGCCTCAAGTTTATTCACTAAACGTGAACCATGGGAAAGGGAAAAGCAAAAAGCTTTGTTTGTTCTTGAAATTTTGTCTTTTATTTTAGCTTTTCTTCTATAGGCATTTCAGCTGGGAGGTTATTTAAGGAATTCCAAACGTCCTGGATAAGGACGCAACGATTTGATCTACACGGGATCTTCAGTAAATAATATAAGGCAAAGGAGCGTTTTGTTTTACTGTCTCGTCTGTGCTTTCCCAGTCCGAGCAACACGTATATGTGGGTAGCCCGTTGCCAAGTTGTAACGTAAAAAATGCAGCCTTCAAATGATCCCAATAATTGTATATAGTGTTTAAGGAGAGCGATTTTTGATCACTTTGTTTAAACTGGTCTCGGGGTCACACGCCAAAATGAGAGAAATCACATACAAATAAAAACTGAGCTCAACTCTCAATTTCTTTTTTCATTGATGAATATTTGACAGCTGACCCCGAGACCAATTAAATTTAACTGGTTTTCGCTCTCCTTAAACACTGTATAATTCGTCTAAGCCACAATCAACCATTCGTACGACTCGAAGTGGGCGTCAAGTGAAGGCACCGTCACGGTATGGACATTAATGTGATTTTTCCTTATCTTTTAAAATCTCGGGGACAGTGTTAGGCTGAAAAAAAACGAGGCATTCAAAACATGTTTTGGTCCTTGTTTTCATGACGAAATTGTCGCAACTGTCAAATAAAGTTAGAAATTTCTCTATCGAAAATTACGATTGCTGCATTTGTCAATGAAAACAAGGACCAAAACACGTTTTCAATGTCTCGTTTGTTTTCAGCATTTAAGAATTTGGAGCTTTTATTGGAGCCATTATCAATCGAAGGAGCTTTTGGAAAAGAAATTCATTCGACTAAAGCCGTTCATACGAGAAGCAACACTTTCCCAATAAATACAACTTTTTGTCCATTTTTCATAAATTGTTGTTTGAAACCTGCTCTGAAATTTCGAACAGAGATGTTGACCTCCGTTCGATATTCTCCTGGCATCAGTCTGATATACCTTCTTCGGTAATATCGTCTCTGCACAGACACTAATAGTGTGTCCACCTAAGTAGTGCATTCTTATCCTTTGAGCCAGATATGTTATTAACGAGCTACTTGGTAACTTACTATCGAATGATACCTCGAATGCCACATATTGTGCTGAAACGAGAAGGGTGAAACATTTGCATGGAGTGTCCTAAACCAACGTGTTATCACATTATTGCGTTAATTGCGACACTAAAACTATTTTTCTTCTATGTCAGTTCACTGATTGCAAAAAAGAACGGAGCTCGTGATGTTAGAACGTGATTTCGTGGTTGTAAGCTCACCTTTCATATATTTCTGACCTTTTAATCTGACATTCAACCATTGCTCAACCTTGGAACAGTTCCTGTTACATAAATAACGTAAATAAACAACCAGTCTAATGTAGACTTGTTTATGAGATAATAGTTGATAATAGTGTAGAACGAATAGTGCGTAAAACATCAAATTCATTATTTATGCTCATCGAACATCGGTAGCATGAAGCTAACTTCATTAGAATACTGAGGAGGCAAATCATTGGCGTGAATATTAGATGTGTCTACTTTCTGCAGTAAAGTGAGGAGACAAGCAATTCTTTCCAATATCATTATCATTGTGAAACTCTTAGATTATCAGGTATATCGTCGTGTGAAACGAATTATCGTCCAACAATTATGAATTCGAATTTACTTGTTCGTCATATTCACAGTGGTATCGGAGAATCTGCCACACGGTGCCAAAAGAACGCACTTTTAAAGTACGTAAAAGGTGAGCTCGCGCACGCACGTTTATTGCTGCAAATGATTTTTGGCCATATTGTTAGCTTAATGACTTCTTTTTCAAAATTTTGGTATCGAAAAATCGTGTGCGAGTTCATCTTTTACGTAGTTGAAAAATGCGTTGTTTTAGCAACGTGTGCCAAATTTCCCCACGCCCTTTACCTTCAATATATCTTGGTCTATACCTCGATAATGACACCTTAAGAATTTCGGTTGCCTTACGAATTGGAGCAAAAATTTGTCACCCCCATAAATGCATCGGCGGCAAAGATGTTGATTCTTATGGCTATCATGGGTTGAGCTGTATAAAAGCATCAGGCCGACATCCGAGACATCATTCTTTGAACGAAACACTTGGAAGAGGTATAGTTTCTGCAGTAGTTCCAGCAATTTTGGAACCACGTGGAGTCGCGCGTGAAGATGGAAAACATTCTGATGGACTCACCTTGATACCTTTGTTGACACAATTGCAAATTCGTATTTGATGAACAGTTCAAGCTATGTTGGTTGGGTGGTAAAAACGGCAGAGGATAAAAAGGTCACGCTATATATAATTATTTAATTGGCCGATATTCCTTTGTTCCTTTAGGTTTTGAAACGCTAGGTCCATGGGGTCCTCATGCAAAGCAATTTGTTTCCAAATTAGACAATATAATCTCGAATGTCACTAACGAGAAGAGAGCTACGCTTTTCCTTCGGCAGAGACAGTCAACGTGGAAATTCAACTTCTGTGCTCGGAACAATGCCGTCAACCCAAGCATTGGACGAGGTTTATTACCTTCTTTCGAATGAGAATAAAAAACAAATTTAGGAATTATTTTAACATATTTTGAATAAAAAATTAAGTTATTGGAGCCAATAAGGAAAGACGTTAAAGAAAAAAATCGTTTACAGGTCTGGCATACCTACCTTCAGAGCCTAATATTTGGGAATTAATTCTCTAAATTCCCAAAATTCCATAAAATTCTCAAAAATTCCCAAAAATTCCCAAAAATTCCCTAAATTCCCAAAAATTCCATAAAATTCTCAAAAATTCCCGAAAATTCCCAAAAATTCCCAAAAAAACAACAAATATTTCAGAATATTGAATATAATATATTCAGTAAATTGAGCTTAAGCGGCATATCGCCAAAACTGGAGGTGATGGTGATAGGGGAACAAGTGGTCTCCGATTTTAATGAGTGATAGATTCGTCTTCAATTCTAGAGAATCGTCTCTTTCATTTTTTTCGAACATTTTTTTAAATTTTCGGTTAAAGTGTTCAAAGGTGAAAGCATGTCAGAGGGTACCGAAAACCTTTTTGCGGCTATAACTCAAAAATAATTATTTTAAGAGCAGTCTACACTCCGACCTTCTATGAAAAATATTTTCGATGATAGCTTCTTATTAGAATATTTTTTGAAAAAAGTGGTTTCATCGTTTGGTGCCACAACATATAAAGTTTCGATAGCCACCAGAATAAACCGCGAGCCTTTTTTAATAAAAGTTTAGTTTTGTTATAGAAATTAATTTCAAAAATCACTGCCATGATGTACTCACGTACGGAAACTCTAAAGAATCGAAATGTGATAATAGGTATCTGTCAGCTGATAGGAATATTTTGTTTGTTAGTGTTGGTTTTTTGGTTATCTCGGTGATCACAATTAAAACAAACTGTCAACAAATAAAACATCCCAATTTTTTAAGTCACGAAATTGTTTTTTTTCAAGCGAGAGATTTTTTGAAAATTGGGGAGCGGCTTTTTAAACTGAAATTAAGAATTTCAAATTCCACTTTTCCAATATCAATATACATTTTCAGTGTGTTTTTGATGTGTTCATTGAAATAAAAATAATATGGACTAACGCTCGCGGTTTATTGTCAAAATTGATGCAGTCTACGCCGAGAAAACTCAAAAGTCCAAAAAATATCACAAAAAACACAAATTTTAGGAGTTTTGAGTCTTTTCTCAGTACACTACATCAATCTGGACAATTCCAGTGGCTATCGAAACCTTATATGTTCTGGCACCAAACGATGAGGCCACTTTTTTCAAAAATAATTCGAATACAAAGTTATCATCAAAAATGTATTTCATAGGGGGGTCGGAGTGTATATTGCTCTTAAATTATTGTAGTGTTGTACTAATGTTGGCTTTGGAGAGACCTACAAGTAGAGTGTACGCCCTGGCTGGTGCGAGTACATCGACAAGAATTATATCCTTCAGAGCATAATATTTGGGAACCAATTCTCAAAAGTTCACTAAAATTCCAAAAAAAATCCAATTTTTTTTCTTTGCTTGTTTTTAAAGGTTTTTGAACTTTTCCTGATTATAAAAATGCAAAGAAAAGAAATTTTTTGGGAATTAATTCCCGAAATTCCCAAAAATTCCCTAAATTCCCAAAAATTCCCTAAATTCCCAAAAATTCCCTAAAATTCCCTAAATTCTCAAAAACGATTCCCAAATATTAGGCTCTGCCTACCTTACTAATCGAAAGTCTTACTCCTCCTGCGCGCCACATCTATCAACGAAAATTTTATTTTCCGATTTCATTCTTTGTTTTGCTCCTCAATCTTTCAAATTAGAACCTAGTTCTTATCTGACGCGGATCAAGACTTTAAAATTCTCTGACCCAAGCGTTACAGGACAAACGTTCTTGTAAAGAGAAATCTTATAACCAAAAAAGCTTCTGTGTCATCAAAGAAGGATACAACATGGCTCCAGATTATAGGGCGTAATTGGGTGCAAATAGTGTGAATTGAAACATGAGTGTATATAGCATCTACATATGATTTTTACCCTTCTTCACCTATTTCCATTTCAACGTGTAATACTGGCGAGCCATCAGCCGCCGTTAAATAAACAAGACTATTTCGCGGTATTACCAATTTAAATTCTTAATTTTATTGTCAATTAAATTGATTTGGTTCTGATTACACTGATTACCCATTTATATCGACATCCACTTTTTGTTCAATCACATTTCACTAAATAAATAAGTAAAAATTCAAAGCATTCCGCCATCCACTAAATCGATAACTATGTCAGTCATTTTCCGTCGACAGATCTCGTTCGGTGGTACATCCAATTCCGGTGCGCCGTTTGTCTCTTCTTTTCCGCTCTTTCGAACCAAATACAGATCCGGAGCCTCTTCGGGAGTGCAACTGTTAAAAGGAAAATTTGTGTTGAGTGTGAGTGTGGTCAGAAAGTGCTTGGTGATCAATTACGTGCTGATGGGCAAAATATCAATTGCCAGTCCGAGACCGAATTTGGCATAAATTTGAAACTCCGATTGCATTCTAAAATAAATGAAGAAAGTCTGAATTTTTGACAACAAAATCGGTTAACCGGCTGTGAATTACTGAGTCCATAGTTGCTCCTCTGTGCTACAAAATGATGGTAACGGTCCCAACGTTCGCAGAGACCTTACCAATTCTTTGCAGTACGTCTCCAGAAACGTTTTCATATTATTCTGTCGCAACAATTTGTCGGTGCAGCAAAAAATCAAATTTGAAACGTCCAGGGCCGGTGAACCATATCGAATCAATTGAAAATCTACCAAGCAAGTCTCGGCTATGTCGTTGTTTCCGTCGTATTTGTACAGGAAATTGTTCGTCCAACAGTCACCGTGGCAAAGTGTTGCCAACGGCGTTTCGCGACCGACCAGCTCCACCATGTTCGAAAAAAACGAATTGTTTCCCACGAATTTCTCCAACTTTTCCACATACGTTGAATGTGGCGATAGTGTTTGAGACACCATGTCGATAGCGTTTTTCGTTAAGATCTCATAGTAGTTCCGATACCAATCGAAGTTCCTTTCGGTGAATATTCCTTCAGTTACCTGACTTTTTAGCCGATTGAACTCCGTAGGATTTTGATCCTGAATGTCATTTGGTTACTCAATTTCGAACTAAACCTGAAATCTGAATGGATGAATCAAGTACCTTATACGACAGACTCAATGAGTGGAACCTAGCAAGTTCCTTAAGCACAGCCAACGTTTGGTCCAGCGTTAGGCCTTCTTGCCTATTCGGCATCTCGAATCCCCTGACACGTAAATCTTCCAATACGACCAGATCGTTGCGAGCCAGATAGCAATGCGGTATAGCTCTCAGAACGTCGTTGGTTTTCTTTTGTTGATATTTTAAGAGGTCCGGTAAAATTCGGTTGTAAAATTCAACTTCGTTTCTACGTTTCAATGGAATGCATCACGTTTACAACTGAGTGGACAAAGAATTTCGCTGAAGCTACCTGAACAGTTCCTCGCTTCGGTAAGCTTCACGTCTTGCCTTTGAGTCAGGCAGACGTTTGCAAATGACCGATTTTTCCCATTTGATCCGTTTTCCTTCCTGATTTGTTCGGTAACCCTTCAGCAGAATGCGATACAGGGCGGCTGTATAGTTATCGCCTCTACCTGATCCTTGCGCTTCCTGTTAATCAAATTTGTTAGTGAGACGAAAGGTTAACAATCGAGTTCTACAGTCGGCGACTTTCAAATAAATGACGCATGTTGTTTCAGCTGTTTTTCAACTGATCCACTCATACACTGTGATCGCTACACTAGTGGAACCTCGAAGTACAATAGGTATATCAGAGATAATAGAATCTGAAAAGTGGGTCTATGTTGGATCTGGGCCTCGCCCATGGCCCATACTCTTTATGTGAAGTCTGAGTCCAGACTAAAGACAAAATTCTGAAGGATTGACATTTTTGTGGATATTTCGAATTTCATGAGAATGGAAACGTAGTAACGATGAAAATGTCTAGGAGTGAACATGGCATATGAACCTTTCTTCTTTGAATGAAAACGTTCCATAGTAACAACAAATGATGAAAAAGGCAAGAAATTTCAAGACAAGTCAACGCACTTCAAGCGTGAGTGGTACTCTAAATAGAGTACTGAAACTTGACAGTGTGTAAAACACTGTAAAAAAACCATTTCAGTCCAAATAGTACGGCTGTCGACTATGATCACTTTTGCTTGAAGTGCGTTGGTCAAGTGAAAATTCTGGAAAAGAAAATTGCGAAAACGTTTTCACGATTCGAGGTGATGCTACACTGTGAAGATTTTCCGATCGTTACTGTTAATAATATTTCAGAATGTCTGGACAACAATAATTTTATTGAAAGTTGCATGTGGGTAACAAACTGACTTAATTAATGTCAATTAAACTGATGCATTCAGAAGTCATAAAAGATTCAATGTGGTAAGTCACCACACGTTGCACAACAGACATTCGGTCTGATTTGTTAATTAGCCAAGCAGTGCTACTGTCGTCGTTCATCTCCAGTAATAAAGAGAATTTTGAGTTTCATTAAAACATCGCGAGAAATAACATTAGTGTTATCCTACCCACTTTATCCTATCCTATCCTAAACATCGTGCAGTGAAAAATCAATATGAGAGAAATGGTTTTCGCTAAATAATTGAGAAGCGTGAGAATATAACACGGGAAAGGGTGGGATGAATTTCGCAATTAAAAATTTAATTGTTCTTTGCACTTTCCGCTCACTAATATCCTGTGCGAAATGGTCAAAGCTTTTCGTGCTATTAAAACGAACATTACAGCATATCACAATACCTCCAATGAATCAATGGTAACACCTGGCTCGGCCGTTTCGAATATCTGTTGAAACAATTTTAAATCCAATTTCGAACTCGACGAATCCGAATCATTGATACCCATTTTTCCGCACGCACCCACTTCACTTTATTCAATGTTTTTCTGTTCTAACACTGGAGCCCTTTTTGAAGTGGAAATTGTTGCCGAGCGAAAATGAAAAAGCGACCGAACTCATGCACGTCCAACTTTCACATGACAAAATCCGTTTGTATTTACGCTGTTGTGATTTTGCGCAAAAAAGGAAAAGGGAAAACCAATTTTCAAAAGAAACTCGGAAAATAGGTTTACACACTCACACAGATATACACCGCAGCGCTTGCAAAAAGGACGAAATACGATTGATACGATTGCCGCGAATATTGAAATTCTGATGGCTATATCGAGTAAATAATAATTCAATTTCTTCACTGCACTTTCAATTGCACAACGTGAGAAAGTCGGACGGTGACTGGCTTTGCATCATCTATATGCACACATGTTATGCTGCTTCGTCCATTAATTTTGTTCGAGTTAATTAAGACAACTGAATGACTTATGTGATGAGTGAGTGTTGGATTTAATAAATTATTTAGATTGTAAAATGTTCATTACATTTTCAATTGATGAGTCTGGGCGATAATTTGTTGTTGCTGTTAAGAATCTGCCTTATTATTTGCTTTAATTTGATGTGGACGAAAAACTTAATGTTTTCTGATTAGCTCATAGTTTTACAGTGATGATGGGATATTTCTACACGGTAAATATCGTCTTGCGGACGATACTATCGTTTTCTAGACGATAATAACGCTCAAGAAACGATAATGGATTGGACGATATTATCGTTTTTTTTAGACGATATCCAGAAAACGATATTATCGTTCAAAAAGTGCTATTATCGTTCCTGACGATATTGACCTTGTAGATATGTCGCCTCTCCTTTTGAATAGTAAAACCTATAGTTCTGCAGAATGAAATTCGAAGAACTTTGACGAATGATCGATTGCATTACCGCACTTCAAGCAAAAGTGATCATAAAGGTCAGTTGCGGAAAGTACTCTATTTTACATGAAAATATTTTTACAGTGTTTTACAGCTGTGTGGCACACTGTCAAGTTACAGTACCCTATTAAGAGTATCCACTCATGCTTGAAGTGCGGTGGTTGCATATATAAGTTTTTGCGGAATTTGGTGAAAGTCCAACAAAATGTGAACACTTTTAAGTGCCCATTCCACTTAAAAAAAGTACGCCGTGAGAGAGCCGTTAGAGCGCCGTGAGAGAGCAAACTGTCAAATAAACAAAGAAAAATTGAAAAAATTCAATTTTGTCTCTCACACGGAGTACTTTTTTTGGTAAGAGGAAACTAAGCGTTAGTAGTCAGGAGCTCATTCGATCACGTTTTTCAATTTTTTATGTCTTATTGACGTGCTGTCGCAAATCGTCATTTTAATTTAGGAGCCGTTCACAACGAAACACCAGGAAAAAAAGGAAAGCGTACGCTCCATATAGGTCTCTTCCAAGGCCGTTCAAAATGTCAATCGTCATCCACAGAGAAGCCAACACAACCTCACTTTGAAGTTTTAACGAACAAATTTGTTTAAGTTGCGGTTATGTTTGCTTCTATGGATGACGGTCGGTTGTTTTCGGCCTGTCAAAATACGTTTTTACCGTACGATGGAAGAAACCTATTTATCCGTACATTTTTTAGTAGGCTAGACTAGATTTACGGAAACCCAAAATTTTTGTAGTGACGTAGAGATGAAGTGGGTGTGAAATTCACAAACGAATTCAATTTACTTCACCACAGCAAAATCAAAGTGTATAAATATACTAGTTTAACCATCAGTTACATCGTTTATGTACTTTGTTGCAAGTAACTTGTGAAAATTGGTAGATCGATTTTTATACTCACCATATTCACCTTCAACGCTTACGAGAATTATTAGTTCCTGTGAACTCTGGTAACCAACAAACTTTAATTTTTATTTAGTGAAACATACTACACATCAACGCTTACATTAACTAAAGACCTCTTTCATGTGGTTGCCGAAAGTGGACGTCATTCTAGAAAAAGATGATCATAATTAAAAATGGTGGACGTCATTTATGAACTGCCCCTACTATTTTTGAAAATTAACTGTAAAATGAATTTGAAAATAAGAAGAGACCGGATTGAGAGAAAATTTAATTTACAGCTCACTATTGATGCAAAGATTTTCCATACGTTTTCGTGATTTCGCATTAAAAAAAAACGTTTTCTGGGTCCACCATTGTTTTAACTCGATTTGGAAGTCCCTTAAAGGCTTTCGGAATTTCCGTTTTTCACACAGAATTTGCGATCGTGAACACAAGTTTGTTTTAATGGTCGACTCTTTATTTTTCACTTATTATTCACTACAACATTACATGCGTTCATATTGATTCGAAAAAGGGGTTGAACTATTTTAACACTGACTGTTGAGTTCGCATTTGTTTTACGATTAGAATTTAAGAGTAAAATCGCGAATTTTTCGAACAGTTTCCAGAGAGGTACTCGTAATAATTCGAATGAGTCCAATCGGTACCATGCTTTTCAAAATGACGCATAGAATGACCAGCTACGTGTTCGAAGAATTCGCGATTTCGCTCTTACTCTTTCTAAATTTATTTAAAAAAAACAATCGAAATTGATGTTCATCTTTGCAATATTTAAAGTATAAAAATTTCGTTTAAATTAATGCGAACCTATACCATTGGTCACAGTAAATCTTACATTTTCTTAGTTTAATGTGCTGAGTTGATTTAGGTAAATATATTTGCGGCATTATAGCGGGAAACATCGGGAAACATACACACAAATATAATGAGTTTTCACTACGGTTATTTTTCATGTTTTTCTTTAAGTTTTGATTATTTGTCGTGGAGCGTTATTCGGTTATAATTATGGGGTTTCATACAACATCAGATTTGCAAGAAAGAATAGAGAGTTGAAACCGATGCATTTAATTCGGATTCACAAAATTCACATGAAAACCGGAATCTTCACCTTTTTATCCGGATTCAAATAAGTCCTGGTACATAGTCCACGTCCTTAGTGGCTTCGTGCGCCTTAAATTCTTTAAGAATGGTCTTTGTTTCATGTTGTTTGTCAAGCTGTGGAACAAAAACTTTTTCCGGAAAATGGAAAATTGTTTTTCCAGCCGGAATACCCATTTATTGGAAAACCTTTGAAGTCCGCATATTTCCGAAAATACAATGTCTTTTCGAAACATTTCTCCAGTTCTGGCAAGTATGGCTCATTACTAGGGTTCCCAGACGTACTCTTTCTCGACATTGCTACTACTTTTGACTGGTTGTAGGTAGCCTGCTACTATTTCATCGATTATGTGCTCTTTGTACTCTTTTTCGAATGCAAAAATCAAATTTTTGCTAATTCATTAGAAAAATTTTCGCTGCGCGGCAAAGACTGACATTTCATCGACTGTAATCATTCTGTATGTATGGCAACAACGCACCATGCAGATGCGTACCTAGATTACAGATACCACACTCGAACAGTGTATCATACACTTATAAAAACAAAAATTGAAATCTTCATACATTATCTGTCCCTTTCTGTCCCTTTCAGATACTTGTCATGTCACTTTTTTTGTGTTTGTGCATGGAGTGTTGATGGCGTAGTTATTTTACCAACATTGCAGTTAGATTGAACACAAATCTTCCTTAGCAAATTCAAGGAAACTTAAGATTTTTCGAAACATAGTTTCGGGTAAAAATCACTAATTTCTATGGCAGAGCACTAAATTTGCTAAAAGAGCTTTGGAAGACTCCTTACTCATGGTCAAAGAAAGGGGCGCCAGCATCCTTGAAAAATATTGCCGATTTAAGCTTAATGTGATTAAATGAAGGTGCCTCAGGCGAAAAACTCAATTCGGAGTTTTGCTGCTCATCACAAACGTTAAAATTGTTAGAACAGAAATCGTAAATAATTCTACAGTTTTATGAAGGAAGTCTTTTTTTCGGCCAAATTATTTGTACCGTCCCTTTTCCACTTCCATTTAATGTACTCTTTTGTACTCTTTTCTTGTTCTGACTAACGTACTCTTTTGTACTCTTTTTCAAGTTGGAAATGTACTCTATTTGAAATTTGCGATCTGGGAACCCTACTCATTACCGATTTTTCTGGCTTCCTCCTGGTTTTTTCTTATGAACTGACCTGTTTTTACCTTAACCATCGATGTAATTCAGAGGAGAACAAGAAAAATCGTTTGAATTCCGTGGAGTTCGATAGTTCTAGAATAGAGAAGATAGTTGATCATGATGATGTCACTTCCTTTTAAGAATTAACCTATGTTGACTTCAAACTTGTTAATAGTGCAAATGTTATCAGAAAAAATGGTCAAAAACGTTAGAAATGTCTAGTGTCTAGTACAAAGAAGTAGGTGGAACGTCAGGTTTCAACAGTATTTTGGATGAGTTACTCCATAAACAGTCACAAAAATTATTTCATCCTGGAACGGGACCAATAAAATAGTTATGTCACTCAAAGAAGCTATCGTAGAAGTCAATTGCAATTTTCATTGGGAAAGTCATCAGTAACGTTCCAGAAATCGATTTTTTCATAATCCTTAAACAGACGGCAAAGAGAGGGAACGTAGTGTCTGTGCAAGAAACACTTGAACTGGTCTCCCAAATTAGAACTACGTGTCTTTTATTGATCCAGAAAAACTTAGAACATGCGTATTAGGACATACGTGACATTCCCAGGACATATCAGGCTCCTGAACATGGATCAGAAATCAGAAGTACTTGAATGACACCTCATTTATGAAAAATAGATTGGAAATGACTTCGGAAAATGGCTTCAAAGTTGATGAATTTTCGGACTTACTTTTTGGGAAAAAACATTCTTCCATGAAATATCGGTGATAGCAGAACTTGAAAGAACAAGAAAAATTTTTTCAAAAAGATCTTGTGTTTTGAAGATATTCGGACTTCAAAAGGTTTTCTTATCAATGGCTTTTCCGGTTGGAAAAACAATTTTCCATTTTCCGGAAAACTGGTTTTTTTCCCCAACTTTTCATGGCAAATATAAAACATGGAACAAAGACCAATCTTAAAGAATTTAAGGCACACGGAATTACGCAATTACCAGTGACGGTAAGTCAATTGAAACATTTTCTAAATTAGTGACGAAGTAAAGTAAATTAGAAACAGGCTAGTGTTGATTTTTTTGAAGCTCGACTCGACTGTTACTCCAGCTACAGATGCAGATAGTAACGCAAAAGAGACTTAACTTTAATTTTTCTTTTCTTTAACTGTCAGGCTTGAGAGGAAAATTTTAAATTTAGTCTCTTTCTCGTCGCTATGCAATGTGTTAAATGAAATCTCATTTCCGGTTTTATAAATATTGTTTCATACTATTTCCAATGGATAACAGGGTGGAATATAAAATTTTGAAAGTTGATTCCCGATAATTTTTCATTTCTAAATTCAATTTTTGGATCACAGTAAATTTTTTCCGTTAAATTTATTATAACTTTTCAAGACAGAAAATCGTTCTAACAGCTCTAATGTAACGTAACGTAATCATTTTAGATTCAGTAGAAAGTATGGTCATAAAAAACAGTACAAAAAGTCCAATGCACAAGTGTTCGACGTGGCAACACACTGGATTACTAATCAGAAAAATCTATATCCATTTTCGGCCTAAGACAGTTCCTTTTACCGGAAGTCAAAGTCTACATGTGCATTTGCATATCAGTCATTAACACCGCACTACTTTGTCACCCTACCTAAGACACAAAATGTCCGTGCTGTCACTTTCACATTTGTTAATCTGAAAGATCCAATAATTCTCGTTCCAAGTCGCTGCTCATTGCGGCGTCCTCTGGAGCTGCCGATTGTTGCATGTTTGGAATTGGTTCTTGTGGCGGCGGGAGTGTCAATTGTTCCGCATGTTGACGAACCAAAAATTCACATTCCGGCGGGCAGGAACGAGGGTCAGCCGCTTTGCCAAACTGACGATGATTGCGGCAAATTGTAGTATCGATTGGTCTGTCCATGGCCGCATTCAAAACTTGTCGCATTCTAGATGGCATTATGAATGGTCACTCACACCAACCATCTAGAATGCGACAAGTTTTGAATGCGGCCATGGACAGACCAATCGATACTACAATTTGCCGCAATCATCGTCAGTTTGGCAAAGCGGCTGACCCTCGTTCCTGCCCGCCGGAATGTGAATTTTTGGTTCGTCAACATGCGGAACAATTGACACTCTCGCCGCCACAAGAACCAATTCCAAACATGCAACAATCGGCAGCTCCAGAGGACGCCGCAATGAGCAGCGACTTGGAACGAGAATTATTGGATCTTTCAGATTAACGAAAATTTGGAGGGGAAGTACTGTGGTGGTCAGGTCAAAGTAGTCTATTGAATTGTAACTAGTCGCAGTGCACATTTAGATCCCTTTATATACGAGGCTTATTGATAGAAATAAATCATTCCAGTTTTGGATATAGACGAGTGAACAACGCGTTTCTCTTCCTCCACAGGCTTTTAAAGCGCCCTAACCCATATGTTACTGTTTATCTCCGTCAGTGAGTAGCAAGTGTTTCACTCAGTTTCACATACAATCGCTAAACCGAACTGGTGTGCATACGTTATTTTGCACCAGCTGGTCTGGTCACATACAATTCCAAATGGGACCAGCTGGTGCAAAATAACGTATGCACACCAGTTCGGTTTAGCGATTGTAGTTAAAAAGTCCAACTGGTGTCGAAAATTATGCTTTTAAAGACATGTCGTCCTTATCAAACACTGAATGTGGTTTGCATCAGCAGAGAAAATACGGATCCCGACTCGCATTTCATTTTTGTGATGTTGCCATCGCCATATTTTCTTGTGATTAATGTGGTTGCACCTGCTAAGTTTTGTATGGAATCGAACTCAACACTCTCAACACTAGCTGCAACTTTACGCAGTGGAACGTGACAAAATTAAATTCACCTGAAAGTATAACTTCGGCTACGCACGGATTCCTGGTTTCAGGTGAATTTAGTTTTGTCACGTGGCACGCAAACCGAATTCGATTGCGTTAAGTTGCAACTAGTGTTGAGATGAGTTGGATTCCATACAAAACTTAGCAAAACTTAGCTTCAACATTAGTCACAAGAAAATATGACGATGGCAACATCACAAAAATGAAATGAGAGTCGGGATCCGTATTTTCTCTGATCCGCTGAGGGTTTGCATTACCTTCAATGTTTATATGTATTTGGTGGAGCCGGACTTGTCAAATTTTCGACTTTTCAGTGTAACTATTCAAATTGTGGCCTTATAATCGAATGATATGTACACGCACAGAGACTCTCAGGCTAGTCTGAAAGGGATTCAAAATTTAAAAATTGCATCGCTGAGGCAGAAGGTATACTTTGCTGAAAGAACCATTCAATGCGTTAGGTGTGATGAAGCACACTATGCACTGAGTGCATTTTATTTCGCTTCCGCAAAGTGTACTACTTCAACGCAGCGGTACTTGTTAATTACGATGGACTAAATTATTCAACCGGCACTCTACGACGTAAGTTCAATAAAGTGTTCAATTGAATCGTCTCTACAAAAATCAGTCCATTTTTTCACAACAAAATCTCTCTATTTCACGGTGGTATACACGATATGTAGGATCAATAGACCATTTTAGAGCGGCTCAATTTTGATTTTTCTTTCTTACAAAAACAATAGATTCTGTGACCTCACATCGAATCGTGAAAATTCTTACAATTGAGTAGACTGAAAGGATCTATTGCGAACGAATAATCGATTTGATTTCATTTACTCGGGCTGCGTAACAGAGGCGAAACCTTTTTTTTAACGAAAATGAAAATCGATCACTTTTCATCTTCAAAAATGTACAAAATCAAACCCACCCCATCCCACATTCTTTCCTCATTTTTTATCCCGTTTAACGAAACCGAAAGTTCTGTTGATTTTGTTACGCTAATTTTGTGACACGCTAATCTACTTTCGTTCTAACTGATACGGTAACGGACGCCGAGGCCATACCTTAAATTGTGACAAAATGCTACCTTTCTTCTCTATGTCGTTCAGTTCGTCCATCAAAGGCTTTATGTGCAACTCAATAAATTCCTTAATCGTCCACTTGTCGTACACATCGTGCATGGCCTCATTTGCATTATTCGCCAGTGTGTCAAGCGAATTTTTCAATCGCATTGCGTCCGCAGTCAACTCATCAACACGTATCGGAGAACTAAAATTGTGGCGAATGTTGTACTCGGTCATCCAACCTCTTTTATACTTCAACGAGTCAATGTACTCTCGGGTCTCGCTTGTGACCGCTGTCAAATGATGTACGAACCGAAAGATCGGACTGCCAGGGAACATACACTTCGAAAAACTACTCAGTTTTGAATCTTGATGCAGTTCCATCCATGGTCGATGGATAAGTCTTTCAGATGCTGGTTCCGGACAGGTGAGAGCACTGAAAATGGCGTTGTTCCCCACCTCCACGTTGAAGTAACCTTTCGCAACGGTGCTCAAACAGATGGCAAGACTAGGCATTGATACCGGCAGCAGTTCACATAGAACAGCGAAATGATCGTATCGCTGCCATCCGGTCAAGGCGAATCCGCTGATACCTTGCGAGAATCGTGCTCCTTCACTTTGGAATACAGCTAGCCACGCCAGGTTATTCTCCAAATGTCGACGAGCTGGTGGAATAATTAACTGTTCCCCATGTGCTCCTTTAAAACTGGAAGCGATCCATGCAGTCCGGAACACTGACGCGTACTTTTCCCAGGTCTGAGACGGGATGAATCGATAAACGTCCTTGAAATTATGGAAAGATTTGGTGAGAAATGGAAGCGTCAAATTGGTTCACTTCTTTGCGTCGGAATACGTACCTCGGCATAGACCCAAATCATCGGTTCAACTAGATCGCCGATGCCGGATTTTTGCAGATCGTTGGTGTGCATTCGTCGCAGCATATCGTCCCAAATAACAATTTTCAAATGTGGCCAACGTCTTTTAACAATATTGGCCACAGTCCGGACGTGCGACAGAAATAATTCATCCGTTCCTCTGCTCTTACACCGCGGACATTCACCCATACGAAATACTTCATCGCAACCAATGTGAAGATGCGTAAAGTTAGGCGTCAGCAAGTCGTCATCAATGTCCATCATCTGAACGAGTGGATCCCTCGATGTTGTTGGCAACGATGTCGTTTGGTGCATGTCAACCACTTGTGCCATCATTTCTTCGATGAAAACGAGTGACGCATTTAGACTTGGACAAATCGACTGAGGCGATTCGGGAACTTCGCGCAAATGTTGGAAATCGGGCAATTTCAACGCGAATTCAAGATGTGCAAACGTTTGTATTAACGGCATAACCGAAAGTCCGACAGCTGCAGCTGCATGTAGTAACTCTTTAACGTCGGTGGTTGAGTAAGCATTTTTGGCTGATAAATTACGGAGCGACGATGAATATGGAAACATGTCCTCGTACTCGAGTAACAGTCCGGTAGCACCAAGTGACTTGAAAATTGGCAGCAATCGTTTCAGATAGCTGATTTTGGGAGGAGCTCCCTTTAAGTCTAAATGAACCAAACGTTGGTTCGGTGGTGCGTGTCCTCCACGACCGATTCCAGCAATGATTGGAACGCCCAGCCTTTGTAGTTCGTGTTCGTACTGACGCTATAAAAGGGAATGCAGTTAAGTTGTCATCGTCGTTTGGAAATAATTTTTTTTTTATTACTTGCAACTCAGCCGAGTGTCGAATGCGTTCGGCCTCTCTACCAAGTATCATTTCGTCCCTGAATGGCACATCCAAGGTCTTTAGAATTTTTTCCGAATCTTTGCTGAAAAAGCTCGTGTCAAGATATTTCAGTTGGTCTTTGTAACGCGACAAACTGCTAATGTATGGACTTCTCGTGGGCGGTACATATTTAACACCATTTTTGTTGTAAATTCCACCATATTTGGCATAAATGTCTGTGTCCTTGTTCAAGCTCTACGAATTTGTTTGCAGAGCTTCATGAAACAGGTATTTTAGAATAAAAAGTTTGTGTCACTTACTTGATGAGATGTAGCTTCCCTTGTTGTAGGCCTGGTCTCAGTGGTGTAAAATGCTATTAACGCCCAAACGCATATGAGGAATATGGATGCGCTGGACAGAATAAGCATCGTTTGCCTGCCGCATGATTTGCGGACTACCGCCCGAGGGTATTGCATACCGATAAAAAGATGCAATGTGGCCCTAAAGGGATACATTTTTTAAATTAAATTATCGGAAACTGAAGTAAAAATGTCTTTATCTCTTCGCTGAGAATATACTCTAATCATCCCTGAAAGCATCGAAAGTTAAAAATTGTTTCGGATTGGACCTGGCTCTGTGCCTCTATTTTAAACTGTTAGAGCTAAGGCTTGGAATCAGGTCAGGTCGTTTTCAATCCGAAGCCAGGTGATGTAAATTTTCACGTCACACTGACAAAAAATGATTTAAAAATTTCACTCGTTGCGGATAACTTTGTCTGCAGTTCGTCTACATTATGTTCTGTATTTTAGTATGAGGCGGAGGCGCTTCAGGTGTGACAGACTTTGTGGATTTGGAGACTTCAGGTGAAATTTTCAAATCTTTTGCAGGTCAAAGGTATATCAGGTCTGGTCAGGTTGAGATAATTTTCCGAGCACGTGACCTGAATCTTTTTCTGGTCGACTGTTTCAGGTTCCAGGTCAAGTCGAAATCGACCTGTTCCAAGTCCTTAAAACCAGTTGGCAGACATAAATGGCAAACTTCTTATTTCAAAAATCATGGGCCATACAATTTTGCCTTGTTCAGCTAAGACAACGTGAAGTGTGATTTGTTTGTTAGCATCGTATAGCTTTCATTTTAAAATGGAATCCAAAAGAAGTCGAAAGCTCTCCAAAACTGGCACACAAATACCGTCACGTAGGATGTAGATTTACTTCACTAAGACAAAATTCAACAATCAGAATTTTCATCTAAATCAAAAAAATGTTTGCAGAAATCATTCTTAACTTCAAAAATAAATTTAACTTTACCGTTTTGGGTGCGACTTCTTCCAAAGATTTTTCATAGCATGGTGTAATTCTATGCTAATAAGACTGTGATCAACTGTAGAGAACTGTAAACCACTAAATGCAATTCATAAGAATCTCTTCAGTTGATATACAGAACTAGAAAATAATGAGGAGGTAATGCTCGAACATAGAATACACTCATACAGACTGCAATCATATCAGCTTATTATTTTTCTGCTCTGGACATCTTTCTTGGTATCAGAGCCGTAGCTGCATTGGGGCCCAGGTGTGCTCAGCGCACCCTGAGAGACCATACTGATGCAACTAATTGCGAAAAATGGTAATTTTTTTGTCACTAGAAGATTGAGAAGTACAACGTTTTGAAAGTTGAAAATAGCAAAATTTTCTTGCTCGCTCCGCTTCTTTTTCATTTTGAGCCCACCCTAGCTACGGCGCTGCTTTTTATAAAAAAATATCTCGAAAAAGTCAAAGGTCAACTGCGAAACAGCGAATGACATTTTTCACTCAGTGGTCTCAATCTGCCCGGCTAACAAACATGAAAACTTTCAACGTGATTACTGTGATAATTCTCACTGTTTCCATAAGCTTTTGTGTAGCAGACAAACATATCTACAAAACGTTTCTGCACAGATGTAAGTTGTTAAGCGACAATGAACGGTATTGGATTCGATTGTTTTGTGTCTTATACTCGATCAAATACAGTTTCAATGCGCAATCTAATAAGAAAACATTTGAATTGTAGCTAGTAAAATATATCATGAAGCCGTACTGATAGACAGCATAACCAGTGAACCGAAAAGCTATACGATCATTTTCAAATACTTCGGCTCGTTTCTGAAACCGGTGACAAAAATTGAATTCGACGTCAATGTAAGATCGTCCTTGAAAACTTAGCCCGATGATTTGATAGAATATTTGAAATTTTATAGTCACCCAGTACCGGTATTATACATGCTATTAGCGGAAATCAAAAACATCCTTACTTTGACTTCACATTACCTGTTGCCCATTATTTTGCGAAAATTACCATCAACGACACGACGAACGTGACGGCAACTATGAAAATGTATGGATCAAATAGTAGTAAATACCTTGACATGGAGGCAACAAAAAGTATGACTATCATACACTCGAAAAGTGCAAGATCGGCGCAAAGGCCATTCGGTACTTCGATGGGTATGCGACTGAAAGGCGATGAATTGATACATTTCAAGAGCCGCAACGTCACAAATGCAAGTCGTTTTCCAAGCAGATCCTTTGAATATTCTGGTACAGATTACATTACGTATGTGGCGTTTTCGTTCAGTGTCAGTATCTAGTCAACGCTTGCCAAAACGAAATTGTTTCTAATTCAATTTTTTATATTTGCATGCAGTCACCTACAGCAATGGCCCTAATTAATGGAACGTACATCGGCGAAAGAGAATTCAATTCAGTTGTTTATGACTTGAACAGTGAGCACTTTGTGGCTAACATTTCAATTTATGGCATAAAGAATGCGGGAAAATCACCTGAAGATCGTGAAGGTTTAATTAGTTTTCTGTAAAATGCATCTTGAGTTCAACAAAAAAAAAATTGAACTCGAACATCCGGATGGATATCCATCTTAAGATTAGAATACAAAATTTCCATTGAACAGTGTGTAGAACTTTCAATCCACAAATGGTAAAATTCCTTTTTTGTGTAGCACTTTATGAGTTCATGATCGTTAGAGACCAAAATTCCGAAATACCGAAATAGTTGGTGCCGAGCCGAGTGATCAAAAACGAGTTCGCACCCAATATACCAATATTCAGTTGGTTGAAAAATGCTGAAAATAGAGGTCGCACCCATTTTTACTTTTTCTTTAAATTGAGAAAATTCCAAATGTAAAACCAAAAATGTATGGGCGCGAGATTCCACCTCTAATGTAGGAATCTCGCACGGCGCGAAATTCCTTTTTTTACTATATAAACGAGTCCGACTTCCCTGCAGCATTGATTTTCGGCGGAACTGAGTAAGGGGTTTTGTTCCTGGCCTCACCCACTATCGTTCCACATATAAATGAACTCAGTGCTGTTGTGTTGAAAGCCTACAGAAGTCTTTGAAAAAAGTGTTGCCAAAATGCATATTTTTTCCTTCTTTCTGGGTCTGGGGGACCAACTGCTGGAACATCGTCTGGAACGGTTCTACGGCAGTCTTTTTTTATCGTCTACTATTCCTTTATCTTATCAATAGAAATACGCTTTGCTATGTCGCGGATATTTATCGTTACACCAGATCCAGTGTTGGTAGCATCAAGAGAAAAATTATTAAATTTTTCTTGTAGGATTTTAGTCAAATAAAGTGGAGTTCAAAACATTAGTTTTTCAATCGGACCAATATTTGCTACGTGATAGAACGTGAAAACCCGTCTGCTCTCACTTGATCATATCGTTTTTTCAAACTCCTATAACGTAGCAAATATTGGGCCTATCGGGTTCCTCTGAGATGTCTTTACTGTTGAACGCCGAAAATATTTTGTTTTCTTCAAAAAAATGAAAGATACGTGTTCGAATCCAACGAGCTATCACTCATTAAAATCGGAGAGCTCTAGTCCCCCAACCGCCTGAAGTTTTTGGCGATATGACTCTTAAATGTGAAGTTACAATTTGTTCTCCTTGTTGGTAGTTTAAATGAGTTAAAGGAAAAAATTCTTAAAGCCAAATATTAGCTCGACTTACTTTATCAATAAACAGAACATGACGGTTTATGGATCTGATGGAAGCTACAGTTTTTCCTTTACGTCTCTCAGGCCTGGACTGGCAATAAAGGGCGTTCGGGCGATAGGAATATTTCGATTGGAAATCGAAAAAAAATAACAAAAAGGCTCGGAAAGAGGTCTCAGTAGGAAAATTTCGTTAGGAAATCGAAGAAAAATGAACAGAAAGTAGAAAAATTTGAAAATTGGAATTTAAAAAAAATGTAACAGAAAGGCCTCAGTAGGAAAATTTCGATTGGAAATGTCCCAATTGTCCATGTGATGTGGCGGAACTGTGTTATTCACTTACACTGTGTAAGTTACACAATATTAATCAGTCATACGAATCGAGGGCCTAATTGGAAAAAGTCGCCCGAACGGAAGGCTTTTTTGAGCCAGTCCCGACCCCGATGTCTCTTGTGTGAGAAAAAAACGAATTGTGCGATTTTCCAGCGAAGAACTTTTTCTTTCGGTCTAGTAGGATTATCACACCTACCTCACAACAATTGTTGATTTGGCAACATAGGGCTGATATCGATTACAGAATTTTCATCAAGGAGTCAAAAATTGGGAATTTTGCTTTGAGCAGGGATATGAAATTTTCCTTACAGTGCCTTGCATGCCAACTATAAAAATTAGGGTAAATATTTCCGATTATTTGGAAGCTTTCAATTTAATAATTCGGTAAACTAGATCTAATCAACGAACATTCATCAAGGAATCCCTCCCTTCTACATGCTACTATTTAACTTGCATATGAAGTACTTTAATTTATGAAGTCACACAGTCACTTTTATGACTTTCCCATGATACTGTGTGCCATCAACATAACACTTAACAGGTAAATAAAACAATTTGCAGGCAAGAAAGCCGTTTAATTTACCTTTGTTAATCCAACCGGCCGATATTAACGTTAAAAAGTTCACTTTCGCAATCAAAACACCTTTGATAGCAAAATCGATACACTTCGGATCTTCGGATATTGGAGCTTCCAATATATATAAACCTTAGGGACGTGCTCGTATGTCATTCATATCGATTTTGCTGAATGTTGACAAACCGCCCGTATTATCACATACATTCGGATAATCCGAATAGCGCGTTAGTGTTGTGCCAATGATAAATTGAAATTTTTCCAGCCAACAAAATATGAATTATAGTCAAACAACGGAATAGAGAGAAAATATGCTCCACGAACGATTAAAATTCACCGACCGCAGCACAACAACATCGTTCCGAGATTATCAATGATAACTGAGCTCAGATGAATGGGTATCACGAATTGCATCCAAATCATGCATCCAGAGGGGAATGTGTGAACATCGAGCGAGAGACTTTTGTGGGAGAGATGGGAGAGAGAAATGTGTGTAAAGTTTTGCATAGCGCAGTAGCGCACATGTCATTTACGGGGGAAAATTAAAGAAAAGTGCTTCGGTATGGTTGGTACAATTTCATTTTATTCGCACGTTAGTAAGCGGGCGTAACGCAAGTCCGCTACCAAAAATGTTAATTTTTTTGGTGGACGACAGAGCATATTTACAGCACTACCTAATTTCCACCGGTTTTTTGATGGTTATGGATTATTTTCGATATGAGTGAGGTGTTCCAAGGTTGGTTACTAAATTTTGGGATGACAGATGATTCCAACTTGCATCGGATGTTTCGATGGATTGGTTTCTAGATTTTGGGATTCAGACTGATTTTTCTAGATTTTTTTCATAAGGTTTTTTGATGTTGTCGAAATAACATACTTACAAAAGTGGTTACATCAGTCAAAAAACCCTTAAAGGGTAAATGTGACGCAAGTCCGTTATCTTACTTACAAAATAACTGATATCGCTGAGGGTGACGCATTGTGCGCCGTACGCAAAAGTTTTATCAACAAAAAATTGACCCAAAAAATTTGTGAATGAAAATTTTCCGAAAAGAAATTTTCGTCACCAATGTCAGATGTTGAGGAAACTATTGTTAGGAAAATGGTTAAAAATGTACTGAAACAATTGAAACGTAAGAAAACCGAATCATCTGCCGCTTGTAACGCAAATTTCTTTTCGGAAAATTTTCAATCACAAATTTTTTGAGTCAATTTTTTGTTGATAAAACTTTTACGTACGGCGCACAATGCGTCACCCTCAGCGATAGCAGTTATTTTGTAAGTAAGATAAAGGACTTGCGTCACATTTACCCTTTAAGGGTTTTTTGACTGATAACCATATTTTCGCTATTCAAATGCGACGAGAAGATGGTGTATTGTTGACACTCTATCTGATAACAGTTCAAGGAAGAAATTTGTCTCAACTCTTGTTTTCCGATGGGACGAACAAGCTCGTAGCAACTGTCATGAGGGGGAAACATTAAGACAGGTACTATTTGCTATTGGTGACCAATAGACGTCAATGGAAGTATGTGGGACAGATTTTGCTCCTCGAACTGTCACTTTGTTTTGGTTTTGAAAAATGGTAACAAAAGGACAGTTGCAAAGAAAAACTCTTGTTCACTTCATGGGATAAACAAGATGTAAGAAAATAAACATTTTCGCACCTGAACTGTCATCGAAAGGCACTCATTTGAGTGGAGAAAATGAGGCTATTCACGCCGCACGAATGAAAAATTATATGTTCATCTCGGAGAGAAACATGAAATTCAAACTCGAAATAACCATTACATGCTTCAGGGACAAAAATACGCATTTCGTCTATGTATGACTATTTGGGACTGTTGACTTTATGTGATAGTAAATGACTTTCGGTACCACTTTTTGTGAGCTTCGGAGATAATGTGAAAATCACTGTAGCGTCTGAAAACGTAATGCAAATCTCAACACCTCGGTTCGGAAGTGTTCGTAAATAAAGGGAGTTGAAATTCTGACATCAGGCACTTAGCCTGGACGCAATTTACATTGTTAACCACTCCATGGTCGTTAAATTATGTATTTGTGATTTGAGCTATTAATTTCTGCTCGAATATCCTTTCAACGATAATTAAAGAAAATATGAATAGAGCAAATTGCTGCGAGAAGCCTCATAATTACCCCCTATCATCACACGCGTGGATTATGTGAACGTTCAAATAATTTGATTTCATTTCACTTCTGTAAATACATTTCAAATCGAGTAGACTACAGCGTGTTTCTCGTCCTACATCTATACGTACTCATAGAATGAGTAAAGCCGAATATAAATGAAATATTTTGGGTCTCACAAAACCTGCTACAAACAGCACACCAAGCTTTATTAACCCACAGTAATTCGAATGGAACTAAATACTCTTGACGATTTAATGGTTGCCCATGGTGTTACGTACAAGTTCAATTTCGACTTGAAATGTCGAGAAAGAACAGTGATGTTGACTGCAGAAAACATCCACTATGTGAGAATATAATTAGTGCAAGTCTGCTGCCTGTGAAGACGGCATATTCCATGATGGATTTTAATTTGTTTACGACTGAAAAGCCACAAGTGGAATCAACGATTTTGATGAAGTGGTTGATGTTCATTCGTCTGTGGTAAGCTTGGCATTTCATTGATTTTTTTTAATTAATGGGTTTTGTTGCGATGCAATGGATGTACGAGCACTATAATGTGTATACGAAAAGCTCAAAGCTGCCGCTTATATTAGGAAAATGGTCAAAAAGGGTAATTGAATTTGGAAAAGAATGTGTCGTCTGAGTCTACAAAACGAGTCACGTAGAAAATTTACATTTTGTGCCCAACATTTTTACACTTGGCGTCCATTTAAGAATTGCCCCTGGCGCCAAATTATGGACGGAACTGTTAGGATCATACAGGACTGAAAGGGTTCATAAAACTTAACGGTTTGAGTTAAGGGGACACGAGAAATTATAAACTTCTGGGTCGACAATTTGGCTATTGGAACCAACGAGCTTGACGAGAGTAATTAAACTTTAGTTACCTCCTCGCTTTATTGCAATTATCCGGACGAATCGGTTCATTTACTAACATTAGAAGCGGACGAACTACCCGCTGATTCCGACACAAACGTAACGCCTTTCGCTTTCTGCTTCAGAACTTCGCCTTTCACTTTATCACTTTTCGTATTATCAACAACTGAACTCAGTCCAATCGAATTCACTTTGTTCCCATTACGTTGCCATCGCTCCAAATCGCAAAATTGCAATCGGTACTTTGTCGAACCATAACCGTTAATGCTGGTGGCTTCACTGGTTCGTAAATGGATTCCGTGACTCGTTGAAAATATGACTGGCGTTCTCGGACAAACAATACTGGCCGTGTACTCGAATTGATTCACCGAATTATTAAGCTGTCGTTTGTCATTATTGGGCATAACTTTCAAGAGCGTATTACACAGTTGTTGACTTTTCGGTTCGACTGCAGTAAATTCATTATCAATGACACGGTCAACAGTAACTACACCTTTAACGACAACCGTATTTTGTTTCCCTTTTCCGGATTGGTTTTGCGGAATATGAAAGAGCTTTAAGTGTATTGATCCAGTAACATCATACGTACAACTGAATAAGTTTCATTGATAAAATCAGCTGAAGTCCACCGCATTCGTTACAGTAAAAGCTGTTTCCATGTGAGTTTTTTCTTGTTAATGTTTTGTGTTTGGTCAATTTCATTTTGCTACACATAGATATGCGTGTGTGACAAACGCTTTTCATGTGTGTGGTAGCTTCACATAAATTTCCCTTCAATTGCACACGGAAAGATATCGATTTTCGACACTGATATTAAACTCTGTCCATAAATCTGTTACCACGTGTTACCACGACGTTGTTAGTTGAAAATAGATATTCAATTACGCAAGCACTGAAACCTATAGAGAGGGTGAAAAGTATATGTACGTACAACCACTAGGTGATTGCGGAAAATTGAGGTGCATGCCATCAGTAGCGTGATATACCTGATGGCTTTCAAATTTTTGTTTTAAAGAAAATTGTCGCTCGAACAGAAGAGATTTAAATTTCTATTCGCATCTGGGTAGGGATTACGGCATCAATTCACTTTCATCTATTCTCTGTCGAGTCTACCGATATAGTAAGATTCAACGAATGTCAACAGAAAAATAATTAATTTTCTACTCGACGTATTTCAGTCAAATAAATTGTCATCGTACAGCACATGACCTCAGGACTGCGGAACATTAATCAGCAAACGTTTTTTCAAACCCTTTTATCTCTATTCTCCAAGAAAATATTGGGCCGATTCAAAGACTGATTACTGTTCCGGAGTCATGTGCTATACGGTGGCAATTCATTTGACTGAAATACGTTGAGTAAAAGATTAATTATTTTTCAGTTGACACCGAGTTTGTTGCAGCGACATCTTTCGAAAAATGGCAAACCGTACTCTCAGGTAGAGTGGAGTTGAGATAGAATTGGTTTGTTCCAAGGTCATTTCGAATTGTCAAATTTTATCCACAGAAGGCAACTTGACGAAAATTTTAACGAAAAGCTTAAAAAGAAATTTGTTGACCTTTTTGCTTGATATCCTCTAACGCCGTTTACGCTCCATTTACGTTTACGTAAAGCATTAGGCTATGCTCACCTCTGTGGTTGAAATCGTCGTTTTTCGGGTTGTCAAAGTTCGCGTTTAAAATTATTTGGAACAAACCTATAGATTAAGAAATTTGTTCATGCAGTATCCGTTTGACAATTTAGAGGATTTGTATTTTTTGTATTTAATACGTTGCTACACGTTGCTTTTTTCAAACTCAAGGTTTTTATAGGAACTCTTCTGTTTGCAAACAGTCAATTGAAACACTATTCGCACTAGTAAAACTCGAGAGATGGCATGGTGGCGCTGTCATTTTTAAACATGTCTGGGTGCCCACGTAATTTTTCGGTGCCGATTAGGATTAGCGCCACCATGCCACCTCTCCTCTCGAGTGTAACTCTATGTAATGTTGCCTTAAAAATTGTTCCCAATCTCATTTAACTCAAATAATATTGAGTATATTAGAAAGCGTCGAAATTTATTTTTCTTTTTTTTTGTTCACCCCTCGGTAAGCTGGAATCGCAGTCACTCTATTTAGATCGCCGTTGTAATAATTTTCTAAGCGGTGAACTACGTTTGGGCCTTTACACGTAGAACTAAAGAAATCTTTGTTAAAGATAAGTCCATTAAAATCGGTTACACTGAGGTAAACGTAAGCAAAGGTTGAAGAGTGGATAAATTAAGTAATCTCAGTAAGTCATCTGTAGAAATTTCGACGAAATTTTGATGAAGCTTTAGGGTATTTTCGACATATTTGCCATTTTCAACGCTTTTGTCATCCCTGATCTTCAATTTCGAATTGTATATTATTTCCTAGAGCTCGTCGAGACCTTACCAAACAATCCCCATTCGTACTCTATTTGGCAGCTGTCACTCAAAGCACTTTTGCTTGAAGTGCGTTGATTAGGCTCAAAAATATCTCCCAGTTCGTGCTTGTTAGCTGGACTGCTATGCTGTTCACTCCAAATCAGATCTAAACGACATTTTGTCTATCGTGATGTGAAAGATGAAACGCCTTTATGTTTGTTGTGTGGAGATTTACTTTGTTTTCGAAACTCAATCAAAGTAAAGTACATTCTTAGGTATATATAATATGAGGAAGTAAATTTAAAGGTAAACACAATTAGAGTACCCTGAAACTTCATTCGTTTTAACGCGACAACAAGATCACTTAACATCTAAATCATTCTATTCAATGGAATAAGTAAACTTTGATTTGCACTGATAATAAAATGATCACAAAAGAAAATCGAACATTCGAGTCAAATCCTCGCCTCTCTCTCTCTCTCTCTCTCTCTCTCTCTCTCTGTTTCTCTGTTTCTCTATCAATTCTGTATCAGTGCTCTCACAATTTCATTGGTGAACTTTTCGATAATTTCCAGCGATTTATTTTCTGGTAAATCTTGCAACGAAGCCGTCACGAAATTGCCAAACGCTTCGAATTTGTCGGACGTTCGATGGGCTTTATGCAATTTGGGCATTTTTGGCTCTCGGAATGGACAGTCGTCGGCTGAATCTTGCAAAGATCGTTTTAGGCAATTGATGTTCCGTACAGTCAACGAAGGCTTTTGGTGTTCGTCGTGGTTGTAGCCATTGGTTGAGCTAAAATTGATAAAGAAAAGATTTTTAGTTAACATTGTGCAAAATTCGTACATTTCATTAGAATTATGGAAAGGCTATTTATTTGAAATATTTAAAGACCTCATTTAAAAAAAGAATTTTAAAAGTGCGCAAGGAAAATGGCATCAAAGCTGATACATTTTCCGGAAGACCCCGATCTTTCGCCCCACGAAGTCGAGTCTTTTCAACTATTTATCGCGAGTTGTGTAATTGACTTTACATGTTAAGACTTGAATGTTCGCAAGCATGTAAAACGTTCGTTCTGGCGTTAATGAGGATTGTATGCCTCAGCCATTTCGACATGTGATAATTGACAGGGCGCTTCTCAGAAGCAGAAGTGCAAACTTAGCGAGTCTTCTAAGAATAAATAAGTGAAACCATATCGACTATCGACATATAGATATGAGGGACTGACATGTACGAGCTCTCTCAGTCTTTATATACCTATTTATAGCACACAACCAACGTGATATGATTTGTTTCGAATTGGACATATTAAAATAAGTAAACCAAGTGAACGATACGAAATACGTTCTGCAAAACGACAGTTGAGAATTTCAATTGCTTCACCAAAAGACAACTGGTGCAATTCTCTTTTATTTTTGTCGAAGCAAAAAAAAAATCCTCTCAGCCGTTCGTTTCTTTTACCTGACTGGTAAAAAGGATTATACGTTTGCAGTTTGCACATGCACATGTTGGATTGATTGCTTGCAATATAATTGTTGGAATCGTTCGCAGAAGCAGTTGAGTGAGTATGAAAAAAGGGCATATGTGCGAAGTAATCCTTATTGCAAATCAGGTAAAAAAAACATTTTTTCTTCTTCTTTAAATGCAATGAAGAACAACAACAACAACAACAACAAATTCATTGCCATTCTTTTGTCCAGCTGGATTATGTAAATGTTAATATGAAATAAAAGAATGAGATGTAAAGGTACGTACAAGGTACGGTGCATACAAAACGTCTTCAGGTATATCCTTTTTCCTTCCAGTTGGCTTCGGTAAAATATTTTGGTTTTTGAATTTTTCTCTTGAAATTAATTTCGAAAAGTTTGGTTTTGAAAACACTTTGAAAGATTCAATGAAAACGTGAAATTAAACCATGGTTGCGATATGCATGGCAGAATTGAAAGGTTAAATTCGTATATATCACGTGGTGCCCGTGGTAGAACAACAAGGCAGTAAAGGAAGTCTGATCTGATACAATAAAAATTTTGAAATTCCAAGACACGGAGAAACCAAGTCCATAAATTCCTTCCCCTTCCCGCAAATAGCTCTAAATTATCTTACCGACAAGTACAACAATTACAATGCCGCCTAAATTCCAAAATCAGGAATTCTATGGAGGTGAAAAGTTCAATTTTTTGAGTGGGAAACCTATTTTCAAGAAGATCAGAATTTTGGTATGACAAAGTCGGTTTGGGAGATTTTAGTTGGAGGTGCACCATGGCACAGGTTGTGAATGTATTTCTCATTCAGACTATTAAAATCTAAGCGTGAAATTAAATCAACATGACAACACGAACTGAACGAGAAAAGCGAAATTGAAAAACAAAATTACTGCTGGAAGGTCTGTCATGCCCATTGCCCAATCAGGGTCAAGGTCTTAGTTACCCAATTTCCGATTTTTTTAAAAATAAATTTAAATAAATAAAGAAATAAGCAAGACGCTCAATCAATTAGTTCAATAAATTGTCAAGAATTCTGAGTTGATACCGTTTATGTCAACCGAATTTGTGTCGAAGTTTATCTCAACTGTTTTACCAGCTGGTCCACAAATACAGTCACACTGCTGGAGCGTTATAGGGTGCAACACACGCATGTGTAACAAACCCCATGTGTAATGACGTATAAGTAGTGTGCTTCTTTGAGTGAACCAGCTGGGTTACAATAACTGAAGGAAGCTTAGACACTTTGTCTGATAATACCTGAAATTTTGAGAGTCGGACAATTTTTCACCATTCACCCAGAAAAAGTTGAGCAAAATCTGAACTTGAAAATGTTGTGAAAATCAAACGTGTATGTGACCCTAACCAGTATTTCTTAAAATTTCTCAAATATCTTGGAACTTTTCTTGAATTTCCAGACTTTTTTCTTTGAGAAATTCACGAGTTTTCTAGAAATTCCAAGAAAATGATTTCTCGAAAATGGACTCCGTTCCCATCGAGGGGGAAACAGCTCTGGAAAGTCGTGGTGTGAAAAAAGTAAAAAAAAAACTCACAGAAAGTCACGCAAAATCACGGAGAGTGATGTCACGGAAGTCAAGAAAAAGTGTCGAAATAATGAAAATTCGGCGTGGCAGGAGTTAAAAAAAAATCACGGAAAATCAAAGTCCTGGTCGCCGTTTTCCGAAACAGTTTTCCCTTCGTCTCCTACCACTCTAAAAAAAAAGGAGATCAGTCAACGCGTAGGATATCTAAGGTCCTTCGAAACCTTATCGTAATTGGTTTTCTGTTGTTTCCGAATTGTTTCTACTGCAGAGCAGATAGACAACCTTTTTGTTTTATCAACTCAAATCAACCGGCGCACAGTTCTACAATAGCTGTGAACATTACAACTACTACACAAACAGAAATATTCTTTTTTTTTAAGAAACAAAAAAAATTCGAATAATAAAAATGTTTCTCTACCTAAGCTCTGTTTAAATTAAAATTATAGAAAGAAAGAAAAAAAAAACTCTTAAACATCTACTAGTGTGCTGCCTATATATATATGTGGTATGGTATGGTTGTAAGTACTTACACATTTGAATCGGTTATGAGCTGTATATCGTTGTTTTCACTCTCGGTATCTTCTCTATAAAACAAAACAAAAATTATTTCAATAAATTATTATCGCGCTGTGAGATTGTAACACAACATGGAAAAATGATTGAGCTAATTTACTCACAAGAAATTCGCTGGATTCAGATAATCGTCAACATTATTCGATGTATCATTGCCGCCATCATCCTCACTAAAAAATTAAATATTTCACAGCGTAAATAAACAGACAAAAAATCATCTTCATCCAGCCAGGGCCTATTATTTGTGAAATTTATGAAATTGGGATTCGTTAAAATCCACAAAATTTCGTTAAATTAAAATTCACAAAAATCCACAAAATTTCGTTAAATTCTACAAAATTTTGCTAAGTTAAATTCCACAAAATTTCGTCCAAAATCACAAAAATTCGTTAAAATTAACAAAGTTTCGTTAAATAAAATTTCCCAAAATTTCGTTAAATTCCACAAAGTTTCGTTAAATTCCACAAAAAATCAGCCCTGTCTTCATCATACAAAACACTTACGTTTCATATTCACGTTGAAACAATTCATTCACATCGTTATCAGCCGATTCGTCTTTAATCTCTTTCCGTTGCAGCGGCGGCCGTCCACGACGCGGTGCATGCACCCGCGTCCCATTCGGCACATAGTCTTGATCCTTGTCCTTGTACGTGTCGAACAGGAAACCCTCTTTGCGCATCATCCCTTTGTACGATTTGCGTGGCCGTATATGATTGTCCAGGAATCGTAAATTGGCGAACAGGGGCCAGCTGATCTTTGGATTACGAATGCCATCGTCTTTCAGTGCAATTACTTTGCGCTTCTCCAAATTGTATCGATTTCGGAGTTGATTCATGCGGTCTTTTAGCATGGTTACTGGGGTGGTGATAAGGAATGGAAGAAAAACGGAAAATGTAAGAACGCAGAAAATGGAAAGTCATTTCTTTGGCATTTTCCAATTTGAATGGATTTTTACTACTCCTCTATACAGACTGAACGCTTAAATATGCATATATTTACGAGGGGACGCAGGCAGATATATATTATACATTTTAACATATACATCAAATCGAACGAATTCATAGTCGTCGACGTGATGAAGAGAAGAAAAATGTATAAAAGAAAAAAAAAAGAATTTCAAAACAAAACGAAATCGATCGCCGACGACGCTGAAATTATATTTTTTATCTCAGAAAGTTTTTTTTTATCAATTTTTATGCCTTTGTTCCGATATTTTGTTTTGTTCTTTATCCAACAATGAATTCTCTGTTATCTGCTCTGATATTATAAATACAAGTGAAACTCACCATCGTAGCCCAATTTCTTCGAAATTTCCGTCCATGCCTCCTCAATGAAAGCTTTGTTTTTGAAATGTGGACTGGCTTTATTGTAAAATGCCGGCACCAAGGAAAATTCCTTTATCAAACTTCGGTCCAAATCGCCCATATCGGTCATGAGTATGAGTCGTGCAACAAAATATTATTTAATTTTTTAACCTCGCCACACACACAACAAAATCCAACACACAAAAAACTGCGCGAATTTTATATTTTTAAACGAATTTTAAAGAGTGAAAAATGAATTTTATTTTAGCTGGCTGTTAAAAACAAAAATCTAATCGCCTGACATAAACACAAAATGCACCTTCGTATACGTCTACAATATTTTTAAGACTAACATTTGAGTTTTATTTTTACTTAAACTCTTGAAAATGCTTATTCGTACAGTGTAAAGTATAAACACACGAAACTACGACAAAGGCAAAATGTAAAAATATTATATATTCTTCGTCTAATAAAAATAATAATCGGAGTTAAAGTTGGGTTCGGATACGAACGACGCACATTCAATATAACAATCGACCCGAGATAGTACATCGGGTCTATTAAAAACAATCAACAGCAAACACAACACACAAAAAATCGTATGGGACGGACCGATTTTTAAATTTAAAAAATTTTATGCGCCGAACAGATGCGCGTACGTAGAGAATATATATATTTCTCTGAATAAGTTTTTTTTTCTTTTTCTTTATAATTATCTTTTTGATGGTAAAAATATTTTTATATTTCAATTGATAGGAGAGAGTGTTGGTGGTATGGGTTTTTTGTGTATTATTTTATATGTTGTGTGCGCTGTATGGCTGTTTGGTAGTGTATCTAATCGCGTTTTTCTTTCTGCTTTTGTTTTTTTTTTTTGAATTATAATTCGTCGAAGGCAATTTTCATTTATTTTGTTAATTTTTACATTTAGAATCGACGAATGGAAATTATTATTTAAGTCCGGGGAACAATCAAATTGTTCTATGAAAATAAACCAATTTTTCTAGGAATTGAGTTGAGTACTCTACGACTGTAGCTACGGTATATATAAGTTTTTTGTTAGCGTAAAATTTGTTTTATGTTTTCACTTTTGCTGTAGAACCAAACTGCTATCAGATAATAATGTCTTATGTATCGATTGAAAATGTTGGTATTAGGACGATTTTGATTTTCAATCTTAGGGGAACAGTGAAAAAATGACTGGATCACTCTACAGATATAAGGAGATGCGGGAAATGAAAGATTTACAGAAATGTTTAGTCTAAATACTTACTTTGATTTTTTTAAGCGCCTGACCGAAACCTTTACGCAGAATGGTCCAAAGAATTGATTACAATCAGTGCCTATTTTGGCGAATTGCCAAAAATTTCCAAAAACTGCGAACGTCCAAAAACCGAATTTTTCCATAATTTCGAACTGTTTTGGCAACTCCGGAGCTCAGCCGTATATTAGCCGGCTCTCCGTGATTTATGTTTGATTATTGACGCTCATCTTTCAAATTAACGTAAGCGCTCCCATCATTGAACGTATTCCCCATATTGAACGAAACCTCTGATCATATGAACGATGTCTAATATTTTCAAAACGTCGTTATTATCAAAGTGGCAAATGATTGTCTAAGTAGGCTGGCTTTACAGTTTTTATTAACTGCCATAAACAAACGATCGCTTGATAAACAAAATTGCCAGAATTCGTATTTTATTTTACTGACTCCTGAAACCATTCTCATTGTAAAGTTTTTAGGTAAGTAAAGGCGACCTAGTAATTAGTGTTTATTTAGTGGTTTTTCATTTCAAATTAAGTGATTCAAATTAGATTCAAACCGTTAGTTGATACGCGATTAATTAAAAACGAAAAAATTATGGTTGCGATAGTGGAAATATTAAAGAAAGCTTGTTAATTAGGACCCGCTGGGAAAATTGCAGAGAAGCCTAATTTTAAACGGACATAGGAACTATTTATGAACGATTTTTTTTGGAACGGTAAATTTTCTTTTTCAGAGATGAAAACGAAGGGTACCGCGAAATATTCGGATGAACATCTTTTGTTGGCTGTTAACGCAGTGAAAAAGGGATCAACTCAGTTTGCTGCAGCCAAAAAATATGGCATCCCCAGATCCACGCTGTTCAATAAAATCACCGGCAAGTCAATAATCGGCAAAAAATCAGGTCCCGGAACAGTTTTGTCACTGAAGGAAGAGAAATTAATCGAAAAATGGGTGCTGTGTCTCGCGGATCGAGGATTTCCGGTGGTGAAGAGACAACTTTTACACTCGATTCAACTGTATTTAAACGCCAACAACAGGAAGACTCCATTTGCAAATAACTATCCTGGAAGGAAATGGTACAAAAATTTCCTAAACAGACACCCAATCATTGCTAAGCGATTGTCTCAAAATCTCATCAAATCAAGAGCAGCTGTAACAGAAACACATTTGAAATTCTGGCACGCGGAGGTCTACAAGTATTGTGAAGAAAAACAATTGCTGGACGTGCTTAATGATCCAGCACGGGTGTTTAATGTTGATGAGAAAGGTTTCATTTTGACACCCAAGAACGAAGTTGTTTTAGCCAGAAGAGGGCAAAAAGCAGTCTACAATCGCTCACAAAACGATGAAAAGGAGTGTGTAACAGCACTTCTAGGTGGAAATGCTGCGGGAATGCAAACACCACCAATGCTTGTGTATCCTTACAAGCGAATGCCGTCGAATATTCTGCTTCATTTACCAGCAAATTGGAGCGTTGGAATTTCTGATAATGGATGGCAAACACAGCAAACATTTTTCGACTACATCAAGGACGTATTTTGCAAGTGGTTATCGGACGCGAAAATTAAACTGCCGGTCATACTGTTCATTGACGGACATAAGTCGCATATATCCCTCACGTTAAGCGACTTTTGTTCAGCCAATCAAATAGAGCTGGTGGCTTTATATCCAAATGCAACACATGTGATACAACCGATGGATGTCGTCGTTTTCAAACCACTTGGCGGATCGTGGGACATCAAAATAAAGGATTGGAAAATCGCTAATCAATACGCCAAGATCGACAAGAAGGATATTGCTCCTATTTTAAACGAGTCTATAATCGCCATTGACTACGCTGGTTTATTAAAAAAGGGATTCGAACGCTGTGGACTCTTTCCATTCAACGTCGATAACATCAATTTCTCCAGATTGGTTCCGGTAACTGCTGACGTTACTCAAGACCAGTTCTTCGAGGAAGCCAATGCTACCGAACCTGAACGAATGGAAACCGAGCAAGAAGCCGTTAATCGATTGCAATTTTTGGAAGAACTCATTGATCCAAGTTATCTGCACCTATTTCGTCTATCGGATGAAAAATGGAATGGGCCAATTGAATACACAGCGCTCTATTCAATTTGGAAAAAGTTACACACGAAGGCAGCACTGTTCAAGTCAATTGATGACCAAGAAATTGTAATTGACGTCGAAACAATGGACTCCAAACAAGATAACCTCGATTCTGTGATCTTCATTGTAGGAGATAATGGTGAACTATTGATGTCCGACGGTATGTCAACAATCGCTGCAGTTTTTTCGATCTAATTTCTAATTCGTTACAGATATCAGCTGCATTGAAGTAGATAGTGAAGTGATCGATAACGAGTTGGTCACCTTCGGTGTCGGTGATTTGGTTGAATTGGAGTCGGATCAAATGAAAGAATGTACCGAGGGTGAAACGATGGAAGGTATGAGCCACAAAAACCACTTTTCGCTGAGTTATTTAGACGTAGATTTTTGTTTTTAGATGTTGATGCCATGTCTTCCAATGACAATCGTGTTGTGAACGAACGGGTGGTATATATTACACCTCAACTTGATGCCGCAACACATGGAAACGACAACGATTTGCCGAAGGCTGTTTCGAACGACCAATCATTCAATAAAGAAGTCTTTCAGCAGTCTTTTCCTATGCCCGAGCTAAGCGTGTGTAAGAAAAAGAAGTTGGTGCAAAAGGAAAAGCGATCGACAGTAATAACTAGTGAAGCTTGGAAGGAAGTTGAGAAGAAGAAATTGGAGGAGAAGGAGCGGTTAGAAGCGGAAAAATTATCGCGAAAAATGGAACGAGAAAAGAAGAAAGTTCTAGCAGAGCAGGTCAGAGCAGAAAAGGAATTGATTAAAGAACGAAAGATGAAGGAAAAGGCTGAGAAGGAGGCGGAAAGAGTACTGAAAAAACAAAGTAAGAAAAAAACTCTGTGAGTTTCGTCTCACTTTCATAACTGATTACTGTTGTACAAAATCAGCTGTAAAGAGGCTGTGAAATGTTGGCTGCTGCCTATTTCGATTAATGATTACTTATTGTAGAAAATCAGCTGTAAAAAGGCTGCTGTCTTTTTTGATTAATGATTACTTATTGTAGAAAACGATGCACAGCTGTATAGAGGCTGTAACATGAAATGAAGAAAATAAATTGCATCAAACTCTTATAAGCGATTTTATTTTAAGTAGTAGATTTTCCGTTGAAAACGATACATCGAAAGTTGACTGAACACCAGAGCATATAGATTGAATCCATATTCGCGGCACATGTAACACGAGAAGCAAAATTCAATAGCAGAGAATTTACTGTGTAAAATGATGTTCACAAATGTGATCGGTACGTTCAAAACAGAGGCACTTTTTTTTTTTAATTGTTCAACAATAGTTTCAGTAGTAACTTTGACAGTTTTTTTAAATAATAATAATACCTCTGTGCCAGATAAAAAAACAAATGAATTTGTAGAATTCTCAATTAAATGAGAAACACAATTATATGCAATACACCTGAATTTATGAGACAGAATACAAAAACGGACCGGACGAGTAGTTGATATGATTAAAGCGTTCCATAATGGGAGCGCTTACGTTAATCATGCTCGTCTTCATTTGAAGCCTGATAGTGTCAAGAAATAATCGAGAGTCAGTTAAAGCGCAAGGCTGAAGTTGTCAAAATTGTTTGAAATGTTGGAAAAATTTGGTGTTTGGACGTCCGCAGTTTTTAGAAATTTTTGGACATTTTTTGGATTTTTTTTAACAGTTCGTTTATTCTCTCAGTTATTTTTTGGAAATCTGATTTTCCTGTTACTCAACAATAAGTAAACGTAACGGCACGGAGAACGATTACGTTGCATTGACTATGGATAGATGGCAGATTCTTCAGCAAAAAATTTGGTTTACAAGACTCGCATTTTGAAATTACAAAAGCCCGTACGAAGTATACTTCTCAAGTATAAAAGTTTAGGTATTGAATTATCTGTCAAACGAAACAAAAAGTAGCAAAGTTTGATGAAATATTCTCGATTTATGAGCAAAAACCACATAGGGCCACAAAGCGGCCCTAGTCGAAGGGCCCAAATTTGAAACTTTTTTCACAACGTTCCCTCTGTATTCAATTAACTTCCATAAAAAACTAAATCTAGCAAAATCGGATGAGATTTACTCCATTTTTTCGCAAAAAAACACTTAGGGCCGAGTAGCGGCCTTAATCCAAGGGACCAAATTTGAAACTTTTTTCGCCATCATTCTATTCGGCATTCAATTATCTCTCAAATGAAACAAAAACTAGCAAAATCGGATGAGTTTTATTCGATTTATGTGCAAAAAATACTTAGGGCCGAGTACCGGCCTCAGTCAAAAAAAAATGGATATTATAGTGTGTATGTTCAGGTGCTTGTCGTTGGCGCCTTTTAGTGCTGCGTTCAAATAAGCACTACTTATAACGTACGTAGTACTGCTTTTGTGCTGTCGATTCGTACTAACCATAAGCTGTTCAAAAACGAATAATTCACGTTTGAAAGTTCGACATTTATTGTGTTTTCGTAAGAAGTAGATTTGCTGGCGAAGGAAACCGATCTAACGTTTTGTGCTATCGATTAGGCTGAAATATCCCAATTTTAGTTTAACCACACAAAGCAAAAAATAAAAAAAAATTCTCTCTCTTTAGAACCGATACTCACTTTTCACAGGTGCTCTGAAATTAAAAATGTCAAGATCCTTGAAATAGACGTTACAGTGGTTTTGCATACGGTAGACAGGAGGAGAGACAGAATGGTCAACTTTCACATTGGGCAGGTAGTAAACGAATGAGTCGTCAAAGTTCAACGCTTATGAAAAATTGAGCAGATCTCAAACTTTAAAATTGAAGAGATCACTAATCACCACTTCTTGTAAACTTTTCATTTATCAAATCATAATATTAAGCAAAAGTCAAGGTAATGTTACAATTAAGCACGGCAGGTAAACCAGGTAGTGCTTGATTGGACTAGAGTGACCTTAATTATCTAGTAGCCTTTGTGCTTTGCGAATAAAATTTTTCAATTTATGTAAGTCAGTGTCCATGTTCATTTCAGTTCATTTTCATACGGTGTATATAGAGTGTTATGATGAAAGAGAAAGAAATATTTTGACAAGTACCTCAAGACAACTTATAATAGACTGGTCTTCGGTCCTCTCGCTCCCAACGTAGCATGTTGAAAGAGGAAGCAATATTTTGACAAGTACCCCAAGGCAAGTTATAATAACTAGTCTTCGGTTCCTCGCTCTGATCATGACAGTCTATTAGGTCCCTTATTTGACGTTTCAAAAATTAACCGTTTATTTTAACTCTGACGTGAATTAAGTGAAGTTCAACACGGATTGACTGTATTTTTAATTGTCAAAAAATGCTCGTATGTTTTCGGCCTAATTTTTCACAAAAGAGGGCGTAAAAAAAGAATCTTTTGAGACTTTTCCTGGTATTTCAACCCTTTGTATGATGGCAGATTTTAGACAATTTGTGAGTTGTAACTATGAAATGAAATGATGAGGTCAATGCAAACACAATTTTACTTATACATCGAAAAAACCGTCAAAACTGCGACGCGGTTTTTTTTCAGTTGTTTGGCCACAAAAACATGTCGTAACTTGTATACATAAAAGAGGCTTATTCTCGTAAAAATGATTTATGTGGCACCCTTTCATTCATCGTTCGTTTCTTTTTAATTCTTTCAATTCAATGCGTAATATGGTTATAATGGGTAGTTTTATGCTCAGGAAGCGCGTACATCTGTTCGAATTTAGAAAAACGTTTTTGGTTTTGTTATTATTTATAGTCACCAATCAACAATTCAAACAATAAGAAAATTCTGGGTTTCACGTTTCCTTTATTCATAAGTTGTTCCGCAAGAAACTATAAGCATACCTGGAGAGACATTAAATTATGGGGACATTTTGTTTCGAACGTTTTGTTTACAATTTTCAAGTGTAAACGGTCGTTCAGTTAACGTGTAATATTGCGATTGCGATCCTGCATTGTAAAAGTAGGATGTAGATTCTGTTCTTTGTGGACTAATATGACATCATCGACTTACGCAAGTTTGAAATCGCGGTGAAAGGTTCGTTTATTTGAAAAACAACAATCAAATCCAAATGTTTAATGATTTTTTGGCGACAAAAGTCCCGAGTGTGACCATTCCAGAGAAGGGTATTGCGATCCTGCATTGTAAAAGTAGGATGTAGATTCTGTTCTTTGTGGACTAATATGACATCATCGACTTACGCAAGTTTGAAATCGTGGTGAAAGGTTCGTTTATTTGAAAAACAACAATCAAATCCAAATGTTTAATGATTTTTTGGCGACAAAAGTCCCGAGTGTGACCATTCCAGAGAAGGGTATAATCTGCCAGGGTAACAAAACAAAAATGGATGAACTGCAAAGCGTGCTTTCGACTTCCCAGAGACATCGACCACCTTTCTGTACAGCGTGAGCATTCTCCCAATTCTTGCCATAGTGGAGAGAGTGGTGCATCTGCATCGTATGGTTAAATCATTGACGAAACATGGATTCGACATCCGACTCAATAGAGACATTCATATGCGATCCTCAAGACGATCAAGTTGTATTCCGCGCAATGATTTTTATGGAATGATAAAATAAATGATTTTAAAAAAAATCTCGTAATAAAGACTGTGATTGGGAAGTGTTTTAAAAGGGGAAATTGATTTTGAACAACGAACTTGCAGGAGTGGATAAAATCTTCTTTTATATGGATTTTAATGTCATCATGCGTGATGAGGATCAAATTTGGATGTTGACATTGGTCACATAGAACACAGCGCCACGGAAGAGTAATAGTACATTGAATGACAAGGGGCGAAAGTAAAAAAATTCAACCGTGTGCGAGAGTTGATGCCCGCGCCGAAGGCAAGGGCCTCAATCGCACAGGTTGAATTTTTTTATTTTTGCCCCGAGTCGTTCAAACTATTTTTTTTGATACCAACATCGAAAGTTGATACGTATCGCAAACAGCAGAACAAAATGTTGAAATATGAAGGCATTTAGCCAGAAAATGCGGGGGTCCAGGGGGCGGCAGCCCCCTGGTATATCAAAAATTTAATTATTTAGCCATCACAACAACAACACACTTAAAAATTAACAAATTACTAACAAATCATTCAGCAACAAAAAGTATCAACTTCGTATGTTAATTTCAATAAGAGCACTGGCGCACGCTTTATTTCAATTTTGATCGCAGTACACTTATTGACAAGAGTCGACTATTACATTATGTAGTCGACTTTCGCATTATGTATATTGACTTTCGCTTTATGTATTCTTTCTTTCTCCCCGCTAAAACACATAACTTGCATTTTTTTACTTTCGCCCCGGATTTCGAGGGCGAAAGTATCAACTTTCGATGTTGGTATCAAAAAATAGTACATTGAATGACAAGGGGCGAAAGTAAAAAAATTCAACCGTGTGCGAGAGTTGGAGCCCGCGCCGAAGGCAAGGGCTCTAATCGCACAGGTTGAATTTTTTTACTTTTGCCCCGAGTCGTTCATACTATTTTTTTTGATACCAACATTGAAAATTGATACGTATCACAAACATCGCAACAAAATGTTGAAATAAAAAGGCATTTAGCCAGAAAATGCAGGGGTCCAGGGGGCGGCAGCCCCCTGGTATATGAAAAATTTAATAATTTAGCCATCACAACAATAACACACACAAAAATTAAGATATAACTAACAAATCATTCAGTAACAAAAAGTATCAACTTTGTATGCTAATTTCAATAAGAACACTGGCGCACAGTGTTTTACAATTTTGATCAAAGTATTCTGCATAATATGAGCGGATTTTGTTGACAACTCGACTCATTTCTCTCATTTTCTGTGACGTCAGTCACTTTCGCTGTTCGTTCAGTTGCGTTCGCTCTTCGTTAAGTACTTTCTCCCCGTGGGATGCATTTTTTTACTTTCGCCCCTCATATGCGGGGCGAAAGTATCATTTTTCAATGTTGGTATCAAAAAAAGTTTATTTACTATGCCGCGAGAGCGCTGATAGGCTTGTTCCGAATACCGGTAAACACAAATTTTCACTTGTTGAGCGAACACGATTTCATTCACAGATAGAGTCCAAGTAAGTGTAAACCCGAACACTGACACCTTCACCCGGAGAGAACCATAGTTTCAATTCTGTAATCAATATTGAAATAATTGAGGAAACGGCTGTCTTGTGTTTTGTTTGGAACAGCAAAAACCGTAAATTTCATCAGAGACTCCCAATGTACAAAAGGTGACATTTTAATCGATTCTTGAATACTCATCATTCTACAAGAAAACCACCCAGTTTGGGCTTATTTTCAAACGAGAGCATGGGTCCTGCTTATTTTCACCATGAATGTCAACTTTGGGGAGGTACCACTTCTAACGATTTTACATATACACCTATTTACCAAGGCTGTATACTTTGGGGAGGTCACGCAGACCGCCATTTTATTAGATACGCGGGAACACACCACTTCTGATGACTTTACATATACAAAAAATTCACCACATCATCAAGACGACGAGAATCATCAGAGTAGGTGAATTTTTGTATGAAATCGGCCATTTTATCATCAACTGTGGTGTGTAACCCGCGTATCTGTAACTGCGTGACCTCCCCAAAGTATACAGCCTTGCTATTTACCACATCATCACGGCGACGAGGATCATCACGTGAGGTGAAAGTCTGTATAAAATCTGCCTATTTATCGTCAGCTGTGATGTGGCACCTGCGTGCCCTCCTAAAGTTTACAGCCTTGATTTATATTTCAAGGCTAGGTTCTCTGCGGATGATTTTTGACATTTCGAATCATCTTCAAGTTACGGTACTTTTAGACATAACCTCACTTAAGTTTCGTCAAATGTCCCGTTCTTTCATTCGTTTGTATCATCTTTTTAAATGGGGATAGCATTTTCAAGCGTCCCTATTCTAGAGAGAACGGTTTTCATGTAAATATTGATGAGGCTATGTCTCTATGGATGAATCGTCGTGGAACTAACCTATTTTAACTACATTTCTCCGGCAGTAGACACTTTCCTTAACATACTTATTTATTTATTTATTTCATTTGTTTCAAGATTACAATACAAGAAAAAACATCTGAGTAGCTCTAGTGTGACGAAGTCAATTTGAAAGAGCTACATGTCATACGTTGCTGAATAAAATTGTTATTTGGATCAAGGCTGTATACTTTGGGGAGGTCACGGAGATCGCCATTTTGTTAGATACGCGGGAACACACCTTTTCCATACAAAAAATTCACCAAAATTGAATTTGTATGGCGTGGTGAATTTTTTGTATGAAACGTGGTGTGTAACCCGCGTATCTGCATCTGCATGACCTCCCCAAAGTATACAGCCTTGATTTGGATCACAAGGGACGAAAGTAAAAAAATTGAACCGTTTGCGAAGTTTGCAGCCCGTGGCTGAAGGAGAAAAAAATTTGTAAATTATTGACAACGTTCTTTTCTATGACAACAATCACAGCGATCCCAACGAAACCAGACGAAACATATGTTGTTGCTGTCATTTACTTTCGCATCTTCGTTTGGGGGGCGAAAGTACTTTTGTACCTCTTGTGATGTCGTGGCTTACTGAGGAGTTGAATTTTCAAACTTTCGCATCTCATTCGGGATGCGAAATAGTCATTTTCGTAGTTAGTGTAATGAAAAGTCATTAGCTTCTGTTAAAATTAAATTTCATTAACGAAAAGCAATTTATTTAAACTTTCGAATACATATAAAGCGGAAAGGCCGACATGACATTTGAGTATTTCGATGTTAACCTTTCACAGCCAGTCGAGGGGTAAATCACTGATTTTATGACAATGATTATATGGGATTATATGAGAAAGTGATTACCCACTCGCGGCCAGTATATAAACAGTTTTACTTCATTGGATCTGCGTTATTTTTAAGAGATTAATTTCAAATCTTTTACTTCATTTTTTCAACAAGTTTTCTGCTAAATAAAATCACTTCACTTCAATTAAACTTGGTTGAATCGTTCCAAAAAAATCCCAATTTAGTATAGTTGTGTAGTATGTAGTATATCATGACAACACGCATAGGCCGGGACAAGTGCAATATTATTTTTTAAATACAAACATTGACCTTGACCCATCCTGAGCGGAATGTCGGTAATTGGATGGAACACTGGAACACTGAGTTTGTCGGGGTACGGTTGTTGAAGTTTCTGGAAAAGAAAAGCAAATTATTTGGATATACAGTGGATGACAATGGAGAACTTTTAAAGGAACTAAGGAATGTCAAGTTCCACTAGAGAAAATCAGTTATCAAACTATCAGTTATTATATTACTAATGCGGACCAGAAATCATCAAAAAGCTATTGTGTTCCTTTCAATTTTGACGCTAAGTCCAACCATTTGATTTCGTAAAATGAGCTCTTCATACACTTGCTACAGAACATTAACAACAAAACATCATTCTATTTACCATTCAGGTGTTTCACGTTGCGTATCTCTCTCTCTCTCTCTCTCTCTCTCTCTCTCTAATTTCTTCGACTCGTATACCAAAATCCTGTTACAATTTCAAACCAAATTTGCTCAATCAATACGCAATAATATTGTAGACGTAGATCATTCCGCGCGAATGTTACTTTAATTTCAACACTGGAATGAGAGAAAATTACTGTCTTCTTCTCGTTATTTTGTCGGTTGTTGCTGGTGTTCTGAGAAACAAGTTTTGCCCCATAAAAATGTTCTTGGATGTTCGTGTGTACTGTGTAAGAATTAGTTTTATTTCGAAAGCGAACTCTAGTCGGATGAAGTTTGAAAAGGTGTTTCCTACATAGGCGAATATAATAACCATATGAACTGCGGTACACGTTAGAGAAAAATGACGATAATTATAGTGGCGGGACGTTTTTGCTTAAAAACACCAAAATAACACCATTTCAGTCCAAGAAAGCCACAAAAACGTTGCTTTCAATTCCTCATTTTGTTGATGATAGGCATTTTTGCGAAGAATTTTTTCAACAAGTCCTACTTAACGAAGAGTAACATTTTATCGCTGCAGAAACAGGCGGGAAATCAAATGACTTCGCAAATGACTAATTTCCATGAAAGACCAAATTGGTCACATTGCAAATCAAGTCGACAAAATTTGTAAACTAAAGTTGAATAACACTGCACACTGATATAAGAAAATCGCCCTGAGTTATGCTAACACGTCGAATAATTTATTTACGCAGGCGGTTGTCGTCTGCATCTTTTCTAATTCGCTCTCATGATCGGGGATTCATTGCACTTAATGAGTGAATGCGTGTCATAGCCATTAGCATCAGCAGAGGGGTATTACGATAACAGAAACGAGCACTTGTCTGTACTGAACTCGATACTCGATACTTTTTCATGTAAAAGTGAAAACGACAAAAATAATCGAAATAATCGAGACAATTTCTGGGCATTAACAAATTTGAATTTCGAGCTCAATTTGTTTTTTGTCATGGTACATTGGTACACATAATAAAGGCAAATTACAACAAAAACAACAACAACAAAAACCAGCGACAACAACAAATAAAATGAAATTCTTCATGGTTCAACAGTGAGCACACCCACCAAACGATGTAATAAAACAACTGAAAACTGAGTCACGCGTTTAAGAGTCAACGGCTTTTTGATTTTTTTTTTATTATTTCAAGAAAAATGCAGCGTAATTTAACCGTTTTTCCTTTAAAAATTCAAATTAATAATTTTTACATCATTATCATGTTGGTTGTTGCCCGCTAGTGCAATTGTTGTGTTATTTCAATAAATTCATCTTTCTCAATCTTCAGATTATACACTCTTGTCTTTGTATACATTTGTGTACGTAATAAAACGTCTACAAAAATAACTGTAACTGAGCACAAACTTCCAGAGTTAAAACGAAAGAAATTAAAGTTTTCAGTGTGGATTTCGTTGAGTTGGAAATCTTCTTTACCGCAATTAAGAACGGTTAAAAAGTGACAGCGAGCTTTTTTTGCGGGTGACGTTCCAAACGGCCTTGAACGCTAAAAGGTAATCTTATGCGGTGGCAACGAAAATACAGGCCCAAGAGTAACAAACTTTTTTCTAGATTTTTTCATATTAAAATTCAAAGGTTGGGGTCAGCTTTGTGAAAATGACAACTAATTTGACATATTATTTCATTTGATCCCATTAAGGCAAGCACAATCAAAAAGAAGCACTTACGCCGTTTAGCCCAAGGTTCTGAAAGAGCCTTGGTGTAGCCTCTCCGTTTAATTGACGTTGACAGTTTGTTTAAACAATGGAAACTGAGCCTCATTTCCATTGTATTTGAATTAACTGTCACGACTAAACGAGGAAAGTGAGAATCTTTTCGATCAGATTTTTAATTGTTCTGTCACTTTTGACGCTTAACGAAATAAAAACAGTACAAATTTGATCGAAACGTATTCAAAATGCTTTGTTTGTTTTCAGCAAAAAAAGAGTCATCGAACTTAACGACAGAAAATCGAAGAGGTTAAACAAAACGAAACTCTGTTTTATTTGCAGAGATTATTACAATTTTGGATTCATCCGCACTGTTCACTTGTTCAAGTTATTTACAACGAAGATAACAAGTTTTCTTAAAGCTGCGAAGCCAAAATTTTCAATAGTAAAGTATGGATGTGATTTACACCATCTGATCAACGAAATTAATGTCCAAATTCTCAGTTAGATTAGTTTTCGTTCACTTCCTCATCCTACAGTCGCAGTCGTAGCGCTTGTTTAATGTTTATTACTTTATTACCAGTTTTAAACCTTCGACGCAATTAACGTCATATGTCTCTGTACTTATTTTGTCAAAGAAACGATTTGACGAAACTTAATTTTTGGGGCACGATTGACAAAAAAAAGTCGTTAGCCACATGGCAGCGCTTCATAACAAAAATGTGTTACACATAAAAACTTAATATTTTTCTCTCTCTACTGCCTGCAACAGTTTTAATGAATGATTTTAATTGCCAATTGTGGAATTGATGAAAAACCAGCTAAATGTAGAAATATGTGTCATGGTTACTGAGAATATTACATTAAAAAAAGACAGTGAGCAGATGTAGCATATTGGCAAGAGGATCATTTAAATCTGACGATAAGTTTCGGGTGTTGATTAAATAGTTCGATGATGAAAAAAATTAAAATAAAACGAACAATCACCCACTCTCAGTTCTGTTCTGTTCGTGAGACAAAACAACCGATGACCGAGACTTTTTATTTAAGAGAATTAACAAAAGCAAAAAGTTTGCTGCCTTTTGCTGCAAACTGAAACATAATCATTTCTGGGTGTTTGTTTGTTCTTTTAAGTTGGTAAGGCCCGGTACACAACGGATCGCATGTTTTCAACCACCTCAAGTTTTAATTGTGAAACATGTAACAGAGAGAAGAATGGATTTCCTTTCAGCCATGCGAACTACTCCTAAACTCAATGTCAATATAATCTAAAATTTGTTCTTTCTGTTGTAATGTTAAAGAGCAAACGAATTTTATAGTAAAAATGACTCTAGGGGTGGGTTTGTTCCGGGCACAGTTGTAAATCCACAATCGTTTAGGTGTTTTGCTAACATCAACGCATTATTGTATGTCAGAAACATTCAACGACTGACTTGAATGTCCGTCGATTTACAAACCTCTTCCTTCAGTGATATTACTAAAGTTGAAAAGGATGCAGTTTAAACTGCTGTTAAGGTGTTTAAATTAAACTGTATAACAAAACAGCGCATAGAGAGTATATTGTGTAGGATGTAAAAAATGTCGAATCGGCAAAACGAAAACCATTCTGAGAAATATATCGGCACACAGAGCAGCAGATAATTATTTAATTTCAGAAAATAATATATCGAATTCGTATGACATCATTGTTCGCTTTGATGGAATGTCATAAGTACCTAATCCATGACGGACACTTCAATTGTGAGACATGTGAGACGTGTGAGACAGGGCCTTTAGATGAGATCCTTTCGATTTTGATCTCCTAATTTAACTTAATGATGATTGGGTCGTAAGGTAGGCAGTACGTCGTTCTCACTTACTACACCGCGCGCATCTTTTATGTTCTGATAATTTCTTTCGCCTGTTAATCATCGTATAAACACACGCCTCGAATATATATATATGTAGCTCAATAAGCGGACGGAGAACAATTGCAAGTCGTTCATGTTAAAGTCCATGAAATTGGAGATGCAATTTATTTTAAATCGAAATTTGAGACAGACATTTTTTTCACGTATTTGCTCGTTCACTTCTTCAATGTTATGGTTATGGTATGGATGTTCATTTAACTGTAACTTTGAAAATATAATTACACATCTATCGAATGGTTGTGATGGGTTGTTGTTGATGAAAAAAAGAAGAAAAAAATATCAGCAAGAATGAAAGGAAGTTTGATTTAAGAAGCAGCGTCATTATTTGCATGTAGATAAATTTGAAAAAGAGAAGAGAAGAAAAAAGAACAACCAGCCAGCCAGTTCTGTTCACGGTCATTGAACCTATTTTGATAATGGGCCGGTGATTATTACCTCGTTTCTGTATTAATTCCATCAGGAAACTATAAATTATGGCCAAATTTTCTTAGTTATTAAGTCAACGCAGCTTAATTAGCGGTACTTCCTTTAAGAAACAATATAGCTTTGTGAGCTCACACCCAAATTTCGAATAATATTTCTGTGAAAACAACTCTGAGTAGAATACTTTAGACATATCGCTTACTGATAGAACTGACGTAGAAAGTTGTCCTTAAATTGAGATTCTAGTGTGAATTGAAATGATCCGAGGCGGAGCGATATAAGAAAAAAAAAGAAAGAAACTCACGTCTTTACTCCCATATCACCTTAGTCAAATGTCGTCCTTGGTCTCCACCTCCTTCAAGCAGTTTCTTTTCTGTTTGGCTGCCATTTGCAGTCGCAGATGAAACGCTCCCAGTATGAAAATAACCCACATGACAAGTAGTATGTGCTGTGGCTGATTCAGTGCAAAGGAAACACTGGCTCTGTTGCAAAATTTGCGTCTCTTTCGACAGACTGTTTCAATGGCGATTTCAGTGTATCGGCCATTTCAGAAATAAAAAATTCTTTCTTTGTAACGTCTCGTCCTTCACTATTTTATCAACCAATGGTATGTTGCTAACGTATGGAGCAAAAACGCTAACACTGGCAAAAGCATCAGAAAACAAATTGAGCCATGTCACGAAGTATGCTTGGAATCACACTCAGAGATAAGATGACAAAAGCGGGATGAAGTGGAGACCATCCACCACAAGACCTAGTGACAAGACCCAAATATAATCAAGAAAATAGCAGGCAATAATTGGCAACAAGTTCAAAATGGAAATGGAGATCGGGGAGGCTTACATCCAGATGAACAGGCTGAAATAAAAGAAGAAGAACGTCTAGTTCATCGTCAATTTAACAGCCAACGTTAGGTTTACGGAGTTTGACCTTTCCATCATTTCTTCTGCTTCAGCGAGTCTTGCAGTCTAAATTCAGGTTCCGAACTCAGCTCTCAGCAACCTTTAATCTCATTCTTTAAAAGTTTGACCGATATCTTCTTGTGCACATTTTTCACACTCAGAACTTGCCTAAATTAAGAGTCGATATGGTCGGTTAACGTAAGAGAAAACTGATGCTTTACGAGCAAGATAAGATACCGAAAAAAACCGGTAGCGAAATTCTGAAAACCGGTAAACGGTTAAATTCTCTATGTACTTGAAAAACTTGCTGTTGTCTTAGGAGCAATTTAGTAAGAACTTCAGTGGCAGTGACTTATGCTTATACCAAATTTTTGCTACAACTCAACTAAACTCACTGTTGCATCGAAGGAATGATTCTGGAACTATAAAACATTGATTACAAGTATTAAGCTAAAACACACCTTTTTCTACCTGCAGGTTATTAAAAAAGATGAGATGTGTCAATGTAATTCACCGTTAAACATCGTTTTTTTTTCTTCCATATCGATAATATACACCAAATGAGTTTTCATCATTTACAAACCATCATATCGTTACTTTGTGTCAGCAAAAGGTATATTACAAAAACGTGTTATAGGAAAAGAGGCAAATTGGAAGAGACGAGCGAAGAAGTTGTATACTAGTAGAAGAAGAAGAAGAAGAAGAAGAGGAAAAAAACCATCTCATCGCATTTTCAAAGAAAGAAAGAAGAACAAAAAATACCAAAGTCAAATGAAATAACTTGAAATATCCCATTCCGTTTATAATACATTATGTGCCCGAATGAATGTATGAGCTGACTATGTGAAAATAATAATGTGTGTGGTGTGTGTACACAAAGAGGTTTTAGTTTTATAACGTTCGATCGCTCTCGTTGGGAACCTATGCATCACACTTATAGCCTAATACAATTTTGCAACAACAACAACAACTAGAGGTCCATCGAATCTGGTTTCATTATGCTATGAAGATTACGTATCGAACGGTACTGTTGTATAATAACCAGAATGAAGAAAAAGAAGAAGAAGAAAAAAAAATATGCAAAGATCATCACTGCTGCCTTTTCATATACATAATATGAGCAACAGTATAAAATCACAAACTCGGTGTGTAATATATTGCTGAGTAGATATAGTTGAGTCAATGAACAAAGTTTTATTATGTTTTCGAATGTAGCGATAACGAGAATTCGATTCTGCTGGGTTCTGATTTGTCGGAGTAAGGTCCGAATCGGTAAAAATTTAGCTACTTTTTGATAGAAATGGAAATCGACGATTTTGGGATCTGACATTCGGAATTTCTTAAGTAATTCCTTACGAAATTTTCCTTCCCAACTTCTTAGAGCTAACTTCATTACCTAAAATCTCCGGAATGAGTGCTCCAAATGACACTAGTGACACCAGAGAAATAATAAGTTGGTATGCCTGTGGCGAGATAGAAGGAACATTGGAATGACAGTTGGCTTCTATGGGAGAAAACGTGAGAGAATTTGTATGTAACTCTCTCACATTCTCTCTCATAGAAGACAACTGTCATTCCAATGTTCCTTCTATCTCGCCACAGGCGCACCAACTTATCATTTCTCTGAATGACACTGGATATTCGATTTTAACTAGGAAATTGAATTGAGGTAGATTGTCTGATAGTATCGAGGTAAATGGATAGTTTGGAGGAAATTGACGGGGTCATCACTCAACCCGCATATGTCCATTTCATCCCAGTAAAAATCGAGGACGTAGTATGAAGTCTGGAGCCATTTGGAACACTCGTTCCAGAGATATGAGAAAATGATGTCAGTTGCAGCAAGTTTAATTTAGACCAGATTATGGTCGCATACATCGCACAGATGCAAGCGGCTATAAACTAGCCTTAGGGAAATTTCAAAGAAAATTTGTAGTGACATTTCCTATCGTAGCTCGCTGGAAATCGTGTCGAACGAATTCTAGGAATTAGGTCAATTGTGTATATGGCGCTGCTGCGCTACAAAAATTATAAATTTGAGCGAAAATTTCCTCAAATTTCATCCAAAAGTGGTAAAATTTCTACAGATGGGGGTTCTTTGGAAAGGTCTCTACGAGCTCTGGGAATTAGGACAAAAGTTGCATTTCAAAAATATCTTAAAATTCGTTCTAGCGTGATGCATTTAATGCTGAATTAATGTAGTTAAGATCCGCTTACGACATTCAAATACAGCACAACATACACGTTCGTCTCTAGTACACTTCGACTTGTCATTTGGATGAATTATAATTATTACGAAAATGTTGAAATAGTGGTCCAAAAGGTGGTTTTTCCCGCAGCTCCCACATTTAGCCTGTCAATTGTCTAGATAACTAATTAGTTCACTAGAAACGACGACAATTGAAACAGGTCTCATTTTTAGTTCTAGTTCATTTATGGATCATTCCACATGTCGCTACAGTTTTTGTTTTAAAACAAAAACTTTCTCCTACAACTACTAATTTCCGATAAAATTGAATTCTATTTCTCCTACAAGTTGCTCTTCATTGCTTTTGCTATATGATCCCCGTGTATCCTATCCTTTCAACTCTGAAAACCCCCTTCACAACATAAGAACAACATATCGCTTGGAGCGCTGCCGATATTTGTTCAACTTTATCTTTGAAATTATCAAGACCACGATTAGCTACACACATACGTCACCATAATTTAGTCATTCATAAGACTCATCATATCGCATTACCATTACATGCAATACACTCCTTGAAATCAAAACGATTTATATTTCGATTTCATTACAATAACTTTGTTGTTTTATTTCGATTTTTTTTTTTTTTTTTTTTTTTTTCATTGAGCGAACGTTCAATGTGTGGCAATTGATAGACTCGGTGTGCGTGTGTAGACGCAACGTATACGCAATGTAAATTAGATTTCAAGTATAAAACTTGATGAACTTTGTGATGCTTTTTAAAATTTAAACTACTTGACCAGCTGGTAAGCTAATGTTTGCTTTATTTATTTATTCAATTTAATGTGTTGAATATCTTATGATAATTCCACTCGCACCAGTTTATCAGTTTGTCAATGATATTGGGCTGAGTCAGTGAGAAAGAAAAAGAACATTCTTGATATGCTAAACGTTTGTTTATAAAATGAACAGGGCTGCCGCGACTGGAAGATTTGAAATTCGCTTGCATAGCACTTAACGCGGTTGACATTTCACAGGTTATGGGCTCAATAAAAAGTAACAAGTACTTCTTTGGTAGGTGGAAATCAAGCCTTATTAGGGGCATAAATGTTTCGCTATTTCATCGCATCCGAACTGATCCATTCCGCACTCTCATCGTGTACAATTGGTCGGAAGTAATGAATCGGTAGGGAAACAATTTTGTCTCACATTTGCATGAAAACTTTCTTAACTAGTTAAGTCTTTTGAGGATCTAATTGATCCTGTACAGCTCTCCATTCTTCGAAGTTCTGTCAACTGTTACTTAAATCGGTAATCTTCAATATCAAATCAATTTTACCAGTGGTAAATTACCACAAATCCAATCGTTTTCTTTGCAATCGATCTTCTTCTGCAAATAACAAGAGAATTTCACGATGCCCTGCGATGAACGAACACCATCATCATCTCCAGAACGAAACATCCAATAAAACTTGAAATGCATAGAACTGTTCACACCTCATCAGAACATGCCACAGTATCTAAATCATAAATTCAAAATGAAAAAAAAAAAGATTCCGCTTCTCGGTCACATTATCATAACAGAAAATCATTGAAATGAACAGGAAAATTAATAATTACGATAAATCTATGTGTGTACGTACATGAACGCTGTGTATGATAGGTTTTGTACATAGAGTCAGGTTCAGATTTTTTTTTTATTTTCATTTTTTAATTTTAAATAGAGTCGGAGAGCTGGTCGGGTCTTAGAGTTATATTTTATTACCATCTACTAGAAAAGTCAATGAAACTTGGTGAATATTAAATAGAAGACTCACATAAGTCACTAACATATAGCGCTGTCCACAGCACAGTATATTGGCTCAGGTTGAGAACCTATGTGTTGTTATAACACAGTCTACTATATTGCGTAGGTAGGTATGAAAACTTGTTTCACACAACGAAATTTAAAAAAAAAAATTGAAGAAGAAGAAGGAAAAAATCCACACAGCTAAAGAAAAGCAATTATTGAACAATTTTTAATACAAAAAAAAACAATTTTTTTTGTCTAAATGGATGAAAAAAAGACCATCACAACCATTTCATATTCGACATAAATAAATTGGAGAATTATTTCACTTAATTTGTGTGCACGTTATAACGTATACGTACGGTACACATTTTCAGTGGAGAGATAATTACTTATAATGATAATATGGTCAGTAAAGGGAAACACATTGCATTTTTAAAACCAAAAAGCCACAAAAAAAACGGCGGCATGTGGCCACTAGCGGTTTAATTCTTTTTGAATTTACAAAATTAAAAAAAAAACTTTTCCGTTTACCAACTGACTTCTTTTCAATTTTTGGTTCTTTTGGTCTCCCAGAACGAAAAAAAAGATGAAATCGACGTAAAAATTGATCGTTTTTTGCGTGTTTTTACGTGTAAAACATAACAGATGCTTGATGATGGTAGATAAGTTAATAAGAATAATGGATATGTAAGATATGTAAGCCAGGACGTGCAGTTTTTTTTTTTTAAATCTGACAAAAGCAAAGAAAGTTTGTTTGGATGGTCGGTAAATTATGCCGAAAAAGAAAAGATTTTCTGCCAAAACATTTTTGATGCGGTAAAATTGCACATGAAGTTTTTCAAATTACCGGAAATGGACTGCGTCATAATATGTTCAAATGGCAATATCCGTTGAGTTTGGCAATGCTGAGAGAAATATTTGATCGAACAATTTGCTCACCTGTTTTACAGCACAATGTTGCAAGGTCTTGTTTATTGTTGGAAAATTTGTAGAAAATCTTAAAATTTTTACGAATTTCTTTTCAAGGAAACCTTTGAAATTTGTTGGTAAATCGATAAATTGATCTCTCAAAAATTGATCCTGAATCGTTTGATAAATCTCCCTAGATCTTTTTGTCTTTCATACAAAGACGACTGACCCCAGATCTGAATTTATAAACCGATTATCCGCAAACCTTGAATTTATAAAAAAAAGTCTCTGAAAAATTGCCTGATTAGTTTGCTAAAGAGACAATTTTTGGGGGTTGAAGGTTTTTGGATGTCTTTTTTCTGCATATTAACCCCTGCAGACGACCCATGCATGTGCAATCTCGGGAAAATGAATAAATTTGCAATTATAATGAACTAGGACTGTAGACGTCCTAATACAAAGGTCGACCAATGAAAATGAATTTGCTTAGAGATAACCTAGAACGATTTGAATTAATACAAAGGAAAGATCGATTTTCTTAGGACAATTCTTCTATATGGGATTACATTCTTACGCTCTAATTTTCCTGAATTTAGTTGGACATTACAATTTTCTGGTACCTTGCTCCATTGAGAAAATAAATTAATTTTGTAAGAAAACAAAGAAAAAAATCTCCAGCAATTGACAACTGTTCTCGCCAACATAAATATAACGCACAAAAAATGATTGGTTAACCGTTTGAATTGGATCTGAATTGGCCTTATGGCCTTACCACAAAACAAACTGTAAAATGAACTTTTAATGCAACTCTTTTAAACGTTACCACGACATCAATGGTATACACTGATGCCTTTTGAAGGTATAGAAATCTGTGCTCGAAGCAATTTTGAAATGAAAATTTTGTCTGATTCAAATCGAAAACCAGAAATGTGCAGCTCAGAATTTCATAAATTTTCTATTCTTTTAACTTGGCAGGAATTTTGAGCAAATTTGAAATTTGAATTTTAGCAAAAATCAGCGAGGAAAAATATATTTTCGTGAACTATGCTACACATCACGCACAGATTCATTTTCTCTCTCACTCTCTATATCGCAGCTCGCACCCCACGGAAATGATTCATCACCTGATGACGTTATCGGTAATTTTCATTGCCTCGGGGTATTAGCTTCATATACTTCCACCAGTCAAAATATAAATTTTACGACAAGATCGTACCTCGTAATCTACTAATTGACTATATTAGACTGTCAATGTCTTAATTTAGGACGAGAATCAAAATAGCTAGATTAATTGATGCACTGGGTGTATAAGAATTTGACCAGTCATCTTATGCATTCGAAGGATACGTATGTAACGTTATTAAGCTGGTTTCAATGATATGCAACTTACCGAAAGAGTGACTATGAAAAATCCATTTGTAGAAATTGTTTCTCTCATCCAAGAGCACGTTGTTGTTAGCCTCGTTCAAATTGTGTTAGATTGTAGCGTAGAGTTAATATGTTTCTCGGCGCAATGTCATTATATATCAACTCGAATTCAATGAATTTCATTAACCGTTAAGTAAAGTCACTTAAAAATGATTTGAAATGAAATGAAAAATGAAAAAAAAAATCTCAAAATACGATTTCGTTTCACAACAACAACAACAGCAACAACAAAATGTACAGCTTTGCGCAAACAAACCGAAAAAAAAACAGTTTCATCAAAAATGTTTGCATAATTAATTATTTAGTGATTCGAACAAACATAAAAAAGTCAAGAAATTACGGAAAATAATTTACAATTAAATGGGTCTGAAATGTCGAAACTGTTTTTCTTTCCAAAGGAATGTCAATTAAAATTTTTTTTTTTTTTTAATTTAAATCTTTCAGTGCATCTCGTCCCAACAAACCACGCGATTTTTATTTTATTTTTTCAATTTAACGAAAAAGGACCAGCAAATTATACTAAAACTGACTTTGCCAAAAAAAAGTGTTCTGATTGGTAAAAAGGAACGAAGAAGTTAAACTTACAACAGTGGATACTTATAACAGACAAAAAATATTAAGAAATTTCTTGAAGACGCGCGAGCCAAGGTTTTAACCAACCTGAACGGACGGTTGCGCGCGCACAAATGACTCCAAGAATCGAAAATCCAAAACTCAATATAAACGAAAGTTATACACACATCTCCTCACATGACGCAGCAATGAGTACCTCGCGTTGCTTTACACAACACAATATATAAATGCTCTATGTTCGATACAAGAAAAATCGTTGTTGGGTTGTTGGTATATGTATAGTGTACATGGATAACACAGGCGAACATGTGAAAAAGGGGACCCGTACGAAGGTTGAACCACATATGAAAGAGTGATATATACGAGAAAGTTGAATATTCGTGGAACAAAAAAACCTATGTTGGTAGTACCGAATTTGAGCTAGTTAGCTGTCAAAATGTATGAGACTTTGTTGCTCCTACAGCGCTTCAGCGAATCGCTACACTATCGTCTCATACAATTTTGACCGCTGACTAGCAACACATTTTAGCCTATGTTTTTCTTCTACATGTCGCGACATGTCGTATATATCTCTCATTCATATATGGTTGAACTCTATAGTTAATTATGCACCTTGAAACTACACTGCATCTTTCACTGTACCTACGCATAACGGCAATTAAAATTTTCCTTTTGATCTCCTGTCAAGTTTGACAGTCTAACAAAAGAGAAAACTTTGAATTATGTCTCTAAATTTATCTTCACTCATCCTCCTGTTGAATTTAGTTAAAGTCCCATTCTAAAATAGAATTAACTGCCACCACTTCATACATAACCAATCACTTCCGTGACCTATACACGTCGTGTACCAAGGTTATTTGGAAGCCATAACCAAAAAATTATTGTTGACGAAAGAGTTGCGGTCATGGCTCTGAGAATGTCTTCGTTCGTTTTCAGTTTGTCAAAAATCGTACAGTACGATGGAACTGAGCTACAGATCATCTTCCGTTTGAAATGACATCCACGCGTTAAGACATGCCACCCAAGTTTTAAAAAAAGGATGAATGAACGAAACATTTAACGAAACCTAAGTGAGGTTTCGTCTGAAAGTACCGTATCTTGGAGCTCGTTCAGAAACTCTTCGTTAAGTTTAACTGGTGACGATTTTGACACTTCTTTCATATAAAATACGTCATAATCTTCACTTTGGGTAACGAATTTTTAGTTCCTGAACGAGTTCTTGAAGATGATCTATACTGCAACTGAGTAAATATCATTTCTACTAAAAACAAATATGGTGGCTGTTAGTCATTTTAGCTTTATTTTATCGAGCATATATCATATCACCAACACAAAACGGTCAATTTCTTTTGGATATCGATCGGTTAGAGGGATTCGCCGTGTTATGAACGATATAACAAACCTATGAGACCTCTGTACTTTGTACGAGTCGAAAAATTATTCTTTTCGCAACACACTACCCAACTTCAAACGTTGTACTTTATATATAAACGTTCTTTTTAGGCAGATGAAGAGAATATCCACACGAGGAAAAAAAACTATTGAAAGAATAGAGTGTCCGTATACAGTTCGTACCAATAGGTTCTCAGTTATGAATAATGTGATGAAATATTTTTGGTGGGGACGAACCATTCGATGAATTAAAAACTGAACGAAAAAAAACAATTTTGTTCAAAGCTCTTTTTCTTCGTTTTGAAAATGAAAAAATTGAACATAGAGAGAGAGAAAGAGAGAATCTCTTTAAAATCGATCGATCAAGATCAATTCATCAATTCGTAGAAAACTCTGTCATGTGTATATGATGTATGTCTGTCACCAATACACCTATTTTGCATATGCATATCGAACACTCAGTGTGGAAATTTATTACAGAACATTGATGCATGCATATATACATACATATAACCACATGCACGAGTATAGTGATTTTTGACTAGATATTCATTGCATTGCATGCTGTGTAGAATAGCCAAACGAAAGACCCTTGCTTAACGGTTATATTATGTCTTTTGTGTAATTTACCTGGTCTATTCACCATGTAGATTGCATGTTAGTTTGCAATCAGATTATTTCAAATGATTCTTTTGATTTTTGCCAGCAAAATTTCACATTTTTGGTTGAGAGAAATGAATAGACATTCGGTCTTGCATTTGGTATTTACCGTAGTTCGATTAGATTAGCAATTGTTAGTGGAACAAAACAGATCCGAACATTATCATTCGACAGAATGGAGACAATTGCTTTTTCTGGTCGTGGTGAAAATTTATGCTAGTAGGGAGGTGGAATAACGTTCAAGTCTTTTCAAATTCAGGCTGCAGAGTTGCTTTTTGTCATTTCACACTGATATGTTTAGCACTGACATAGTAACGTAAAGTGTCTTTTCCTAACGCATAGAAAACTGCTTCTTAGCGAGTGAGAGGTTTCCAGCTCGAGCCGGCGGCGATAGGTGGAAAAAATCCGTTCAGCGTGCGTTAGGTAATATATATTACACACTTGTCACAAAGAAGTCGAGGCTTGCCGAGACCGATAGTGACAAGTGTGTATTCTATTTTATCACATAAGCGAAAACGAGACAACAACATTGACCAGAAGTGTAATTTTTGAATTAAACTTCTAGTGAAGTAATTTTGACATCCGAACACCGCGCGAATGTGATAAAAAACAATTACTATGTCAGGCTTAGAGCGACGATGTTTGGTATTATCGGCGTTGAAATATTCTATTTTTGGTGATTTAATTGTACAACATGGCTTACAGGCTAGGCCTCTAAACGCTTTTATGTCTCATTGTCATTAATCTGAAGAGAAGTAAGAGTTAAGACTGATCAACACAACGCTAAATTGTAGCTTACATTTATGCACATTTGTCTGGAAAAAGTGGGCTCTCAAGTAGTGTTGGCTTTGAGTAAAAATAATAAATTTTTGTGGTGGTGTAACCTAGTACGCAATAGCTCGCGAAAATTGACACAAATTCTGGGTTTTCTTATAGTAGGCTACATCACCACAAACATTTATCATCGTTACGCAAATACGAAGTTATCATCGAAAATATATAATTTTTGCGCACAAATTTAGGCTTCAACTTAGCGTTGTGTTGATTCGTCTCGATGCTTAGAGGCTCGATGCTTAGCTAAAATTGTAGCCTAAATTTTTGTTTATCGTATTTAATTTTTGAATAGATCAGTGGCAAATAACGGTTTCTTCTCTCAAAATAGTGTCAAATATGTTGTCAATTTCACAAAGCTAACCTCAAACAATGACAGCTCCATACAAAATTTTTGTAACATTGTGGTTAGCTTTGTGAAAATGACAGCTCATTTGACATCTCAAACGACATTGACAATGATCTATTATGACCCGAAATTCATTGAAAAATTATATCTCACACACACCACTAACACGAAAACGTCAACTTTGCTTTGCTTTTGAAGTTATTTTGGTTGTAGTCGTTTCATGACTATTTCGTTAAACCGCTGACTTTTCTCAGACATTTTCATAAACTGTTCAGTTTTCTCAGAGCTGGTCAGACTGCTACAACCGAATTTGTTTTCTTTTGACAACTAACACATTCGTGGTCGTTATTGCGCTCCTATATTTTTGGAAAAGGATTCTGGTGGAAATATATCATCAAAAGTACAGTATTTAAAAAAAAACGGCCAAATGTATGCTTTCAGCAAAGCATCGATGCCTCTTTAGTAGAAGAATACTTAGCTTAAAATAATGTCTACATTTGGGCGCTTAGTATTGTATTTTCGTTGATATGTTTCTAAGACCAAGGCAAATATATGGGCGGAGGTAATGCCATTCAGACGCGCGGCCTAGCACAATAGTTCGTTGCCACTGACATCTTTTTTTAAAATGGTTGACTAAGATTTACTTGTGTTTCACAAAATGTTGTGCCTATCACAAAACAGGTGGCCCAGGTTTCTAAGCAATTTTGTAATTTTAAAGACAGTGAGAGATGGCTACCTGGAGACAAAGTTACCTGCAACAGCTGAGTTTTTCGAAAATAGAGTAAAAACATGAAATTATCCAACTGTAAGCTGACCAGTTTATCTGAATTTCTAAAATATGAACGACGATGGAAAAGTTATTATATTTTTCAATCAACAATGGTTTTTTGTTCACCTCGGGGAAAAATAGGTAATTCCGACAAAATATACCGTCCACAACAAATACGTAAATAACTATTTCATCCGTGCGTGGCGTGCATCCACGAAACAAACACATTAATTTGTTGTGCCATTTGTCAGAATGAAATCAAAGTGACAATTGCAAAGACAAGAGTTGAGAAAATAAAATTTTTCTCACCTGAACTGTCATCAAAGAGATTGTGAACAAAACGTCATCTTCTCACCGCATTTGAGTGGAGAAAATAGGGTTATTCACGCCGCACAACAAAAATGTTGTCACCCAAATATATACCATTCGATCCTTTGAGCTAGGCCTGAAGCGATTTTGGGTGCGTAAATTAATAACAATTCCTCTATGTGTATGTGGAAGGAGGTGGATTTGTTATCCAATTTTTAATTTCTATTTAAACGTAAATCTATTAAAAAGGGATCCATTGAATTTGAACTAAATACACAAAAAGCGGAATGGTTCGGCATTAAATGATAATGTTTGTTGGAGAAAAAGTTTTTTTTTTATTTAAAATTTATTTTTTTGTTTAAATAAAAGAGACGAAGACAACAAAAGCGAAAATAAGGAGCAGATGTTTTCATAAATTTTCTTCCAGTTAACAGAAGAACCACGACGAGAGAAAAAAAAAGTTTGTTTTTTGCCTCGTCTTTTCATTTCTTGAAGAGGTCGGCTATGGTATACGAGAAGTGTTCCTCCAGTCATCCATACAGAAAATAATATAGCATAACAAGGCTTTCATCAATGTGCACACGGTACAAAAATTGGTTCTACCTAAAAACAGCACCAGAAATCTTAAGAAATATTTTTCTTTACCTTTTTGCCCATACAGCTATACACAGCCAACGTCCTATGTGATTATGGTGATGGGCTGAATGTATTGTTTTGTTCAGTGCGTTTTGGTTACGGTAGAATTTAATATCTCTCTCGTCTGTACGGTTTTTTTTTAATTTTTCGTTTGTTGCCTTCCTTCGTATTTAATACACATAATAGCGAACCCAAAATGCGCTGCAAAGAAAAACTGAACTGAATCTAGAGATATGGCTCACATCAGCGAGGCACATTAATGTAATGTGTGTTCTGGAACCGGTTCAACCAATCAAGGAGACAATCATTGTGTTTATTATCGAATGCACAATGAACAAGAAACATGAGCGTATAGTTTTCAGGTTCACTTGGGATATTTTTCGTTTTATTTTTTGCTTCTCTTCTCTACCTCTTCTGAAAGTTAAATAATAACAAATTTGAACTGGATTGGCGATTGTTCTGCTCGTCGGGTTTTTTTTCCTTTTCTTTTCTTATTAAAAACATTAATATCTCAATGGTGAGATGAGCGGAAGTTGATTTACTTGTGAAAAGAAGCGCATTTTGTTATTACAATAAGTCTTTGGTGGTAAGTGAATATGCTCCTGTTTGTAATGTATGTTCGTTGAATTGCGCAAAAAAAACTGTTCGCGAAAATCCTTTCAAAAAATTGCAGGGAGATAATGTTATTGCAGCTGTCTGACAAGTAATGATTTGCTGATCTTGGACACAGACAATGTCATTGTAGACAAGGAGCTAATATGCTTCTCTACCCTTCATCAGTCCACAAATTAACATTTGTTTAACATTGGTACAATCGTTTTTTACGAATGTGTCTTGGACGATTGATTTTAGGCAATTTCGCGAAAGTGTCTAAAATCAATCGTCCAACACAGGGGACGAAGGGGCATGAAAAACATTTTTCATCTGTGCGGCGTAAAGAACTTTATTTTCTCCACTCAAATGCGTCGAGAAGTTGACGTTTTGCTGGCGCTCTCTCTGATGACAGTTCAGGTGAGAAATTTTTTATTTTCTCCACTCTCGTTTTACTCGTGGGGCGAACAAAGTTAGCTCTTGTTGGAATTTTCTCTTGGCAGGCAAATAACCATTTTCAGTTTTTGCACAGCACAGCACTGCACCTAGCATGAACACTGAATTGACAAGTGATGCAAGAGGCTTTAGTGATAATAGCTACCGCTTAGCATTGCTTGTACTGTATGATTTAACTCATACAACGAAAAGTGATTCACCTATATTTACAAAATAAGCGCAGTATCTACTGTGATGTGATTACTTCAGCATCGGAATATTTTCTATGTTCATGCTAGGAGCAGTGCTGTGGCTTGAAAGATGAACACAAATTACCATTGTTGCTGCGCACTTATAAAGCAAAGGTGATAACAGTCGACAGCTGTCATATTTACAGTACCACTCATGCTTGCAGTACGTTGTTGACCGTCATTCTAGATAACGATGGCCCCTGCATAGGACGTAAGTAGGAGTCTCTGAACAAAGGAAATTCATTGCTCAGGACTGTTTCAGCGATTAAGAGGTTTCAAGAAGGCAAGTCCTGGCATCAAATCCTTTAAAATGGCCTATAACCTTAAGTCAAGGACAATATCTTTCATGTTTTTGGCATAAAAATCCATTACGTAAAGATGAAAAGTCTCGTTTATTGACATCGTATCAACGCAATTTAACAATCCGCACGAAAACTCTAACTTTCAACTTTTTATAGATTTTCATGTAAATGAATGTACTTATTCGGAGAGAAAGGGTAGGAGTTTTCATGAAAAATTCGAACCTGATACGAATTAGGAGTAAAACTTTTATAGCATCCCAAAATCATTTCAAGTCATTCGGTCGGCGTTTCGTACTAGTTTTCTCTTGAATTGAAATCGTTGTCCTCTTTATAAATACTTTAACATGCTACATGCGCCGAAAAACGTACTTTTCATGTTTCAAGCACTACTGTCAACGCCTTCAGCATGTAAAATCCATTACTCGGCTACACCTCGGATCAACAAAATTCACACAAAAACTGTACTTTTTATCCCTAGTGATGTAAAATTTAGTTTGTTCAAACGGCTCATTGATTCTTGAAGTGAAGGAAAGCTTTGAACATTTACAGAAACCCAATGTTGGACTAGTGTTATTGCAACACTCACTTTCGGGTCAGGTTAATTTGATAAAATGAAAGACATTCTTCAACTCAACGCACCATTCACAAAGCTTAGATAAATAACTCAATTTTCTACTGGGGTGATGTAGCCATGATTTCGTTATTTATCCAAAAAAAATGATTAATTCTCGTCCCAATTCAATTCGTTTGCATTTTCAGTTCGACTATACACCTTTACGATATGTTCGCCTATTTTTTTTTTTTGTCTTTTTAACGTTGTCGTATCATATGCTCTAACTTTTACGTACATTTTCTGAAGACACATTCTCGAAAAGGCCAGGTGTAAAAGAAATAATATCAGCGCAGATGTTCCTTGGGTCAATTATTATACAAAATTCGTTTTTCTTTTTCTTCATTGTAATGATGTCGAACGTGTTTTATCTATAGGTTGTTGCTGCTAGCAGTATTGGCGCGTGGCACCTTTAATTTTTTTTTTTTTTGAAGACTCTGCCAGCCTTTGTATGATGATGATGATGATGATGATGATGGTTTTTTTAAGCTGGTCGATAAAACAATTTCGAAAGTCGCGTTGTATAATTTTACAGAGTTCTTGAAGAAGGGAACGATTTGTACGAGTTAAAAACACCTTCGTTGTGGATTTGTTTATGCATGTCGGTGATATGATTTCATGTGTAGATTATACCGAGACAACGTTACACTGAAAAGGTGGAATTATAAAATATGATTTTGGTGGAAGACAGTTTTGTTAGGCGAAATTATTGTAGTCTGACTAATTGTGAACCTACCTTTTACTCTAGATTAATCACCCTTATTCCCATAACCAGGTGCACTTAGAATCAGCACTAAAATCAGATTACTCTAGCCCAATTCTACCTGATTTTACCTGACTGACATGAAATTACCTCAACTACCTTTGATAGCAGACCATTGTGACAAGCACCTATTTATGTTACTGCTTTGCTGCTGTAAACAGTGGCAGTTAGCTTATCGAGATCTGTTCATTTCAAGCCTTGCAAATTTTAACTTATTGTGTTCGTCACTCGATTCACATATCCAATTTGAAAATCTCCACGACAACAGCCTACAACATAAATCTAGGTTACACCTAATGGGTGGATCAGGTCACTTGACGGATGAAGTTATCAAAAGACATTGAAACAATCTTTTGATTTTGACTTCAAAACTGCATTCTCTAAATTGAGACCATTCAATGCGTAAGCCCAGACACAGTGCAATGGGTTATAAACAACTGTGACAAAAAACCGTAAAATCAAAAGTAGCACAAAGATTCTTTTAAACAAAAATTTCGCTAATCGACTCAGTATCCATAAAAAAACAGGCAAAAATTATTTTGGGAAAAACTCGCAGATCATTTAAGGAAAATATTGCCCATCTACCAACTCAACCTCAGAAATTTTATTCTTCGTCGATTGGAAAATTTTTGAAAATCGGTGCAGAATTACTCTGACATTTCAATATTTTTCGTTTTTTTTGCTATCATTTCAAACATTTCACGTGAAACCGATAATATAGTGAACTTGAAGACGCATTTTCTGACGTAAGACCCCCGCCTTCACAGTAAATGAAATAAAATAAAAATTTCATATCCACACTGCTAAGCGTATCGTCACTGCGACCGTGGCGCAGGTCCTTCCATACGAGAAAATATTAACAAAGTTCGTATATATCAGAACCAATTTTTCTGTTGTTGCAACTCTTCCGTTTATTGTACCGTTTATTTTGCATCGATCCTCAAAGTCTAGTCCTTCAAAATAAAAATATTCGAATTTCGAACGTTTTCTATTTCTTATCGATATAAAATGTAAATCTGATCCAGAGCAGAGGTCTCGCTCTTCATCTTGATTTTGTCGATTATACTAATATGATCATAATTACATGTCGCGTGTTGTTCTGTTCAAATCTGTAATAGATTCAAGCACATTTGAAATGCCATCCACATTTAAAAAAATCACACAAATGAATGAACGAAACATTTAACGATACTAAAGTGAGGTTATGTCTGAAAGTGCCGTAACCTTGAAGGTGATACATCAATAATAAATAGCTAGATTTCCAACTTTAACATCAACTTATGAGAAAATCGAAATTCCGTATTGATTGTGTCGCTGAGATATTTCAGCAAAACAACACTTAAATTAACAAATTTACACGTTTCAATTTCCAATTAACGATTCATCGAATTTCTGTCACTACAACTGCGTCGCCCGTTATCAATCACTGACCTTTTTGAATAAAAATAATAGCAGGTCGTTCACTTTTTCATCAGCGAATCTATTTTTAGAATTGCATTAAACTACTAATCGAAAAACACAAAATGAAATGAATCTGGCTTGGATTGCGGCTTGGTTAAGGGGCAAGAAAAAAAGTTGAAAAGTCCAGTTGGTTGTGACAAGGCGAGTCGCGAGATGAACCATCACACTAAAATGAGGTTTTTCATTTTTTCATCCTGAGTTTTGTAATAAATTTTGTCGCATTCGCGCCATGTTGTGACGTCACCAAGAGTACACCTCTAATACATTGATTAAAATTTTCTCTGCAAGCCTCGACTATTCCTCTTGTATGATGATAATCTACTATTGCACGGTTCTGCACCGAGAACCGTTAATTTCTCCAATGAAACATTTTCTGTCGCGGGCTAAAATTAAAAGTCTAGTTTTCGTGTGTTTATTAACACCTCGCCTCGGATCAACGAATTCCACGCGAAAACGAGCGAAGCGATAACCTCGTCATGTGACGTGAACTACCTCGTTTCGCAACGTACATATGACACGTAACATCTCAATGCTAAACAATTGAAAATGGTTTAATTTTCATGTTTTGAATGTTTGCCGATTCAAATCTATCAATTTCTACTCGTAATTTTTCAATTGATGTAACCGTAGAAACCCAGCTTTTCAAGTAATCATTCATTGCTGTAAATACATCGGAAGGTCACTTTATACCGAATGCTATCAATCTATTAATCTATCTCGTTACAACTAGTTACTTTTTGGTGAAATACTATATTACTATACAAGGGAAGGAATTTAATATTTCGTATCCAGATGAGTAAAAGTGTCCGAGGGCTTAAGCCCGAGTAAAAGTAATAGTATGACGTTTTCCTTTACGAAGGAGGGAAAGACTTTTTCCCTAGGGACGGAAAGTCCATTTTCCCTCCCTAGTAAAGGAAAGTAGTTTACTTTTCGTAACTAGTGACGAAAAATAGAGCCACTACTAAACCAGTGAAAAAAAGACCCTTCATACGTCACCCAAATGAGGCATTAGAAAGTTCACTTTTCGCAACGCCATTGCAGAGAGTTACTTTTTCAGACACATTATATCGCTGAAATTATCAGTGACGAAAAACGTCGAATTATATCCTAAGGCTCCTAAATATCTATGACATGCTTTTGAAACTTAAACCAATTTCCTTGTTTCCCTAGGTAATAATAAGCCACTTTCGACCCTAGCGAAAACCAAATCATGTAAAATCTTTTAAGAAATATTACTTAGAAATCATACACAATTATGTAACGTTGCTAAGGTGCTGTCATCAAAATGAAATCTTTGTCTCGAGAAACAGGGCTTATTTTAGAGAATTTTAATTCTGAAAATTCTCTAAAATATTTCAGAATTTTTCGGAACTTTTTCGGAATTTTTTCAGAATTTTCGGAATTTTCAGAATTAAAATTCTCTAAAATAAGCCCTGCGAGAAATGCTCACTCTTCGAAGTTAAAACAATGTTCTATTGTTCTACCCGCAGAGCGCTTATATTTCTTGAAACATCTTGATGACAGCACTGAAACAAAGTTTCGTAATTATCCCTAATCTCAGCGGTGATTTGAAGCTATTGCACCATAAATCGGGTCATTGTCGCCTCACAATATGCAAATTGATTAGGAAATATATTCCATCATCAGCGAATTTGAATTATTTAAAGCGACGTGTTGTTATGATCGGATTAGTATCATCAGGCAATATCAACATGAAAGGTGCTCTTCTATTCACAGCGATATTAGGTAAGATTTCTTTTCGAAGTTGCAAAATGAAAGGGCACCTGAAACAAACTTTTTTGCGTTTCGTTTTTCTGCTAGCTGGCCTAGTTGCCGTGCGAGGTCATTGGGAAAGAAATAAGGTGTACAAGTACGAAGTGAAAGCTAAGATATTGAAATATTCACCCGAATCGGGAGACGAATCCTCTGGCTTATATTCTCGCTATCATTTGACTCTTCGACCACATTCTGATGACGTTATCATTGGCCAACTTACTCAAGCCGAGTTTTTTAAAGGAAGAGCACAGCGTTACAATGCAATGATACAAGATTCCTCTGATTCAGGCTCCGATGCAAACTTCGAGAATTCGCCATTGAGCAAACCATTTAAGATCAACTTACGTAATGGTGTCATCCAATCTCTAGGTGTTGATGATTCATTGTCCTACTTTGGCGTGAATCAATTGAAATTGATCATGAACCAGTTTCAAGTCGATACAACCCGTCTCAATGTGAACTCGCTCAGCGAGAATCAATTACCACAAGCGGACAGTAACACAGCTTTCTACAAGACTGCGGAATCAACGGGACATTGCGAAACAATCTACGACATCTCACCAATCCCCGACTATTTGGTCAGATCGAACCCGGAATGGGTGCCATTGCCCGAAATGATTGAAAGAAATGGAGAAATCATTGAAATCGTCAAGACTAAAACTTCTGCTAACTGTGAAGGAAGAAGAAACGTCCTTGACGCAGCCAGCAACTATTTGAGCGGGAAAGGTGTGAGAGAAAATGATTTGTCCATCGTCGAGAGACAGCGCATTGTTGCATCAGTTGGTTCAGTGCACCGTTTTACCATCCAATCGACAATAACAGCCAACAAACTAATGTACACTCCACAAAACATGCCACTCATAACAGTATACGTTAACTCTAGTTTGGAATCGGTGGAATCGGCTTCCCAGCGACCTACGAACTTGCCTGATAATTTGACGATACTTGAAAATTTGAGCTACGATTTCAATCCCAAAATGGATGAATATCAACCCATTCAATCACGACTGGGTGAGTGGTGAAAATTTCCTTTTTTGATTTTCTTTGTGTGCACATTAGTCGTTTGAAAGAGACGTGGTTGGCAGCACTGAATGGTGCTTACATAAATTTACCTCAGTGCTGTCAGCCAGGCCTCTTTCAAGATACCTTTGAACTTCTATTCCATATTTTTTACGTAAAACTTCTTTAGAGCGTGACGGAACCGGTACCGAATATCGTTATACTACCAGTTGCTGGAAATATACTGAGAATCCCACGTATGTGTGCAATCAGGAGTTTGGTAAGGATTGGAGCTTCGCTGGACATGCAAAAAATTGTAATCCCTGGGGAATGCTGTATTTCGAATGTAAACGAGATTGTAAGTGAAATTATTTGATGACTTGAGCTCGTTTCAAAAAAAAACTTTCATCTAATTCCTTTGTGTAGAAAAAGCTTGTTGCCAGATGTAAAGGCACATTTAACAGACCTAGAAATTATGGATTATGGATTCAATTAAAAAGCAAATTGTCAGGCGAAAGTCTTATAGCTTTTTCGGTAATCTAATAAACCATTTCAAAAACCAAAAGTTTTCCAATTATGGAAGTACATCCTACACCTCGCTACGCTCGAATCGGCAATATCATATCTAGTGCACAAAACATCCCCATTTCAGAGAAACACAGAAATGATATGTTGGGACGGCTGTGGCCGGGGAATGCGTATGTGAATGACAGCTTGGGGCTATGGGATTTTATATTAAAAAATTGGGTCCATTCTCACACAGCATTGGGCACAACTGTCACTCAAAATGCGGATTTTTGCATCACAAATGGCAGATGATTCGATTCTATGTCCGCAATAGCCTCGGATCGATTTAAACTTAACTTTCGTTTAACTCTAAAACAATATCAGATAGATCGAGCACGTGGTACTAGGGACTTGCGTCACATTTCCATTTCTTTAACGGTTTTTCACTTACACGAATGAGCTATAAACTGAGCTAAGAATGGTAGATGTTAAGATCTTTTGAATTTATTTATATTTCAATCGAGCAATTACAACCACTCCTACTTCCGGAAATTATAAAATATTTGAACAACTTCGTGAATTTGATTTAAATAAACGAGCGTCTGGCGCACAATGCGTTCTACCATATTATACGATCGGTCGATATAGCAACGATAAATAGATCTAATTTGCATAAAATTGAGAATACCTCCAGTACATATTTTGTGGCATCAAATTTCATTACAAGTCATAAACATGCACGGTATTGTACTCAGAGAATTATACAGAGAAAACTACTGAAAATGATCGGGTCAACTCCGCGTTGAAATTTAGATTTTGCCTGAGATAGCACTCAGAGAATTACATTGAATGCAAGATAGTTAAAAGAAAAATCTTTGTTTCATAATGGCAAAGTTTCTATAGGAAAACGAAACATAAAATTTTAAATTATTAAGAACTGATATGCAGTAACCAGTCCAGAACAACTGATGGAAATGATTATTTCCACGGACTTCTAGAACTGGGAGAAAGATATACCTTCAGGAGTAATGAAATTTGTTATTTTCTTCATCCAACTTTCTCTAAATCCAGAAAAGAGTCCAAAAACTGGAAAAATGGCTTGTCATGTCTGAGTTCTAGCCTTGGGCAGAAGTTTGACGTTCACGAGTGATACATTTTTAGGAACTGACATTTACAGACCTTCCACATTCCTTAAATCCAAGAGATAGCTTTAAAAAAACTGATGAAATTGCCAGTTACTTTTGAACTCAAGCTTTGGGATGCATATGGGCTTCGTGCTCTTCTAATTTCTTGAAAAAAAATTATGGAAATCGATTAGATTCTTTATTGAAACTCTGCATTCCTAAGAAAATGAATGTGAGAAGTAGGGATGCTTCTCCAAGGCGTTCAAAGTCCATGCCACAAACTTTCCAAAAATGCCCCATTTGTTAAATTTGATAAATGGCCAGGAAAATGACTCGCAATGTCAGCGATTTTTTCGGAAATATTTCAGGATCCTGTCGCTTCCCGGACTCCGACAAACAAAAAGTTGATCAACCCCATTTCAGGTATTGAATCTGAATCAACTTTTCAGAATTTGGTTCAATCATTTAAAAATATTTTAATTTGACTGAGACTTTGAAAAACCACTTTTACCGTTTTTACCACTTTTACCAAGAAAACAAGAATAGACCGGCTAAAGCCTAGTGGGGTCTTTTTAATTTTTCTCAATTTTTTCTAAAGCTACCAACTACCAAATACGTGAATTATAAATTGACAAGCAGAGAGAATAGTTTCATCTGTCGATATCCATCTGTTGAACTATCAACATCTCCACCAACTTTCTATCAGTTTCGTAGTCAACTACCAATTTAGTATTCAACTACCAATTTGGTAGTCAACTACCAAATTATAAATAGGCAGCCTAAATAATTTCATCAGTCGGTGTGCAGCTCTCAAACAGTGAACATCGGAAATTACGTATGGTAGTCAGCTACCAACTACCAAATTTTCGAATTACAGTGTCAACTCTGAGCTATCGGTTATCAGACAACAAATAATTATTATTTGCCTGGTGCTGATTTTTCTCATAGATAGTGACTTTTCAATTTTGAATGTCAAATCAATATTTATTTGACAGTTGGTCTGTCAAATCGTATGGAAATTTTAATATGGTGTGCTAGGGACATAACGAGTCAAATGAATATAAATTTCTACATTCACTCTATTCGCTTCTAAAATCTCTCTGGATAATTACGCATAAACATCAGCGCGGATAAACTGTTTTAAATGCGTCGTATACCTATAAAACCGGTCTCTAGCAAAAATTTTCCACTGGATAATTCAACTGCGTATCTAATATGCTTTCACAAAAAGTCACCCCTAATATACGTTGGTAGTTGCACGTATACACTTCCTAAGAAAGAAACCCATTGTTGCATGTAGAGACTCTTGTTTGAAATTGCAACCACCACAGACGCACATTGAAAGTTTTTTTTATTTATTTATGTAATAAAGATTATACTTGTTGCGGGTATACCTACTATACGTTTGTATTTACGTATAAATCGTGGAGTAACCATGTCCCTTCAAATAACTATCTAGGGAATCGGTTTCTCCGTTGCATTGGTTAGCAAGTAGTATAATGCCACCATCAAAACACGTATATATAATTTACTATCATGTTTTGTAACTCTCTGATTGTATGCATGCATGGACTGTTTAACATGGATGGCCTTGAGAAAATGTTGCGCAATAATTTTTATTGAACAGAAGAAAGATGACATCATTCCTGCTGCTAACATTCGCATAAAATAGGGAGCATTATTTGAATGGATTTTAGATTGTGTTAATCGGTTGAAGGACTTTCAGAACCATTGTTACACGATTCCTTTGAGTCGCAGTAATGTATAAACATGGGTAGGATAGGTAGGATATAATGCCAGCGGAAAATCATTCCTTTTTGATTTTATTTTCAATCGCAGTCCCACATAAATTTACCATTACGCAGATAGAAAATCAAGAAAAATCAACCACCTCAAATTTCTTGGAGAAAATGAAATGAAATTTGGTGATAGAACTCACGTGTGAATGACAGACCTTGTCTCTATGGGAAATTTTGAACCCAATCCATTAGCAGTAGTGACGCAGTAGAGATAATCCACTCATTTTTGAAAGGAGGAAAGGATGATACGAATGCTGGTATGGAAATTATTAGGATCGATAGTAGAGCTTACTTCGCGGAACCATGTTCCACGAGGAGAACGTGTGTATTAGGCTTAACCAGAAAAAGTAATTCATCGTTCGTTTTCGTTGCTTTCACATCGAAGGCCAGTAATGCTTCGAAAAATCGATAATCTGAAACTCTATTCCAAAAGAGGGATTCTATTGAAAAACATCCTACTGAAATCGTACCGAATGTTAGTGGAATTATTTTTTGTGTGTCGTCAGATCAGGAAGGACTGTTACAATAAGTAAATGCTGATACGCTTTCCCAGGCTTTGCCACAATAACCAGCAATGTCTTGTGAAACCAATATAGATTAAAATTGGCATGTAATTAATCTGATCGCTATTTAATAAGAAAGCATCGTAAAAAAAAGATAGAACTGTTCACTTAAAACACGGAAGTGATCGCTCGGTCTTTGCGATTGCTCAACGCACTCCAAACAAAAGTGCTTCCATTGACACCTGACAAATAGAAACTTTATCCCCACTCTTTTTACAGTGTAAAATTTTGTATGAAGCACTGTCAAGTTTCAGTACCCTATTTAGAGTACCACTTTTGCTTAAAGTGCGTTGGATTGCTAGAAGATTAGGACTCCATCTCGATCATGAAGAACTTGTATGTGTGGATCAGCTGAAAAACAGCTGAAGCAAATTAATGCTGAAATTTCACTGCCTCTGACTGTCTATACCCAAAAATTTCAACTTACCTCCTGATATTTTGTAGAGGGAACCACTACTCTTTCTCCTAAGTCTGAATTCACAGTCATTCCGTTTTGTGTCCGTTTTCATTCCGTTTTGCCTCCGTGTACATGACAGTTGGCATTTCATACAATTCACGCCGTAACTGTGGATTTACATAGCAACGTAAAAGTGACAGATGCAAAAATTTTCTCATACGGCAACTCGAAATTTCATTCATAATTTTAATTTTATGAATGAAATTTCTGGTTGCAGTATTTAAAAAACATTGCATCTGTCACTTTTACGTTGCTATGTAAATCCACGGTAAGTGTGCCTAAAATTTGAATTTTAAGTGAACGATTCGATGAAAAAGTGAACCAAAAAATACATTGCCACGCTTCCCTGTATGAAAATGACGCTACGTTAAAAAGACCTCCGCACTTTCCATTTTGAATTTCGACCACACTTACGGCGTGAATAGAGCACATTTGCATTTATCATTTTTAGCGATCAAATTCTTGTTTTCTAGCGATCACTTTTTATTTCACTAGAGGCAGCATGTACGATCACTTGTTATTTTATGCAATGAATATAAGCTACACCTGGGGTAATGTCAACTTGGAGGAAATAACGATTTTAAAAACGGATTCTAACAGAGCCTAATATTTGGGAATTTATTCTCTAAATTCCCAAAATTCCCAAAAATTCTGAAAAATTCCCGAAAATTCCCTAAATTCCCAAAAATTACCTAAAATTCCCAAAAATTCCCTAAAATTCCCAAAAAAACAACAAATATTTCAGAACATATTGAATATAATATATTCAGTAAATTGAGCTTAAGCGGCATATCGCCAAAACTGGAGGTGATGGTGATAGGGGAACAAGTGGTCTCCGATTTTAAGGAGTGATAGATTCGTCTTCAATTCTAGAGAATCGTATCTTTCTTTTGCGGCTATAACTCAAAAATAATTATTTTAAGAGCAGTCTACACTCCGACCTTCTATGAAAAACATTTTCGATGATAACTTCTTCTTAGAATATTTTTTGAAAAAAGTGGTTTCATCGTTTAATGCCACAACATATAAAGTTTCGATAGCCACCAGAATAAAAGTTTAGTTTAGTTTAGTTAGGCTTGCGGTTTATTGTCAAACAGTCTACGCCGAGAAAACTCAAAAGTCCAAAAAATATCACAAAGAACACAAATTTTAGGAATTTTGAGTTTTTTCTCAGTACACTACATCAATCTGGACAATTCCAGTGGCTATCGAAACCTTATATGTTCTGGCACCAAACGATGAGGCCACTTTTTTCAAAAATAATTCGAATAAAAAGTTATCATCAAAAATGTATTTCATAGGGGGTCGGAGTGTAGATTGCTCTTAAATTATTGTAGTGTTGTACTAATGTCGGCTTTGGAGAGACCTACAAGTAGAGTATACGCCCTGGCTGGTGCGAGTACATCGACATATCCTTCAGAGCATAATATTTGGGAACCAATTTCCAAAAGTTCACTGAAATTACAAAAAAAAATCCAATTTTTTTTTTGCTTGTTCATAGTTCTTAAAGGTTTTTGAACTTTTCCTGATCTTTTACGAGCATTTAATTATAAAAATGCAAAGAAAAGAAATTTTTTGGGAATTTTAGGGAATTTTTGGGAATTAATTCCCAAAATTCCCAAAAATTCCCTAAATTTCCAAAAACGATTCCCAAATATTAGGCTCTGGATTCTAACGTTTCATATTATTTTAACAATAAGATAAATCGAAAGATTTTAAAGAATCGACCATATCTGGTACAGCATGTACAGTCATTGATTTTATGTTGGTATATTTTTGTCTCAAATCTTGTTTGAGAATTATCAGTTTAAATTCTTCGTGTTCAAAATGTCTTAAAAAATGTAAGAAACCGCTAAGAATACGTCGTATGGTGAATACACTCCCTTGGGTCGAATATGGCTTATTACACACCTACGGAAAACAAGAAATTTGGTTTAGATTTCAAAAGCATGTAAAATCCATTACATAACTCGGGATAAAAGTTGAAAAGTCTCGTTTTCGTGTGTTTATTGACCTCGGCTTCGCCTCAGATCAACAAGAAAGAATTTACACGAAAACTATACCTTTTATCCATTGTTTTGTAAATACCTATTAAATTGCTGAAAACTCAATAAATCATTACGTTTAAGCAACCACTAAAATATAATGTATAGAAAACCGTGAAGAATAGTGAGCCATATGTGGATCCTCACCTCACTGGATCACTGTATTGAATTGAAATTCGGAAAATTTGAATTTTGTAACAGTCGTTTCCATAGCAAAGCGAGAAAAAAAACGGAAAAGAATAACTGGATATAATAAAAATAGATTGAAATCCATTGTGTACGGTTGTATGAATAGGAATTTCGTTTTTAAGATCATCCTTGAGCCAATGTTTAATCCCTAAAAAAAGATCCACACAGCGACAAAAACAGTTTGCAATTCGGATATTTATTGTATACACAGAGTGATATTCCTCCTCGTATTCCTCGAATTTTTTTTTTCTTCTTCTTTTCTTTTTGTTATTCAAATGGGTTTGCATATTATGTACACGCAGTGAATTGAACGTAAAATCCAAGAGTATAATTCCTTTCACAAATCCGTGACACAGGTAAGAAGCGCTAACAATGAGGGTCGTCTTTCCATATCCTTTTCAGGGAAAAAAATTTATTTTTTTGTATACCTTTGCAGTGAAGATTGAAACCAAGGTCAAAATATAGTTTACTTTCAAGTTAAGTTAGTCGTTCGAAAGAAAAATTTGTCAATAACAGAGACGCACATAAACACACATTAGGGGTGACCATTACGAGATGGTTGTAAAATTCAGAGGTTCCTTATACCAAATAATTTCGGCGCTAGCAATTGATTACGTAAATGATTTTTTCCTATTTTTTCTGATGGACTGGACTATGTTCGACAGGTCCAGCAAAACGTTTATTTGAGCATCGTGACATTGCGCCCATTTTTTAAAACTCCAATTTTTTTCTTCATACTAGAAGTTATGAATTAGTTTTTAATTGTTCAGCGACTGTTGCGAATCTATCATTTATTAATTGGTGATACCAACAGCGTAGCTAGCTGTAAATAAATCAAATTGTCCTACAGTTGGGTAATTTTGTAGCATTTTATTTCTCGTTAGCATCGCTTGTTCGGAACGTCAACATATTGGATACATTTGGTCAGAATTGATACGACAGCATCGGTAATTGTCAATGGTGATACTCTAGATTTTCTTACATTGAAATAACAAGATTGATCATTACTTAAAATGAATTGCCGTACGGCTGGGTTGTACTGAGCGAGTAAACCTTTATATTTGTTATAAATTGTGTCGACCTGAGTCAAATTCGAGCTAGTTGATTCAAGTAATGTGGTTCCTTCTAGGGCGACGTTCTGTAATTGTTGTATGTATCCCAATAGCTCCTTATAATCGCACGAATCCTTTGTCATGTTATAGGTGCTGATAACTCTACCAAAATTGACATTGATAAAGTTTCTGACTGTCGCAATGTAATCTGCAGAAAAACATTCTTCTTTACTTTTCGGAATGGGTCGCGGGTCCTACAAAAATAAATTAAATGAAAAATTTGAAGTAATCAGTGCTGCTTTTAGCTTTTGGGCGCCATGGGGCAACTGGGAAAATAGGCGCCAATTTAGTAAAGCTAAATTTTTTTTAAGGACATCGGGCGCCATTTTGTTCTGCTCCACTTCGGGCGCCACTGACATTTGCCCATTTGGCCCATATGGAAAAGGTGGCACTGGCAAGTAGTTACTACTTTTTCAAATTAAAACTTACAATTGTAATACAGTTGCATTCAGAAACTTTGTTACTTAAGATGAATTGTCTAAAACTGACGGCTGGAGATACCTAGAGCAAAAGAAATAAGAAATGGTAATTTGTAACCGAGGCTCTTTCATTCATTCATTCTTCGTTTATACATTTCTATTTCTCCAAGGAATTTAGAAAAAATTACGAAATTTCGAATTCTTCAAGTACCTGTACTATTCCGTTAGGTTCCTGTGCTTTTAGCTTCGCACAAGTTAGCATTGCCACCAAAATATTTTCAGCAGAGCCGTACACTGGAGGTCGAACTTGTAGTAAGACCTGCGCACAATCTGGACTTAAATTGGTCATGGAACATATCGTGTAAGGATTGAAAGTGCTTGTCCTAAAATCGACGAATTTTCCATAGGCTGCCATAATTGCTGATGTACAATCAGCTTTATTACATGAAAAATAAGCGTCGACTATCCCCACCGTTAGATCTTTCATTCCATATACGTTCCTTATGTATTGCGTAAAATTGCAGTTATAAGGGCCGCCGTTTATAAACAATGCGGTTAACAAGTTGTTGTAGTTTACGGAGATTTGATTCAAAAACTTAAATTTGGGATAACATTCTGAGATACTGCTGGGTTTGTCCACTTGAGCCTGCATTTGGTAATGTTTAAAGGAGGAAATGTCTTTTAATTATTTAATGTGTACCAACCAAATTAAAGCATCCACATTGCGCTTCTCCAGGCACCCATGCACATGTTTTGGCCACCTTAATCGAAGAATTATAAAAACCATTGATATAATATACTGTAGATAATGAGACACGAAGAACGAAATTTTGGAAATATAGCACACATCCAAGTGCAAAAAATACGAATGACAACGCAAAACGAAGAGAAAAAGGAAATTGAGAAATGCAGAGTTTCAATTATTTTCAAATAGCTGTATGACAATATTTCGCGCGCTTTCTCAAAACGTAAGTTGCGTTACACATACATCAATGTGATCTTTTTGCATAAAGTTACTTTGACATTACTTATCTACCCTATATTATATCCAAAGTATATAAACACTGAAGGTAATGCAAATCCACAGTTACACACGGATCCAAACTTTCAGGTGAATTTTAGCGCCCTGATGTTGTACACGTATTTAATTCGTTTGCGTCAAGTTGCATCTAGTGGTGAATTTCGAACGGTTTAGCGACGTTATGTTGCACACGTATAAAATTCGTTTGCGTCAAGTTGTATTTAGTGGTGAATTGGAAGGATTTAGGGCCGTCATGTTGCACAAGTCTCAGTTAGACAACATACGAAAATGAATTCACCTGAAAGTTTGGATCCGTAATTTCTCTGATCCGCTGAGGGTCTGCATTACCTTCAGTGTATATATACTTTGATTATATCGATGATAAAAACTGATTACAAATTACAATTAAATTCCTTTCCATTAATCAAAGCGTTTTTCAGTGAGTTACGACACGTCGACACAATTGTTTACATTTTGAAATGAAATAAAAAACGACATGTCGAGCAACATTTTACGTACACCAAACTAGTAAGTCTGCCACTATCAGTGTCGTAGCCTGATATGTACATGATGTACACCTAATGTGTATTTAAAGTGTGTATTTAGCAATTTAGCTAAAATTTTCATATTTTAATGGCACATGGACAAACTCACATTCCAGCTGTATGAAAATGTGTCGTCAATTTGAGCACATAATATGTTCCACATATTTAAAAATTATTGACGCCAGTTAATTTAGTTAATGGATATGAGGTTTAACGTTCAAAATCGAGCTTTCAAACTATGCAGCCAGTAAAAAGTTTTAATTGTAAATACCGCCTTTGGCTCAGCATACAAACTCCACACTCTTCAAAACAACGATTTTCCGCACAAGTATGTAATCTACAATTACCATTGCAGCTGTCAGTGTTACGAACAATAGTATATTTCAACATACCCCAATACACACAAGATGTGTGTGCACGCGCGGGCGAAGCCCAAGCGAAAACACACATCGAGTGTGTATTGGGGTATTTTGAAAGATATTTTTCTGTAATAGTGAGAGTGTGTTGGTGCATTCCTTCCCAACCGTTACTTTCCTTCTCGACCGTTTACTTTCCCTACCGACCGATTCATATCATGGCTCATCAATACACCCTCACGTATACAGAAAAATACTTAATTTTACCATTTAACGAGCGGCAGTGAAAACCAAAGCACAAATTCGTAATACGAACAATATTCGTGCCGAAAGTCTTTTTATAGCTTTTCACAATCTCTCTTATCAAATGTTTCCCACGAAGTCGTAACTCATTTTATGCATTTCATTTCGTTCGTGAAAATGATTGAGGATTTTCTCGTTATCGCTGATAAGAGTTAAGTATGTTTGCGGAACGAGCGAAGCGAGTGTAGTATTCGCACAAGCAAGTACATACTCTATCCATCGCATAGTTTCATTTTCCGACATGGACAGTAAAAACGATTTGAAAAATTCAGTATTCAATTCAAATTTGCGTTCATTTTGTTTATTACTTTCCATACAAGAATGAGTTAAAATTACTTTCCAAGGTCAAATCTTTAGCGGAGAATTGTAATTTTGGATTGGAACAAAATTACAATTTAATAATTACATCCGAGGGGTAACCGACTTGGGTAATTGACTACACATCCTTAAAGGAATTAACGTAGCTCCTTAGAATTGTTTACATACTGGAGCTTCGCGGATCATTTGTAATCGATATATTTTTACGGAAAATAAATGAAATGAAATGAAATGAAGGAATTGCCGGAGTATCCGGTAAATAATTGTAATTGATAGAAATACGAGAAATTGATGGAATTATAAGGAATTGACCGGAAATACGTTAAATTGTAAGGAATTGAAAGTAAATAAGGATAAGTATGATGATCAAAAATTCCTGGTACTTTTTTCTGATCATCATACTTATCTGTATTTAGTTTAATTGAAAGTATTGAATTCCCTTACAATGTGTTTTCCAGTCAATTACTTATAATTCCATCAATTTAATGTATTTCCAGTCAATTCCGGTCAATTCCTCATAATTCCATCAATTTCTTGTATTTCCATCAATTACAATTATTTACTGGAGTATCCGGGAAGCTGCAACATAGCTGTTCCAAATTTTAGTTTCGCCGAAAGCGTTTCAAAATAATCTGTTCATTACAAAACGCTCCATTAACTTTGACTTTAGACTCTACTATTTGTCAACTAATAGTTCCAACTATTTCCTACAAAAAAATATGTCGCAATGGAATTGAATATAATAACGGAAAATATCGTCGAATTATTTCGAAAAAACATGGAATTGTAGAAATTAATTGGAATTATTGGAATTGAAAGGCGAATCCGTCAAGTGTAGGTGTTAATCCAGTAATTGAAGAAATAAAATGAATTGAAAGCAATTAAAAGGAATTAGTAATTGATTTGCCACCATTTCGGCCAGTCGGTTACATCAAATAATTTGAATTAAATCTTACCATCACAGCTGTCAGCGTTGCGAACAAAAAAGTTAATTTAACCATTTCACGAGCTAGAGCAGCTAGAGTTAGTTAAAAACCGTCAAAGCACAAATTCTGAATACGAACAATTTTTTGTGTCGATAGTCTTTTTATACAAGTATCACACTCGCTAAGAAAAACAGCCGCTGTTCGTCATGGCGTTGTATTGAGTTTGTTTACTCTTCTCACACATCGCAATATCTGGCGTGTGTTAACGTTTGCTTTACTGCGTGAAAATTTCACATTGTTCTCATTTTGTTTCCTTTTTAATTGAACAATCCATTTTCAACACAAAATGTGTAAAATGTCTGTTCTTATTCGTGTGTAAATATGTTAAGTGCGCTATCATTCTTTCGGTTAATATACTTACTGAATTTGATAATAGAAATATCGACTAAGCGAAAAACTGATTAAAAAAGAGCGAGGTCGATAATGGGAGAGTCACAAAGTCTACATTGAGAATGTCGTCACTGTTGCCTTTTTTAAATTTTAAATGTGGAAAATTCAGAAGCACTCTTTAGACAGAGGTAAAATCGCGCGAGTGCCATCAATAATAGTTTCTACTACCTTGAACTGAATGGCTCGAAGATTCCTTTCAAAAAGAGTGTTTGCTTTCTGGATATCTGGACGTTCAACTGATACTCAAACATAATGAACGAATCATGTTATTAGAATGTTGCTTAGGTCAGACGCACCTATTCACGCTATACGCGTATCCTGGATACCGGGAAGTTTTCAGAAAAATTCTTTAGATACCGGAAAGTCGAAAAAATCGGGAACAATATGTGGCGAAAAATCAAATTACAGGATACAGGGAAGAAAACAAAATATCCACACCCGGCACACAGGGTTACACAAGCTAAATCCTGTTACAAATGCGAATAATGGTATTTCACACAATGTGAAAGTCAGGATCTACCTGACTAACATAAGGCCGACATTTACCGGTTGCGGTTTCGTAAACTGCCGAAATGTTTGAATGACTAATGACATGATAGCAGATGGCGTTCCGTTCGGCCTGGTGCATCATTTCTATGGTGCAAACTTAGCGCAATTATTTGCTGATTAAGATACAACCAAAGCACTGTGCGTTGATACAACGTAAATGATACCTAAATGCTCCTTTGTTTCACAGCAAAGAACCGCCGACGGCCAAAATTGTTTTACAAACGTCAAAATTGTATGTGAAATTGAATACGAAGTGTAAATCGATTCTTATGGTTTATTAGCGCACATCAAAGGTTGTTACATTACCAACACAAATGGAACTATATTAGTGATAAGTGACAGAATGAATGGAGTATGTCCACTGCAGAGGTTTTTCTTAGCTGAAACTCGGTATACAGAACGAAAGGGAAAATAAATGTAGCAACGAAAACTCCATTTGGTTTAAATTTTCACCTTTGTGTATTGTCCTTCAAATCTCTGCTACAGTTCTCTGTTCTATTCGAAGAAGAAATGAATACATTGAAAGCTTAAGTAAATAAATGCCGCACAATCACTCGAACTCATTCCAGTTCAACGGGAACAATGAATTCGAAACGATCATGGTATTTCATTTCTACAATGGAATTGAAAAAAGCCATGTTTTTATCCACCCAACTCGTTAATTGTTCAAAAATTCACTTAATTCACGAATGATATAATTGTATACCGACCCTTAGCATCAATAAAAAGGTTTAAAAAACGACAAAAAAAATCTACTCCGACGAATACGAACTTGATGTCGACATTTTCTTTTTATTTTTGTCTCGTTTATGCTGCTTCTTCTCGTGAACAACTTCATATTTAGTGGAGCTATCGCTTGAATCTGATGATTCTTCAGTAAATGCCTCTACTTCTTTGCAACTTTTCGATTTTCTAAAAGAAGAAAGTCAAAAATATGCTCACCTCCCCATGAATCATTCAAGACAATTCGACTTGCCTTATCTCTTCCGAAGACGAATGCTTCTTTCGATGACTTTTCCGCTTTTTTCCACTACGCCGGTCGGATTCCGGTTCCTTGGAACGCTTTTCCTTTGAACTGTGTCGTTTCTCTTTGGACCGGCTCTTGGTACTGTCTTTTGATTGATGGTGATGAACCGTTTTGTGTCGATCATCGTTTGACGAGTGTGATGCTTGTGAACTGGCCGTAGAGTAGCCCGTATCTTTGCGTGTTGATGTTGATGACGTGTTCGGTGGTGCGGTATTCGATTTTCCGTGTGTTTTGCGCCGGCGTCTATTTTCATTATCACTGATGTCCGCAATGGTGTTTCTAGAGTCAGGAAGGGATTATTCTTAAAACGATAAGCGAACCAAGGTAAAAGGAAAAGCATCTAAGGAAGTTACATCTTAGATCTTATCGGTACGGTTCGTACCTCTTATGCTTTTTCTTATCAAATTTTCCGCTTGAAATGATGTAGATATCGTTGAACTGGTTCATTTCGTTCAGTTCATTTCGCTTCTTCGATCGGTCCCGTTCAGCAAGCATTTTCTTCTTATTCGCTTTTCTGTTTTCCGTGTGAACCACGTAAAGACGATAGAGTTGCAGTAAAATTACGAGAGTATTTTTGCCTGCAGAACAGGAGCAGGGATTATTTAGGCTTAATAAGAGCGACAAAGGCCTAGATGCCTGAGCTGCAATTTCTACGTGCTTCTGCTCATGAATAGTTAGTTACAGAAAAAGGGGAAGTAATTTTTTGGCGAGTATGCAGTGTTGCCCTTATCCGAGCCGAAGGTAAGGGTTGCATGCATACTCGCAAAAAAAACATTTTGCCCGATTTATGTACAAAACTTAACATGCCGAGGTTGGCGAAAGTTGATTTATATTGTTTAGCGTGGCGAAAGTAGCTATTTTCAACCCGATGCATGAAAAAGCACTTTTCAAATTCAAATTACTTACACGTGAAGAAGACGTTCATGTAGCTGATTATGCGATAGTGAATGATGATCAAAAGACGAAATGCTAAAAATGGTGCATCTTGTAATAGAATATTCAAAGTTATACCCCATACGTCGATTGAACAACAGCAGCCGCCACAGCAATCATTTGATCTGAAACGTTTAGTAGATAGAGCATAATAGCATTTTATTCCACCGAAAGTGATAAAAAGATGAACTTTTGTGGATACTAGGGACAGTCTTATTCTAACGAGGCGAAGTCGAGTGTGGCATTTTTACGTGTCCTCAAAATATCCGCTTTTATATCGAGTTTGCAAATGGCGTTTTTGTTACGTTGGATGATTATAATAAAACTCAACACAATAACAATGGCAAACGGTAAAGAAATGACCAGCATCTACGAAGTAGGTCATACCTTGTTGCATGAAAAAGTCTAGCGAATCATAAATAAAATGAAATTACTCCGACATGCCATCACCAAAGTATGAACTTATAAAATGAGCAGCCCCTTACATCAAGTGCAAAAAATTATTTCGATCGCTTATTGGTAGCCTTTGATTGATAGTTAAGTCTAGAAAATTTCTAAGAGTTGTGCAAAACAAAATCGATTGATAAAGCTAGAGAAATTTGAGAATAAAAATTGTTTACTCAGCTTCAAGATCTTTCGAGCTTGATCCTCCTCGTGGTTTCCTCGATCTCGTTGCTGACAAAACAATCGTAAATTGAAGGAGGCTCCACGACCATATGCCCAACGTTAAAAATACCAGCAAAGCTTCACTTGCAATGGTATTGTCTTTGTACGAATCAAAGAATTCAATTATATCCGCCGCTGTGCCTGATGGAACAAAAATGTAATCGATAAAAGGTTTCAGTAAGAAAATTGTGCGCTCATACGAACCAATGTACACCAACAACAGCTGACTCAATTGATCTCTAGTCAAGTCACCTTTCGGTAACATCCATCTACCGACGATGAGTACAAGCATCAAAAATTGTTCGATTAACGTAATCCATGTTGATGGATCCACTTGAATGTCGGGCAATTTGATTTGAACGCCGAGCAATTTGTCCAATTTCTTTAAGTCGATTGCAGTTAGATTGAGATTTCCTGTCTCTTCCTGGAAGCGTAATCTTCGTTCAATTTTGTCCAATTCTAAAAGCCAGATTGCCGGCACCACACTGCTCAGGTAAATGAATACTGAAGGACAGAACCTGTAATATTCAACCGAAAAGGTTCTACTAAGATTTGGCTGGTTGCATTGCTTTGTTTTTAAAAGAAGGAACATTTTCATTTTCCACATAGAGGATGGCAGGACGAACAGTCGAACGTACAAATTAAAAGGAAGTTGCTACTGAAATAGTGAATCAAAAACAGTTGGCTCGCTTCGCTTGAGTCATATGTACTCGTGTAACGTCACTAACTATGGTGAATATCACACCAAAAACTCTGAGTGAAAAATAGTTACAAGTTGCAGTGTTAATTCAAAACGATGTATGTGAAAAGCTTGCAGCTTTCCAAAGTGCAAAGCAATTCAAAAGCAGCGAGCTTTTACCATACATTGTTTTCGATTTAACACTGTTGCAGTCATTTCAGCCAATATGTCTCTTTGTTGAAAAGGAGGGTTTCATGGATAAAAAAAATCAGAAGTGATGTTCGTTTCTCGTGTGGACACACACCGATGAGTCATAATTGCTTTACAATCTAAAATTCGATTGATATCGACGTTCCGAAAAAACAATGCGATCAACCATCAAGCTAATTTAATCCCCTCATTTATCGATAAGCTATCACAAATGCCGTTAGGCTTTATAAAATCAATTATTACTCAATCTGGTCATTCAGTCCGAGTTCTCAACTAGTGAAGTGTGTATTGGATAGCGTTAAGTAGCCACAATGGATATCAAATTACAAGTATTAGCTTTAGTCATCGGTTTCTTGGTGCTAAGTGTACCGACCAGTGGAATTCCAGGAGGATACAACAGCGATAGCATTTTCGAAGGCGTTTGTCCGAATGTTACTGTTATGCAGAATTTCAATCGAGAACAGGTGCGTTATATGTATAAAGCAACGGCACCGCCCTTCTCGAGAAAAATGTGTCGGGGTTTACATTTTGCTCGAAGGAATCAAGATTGTACATCAAAGGTCTAGTGTAACCCATGTTCTAAATGTTCTAAAGAAACATACATACCACGTCATTCACGAAAGTGACTGATACCGGAAGAGCCTCGATGATTCAGTGGATATTTTCATTAAATAAGTTTTTATTGTCGATTTGAAACCATTCCAAAGATGAAATTTATTCACATGGACTGGGAGATGTGAGATGAGAGTAGAGTGAGCAGAGGTGTGCCAGATGAAGTTTTTAGCTAGCCTGTCGAAAATTGACATTTTCAAAAATCAACTCGGCCCAAGTTTGGAAGACTGGTCACGAGTTACTTTGATGATGAGTTGAAATTTCATTTCAACTATGATTTGCTAGACTTGTTCGGGAGTAAATTTGGATAGCTGTACCAGTGTCGCCATGGCCTGATGAGAAATGGTATTTTTGACCTGCATGTTAATGCAAATCGTCGAAAAACGTATTAAATTTGGTCGAATGTCTTGCATGATTGTTTCATACGTCAAGTTAATGAGATGGAACTTTCCACAATCGGGAGGGTGTGGCCGCTTGTAAGGGACGAAGAGTTATGATTTAATCATGGAAATAATTGTCACTACCGACATGGGCTGATCATTTCTAATGTGGGACCACACCTACTAATAGATTCTTTGACTAGTCACCCATCTATGTTTCAATCGTCTAGCTTGAATCTGTAAAAAAAACGTCTTGGTTTCATCAACAGTTCTACGGCAATTGGCATGAAATCACCCGAATCGAACACGACCTTCAACGGAGCACCGATTGTGTCACATTGGATTTCGAAAAGTTGTTAACCGGAATTGCCGGCATTCAGTTTGAGTCACAATTTTTGAGCAACAACTCGGATCTTAACCGAAATGGTATCGCATTTGTTAGACGGCCAGCTGATAATCAGGGCGAATTTGATGTAGTATGGGAGGCCGATCAATGTAAAATCTAATTTTTATCGATTTCAAAATGCAAACCACACTAAAATAACGTTTTGATAACAATTCAAAGACTCTGACTATGACAACAACACGCAATGGTTCCGCTTCAGAATCATAGAGACGGATTATACGAGTTTCGCAATTATGTACGATTGTAACGAATATAATGCAACGTTTGCAACAGGTAAAGTGACACAATTTCTTGATGAATCAATTCGGATCAATCAAAATCAATCTTCCGATAACATTTTCGTGTCGTTATCGATTTGTGTCATAGATTTCTTCTGGGTGTTATCAAGAAATCGTGAACTAGCAACAGATGCACAGACTAGAGTAGATGCATTCCGTGATCAATGGAATATTACAACAGGTGTCAGAGACACGGAACAAGGGTTTTCAGTGTAAGTGATAGAGAAACAGCCAAATCGCTTCTTCAACTGTTTTACCAGCTGGTTCATTCAAACACATCAAAGACGTTAGGTTAGGGTGGAAAACTCACGCGCGTGATAGTGGTAAAACTGTATTAATACATCGTTAGTGTGTTTGTAAGAGTGGACCAGCTGGTAAAACAGTAATTTGATTGACTTTGACTGTAGAAATCATTTTTTTTTATAATTTCCACAATCTGGTACCTTTCCGACCTAACAGGTGTAACAGCAGTGGGGCATTGTTCATTTCATGGCTGCTGGTGATTGCAGCAATTGGTTTAATCAAAATCATGTAGTTATGGACTTTGCAACAGTAAGCACTTTTCAACTGTAAATGATGACACAATATGGCGGTGTTACATGTTTAATTGTTTCTTGACACAAGGACATATTTTATGATTCTTAGTATTTAATAATTGATTGAACTTAGACAGATATAAGTATTGATGGAAAAATTAAAGATTTTCTCAAGAAAAAAATGTTAAAAGTTAAACAGAATTGTAATTTATCCTTGAACACACAACAGGTCAATGGAGGCCTAGGAGCTAATCTGCTGTAAATATGTTTACTACATGCCCAATCCGAAAGATGGTCATTACATAGCAATTTGCCCGCTCCCAAAATGGATTGATTTTCTTATGTGGAAATCAACTTTTTCATGGGGAAGGTAGCAAACCAGAGAATACAATGGATGCTGCTACGTATCTCGTTATGTTTTTGAGCAACTTGCTTGTTGGTCATGACTTTTGTTTTCGATAAGTTCATCTTGAGGCCAACTTTGTTTGCCTCTTCACTTAACTGTTGTAGCATAAGCTGAGCCTGACCTAGATTCGCTGCTATCGGTACAATGTCATCAGCGAAGCGGAGATTGCTCAGGTACTCTCCATTTATCTTTATTCCCATTTTACTCCAGTTTAACTTCCTCAAAATACTCTGCAGAATCGCCGTGAATAATTTCGGTGAAATAGTGTCACCCTGCCTTACACCTCGGCCAATTCTGAATTTCTCCGTGCTCTTATGAAGTTTTCTACATGAAGTAGCATTTCTGTACACATATCGAATTGTGTTGGAGTACCTTGAGTCTACTCTACACTCGTCTAATGCGTCCAATATCGACCATGTTTCCACTGAATCAAAAGCTTTTTCGAAGTCTATGAATAGCAAGACTATGTCGATGTTGTATTCACGAAACTTCTCAATAAGCGTTCTCATCACCTGCAAATGGTCGTTTGTGCTGAAACCAGATCTGAAAGCAGACAACAGGTTGGTAGAAGTCGAACTTGTTAGTGTTCCTCTTCGTAATGATTTTCATAAACAACTTGAAGAGTGTTGACAATAGGCTTATGGGTCGGCAATTTTCCAGCTTTGTTATGTCTCCTTTTTTATGCAGCAGTGTAATTACCGCATTTTCCCAGGCTTCCGGTACTTCTTCCCATTGGAGACATTGATTAAACAAAGCCGTGATTGCCTTTAATAAGGAGTCTCCACCTAGTTTAATGGCTTCCACTGGAACACCATCTTCTCTGGGAGACTTTTTGTTTTTTATCTCGGCTACTGCGGCCTTGACTTCATCAAAAGTTATGTCGGGCATATCCTCCGATCCCACGTTTCTTATTATTGGTCTATCTTCGGTTTCTTCCGTTGGACTCTGTCTTTCTGAAGAAAACGAATTCTCATAAAATTCTGTTGCAATATTTAATATCGCATTTCGATCCGTTTGGATCATTCCTGTTTTGTCTCGTAATTTCAAGATTTCTTTTTTGGCGTTTGTCATATAGGACTTTCATATCATGTCCGGAGCGATAGCGGAGGACTTGACGCAGTCTAACTTCCAAAAAAAGAACGAAGAATTTTTTTTGAGACGCGGCAAATATATATAGAGGCGAGAATTTAAGTTTCTTTCCTTTGGCCTGTATCACCACAAATCCTATTCTCTCTTATTCGCTCTTCAAATACGAGCAAAACGAGCTATCACTCGACTATGTAGGTTTAAAATTGCCGGAGATACATCGTTTTGAAGTTGGTCATTTTGATAGAAAATGCACCAAATTAACGTTTTCCAAACAATCAAAACCTTTCAACTTACTCTGTAAACTTAACTATCTATCTATCTATCTATCTATCGACGGACGATCTCGGAAACTAGTCAGCCAATCTCCATGAAATTTTGCAGGAACCTCAGGGTGGGCATAAAAATGAAATTGTGATACGCCATTACCCCAGGAAAAACCAGAATTTTGTTTTATTGGCCTCGAAGTGGTTTCTGAGTGTGGTTTTCGAGGGTCGGGAACGCGTTTTCGGCTGTAGCTTAGCTGTATTGAAACCTACAGAGGCGTGCGACCCATCAAATGAAAGGTATTCGTAACACGATTCGAACAAAAAAAATAATTAAAAAAATCGGGGCAGATTCGTTTGAGCTAGAGTGATTAGAGTGACCAAATTTTGAGCTACTCGAGCGTAGGATGAAAGGACTAATATTTTTTTGGGTTATGAGAGATAGAGAATTACTTTCTTCGGCAAAGTCTCAGAGTTTTACGAGTAGAACAGAAGGGCATTTGTGAAAAATGTCGAAAGTTTTTAATGGGTGGGTCAATTGGGGTTTTAGAGATATTTCTTGAATGGTGGCAGATAGAGAATTACTTTCTTCGTCAAATTTTCGAATTTCGTCCAATTTTCGAATTTCGTCAAATTTTCGAATTTCGTCAAATTTTCGATGTTCGTCAAATTTTCAAATTCCGCCAAATTTCCGAATTTCTGTTATAAACTGTTATAAAAAGCAGTGTTCTAAAACTTCTAAAACGACTGATATCCCAACAAAAATCTCTTCGAGAAAAGTGTGACGCAGTCTTTGAAGTACAATTTCTAAAATGAATGATATCGCTATAGTTGACGCTTTCAGCTGCGTTACGCAAAAATTAAATTTTACACCCAATTTTAGTTCAAACAAGCTGGCTTAGTTTTTCTCATCATCTGCCAAATAATTTTTACCAAAAAAAATTTGACTGGAAACAACCAAAATTTTACTAAAAAAATCTGCGTCGCATGTGGCAGATAAATTTTCTTGCTGGTCTGTTCCTGAACATTTGCCACTTTGGTTGACGACTTCCTTTGTGAGCACCCTTTACTCGAATGTGAAGTTTAAGAGCATTTTGAAGCTTACTTGATGCAAATTTTACTCTTCAAATTTAGTATACAAACGACTGATAACAATTTTCATATGTAATGATGATCGGTTGCATCTTCTTCCTTCTAATCATGTCGTACAGCCAATAAAAACCTCAAAATTTTCAGTTTAAGGTCAGGTTATGGTTTGATATATCGCACATACGTCAGGACGCATAACCTGGCCTTAACGTTTGCACGTACAAAATCCTCTACTCAAAAATTGCTCGCCCGGTATCCATAAAATTAAAAATAAATTAAAAATCAGTGGCCTCTCATGGTTATGGAACACCCTGTGACTTTTGGATTAAAATTAATCTTTAAAAAATTGACAAAGTGTTGTATTGCTTTGACTTGACCAAAATTGTTGAAAAAATTTCTTTTATTCAACGAAGGGAGAACGAAACGTGTTACCGTTTACGATTCGTGACGAAACGTTTTACCGTTTACAATCATAATGCGGACGAACAACAGGACAAAACAATGCTGATTTCGGCGTATCACGCCATCATCAGTGCACCTATGTCTTGCGATGACTATGTGCATATCAGCACGACACAAACTGAAGTGAGCAATCACTTCAATTGTACGAGCATTATAGTACACTTTTTCGTCATTTGTTAAAACTCTTTGTTTTGTTTTTTGTGCTATACCTCTCACATACAGCTTTTGTGGATCTCACATTCGACAATTTGTTTTTCGGTAATTTTAGTGACAATAAATAAATTGTTACTGAAACCGCGCAGAGTATGGCAGCCGTGGCGCCACCCACAGCTGCGATGCCAAACTTCAAAAAGCATCGATATCAGCATTGTTTTGTCCTGTTGTTCGTCCGCATTATAATTGTAAACGGTAAAACGTTTCGTCACAAATCGTAAACGGTAACACGTTTCGTTCGCCCTTCGTTGAATAAAAAAAAAAATTTCAACAATTTTGGTCAAGTCAAAGCAATACAACACTTTGTCAATGTTGAATTACTGACCAAGCAATACAACAATTTTATTATAATTTAAAAAATTGATCCACCCTAGTAAACAGTGAGCCACCCCATTCGTAATGAATCGATATTAACTCGCAAAGTTTTTATTTGTTTAATGTTTTGATGTCCATTCATGACCTCTTTTCCTCCTTCAACAGATGTTACGCAAATTGGGTTACCCAATTATAACAAAAAGAATTTTCAGCATTCAGTGTTATCCATACTCAAGGCCAACTTTACCCAAATTGACCCATCTGGCTAGTAAAAACGTTGCGATGACTATTAAAATAAACAAAAAGAAATATTTTTTTGATACCAACATTGAAAAATGATACTTTCGCCCCGCATATGAGGGGCGAAAGTAAAAAAATGCATCCCACGGGGAGAAAGTACTTAACGAAGAGCGAACGCAACTGAACGAACAGCGAAAGTGACTGACGTCACAGAAAATGAGAGAAATGAGTCGAGTTGTCAACAAAATCCGCTCATATTATGCAGAATACTTTGATCAAAATTGTAAAACACTGTGCGCCAGTGTTCTTATTGAAATTAGCATACAAAGTTGATACTTTTTGTCACTGAATGATTTGTTAGTTATATCTTAATTTTTTGTGTGTGTTATTGTTGTGATGGCTAAATTATTCAATTTTTCATATTCCAGGGGGCTGCCGCCCCCTGGACCCCCGCATTTTCTGGCTAAATGCCTTTTTATTTCAACATTTTGTTGCGATGTTTTGGATACGTATCAATTTTCAATGTTGGTATCAAAAAAAATAGTATGAACGACTCGGGGCAAAAGTAAAAAAAATCAACCTGTGCGATTAGAGCCCTTGCCTTCGGCGCGGGCTCCAACTCTCGCACACGGTTGAATTTTTTTACTTTCGCCCCTTGTCATTCAATGTACTATTCCATTCTAGAAAACCAAATTTTTGCCTAGTCTCTGACGTGAAATGTTTACCATTTTTTTGTGTGTGTTAAAAGCTTTCATAACACAACCAATTTCCTGTTTCCTGCAACATTTTACCCTGTTTACCAAAAGCTTTTCTTTATTGATGTAAGTAAAATAAACTGCGAGCGAAAATCATTTTTTTAACCTTATTGGATCAACGCATTAAACAGAAATTCGAGAGTCGGCGTAAAATTACCAGCCAATCAAATGAAAGTCTGGTCTGTTGATTGGACATTTTAATTGAAGAAACTGATGCTCTATTTCGATAAGTACCCGAGAAAAAGAAGTGAAAGTGTTGACATCGATAAATTTGAAATGAAAGAATCTTTTAGTTTTTCAAAAATAATTTTATTTCACATTCTACAGTCAGAGACAGTGAAACTTCAGCTGTTTTTCAGCTGATCCACACAGTCAATCAAAACTGTTTGTACCTATTTATATGCGGTTGAAGCTGCTACCTGCACGAGCGTGGTATAGTGCTAAAAGCGTATAAACACCAAAAATTGAGCGTATAAACAGTTTTGATTGTATGTGTGGATCAGCTGAAAAACTGCTGAAGCAAATTCAGCTGAAATTTCACTGCCTCTCTCTAACTGTACAGAGAATTAGAGCAACATTGTCGACAGTTCAAAATTGTCTACTTCTGGCTCACAATACATCGAACCTCGGCTAACTGTCATTTCCAAGTATCCATCATAGTCATTCACATTTACCACATTTACCACATCGAAATTTTTGCGGAGGTTCGCTATTATTACCGGATTGCATAATGTAGCTTTTAGCAACCGTCCCAATGACACGAATTTTAAGTTGGTTTTGTGATGCTCTAAGTAATCCAAATCGAATGCGTTCAGGTACTCCGCCTTCAATATCAGCGATTCTAATTTGGTGAATCCATTTAGAATTGGTCTGATTTCCAAATACGCTGTTGGGGCTCGTATCGTCAGTTTTTTCACATTTGGATAAGCAGTAGCTAGTGTTCTCAGGAACAGTTGGGAGAAAAACCGTGTGCCAGAAATCGTTAATTCTCTAAGCTTCGGATTGAAATAGTCGTCTTCGTTTTGTTCAGGCTCGTGCCACATTAGAAAATCCAAAGCTTCAACGAAATTGAAATGTACCAAAATCGAATTCAGCTCTGTGCTTTGCAATTCCCGAAATGATGCGATTTTTAAATACTTCAAGTGCGGTGCAGATTTCGAAAGTGCATTGGTTAGGTCAACTGATATTTCGAAGTATCCACATATGGTCAGACTTATCAACGAAGTGTTGTCCGACTCAGCGAATACTTTCAATTTTTCTGATGTGTCGGTGCTGTTAAGCTTCAGCTTTAAATCTCTCAATTTCATCAATTTTCGAATCTTGACCAAAGACGAAATGGACATCCTAGACGCATTCACTGCGAGTATCTCCAATTCTAAAAGATTCGCAATGGCATCCATGACTCTGTCGTCGCAAACGTTATGCTCAGATGTTAGTTGTAAAGATTTCAATTTGGTTTGTTTCGATAAAATCGCTGCAATCGTGACACTGTGCATCTTGTGACCCATCAGCACAAGCGACTTAAAATTTCGATTGTCAAAAATGTCCGTCTCAATACCGTCATCACCTCGAATGAATCCCAATTTTAACACTTTGATGTTCGGTTGCCTATTAAGCAAATCGGTCAAGGTATTCCAGTAGAAGCCACTTATTTGCAGCTCCGTTAGCACCCCAAATGGTAGACGATTCAAAATTCCAGTAAACTCTTCGTCGCATCCCGAAATCGATAATAATTGCAGGTTCTTCAAGTTTAAGTCATCGTTACAACGTTTTCGTACCTTCGATGACGAACCTTCTGGAGTAAAATTCAGATCATACAAGTCCAGATGTTCGACGCTCGGTATCGATGATAAAATTTCCAAAAATGTCGCCTCGTTCATGACGGATTTTGTATATATTAAAGACTTGATGGTGGCTGAAAACCTTTTAAGTGACGAAATGATCGGTCGCTGATCTCGGTTGAAGCCATCGCCAAAAGGCCCGATTTCTACTTTCGATATTTTTCGATTCGATGTTTGTATACTCTGCATTACTTGAGATCTCGTTACATTGACAGAATGGAATCGTTCAAACAGCCACCGATTTATTATTAACAAAATTTTCGGATCATTCAATTTGATAACAATGTCATAGAACCTCTTGTTCACTAGTGAAAGTTCGGCGTGTGTTGGCAGATATCTGAAGATTATCATCAGCATCTCCACTGGCAATTGGTCGATCTTCATATTCACTTGAATTTTCACTCTGCTTTCTCACCTCTAATTCGATTTAATAGCAAAATGTACAACTTTCTATCTGTATGCTTACGGTGATTGATCCACTACGGAGTAAAGTTTGACATTGGAAAACGTGAATTTCGGATGCTAAAAACATGTCATCGCAAAAAAACCTTGCTGGTTTTCTGACATTCGATTATCATACAGAATACCGGAGTCCAATGTAAAGTAAAAACATAAACAATCGCATGGAGAAGCTGGAACATAATGAGAAATCTCAACGTTTCACTTATAAATTGCAACGTTGACAACGAAAATCGGTCTTTCGATTGTCAACTTACACTTTTTTTTCGATTTGAAGCGTTCATTAGCATCCCAACTCCATGCGGTTAGTGCGACTTCGACTTATGTCAAAGTATACTCAATTTCATGACGCGACATACATGTTATAAAGGAAAACATCGAAAACATATTTCATGCTAGACAGGATATGTACCACGCCATGAAATCGAGTGTACTTTGGCATAAGCCGATTTCGCACTAAACACGTGGATTGCCACATTAAATGAACCCATTGCGATTTCGTTGAATATTCAAATTTTGGGCGCACCTACGGCGTATACGCGTATAAAATCAATTTTGCAGAGTATAGCTAGGTATGCAGTCAATTGTGAAATGAAATGTATGGACTTTATGTCACTTTTTTCGCTAGCAGTGAAATAATGACATATATGCCATACATTTTCTGTCAAAATGCTATTTCACGGCTGACTGTCTACATGCCTTATACGACAATTCCTCCTTGTTCATCTGAGATTTTTTAAAAAGCAAATTGGAGTTTTTCACCGTAGCTTCGACACTGTCCTAGCGAATTTATCATTTTACAAAATGGCAAACTGGCACCAGAACGGATTTGAAATAAGGGGCCTACCCGAGTAGAAAGAAATTTTCTTATAATTCCAGTTTTTTATGTTGGTATAATATCACTGCGGCTTTTGAGACTTTTATCACGGACTTAATTCCTCACGTAAAGCTCTGATCGAATATTTCTCTTTCAACTACAAATTTACCATCGCCATTCCTGGTTCTTTTTTATTGCCAACGTAAATAATCCTTCCAATACCAATAGACCAATCGGTGCACACAAATACCAATAGACGGGATTGTCTTTATTCCTAGCCACTTGCCATATCGCTATGAAACCGTGTGTACCGAACAGCACTCGAGTAATTATGGCTTTAATAGTAGCAATTAGCTTGGCCATAATTTGCGCACTTGGTACTAGGACAAAGGATTTTTCGGAATTTTCTCACTTGTTTTCCTTTCGGTTAATTTGATTTTTCCTTTTTACATTTTCTTTTTCTTTCTTTTTAACGTTTACTATCAGATACTCGATGATTGGTCGTATGAATTCACAATATCTACTATTCAAATAACTAGGTTACACTGATCGCCATTTGAATGAACTGAAATCAAATAGTTGGATTGACTTAGTTGGTGTAGTTGGGTGCAAAGCAAATGAAACATAAACATGTCTTACCATTTGTTTTATTCAGCAGAAGTGTCCAGTAAGAAAGTAGGATCAAAAGTGGCAAAGAAAATCACAAGAAAGAAAAGGTAAAAAGTGATAAATATGGAGTTGATCGATCCCTAAGTAGCAGACAGTTTTGAAGTCGAAGAATTACAAAAACAATTTGGTGTTAAAGGACTTTTGAATTTTTATATGAAAATTTTTAGTTTTTGGATTTTTTACAAACTTGTTGAATGAGACAGACTGGTTGAATGAAACCTAAAGACGTACTCCTTCTTCAGAAATGGTCATGATGGATGGAAGAAAAGTAATTAAGGAGCGATTATATGCATAGTGTTAAGAAAATCTGTAGTTTCGGGGAGGAAAACGGTCAAAGAATGGACTACAGTGCATTCCAGGGCGAACAATTTTGTTTATATAATTTGGCTTTCCTTAGGGTCGAAAGTGGATCATTATGACACTAGAGGTGAAAAGTAAATTTTGACTTTAAGCTCAAAAGCATGGAATAGTATTTTACATGACATAAAAAGATGAAAAGTAGAATTTTCGTGTGAATTGTTGATCGGAGGCGAAGCCGAAACACAAAAACGAAACTTTTCATTTTTATCCCGAGTTATGTAATGGATTTTACATGCTGAGGGCGTCGAAAGTAGTGCTTGAAACATGAAAAGTACGGCTTTCGACGCATGAAGCATGTAAAATCCATTACATACAGTTTGTTCAAAAATGAAATGCACAGTTTTTAGTATTTCGAGACATTTCAAAATTGCAATCTGTCAGATAGTAAAGGATGCGTTTAATTACCCGGCGCATTAAAAGATTTGAAATTTGAATGATTTTTTCCACAGCTACATATTTTTGCATGTTAAGTTTCTTACATTTTTTGCAGATAGCATTTTAATAGTAGGAAACTTAGATTTCGTAGGAAGAATTCGCGGACGGAAAAATGTAAATTTATTTTGAGTCTGAGTATTGTTCTACATCTATGATTTCTCTTAGATCGTGTGACATTCAAACAAATCGATGGTCTTTGAATACTCAAATCTGTAGAAAGACCGTCTGCTTCATACATTTAGCAAATTTTGTACAAGAAGTTTTATCAGCACTTGAAGTGACGATATTGGAAACACGAATAAGCATCAGGGAAAAAAAATTGTCAACAATTATTTTCTACAAATATATAAATATTTGGCGCAAATATGTAAATATTTGTAACAAATAAATTCGCAATTTATTTGTTACAAATATATAAAATATAAAATAATTTTAAATTATTTGTTATAAATATTTGTGACAAATAAATTCCAAATTTATTGTGACAAATATTTAAATTATTTGTGACACATATTTTATAGATTTGCAACAAATATTTAAATTATTTATTAGAAATAAATTCAAAATTATTTGTCATAAATATTTAAAAAAAATTGTGACAAATAATTTAAAATATTTGTCACAAATAATTTTGAATTTATTTCTCATAAATATTTGAAATATTTGTGACAAATATTTAAATATTCGAACCAAATTTTAAACATTAAATTTGCTTCGAATAATTGATTTTTTTTCCGTGATGATTTTTTGCTGCTAATTGAAGTTGAACAGTTAGCCGCTTCTAAGAGAAATTATAGATGTAGAACAATACTCAGACTAAAAATAAATTTACATTTTTCCGTTCGCAAATTCTTCTGACGAATCGAAGTTTCCTACTATTAAAATGCTATCTGCAAAAAATGTAAGAAACTTAACATGCAAAAATCTGTAGCTGTGGAAAAAACCATTCAAATTTCAAATCTGTTAATGCGCCGGTTAATTAAACGCATCCTTTACTATCTGACAGATTGAAATTTTGAAATGTCTCGAAATACTAAAAACTGTGCATTTCATTTTTGAACAAACTGTAACTCGAGATAAAACTCTACTTTTCATGTTCTTATCCTAGTCCTGTAAAAAAATACTGTTTTTGTAAGACAACAGAAGAATTTATTATTCCAATTCCCGGGTACCAATTTAATCCTCCCAGTTAGTTCAATTTACAATCAAACACCTTTCCTTCCCTTAATGATATGCAAAATCTTCTATTTGATTTTTTTTTTCGTAGTTGTTATTGTTATGATATGAAGATTGAAGCGCATGCGAGATGTTTGTGAACTTAAATTGTGGTTTTTCTTTTTCGCCTGTTTCTATGAATGAAAAAGCACTTTTACCATACTTATTGACTCAATCCACTAGCATAGTATACAGACAACGTACAGATAGAAAATGATACAATGAAAAGCACAGTGGCTATGCATTCAAGTGAGAAGTTAATGCTTCAGGTTCAGAACGTTAAATTATGTCTGTCCGTGATGGTTGCATGGCTATGTAGATGAGTGCCAATAAAAAGTGATGTCTGAATCGATAACGTTTTCATATTATGTTGTGAGCGGTGTGTTGTGTCTAACTACCAGTTCATAGTATGAACATTTTATGAAAAACCAGTGTTATCAACAGAAATAATAGCAAAAGCGAACGAATCTAAGTTCATCCTTCCGAATTCAAATTCGTATTTTTCGTAATTATTACTTCCTTGAAAGTAAAAGGTGACTCCTTAAACTATTCCAATTTTGCTGTGAAGACCTGACAAAATTTGGAAATTCGTTTACATGAACCAGCTGGTCGAACAGCTGAATCAAATTTGTGCACAAATATGAATGACTCCAACTGTATCATCTTTTGTGTAATAAAAAAATTCAATTATTTCAGAATTTGCTTTTATCATCATCCCGAAATGTCCGAAATGTTCATCAAGATTTGCGGCGACTCCTACATTAATTCTTAAACGCAATTTTCGTCAACTAGATCATTGCTTTGGACTCCAGAGTGTGGAGTAGATTTTCAGATTTATCAGTTTGGAACGACCAGGTAAACCCGATCGCAAAACACAGATACGGTGATCCTTTGTTCCTTTTCCTTGATTTAAATCATGTAAACCGTCCGGTTTTCGCCATGAACCTGTCTAGCGTCGACAGGTCCAAGCTCCAAAACCTGAGATGGTGACACAATATAGCTGCCTAAAATCCTGTGTCTCAATTGGGAAAATTTGGGGCAGACGCATATGACATGGATGCCCCATGAGAGTCGCATCTTTTTAAGTTGCCTGTTTAAGCCACAATGTCCAGTTCTCCTATAACTCTGCTGATGCAATTACGGTACATATTGATCAATTCCTTGAATCAATTCTCATCCGGTCTCGGGAGAAAGCATTTCGTGTGTAACCCTCCCTCGTACTCAGTCCATCGCTCAGTATGCTTGACCTTCACCCAACACCCCTAAGCGCTCTTGTGCAAAGCGAATGAGGAATCGGGATCAGGTCCGCTCACCGGCGTCGAAGAGCCGGGCGTCGCCATCTCGTCGGCTCCTTCGTTACCTTCCACACCAGAGTGGCTCGGTATACCAGCCTGAGTCTGGAGTAATTATCGGTATGTTCTTTATGTACAATTTTAGGAAAAAAATTTGGCTGGCCAATATTGAATTTTGATTCAAAAATAGAAATTAAAAAATTTTCATTGCGATTAATTGCATGGATGCATGAGATTCCTTTCCCGAAAAAGTGAAACAGTTGGCAAAAATAATTGAAATGTTTTGATAAAAGTGGCCGAAAAGGCAGAAAAATGGAGCCAAAAACGTATTCAAAACAACTTTTTTCCCAAATCGGTGACGACCTGAGAAACTTTCTTTGTATTTATTGATAAAAACGTTGTGTGCAACTCGGTAACGGTAATCAATGCTTTTTTATAAGCACATATAGTGAAGCACATATTACCTGGCAGCATAAGAGTAAAAAATCACCGAGTTACAACGTATTCTCTCTAAAAAGGCACATTTCTTCTCTCTAAAAAGGCACATGTTGGACAGCACTGATTATCGCTGTACCAGATTAAATCGACTTTTTTTACATTCTTACCCGATGACATGACACTTTAGATTCTCTATCGGAAGTGCTCTATTCATGCGCTTTTTTCTAGTTTCATTTTGTGATATGCGTTGTTATCATTCACACGCATTTGTGTTTATCCAATTAGTATTTTTTCAATCCAAAGTAATTTGGACATCTGTTCATAGAAATAACGTAATTCATTGTGCGGTGCATTATTCTGTGCAATTCGTTCTCAGTTTGACTAGGTAATTTTGCTGTTTTGTTTAACGTTTGCGAGGAGAACGAATTTTCCATTTTTGCCGTTGTCATTTTCAGATCCGTAAATTATTCCATAAGGCAGCCTGTTTTGAATGCAGATTTTTTTGATGCAAGGCTTCGCCTTTTTACTTGTAAGTTTGCAATCAATGTTTCTTTGCGATCAGAGCTAATTTTGACTGGTTTAGGGAATGATTTGGTTCTAACCTTTGCGCCGCACATTTGTTTTGCTGTTGAGGATTCCGTGTGGGAATACAAAAGTAAGGAAAATTTCTGTTTTTTAGTTTAAGTTGTTTCCTAATGTTTGCGTTTATATTTACACTAGGAAATTGAAGTTGATTAAAACTTTATCGATTCAATAAACGACGATAAGTTTGAGAAGAAATTCTTGTGTTTACTTTCAATTTGAACGCCACCGGAAGCCGAATCAGCAACACACATTTCTACTCTGAGTTAAGAAATGGTATTTATGCAACGCGGAATCGAAAACTGCGAACTTTAGATCCCTTTGTTGCATAAAATGTTGTATGAATTTCGGTGCAAAGTACTTACGATGTGTATTCACAAATCCACATCTGGAGCCTAATAAAGTGCTTTGTACTCAACGTTATAAATAGCTATTCGGTTTGCTCTTCTTCTCTGCTTTAAGTTCCCTTCTATTATATTTGAAGCGTCTCGACCATATTTATTGCTCGTCAAAATAGGAACTTATGGAAAGCGAATCCATCAATATAAAGATCGGTTGCCGTGACAGGACGTGATGTTTAGGCCATGAACTTCTGAACCAGGAGAAAGTGGTTTTTTTGAATCAATTTTCGTTCAATCAATTCGGCTTGAATACAAAAGCTTGCTGGCCATTTCCATCAGTCAGCCTTTTCATGAGCGACGCCGATGGGGAACAGTTTTCAATTTTTCATATAGGAAAAACGGTGATTTAGCGACAGCTGCTCACAGAAAATTAACAAATCGGGGCAGATAAAATTAGATTCATCAGATTTATTTGAATAATAGTAAAAATAAAGAATTTTCACAATAGACTAGGCAGTAAATAAATAATCTTAGACTAACATTTTGCTATTTGAACTTGAACATTATGTCCTGAGATCTTGCCGTAACTTTCATTTAACGACCAGCAATCCACAAAAATACTTCCTGCTGCAATCGAAAAAAAAAACTTGTTGAAATGGTTGTTTCCGGGCTAAGCGCTCGAAGATGGTCCGGGGGGACGCTTATCCTCATTATCAGGCGATTTGGCACATCCAGTGGCTTATTTCTGACTGTATCTGTTTGTGCTTGGACAATAACAAAGATGAAAACATCGAAAACTGGATTTCTTGTAAAGGATGCGATAATTGGTTTCACCGGAAATGTAATTTGAAAATCGGTGATGACAGCGCGGTGATTGATGAGGACTGGTACTGCTCAGGTATTGATTGTCAGAAATTGTTTTTTTCTTTAAAGAATAGTAAGAAGCGTCCAGTCCGTGAACGGTTGGTTAGGGAATGTAAAGGGAAAGTCAGAGGTTCTGCGTTAGGTATTCCTTCAGTAGAGGCTTCTGTTTCTGAAAGGGTAACTTGTAGTGTTTGTGGTTTTCTAGCTAAAAATACTCGTGGATTAAATATCCACATGAGTAAGCATGAACGCAATGAACGCGTTATTGATGACGTTTCTAAAGATGAGGGAATTAGTAGTAATAGGTCAGGTGAGGAAAGCATTTCCGATATGTTAGATGATTTTGGTGTGCTTTTTAATAGGTGTCGAGTTTCAGTTCCTTTGACTAGAATTATACAAAAATCTGTAAGGATTGCTGTATGTCAGGAACTTTCTAAAGAAATTGAAAGTTTGGTACGGAAAAATGATGTAGTTTCTTGGATGAGACTGCTTGCTTTTCCGTACATTGTTCTGAATAATAAGTCAAAGGGAACAGGTGGGATAAATATTATTAGGTCAAACTTAAATGTTTTTCGGAATTGTACAGATATCAATGAAGCTTTGTCTAATGTGTTACGAAGCACTGGTATTCCGTTCACGTTAGATAAATCTACTGATTACTATCTCTAGTGTCGCTATTAAAGTTGCGACAAGAAAGGTTAATGAGGGTGATATTAGAGGTGGAGTTAGAGTTTTGTGTTCGAATAGTACAGTAGCGCCTCAGACTTCAGAAACTGTTTCTAAGTTAAAGGCAAAACATCCGGATGATAACGGGGAGGTTTTTGAGGAAATAGAGTTATTGAGTACTTTGTCAGCGACTACAGTCGAAGATGTAGCAAAAGCTATTAGAAGTTTTCCATTAAGTTCTTCACGACATTTAAAAGATTTAACTTCTTTTACTTGTGGTGAAGCTGCAAACCGTTTGTTGAAATCGATAGCCTCATTAGTAGATGTTGTTAAATATGGCAATGCTCAGATAGACATAGCAAAAAATTTTTTTGGGGCTTCGTTGACTGCACTTTTAAAAGGTGAAGACGATATAAGACCTATAGCAGTAGGTATTGTTTGGAGACGTTTGACAGGCAAAATTGCCTGTTATATAATATTAGGGCTAACTTAGTTGAGAAGTTAAAACCTGTTCAGTTAGGATTCGGTGTTAAAGGGGGTGCTGAAGCTCTGGTTCATGCAGTACGTGCTTTTTGTACTGCTGAACATAAGGGGCCATTGGCTTTGGTTAAATTTGATTTTGGAAATGCATTTAAGATGCTATTCAGAAAGTTTATGTTAGGTGAGGTTAAGGATATATGCCCAGAATTACTTCCTTTGTTGCAGCAAGCGTATAGAGTTTTTACGAATCTGTATTATCTCGATGAGCCTTTGCTTTCTAAGAGAGGATTCCAACAAGGTGATCCTCTAGGTCCCCCGGGTTTTTGTATTGGTATTATGAGGATGACGCATTCTCTTTCGTCTAGGTTGAATGGTTGGTATTTAGACGATGGTACAATTGCTGATAAGCTATTAGTAATTTTAGATGATATTAGGAAAGTTTTAGTATTTTGTGTGTTGTCAGGTTTACCATTGAACACGAATAAGTGCGAGGTATATTTTATTAATGCTTCTGAAGAAGAGGAAGCTAAAATGTTTGCTGAAATATCGGCATTACTACCAGGAATTAGGCAAGTTGATGAGTCTTCACTTGAGATTTTAGGGTCGCCAATTTTTGAATCAGGTTTAGAGAGGATGTTTGCATCAAAAGTTGAAACGATTAAGTTAATGTGTGATCGTTTAAAGTTGATGGATGTTCATCCGGCCTTGTGTATTTTCAAAAAGTCTTTAGGTAGCTGCAGATGCTTGACAGCAATGTATATAAACACTGAAGGTAGCGCAGTCCCTCAGGGAATAGCAAGAAATACGGATCCCGACTTTAAGGTGAATTTCGTATGACGCCAATACATATATTTACAGCATGTTGTACGCATGTGTATTAGGCTAGTTTTTGACTGTATGAAAAAAAAATATTGTCGGCTACGGAAAACCTTGACCCCCTCAAAATATTGTGCCATTAAATGCATCTCAAATATATATTTTTTTTAAATTTTTTCATGCAGCTTTAGCGGTGAAAAAAATCATTGAAGTTTTTTGAATTGATATACAGAGGGATTCTTTTGAAAAACAGCCTACCGAAATCGGACGCATTTTCCAGTGGACTTTTTTCTATGTGCCTAGAAAGGACTTCGAACCTAGAACCCAAAACCACTTTCAAAAAAATTCTTCGAAGCTTTTGTGACTGGTGAAAGGTGATCAAAAACCGAAAACTTGTACTTTTCTTACCCAAATTTCTCCGGGTACACGGGCCGTGCATTGGTAAGAAAAGTGCAAGTTTTCTGTTGAAAACTTCAACTGCACATATTTCAGTGTGGATTAATTTTAAAACCAATGAGTGTCTATTCGGCTCAATAGTACATGTGATTACCTTTCTAATGACACCCCACACGACCCTGTACGGCTCGTGTACCTGGAGAAATGTTGGATCTCCTTTCACCAGCCATAAAAGCTTCGAAGAATTTTTTTGAGAGTGGTTTTGGCTTCTAGGGTCGAAGTCCTTTCTAGGTACCTATAAAAAGTTCCACTAGAAAACACGCCCGATTTCGGTAGGCTGTTTTTCAAAAGAATCCCTCACAATAAATTCACCTCAAAGTTTAAAATGAAAAATTGGTGGCAGGGTGGGAGACGAACCCACAATCTTACTACTTGAGCTACCCGACACACTTTTCATTTCAAATTATGTTGGGTCGTATTGTTTCAATGCAAATTGCTGGCTGGAAACTTTGGGTAGGTCACGTAGATCGCCATTTTATTAGATACTCGGAAACACACCACTTCTGAAGATTTTACATATAAAAAAAAATTCATCGCATCGTCACGGCGACGAGAATCGTCACAGGAGGCAACGCACTGCGCGCACTGCTCTTAGCATCAACACTCCTTTGGCAAATGTCCAATTTGGAAGCTTTTGTGATGAGAGCTACCGCTTAAGATTGATTGTATTGTGTGTTTTAATTCATACAACGAAAACAAGTCATCTATCTTTACGAAAGAAACGCAGTGCCTACTGTGACTTCATCAGCCTCCAAATATTTCTTATGTTCATGCTAGGAGCAGTGCGTTGCAGCAGGTGAATTTTTTATGAAATCCGCCATTTTATCGTCAACTGTGGTGTGCGTCCCGCGTATCTGTATTTACATGACCTCCACAAAGTCTACAGCCTTGGTTTAAATCGTGTTAGTTCTTTTCAATTTTAGATAATCATTTGAGTGATTATTGCAAGGTCAATTAATCTGTAAGGTCTATATGTCTCTACCGAAGTATGGGTATAGAAGTATATCTTGCTTGAAGCGGACTGGCGACACAAACCTTCGCCATAATGGTTAATCCGAAAAAATGATAAAATGCGAAAAAAAAGCCTCAAAAGAGATTTTATGTTTGATTTCTATTATTTTGAAACAAAAATCACCATTGCACAATTACAATTACCAGAGATGACATCATGCTGATTACAAAATGGTTATTACCAGTAATTTTGACTGGACTACCATTTTTAAGTTTGGTTAAATATTTATCTTGATTAAATTGTAGCTATGTGGCCTTGACTCCACAGTTTAGATCCGAAGCTTCGAAGCTATTTGAACTAATTGTCGGGCTATCGTGAACTTAGAAGGGCTTTGCTGCACCGGTAAACGCCGAGGCTACACGAAAAAAAAAACCTTTGTGTCATACTTTCGATGTTCAATTTCACGGTGTACCAGTAGATCATACCGACACTGAATTAAAGCGATATACCAATACTCAATTGAAATAATTTGTTACCAACACTCAATCGAACAACGCTCATTTTCCGCAACGTTAAGACTCAAACATAGTAGAGGTACTTAGCATAAAAATAGTTCACTTTATAGTAGAATGGTGCGCTTTGGACCAGTGATTAATATTGGTAGCCTGAGTCCAAAAAGATTAACACCCCTCAAAAAACCCCACCCACCACTCACAACCCCTCACCAAAGATTTTAGTGTAAGGGCCACTTCAATGAATTATTGTAAAGCGTCTGTCAATGCTATACTATCGATATGGGGCTTAAACGAAAGGTAAAGGTTCATACTTTTTTTATATTACCAAACGCTTTTCAATTTCTCCATTTTCCTCATCAATTTTCCGAGTTTTCCATGAAAATCTATGAAATCTCAAATATGAAGGGTAGTGAATACGTTAAAAAACTTTTTATTTCACAAAACTAGCCTGTCCGAACGTAACGTTTCTTTGCATTGAATCAACATAACAGCCGAGGCCTGGCACAAAAGCCACTGGCGAACTAGCCACCTTCGAGACCATGACCTTCGGTGCCAAAAATACGTGACAGATTGTTTTTTCTGACGTATTTGTTATCATAATATCATAATGTAGACACATTTATTACGGTATCAGAGGAGTATTTTTGATGGTAGAGCAAATCAGATAGTTTCGAGCTTCTCAATGGTAATGTTCCATTCCAATACGTCAGTTGTAAATAAAATAAAGAAGATGTAGTGCTACCAGAAGCTTCATTCATAAAAGATATCCAAATAATTAAACCACATAATGTGGGACGTGAGTGAAGAATTGCTGAACGTAGGACATTTGAATCATTTTTACTCCGTAGACAGAAACTGCGTCTGCACCATTTTTACAGCGTAATTGTACAACGATATTCATTTGAAAATGTAGTATTTTACGAACTTACTCTTAATTATTTCCACTGTCCCATTGAAAAAGGTATTGCAGGCAATATTCCAAACATTTACAGCGTAAATTTGAAAGTTCAAAAATAGTCTGCTTTCTATTTTAAAAATTTTCTACAATTTGTTCAATAGTGGAAGAGTTGGTGGTGGGTGATTTGATGTTAATGGTGTATGGATTTCTCCTAGAGTTCAATAAATGCGTCAGTAAAGTCTCCTATGATAATCTCGATGACATAGCTCGTATATTTAATCAGTTCTATGTAAAAAAGTATTTCAATGAAATTTTCCGGTGGTGGAAAACCAAGCGAATCTCCTAGTCTATGACACATTATTTAAATTTTTTTCGTCAAATTAGCGAAGAAGTCATTGGATAACCATATTGCAGAAGGATGTAGACACAAAAAGTTTTTTAACGTATTCACTACCCTTCATATTTGAGATTTCATAGATTTTCATGGAAAACTCGGAAAATTAATGAGGAAAATGGAGAAATTGAAAAGCGTTTGGTCATATAAAAAAGTATGAACCTTTACCTTTCGTTTAAGCCCCATATCGACAGTCTAGCATTGACAGACGCTTCCCAATAATTCATTGAAGTGACCCTTACACTAAAATCTTTGGTGAGGGGCTGTGAGTGGTGGAGTGGGGTTTTTTGAGGGGTGCTAATCTTTTTGGACTCAGGCTACCAATATTAATCACTGGTCCAAAGCGCACCATTCTACTATAAAGTGAACTATTTTTATGACTTTTGTTCTACAAGAACCTCTACTAACAGCATTAAAGTCAAACGGAACAACAAATACATTCAAAAACTTTACATAAATTGTTTCATAGCGTCGTCGTCAAATTGGTTGATTCACGAAAGTTTAAAAAAAAATCCGGCGAAACACTTGACAACCGTTTTATATGCCTACTCTCCTCTCTCCAGCTGGATCAGTCTAGTATTAGAAGAGAATCTAAATTCATGTGCCTCTGTATATTTCGTACAACTAAATAACGAAACGAAAGAGTGGAAAATATTAAATTTAGTGAATCCACTGTGGGTGTGTGCGTATGTGTGTGGATGATTAGATATCTTTATAATTAGTCGCGAACTACACCTAACTAAGAACAGCTGCGTAAAATTGTGTTCATCATCAAGATCGTCATGTTTTTCCTCATTGTCTGTGGTGTTCTTGCACTGCTTGTTGGCGTAATTAGTTTCTTGATAATTTATGCAAGATGGAATTTCGGAACACTGGAAAGTATGGGCATCCCCACCATAAAGCCCCACTGGCTGTTAGGGAGTCATCCAAACATTCATAAGGTAGACACTGTTGTTTTGACGAGTTTTGTGTGTTATGAAAGATCGCAATTGCTATTTTCGAACAGATTGTTGTCCAAGATGAGGATATGAAGAATTTCCGGAAGTACGGTAAAATCTGGGGAGTAAGCTTAACCAAATGATGGAAAAGTAATAAAATTGTAACAGACCGTTTCTTGTAGTCATACGAAGGACGAGAGCCACAAATTTTTCTCGCTGATGCAGTAAGTACCTAGCGTAAATAAGATTGTGTAACAGTCTCACTCTAACATGAGAACGCTATTTTGATCCATTGAAAAGGAGCTGGTCCGATTGATTTGTGTCAAAGACTCCGATCATTTCCAAGATAAAAGGATGATCGACTTCAAGAACGAACTGTTCAATGAAGTCATCGACACTCTTCCGTATGAGAAATGGAAGGCAGTACGAAACGAGGTGTCCCAGCCATTTTCGACTAAAGTTAAACATATGTCCGATCAAATGTTGGAATCGATCAATGATTGTACGGGCCATCTGAAAGACATTTGCAAGAAAGATCCAGTCATTGAAGTTCGCAAGTAAGCTTTTCGATAAAAATTATCATTTTGAATGCAGCACTGATAAGGCTTGACAATCTGTTGATGAATTGACAACTATTCTATATGCGGCCCAGTGACAACATATTAACGTTTCTTCATGCTTGCCTCTTCTAACTGAGTGATAAGAAGGCACTTGTTATCTTTCAGTTTATTGTTAAAAAGCTAGGTCAGTAATAGAAACTTGAGTACCCATGGTGCAATACCAACATCCCTTTTGAATGCAATTGACATGCTGTCGGTTCTTAATATGTGAAAGGTTGAGTTCATTTGTCACTGGATCGTATAAAACGTAAAATGCGAGCAACCAAAACAGGCATCAGAGCAATTTCTTTTTAACGGTCAAAAAGTCTCTTATTTTTGTCCCCGCAGTGGTATAATACCAACATAACAAAAATTAATTTCTAAGAAGCATTTTGACAACATGGTCCCTTATTTCAAATCTGTTCTGGTGCCTAGTTCTGGTACCTACCTGCACTCATACTAAACTTTAAAGACAAAATGCTATACTGGTGGTTTTGCTGTATCAACAGAGTTTTCAATGCTCTCTCAATCGACATAACTGCAAGATGTGCCTTTGGAACGAGAGTTTACAACTGTATTCGGGACCCAAACAATGAATTTGTTCTAAATGCTAAGAAAATTTTTAGCTTCATTGAAGATGGACCGAACATCGGACTGACGCTGATGTGTATGTTTTGCGATATAGAAACAACTGCATTACACTTTATAAATACTCTTCACAGTATCGTTCCCATTCCTGCTAAAAATCATCCCGCTCGTCGATTTGACTGCAACAAAATTCTTCCAAGGCATCCTAACCGACATTTTAAAAGAGAGACGAGCACTAGGCAACTCAAACAATGATTTCGTCGATGCCATAAATAACATGATTCGTAAATCTGAGACGGATGAGGAATTTAAGCGTCTTAAGGTAACTAGAGAATTCGAATAATAGATTAGACGATTAGAAATTGTTAGTCTTTAATGCCCGTTTGTGATGTTGTGTTGTAAGGAGTCATTGTCTGAAAGAATAGATCGCATAAAACATTGTTGTTTTATACGTTGTTAAGAGTCGTCCATAAACTACTATTCAATCGCCAGATTACCGACCTTACAGCCATGGCACAAGCTATTACATTCCTAACTACAGGAATCGAGACCACATCATCAACATTGACCATGATACTGTATCAGCTCGCAACCAATCCAGACAAACAAAAATTACTGCACGAGGAAGTGGATCGAGTCCTATTACAGAGTAAGGGTGCAATTAACCACAGCATCGTCGGAGATCTGGTATATGTGAATGCATGTATCCACGAAGCATTACGATTGGCACCGACACTGACTCGTATCGATCGCATTTGTACGAAAGAATGGGAGAACAAGGAGTTTCAACTGAAAATCCCCGTGGGCATGAGTGTTCAACTTCCCGTTTGGCCGTTGCATTACAATCCCGAATATTTCCCGGAACCGGAAAAATTTCAACCGGACAGATTCCTGCCGCAGAACAAGGATATTTTGCAAAAATATGCTCTGCTGTCGTTCGGACAAGGTTAATTGAGTTTAGTACAATGAAGTGTGACGATATTAACGGTTCCGCTTCAACTACAGGTCCCCACAATTGTGTTGGAACTAGATTTGCCTTGGAAACGCTGAAACTGTCTATCACAGCGATAGCTAGAGATTTTCAATTTGAGACGTGTGAAGACACTAAACTGGTTTGGAAGCCGGCTGGTATTTTAGGTGCTGCCTATAAGCCTATTAAAGTGAAATTTGTCAGGAGAAATTAAAGGACCAGTTCTATTCACAATCGTACCAACTTCCTAAGTGTGAGTAGGTCTAGGTCATGCTACGAGATAAACACGACAAGTTCGTGTAAACATATTTTTGATTGCACACCTTACACATTCACAAAATCCTTCCCGCAAAATTCTTGTACTAAATATCGCAACAAAATTTTAGTAAAGAATTGATGGCTTTGCGAATCGTATCTTTGATATTTATTAAGTGGAAGAACGTGATAGAATTGTGTCATTGAAAACATTAAAACAATTGTTTCAAGTAAGTGATGTTTGTTTGATTTTTCGACACTAACAGGACATACACGTAAAAGCATATCACGATACCACATCCCACAGCAATGTTGCCAGTTGCCCTTCGATAAATGGGATGCCTGAAACATTCTGAATCTGAACACATAACCAATCAATCACTTCCATCTTTACATCTTTACATCTCTTTGTCAGCCTCGTTTTTATCGAGTTTTTTCCTTTTTACTTAAATCCAATATGGCGACCGACTGCCATTTTATTAGGGAACCGAAAACAGTACTGGAATGGACAGTACTTTCAAACAAAAACACAAAAAATCATCTAAATTGGTCAATGGTCAGACTCGAGATATAAGGGGCTCACTTACGATACAGTCAACCGAGTTTCATGAACTTTTTTTCTCTGGTTGATATTGTCGACTCTTTTGCAAAAAAAGCATTGTCTTTGGTTCAAACGAATAACTGTAGATCATCTTCAAGTTACGGTACTTTCAGACGTAACCTTACTTAAGTTTCGTTAAATGTTTCGTTCACTTACGTAGATGTCATTTCTTAACGTAGATGGTATTTCTCAACGTCCTTGAAGATTATATCTAGCAAGTTCCAAGAAAACATGCTAAAAATGGGAAAAATATGTTACCGGAAGGGTTTAAACAGTCGTCTATTTTTGAGGTTTGCTAACTTTTCGTGCGACCCAATCTTCGATGCAGGAGAGTTACTAATATTACGACTGAGACGTCGTTTCGACGGAGGGAACATGTCGAATGACAGCTGGTTTTTTGAGAGAGAATTTAGGAATTTTCTCTCGACCAACTTCAAAATCATTTGACATATTCCCTATATCCGTCGAGGCGACCCAGTCGTAATATTAGCATCTCTCTGCTTCGATTGCTACTTTTGGGCTATTTATGCAACCGTTTCTCATCGGAAAGTCACATAGCCACAATGAATATAATTTAAGTTCAACGAAAAGTTTGCAGCCAATTCAACTTAGTTGCGGTCTCACAATCTCACTTGGAGTGGTGCAGAGAACCACAACAAAAAATTTTAATTAAAAAAATTGATTTGATGCTACTAATGTCTAATCTGTAAATCCTACCTACACATTCTTCTTACTGTTTTGAATTCCGGTCATCGAATCAGTTCATAATGTGGTAGCAATAGTTAAACTCTGGTTGAACGAACCACGTATGTTACTGATACAGGTATGATTATACTTAAGTGGTCATTAGCGTGATAAGCTGATTTGTGCATTTTTCCTTCGTTAGTTAGTCCGGCAGAATTTTTCCACAGTTCTAAGATACAATTCGGTGACAGTAGGGTCAGGCCTTTTTATGTTTTAGAACAACACTAATAATATAGCCTCAAAATGTTGTGGAAAGAAGTTTACCCACAGCGTTCAGATGTTGTTCTTCTCAACTTTCCCTCTCCGCCCTCTCCGTGATATAGTTCGTCAAACCTTTAAAGTTTTGGAATGCTCAGTGCGACTATGATGGTCATATCAAAAGTATCATGGAACTCAATCTGCTTCACTAAAACAGTAATCCGTGACTTTAACCACTAATCGAAGCAATGACCACAATCTTCCTTGTTTGATTAATGGTGCAAACATCGATAATACCTACAACCCATTTAGCATTTTAGGGCACAAGACTTCGCATCGTGCTGTCATAAATGTTTGTGTTTTTATATATTTGTTCTGGCTCTTGGATGATAGCGGCAATGGGAAATGAATAGGCGGTTTGTTTTGCGTTTTGCTATATTTCGGATCTAATTTCGACCCTTCATATATGTGGTATCCTCTCAGTTCGCTAGGGGTTTTCAAAGGTACAATAGTACATACGTCAGTGTTATTTTTTCTGTTTCTTCCATAAAAGATTCTCTGGATCATCCTGAATGCAACCAGCGGTCGGGCGTTTTCCAATAAAATAAAATGGAAAATTCGACTCACCTGAGTCTGAGTCTATAAAACGAAATGGGACGTGATGACTATCGATGATTATTGTATCTTATCCGGTCAGCTAACAACTAGGTCGCGAGTTTCTCAAATTTTTCATTTGTAGCTTCGATGCCACGAGGTGCGATGACTTACTTTATATTACTGCAATCGGTGGTATAATAACGAGTGGGCTCAAGTACTTGCTTTTTTTAATAGAATGAGATAACGAAAGTAATTCACTGAGCAATGTTGTTAATTGAACTGTTGAGTCCGATCAACAACAGTCTTATTGAAAGTGAAATTGAATAAGGTGGACTATGGCTCCAAAAGCAACAACATCTGAGTGCACCGGAGTGTTAAATGAACAAGATGCCGAAACGATTGACGGCGGACTCGCGAAAGATATCACACCGTTAACGTTAGCAAGGCCTCGGGAATATGAATGGGTATGGCGAAACATTGCTGCTTTCAGTTTCCTTCACCTGTCCGCAATTTATGGAATCTATCTGCTCTTTACTTCCGCCAAACTGTACACAATCATGTTCGCCGTCGTTGTGTACTTTATTTCCATATTGGGGATAACTGCTGGTTGTCATCGACTCTGGGCCCATCGCTCGTACAAAGCAAAACTGCCGCTTCGAATTTTGCTGGTAGCGTTCAATACGATAGCATTTCAAGACTGTGCCCTACACTGGGCTCGAGATCATCGAGTTCACCATAAATTTTCGGAAACGGATGCCGATCCACACAACGCAAAACGAGGATTCTTTTTCTCGCACGTCGGTTGGCTGCTGTGCAAAAAACATCCCGATGTGATTGAGAAGGGAAAGAGTCTGGACATTTCAGATTTGTTGGCCGATCCAGTGTTGGTCTTTCAACGTAAGTATTACATGATACTGATGCCATTGGCCTGTTTCATACTGCCAACGATCGCACCGATGTTCTTCTGGAACGAAACGTTTCTGAATTCATTCTTCGTTTCGACGATGTTCCGTTGGACGTTCGTTTTGAATTTTACATGGCTGGTGAACAGTGCCGCACACAAATGGGGCCACCGACCGTACGATGTGAACATCAATCCGGCACAAAATCCAATCGTGTCGATTCTAGTTTTGGGTGAGGGATGGCACAACTATCATCATGTGTTCCCGTGGGATTATAAAACAGCCGAATTGGGTAACTATCGAGCCAATTATACAGCTGCGTTCATCGATTTCTTTGCGAAAATCGGTTGGGCTTATGAGTTGAAGTCGGTTTCGCGTGAAATTGTCAAAACGAGAGTCGAACGTACTGGTGATGGATCGCATGCGATATGGGGATGGGGTGATAAAGATCAGGATGAGAAAGATGTGGAAGTTGCGACCATTACTCATCCAAAAGTTGCATAATGGACGGAGTAGTGTACGGAGTCAAAGGAATTGAAAGGCAAAAATAAAGTTTGCAAAAAGTCAAGAAATTTTGGATTTTGATTTGGCTTAATGTTTGTGTGCTTTGGAGAGCTTCAGAAAGCTCTGAGCTTCTTTTGGAGTCCATTGGAAAAGTGGAATATTTCGGTGAAATACAAAAAAAGCTTAAAGCTCTAGAAAGCTCTTTAAAAGCAAAGACACAAATGTGACGGAGACATGTCCAGTTGGTTCAATGAAATATTTTTCTTTTTGTATTCAAATCAAATCGATTTATTTCACCGCAAATCGCGTCAAACATAAATAAAATTCTTACGAGAAAGGAAAATCAATTCACGATTTGCCCCGTTCGACCGAACGATACACCAGAGCAAAGTTTTTCTTCTTCTGTTTTTTAAATATTCAAAAATGTGTTAAAATCTTCGATTTGAGATTCCTTTCGCTTAGCGCTGACCACATCGTTTACTTCTAAAATAATTCCATTTTTGGCAATAATATCACATTTGGTGATGCCAGCGTTTTGTACTTTCGGACGGCGATCACGGCTTAGTTTCAGTTCGTAGTCGTTGATTGTTTTCACCACTCGGACGAATGGCCATTGAGTCTGTACGATGCCAGCACAGCATAAAACATCTGATTGAGCAAAATGAAAAGAAAAATTTAGAAAACTGCAAGGAGAATGAATCAGAGACATCAAATCAATGGAAAGAGTGTTTGTGTGTCGAAGTGCGCTAAAAATTCAAAATGGAAAGTGTAAGGCAGTTTTAAATCGCTCCAATTCTCATTATGAGAAAGTGTTGATTTTTCGGTTCACTCTTTCAATTGAAATTCTAAGGAGCCCTTATGACGTCAATTTTAACCTGTCGGGGATCGTGTCAGAAAGGTTTCGTTGTCATTTTGAAATTTTTATTGAGGAGCCCGTCATACCGCTCGAGTCAAATTTTCAAAATTACATCTTGTCAGGCACGACAGACCTATCAGCAAAATATTTATTGCATTTCAAATGGAGCACTAATTACTTAATTTCGACATGATGTCGACGACATCAACAACGTCAGACTTAAAGATTTGTAGCATTAAAATCTGCCAGTCTTAAAGCTTTGCAGCTTTACAGCTTTGCAGCCTGAAAGCTTTGCAGCCTGAAAGCTTTTCAGCCTGAAAGCTTTGCAGACTTAAAGCTTTGTAACTTGAAACTTTGTGACGCAAAAGCTTACTGACTTACTGAGCATTCCAGATTGAGAGCTTTTGGATTTTTTTATTAAGAACTTTGCACCATGAAAGGTTTGCGGACCCAAAAAGGTTTGAGCCCTGATACGTTTTTGGACAATTGTAACTGCCACAAGGAACGATGTTACGAAGTTTCTCATTCACCCAATTTTATCAAATTGGTGAGCGTTGCCATGACAGATCTTTATAAAAAAAAGTTCCTCAACCTACCATCAAGGACATGGAGTCTCACAAAATGTTCCAATTGGTTGCGATTCTCTAGCAATTCATCGTAGAACTCCTTTAGCTCTCTGAAAATGTCGTTTGTCGGCACCAACATGGTCAAATTCTGATTGGCATCGTCCAACATTTGCGTGAGATTCGATTTCTTAATCAATCCGAGGAACATGCTGTAGTTATCGTTGGCTTCCAATGCACCGAGTAGACTCTGCATCGGTTAAAGTTCAATAAGACGGTAGATTTCAATTATGAAGACTCTTACCGTTGTTGGTGGTGTTAGAATTCGATCAACTTGATGAACCACTGATCCACACGTAATGTCGTCAAAATGGACCAATCGAGCACAGTTTATGGTAGCTCTGTTCATGACGTTGTTAAGGATTGAATGCTGAAACGAATCGAAATCATGAATGAGAAACATTCTTCTTGTGTGTTACGAAGCAAGGTCAGTACCGTTGAGTACAAGTTGATTCGGAGGCCGTTACCATTTTCGGTTTTCATGACTTCTTCGGTCAAGTCACAGGTTTTTGTCAACGGCTTCGCAATGTGATAGGTCAAAAACGACTTCAATTCCTCATTTCCCTTCAGTTCCTCTGGATTTTCCTTTAACATTTTTACCCATTCCGATCCATCGAAGGCCTCATCCCTTGGCACAAAGAACGACACATTCATCAGGCTGTCGAACTCATCGGCAAAGCCACCATTTTCAATGAGATCACCGAATATCGTCAGATTGTGGCTCTCGAGCATCGTCGAAATCGGTAGACCGGAGTCAGTTGGCAGAACCGTATCGATGACATGCAAAATGCCATTCGTTCCAACCAGGTCGGTTTCGACGATTTTCGCCTTTCCGTTGATGATGATGCTTTTGATGCCAGTCAAATCGGCTATTTCATTCTCGCTGGCTGCATCGTTTTCTGCTCTCTCAAGATTCAGCCTAAGTCCCAAAGAATTTTCAGCACCGGTGCGAACGCCGTCTACTACAGCCACGGAACAGAAACTCATTTCCAAGATGTGGTTCTTGATGATGTCTGAAAAGAGGAAGAGATTTAGATGTTGACATCTTATGTCGTGGTGTTACCCAGTCATCGGCCACTTACTCATCGCACATTCGTTGCCACTTTTCATTGTCCTTCTCAGATGTTCATTCAGCTTTCCAAAGGCCTTATCATTTGGTGCAAACAACGTAAAATGCTTGGTGTCCTTCTCCAACAGCTCGGCCAAATTTGTCTTCTCCAACACGGTTCTCAGCACGGCCATATCACTGCGACTGCGCACCAATTCCATCAAATTCTTCGTAACCGGACTCAAGACTCTGTCCACCATATGGACGATACCGTTCTCGGCAATCTGATTGACTTTGACTATGGGCGCACAATTGGCAGTATAGCGATAGGCGTACGCATACGTATCGTCGTTGGGCGGACGTGGATAAATATTCATTCGAATCGTCAGGTTCTCGTATTGCGTCTGGAGAATTTGCTCGTTTTCAATGTCCTGAATGTCAATCCAGTCATCGACGATATGATTCAGAGCTAAGTCTTTCGAGGTGAAGCTGGAGAGATAATCGTGTTCGGCGCTTCGACGACGTCGAGCTACCTGTGGTATTACGACCAAATTCTGCGAAATTTAAAGAGATTCGGGGATGAGTGGGGGTGGGGATACGTTCAACTCATTTGATGTCTGAAGAAACTTACCGATTCAAACATTTGTTCCGAGTAGTCGGTGAACGATGCATCCGTTGGTAGGAAAACGGTGACATTCTTCTTGGTCAGCATCTCCTCCAAACCATTGTTTTTGGCTGCCTTAACGAACTCTTTACCGCCCAATTTCTCGGACGTCTCCATAACCGACACTAAGTTCAATTTTTCACATGTTTTGCTGACATCAACATCATTCTGTCTTCCATAGCCGTGGCAGCATTGTCGGGTAATTGAAACGGTTTTAGTTTTACCATTTTCGTTAACGCTATCGATTAGGGAGAACGACAAGTTTTCGTGAGATTTTCATGAGGGATTGAGTGGACTTTCATAGTTGGGACAAATGTGGCAGATACTTACACCGATTTACAAACATGTTTGTGTGAACGTTCAACGCATGAGTTCAAAGTCAAATGCACACCGAAGTGGAATGTTTGTCTATTCGATTTCCTCTCTTCACCACTGTCGTCATTTGCGCCTTTAATATCTTCAATATCTTCTTGCCGCTGTGTGCACACATTCGGCCTGAAATGTAAGCAATTAGGATCAATTAGCTGGGTAAACAACAGCACATCATGTATAGGTATATCCACCGAATGATACCGGAATGTCATATCGATGAGAATTTCAATTTTTTCGTTTTTAATGCACCATTTTTAGCCCGTAAACATTTCTAAATGCGATTTTAAATCGTTGTTGAACCGTTATCTGGGCTTCCTATTAAATAATTTCCTCAATTTAAGTCCATTTACGGTAATTTCCAGTAGTTTAAAGTACCTGAATCAAGTGGAGAATTTTCGTATCTAAATTACATTCGAATCGTTTTGCACATACTCGCCACTTAAATTGTTATGAGTATGCTTGGCATACATTTACGGGTGAATGAGCGAAAAGATTCGATAAAAGTTGGACTAATAATTGATTTTTAATGGGAAATAAATTCGAATTTTAAGTGTTACTCGAGTCACTTTCAGATTCATCCTTTTCTATTGTAACACCTATAATCTCTGAAAGACAATCGAATCTAAAAATAGGATTCGACTCATTCAACGATCACTGAACACACTCGTGCTTCTACTATTCTACTTCTACGATTACGCACTTCAAATAAAAGGGAAATCAAATCTCATACTATCATCTCATATATAATGCTAGTGCTTAAGAGGCACCGGCACTTAGCTAAAATTGTAGCCTACATTTGCGTGTTTCGTATGTCATTTTTGTTAATATCTTTTCATCAGAATCCTTTTTGAAAAATGTACTACCGCAATTCCGACCAAGAATCTGTTGGTGAAAATTTTTTTGAATCGGACACACCATTTTTGTTTCCGGACGTTTATGGTGCTATCGATAGGTAATTTCAGGGTGATCATTTCGTAGAAAAAGAATTTTTTTAAAACGACCTCTCCGGCTCGGGGCGACTCTAAGAAAATTTGAAAATTTCAAAATCATGACTTTTTCAGAAAATTTTACCCCGAAATGAAACGACCCGGTCGGTTTTGATCTAATGGTAGTTTGTAGAGAATTGACAGACGATTCTAATAAAAGTATCGTCGGGTCGAAAGGTTGTAGCTGTGAGTCAGGGTGAGGCATCAAAGTCCAATTTTATGGTTTTGTCAATGAGCACCCCAAGCGATTTTTCATTTTATTGGCTTAAAATGAAGGCTAGCACATCCCATTTAACATATCAAAAAATTGGGAGGGGTTTTTTCAATTTTTTCAACAAATCTTAAAAAACTTTCTTATGGGTGCCCACATTCCTGAGATTTTTTAATGGAAATGTATGGAAAGTTCGACTAAAAATGAAACTAATTGGTATATACTGGTTGTCTCTGGTCTACCGAACAATTATATACACTAACAAGAAATTTAACATTTTTACTTTGTGAATGTGGACAACTTTGACTGATTTTCTCACCATCGGGAAGCTTTCTGGTTGTGTCTAGCTCATCCACTGCTGAGTATAGCTTCATTTGCTAGTATATCGCATAGCCTGAGACCGCACCTTTCCAAAAATACCAAACTTGCCCTATTCGCAATCTGGCTTGTATTCTTTACGATGTCAAATGTGTGGGTAAGTCGACCTACTCGAAAGATTTTTGAGGCAGTTTTCTATTTCCAATTTTAACCGAAATAAAGTTACAAATTATGTCAAATAAGGTTGTTATGGACACATTTAATGAAGTTTACACGCAAAGTGTTGCATTCTGATATTTCTTGACTTAATTCAGGTCTATAGACATAAAGAGCATTGAGTACTTCTGGTCACTGAATGACTACTGAAAGTGTTAGGAAATATCAGAATGCAACACTTCTGTAAACGTCCGGAAACAAAAATGGTGTGTCCGATCCAAAAAAATTTTCACCTGTAGCTTTAAATAAAAATTAGTTTTGGTTGTAGTCGTTTGATCAGCTCTGAGAAAAGTGAGCAGTTTAATGAAATTTTCATAAACTGCTCATTGTTCTCAGAGCTGGTCAAATTGCCGCAACCAAATCTATTTTCTGTTGAAAGCTAACACATTCGTGGTCGGAATTGCGGTCGTACATTTTTGAAAAAGGATTCTGGTGGAAAGACATCATCAAAAGTAAACTAAAATCCAGTATTTAAAAATCGCCCTAATGTATGCTTTTCGGCGAAGTACCGGTGCCTCTTAACTAAGTGTAGAATTTGTCTAGATCGCTTCTAACTACAACGCTTTTGGATCACTGCCCAATCTGTCTATGTAAAGACAACACACTTGTTGGTACGGTGACAAGTATGCATTCCACAGAACATATTATTGGGATTTTTTTGGGAATTCTTCAGAAATTTAATAGCGTTTGACCCTTTGAAAATTTGTAGCCTTCATTTAGGCGGAAAATTTTTGGTTTTTTGATGATTTCTCTGAACCAATTTTTTCTTGTACGCAAAATTGAAAATTTCTTGAAAATTCCTTCAATTCCAAAGAATCTCAAATTTTCCGATTTTATGGGAATTTTTCATAATTTACAAGAATTGAAGAATTAAAGTTCCGAATAATGTTCCCTGTCACGGAACATACATGGGGTATTCGATATTTTTGGCGTTAAACTTTGGCAACGACCAATAAGAGTACATACAAGTAAGTGTTCATTCTCAAAATGTCCGAATCAACGCGTGTTACAAATTTCGTGATATTACCGATTCTACATGCCGTAACATATTACGAATGAAAAGTATCCATGCATGAGTTTGTGGACACATGGCTAGCCTCCATTTAGGCGAAATATCAATTATGCGCCTAACTTTACTCACAGAAAATATTTCCACATTTTGAGGCGTGTTTCAGAATTCACGTTAGGCCGGAATGCACTTGGTATTGCTATTGGTAAAAGGCTGTTAGTGTGGTCTCAACACTAATAAAAAACAATGAAGAAGATCGTAGCCTTTAGTAGTCGCTGAAAGCCTTCCTCGGACGCTACAAAATTATTTCGTGGTCCGAAATTCCTAGTTTTTTTTTCTTTCGATGCTTTTGGTCGAAAATGTGTTCATCGTGAAACAGATGAACAAAAACGCAATACTTTTGCTATATGTCAATCAAGATCTTTCCTAAAGTTATTATTGTTATATTCTCAAGAGGATATGGACGAAGAGATGAATATACGGCAGGACTACAGAGACAAAATGAACGATATAACATTGCTGGTGGATGAAATATGCAAAACAGAAGACACAGAAAGTCGTAATAGCAACTCTGGTGGCAACAACTCGGGTGGCAACAATTCATGTGGTGGCGACAACAAATCAAGATATAAACTACCTAAACTGGAATTGGTTAAATTCGATGGAGAAACGAAGAATTGGCTACAATTTTGGAGTCAGTTTAAAGGCATGCATGAAGATAATAAATTATCGAACGAAGGTAAGTTTCAATATTTAATCCAAGCAACTGTAGTAGATACCCCAGCTAGAGACGTGGTATCTAGTTTTCCTCCTACATCCAAAAATTATCCGAAAGCAATCGACTACCTGAAATCACGTTTTGGTAAGGAAAAAATATTGATAGAATTGTATGTAAAAAAAACTATTGAGGCTAGTAACGGATCAGAGCAATGAAAATGAATCACTTTCAAAATTGCAACGAAGCTACGAGCACTAGAATCTCTAGGCGTCACTAGTGATAAATATGCCGCAATGTTTGTGATGAACGGCAACACTGGTCCTATCATGCCGTCACGCTTGTTGCGGAAAAATATTTAACTTCTATCAGTCAGACGAACAAAAGCTTTATATCAAAGATGGTGAAGAGACCGTTTATTGCCGTTGTTAATTAAAATTCGATTTTATCCTAAACATCCGTGTCAATATACGCTCAAAAAGCAGTTAAATTAGGGAAACTAATGTGATCGCGTTTACGCCAAGAGATTCGCGATTTCAATGTTGAGTTTTTATTAGTTTTCGTAAGTCGTTTGTTTTGACCGTGTGCTCAGTTTCAAGTTTTAATTTTATCCGTTTTTTTTACAGTCTTTAGACGAGAATTTTGCGAAGTAATTTAATCGTATCAATTTTGAAGACTTATAATCGATTATGAACAAGTAAGAAATCATTTGAATTTGAATTTACACTTTGTATTTCAAACGTGTTTTTGTCAAGGACATCCTGTCCAATTGAGCCACGTGAATCCGTTGATTAACGTAACTTTCTCTTTCTAAAAGGATTCCGAGAATATATACGCGAAGGGTTAACCGAATGTGTTATCGGTTTTAAGGGAGAATACTAGAAGTAAGTTTGTGACTGTTTGTGAGGTTATGATGATTCTAATGTAATTTGAATTAAGATTTTGTAGCCTCCTCCTACATGACTCATCCTTGAATATATAATTTTGAACGAAACTTCGTCTTGAAATTATTGAAGCTGACAGAAACTAGACATTCCCAAAAGACCCATTCGCCACAATGTTGTATCCATTGGTAGAGTCTACTTTATCCAAAGAGATTCTCCAAGTTTGGGAAAGATTGAGAAGTTTGAAGTTAGAAGTTGAGTTTTCCGTAAAGCGTTGTGGAAAGCTGGGTTTTCATGCGAAATAGAAAAAATCTGCACTGATTTGAAGAAAATACCAAGCCATATAGATGATGAAGCGAACGGGTGACCATTATAAAATGCAGCGCTAACTCACTGAATCACAGTCCAAGTCTCGTAAATTCAATAAACAGAGACAGCGAAATGTTTTTCTTTTTCAAATTGTGAACAGTTACAATCGTTTAGATAGAATCATTATTAGATTATCGCTAAATGACTGAATAAACAAGAACGGTCATTCAAATTACATTTTAAAAACGCTAAACATCAGCAATTATACACAGCACACATCGCCATACGCCATAATAAGTAAGCCATAAGTAGCGAAACGAACAATTTTATTGAATAAGACTTTTTGTGTGCTGTAAAAGAAGGTCAAATTTGAATATTAATTTCAACCGCTGAAAGAAATGAGTGTTGCGTCTCATGTGGATGAATCACATTACTCATAATACAACGAAAAAAGTAGAGATTTTCAACAAAAAAATTGTTTTCGAATCGATTCTTAGAATTGTGTAGAGGCAGAAGAAGACAAAAAAAAATGAGGTTCAGTCACCTTATTCCATGCATCCGATGTGTACATTGTACCTCTGGTTGTTGGTAGAAAGTTTTGTTTATCAATTTGGAAGAATAAAAATAAATCCGAACATATGTTTCAGTGACCCGTACTTTGTACAAATTTAGGCTGGTAAAGACGTGACAAGATATTTAAACATTCAATGTGGAGATGCAAAGATGCGCGTCCTACAAAACAAGTATCTCTCGTTTTTTGCAACAGTTCTTGCAGGGTTTATTATTAGGAATTTCAATTCTTAAAAATATTTTTTTTTAAATGAGTTCTACGCCCAGGCCGAACAATCTAAGAAAGAAATTGAGGAGATAACAACTGTTGGAATTGGAATGAAATGTTTTATCTAAGAATTTGTAATATCCACTTAATTTAAGTCTGCGTCAAATCACTCTACTTTTTGTCTACAATCTATGTCATTTAATTTTAATCATATCAAGTAGTCACAGTTTAGGGTATAAATACGATTACATTGTAAGGAAAAATCATCACAATAAAACAAAGCCTCAAGCGAGTAACATTCTCCGGGTTTTTAATTGTAAATCAAACAAGGCCTTTTACACGACATAGTCAAAGCTCCATAGGGAGGAGAGAGAACCTGACAAAGGCCACATACAGAAACATTCAGTTTCTACAACAACTGACTCGTCTAGTTATTAGTTGAAAAGTTTGCCTTCACTTTGTAGTCACTTTTCGAGCTCATTTTACTAGTGCTAACCGTCCATATATTCAGCTTACAGCTGAAATCTCTTTTTTCGCACCTAAATGATTTTGATTTGTTGTCCCTCCAGCTAGCACGAGTACATTCGTTCCGCGAATGGTGAATTTTATGCTGTTCCACCTGAGTGTTGATTTTTCATTGATTAATTGTTCACCGAAGCAAGCATAATATGAACAGCATGCCCGCCCAATCCAAATTTGGTGTGCGAGAGCCGCAGAGAGATCTTTTTAGGCTGACACACCAATCTTCTTCCACAGCACCTTTTGCTGATTTTCTTTTTCAAGCCAATGGTTTAGCTGGCACCTCACAAATCGAGTCTCACGTCTCAGCAAAGTAAATCTATCCACTTCCGTTTCTATTTTCTATATATTACAGTGGACGTCAGTGAGGTTTGTGCATATACAAACACACTCACACAAACAAAACCCGCGTGTAAAGACTATTGGTGGTCTGGCAATTCTTACACGTAAACCATTTTTGTGTTTAGCTAGAAACATGTGAATGAAGAATGAAGTCCAAGATAATTGTTGCTGAAGAGCAGCTCACCTTTCTTCGATGCGTCAAAAACCTTTTTTTTTTAAGTGAGTTTTTGGTGCAGTTTTGAAGGGGAAGGAACGGGCTTCGAGATAAAAAAAAAACTATTTGGTTAGCTTGGCGAAGGAGCCTAACCCAACAAAAAATCACCGATGGCCCGACAAAGCCCCTAAAAGTTTTTGAATTTTAACAACAATTATCTTGCCAGACTCCAAAGTCAGGTGGGACAATAGAAGAAAAATAATTAGAAGAGATTATTCCAGGAAAGGCACATCCAGCTGGCTACGACACTGATATTTCGTGTGTAAAAATTGCGAGAACACCCTGATGAAGTCGTATGAGCCACTTTGTTTGTATGAGTTGACCACAGAGAGATGCTACTATGACGACTGGGTCGTTTCGACGGAATATGTCGGATGACAGTTGGTTTTTTGATAGAGAATTCAATACATTTTCTCTCAACCAATTTTAACATCTTTCGACATATTCCCTCTATCCGTCGAAACGACCCAGTCGTCATATTAGCATCTCTCTGGTTGACCAGCTGAAAAACTGCTGAACCAAAATTCATGCCTAAATATCACTGACGTCCACTGTAGCTTCGTTTTTTTTTTTCTTCGAAAAAATGAACATTTTACGTGAATCTACAGTACAGGCCAATTAGCAATCTAATCGGGTGCATTATCTAAAACAAACTATTTGCATTCTTATTTGCCCACAGAGCAAGCGAATTATAAGCGTGATGCAGTTAATAAATTCAACCTTTCTGTTCTCGTCGTCGTCTATCTCTCATTATTATCACGTTGCTACACAAAACATCTTAATTAAATTATACGAAAAAGCAGTGGTGCTTAGCTTAACCTCATTATTATTACGCGTAAAAAAAATGAAGGTCGAGAAACAAAATTCTGTTATAATTTGTATATCTCTGTTGCTTGTTTGGGTTCCTTTCAATTACTCTTCGGCTGAAATTCTCATCTCTTAAAACAACTCTGAAGATAACTGTTTCTTGTAATTAGCAATTAAACTGAGTCATAAACGACGATGTATATACTCTGAGTGCTGTATGCTTTCCTTTCCTTGTAAATACATCGAAATGAAATAATTTCCGCGAACTAAATCGACAGCAGAAAATGTACCTAGCTCGTAACGTCTTTGAATGTTAAATATTTACAGAGCAAATCGCACCAGTACAGGTTATCTTAGGTCATTTCAATTGAAAATAATGAATGCCCTGTGACGAAATGCAAGTGTGTAAATAAACACCACTTGCGAATCGTTCGAGAACATCCATCACACGCATTATATCAAGAACATTCTCGACTCTCCGACTGTTATAATCATCTTGCTGAATTGATACTCTTTCAATTCAAATAAAATTTTCGCTGAGATTGATAATGGAGGCCAATTTTATTACTTACGTTATTACTTTTGCGTGGTATGTTATGTGTATATAATGGACTGTTGAAGTCGATACATTATTATGAGCTGACTCTCTCCGGTACAAACGAGGTTCGTATGAAATCGAATATTTTAGCATTTCGCTGAGTTAGACACAATCTCAAATTACAAATTTCGCATCAGGTGTTCACAGCTTTAAATTATGAATTTCGTTTGGAAAAACAATTCTTCTGAATCTCATTGTGTGCAAATGAGCGGATTTTTTTTTTGGTTGGTTTGGCAAATAATTTATTCCGTCTGATCCGTCAGTCAGTAACAATGTGAATTATTCAATTGATATTACGATCAAAACAATGAGGAGAACGTTATATCGGCTAATGTGAATCTGACTCACAAATTCCTTTTGCACAATTTGCCAAAATTCCAGTAACTCCAAAAAAAATCCAATTCACAAAATTTCATTGACCTGTCCAGTCCACTAGTTCAGTAGTCAGTAGAACGGATCAACAAAATTCACACGAAAACTCTACTTTTCAACTTTTTATCCCTTACACCTGTTTCATGCGACAGTACATTAAATGTATTTCAGCTTATTTATTTATTAAATAAGGCGTATGACTAGTTACCCAGTCATACTGCACTTAGGCCGCCTGTGGGCCCATTGTGCTCACCCTTTGGAAAAATAAATTTATAAAAAGTTGGTGCCGACGTGCACTGCATATGTATTTAGAGCGGAAACTTTCCATACTACAGGTATGTCGTTAAGAATATCCCTTTAGTGCACTATTTTGATGTTACCGTAAGTTAATGGTGATGTTACCCAAGCAATTATACCTACAAATGTACAAATGCTCGGCATTGGCACCTGTAGTGGGTGTGTAGTAGTAATTACACAAACAAACGATTACGTGGAACGCTTACAAGCGAGTATTCCTTCTGGAACTCCAATTGCTATTAACAAAGCTCGACTTGTTCTCTTTTACATAGCTCGACTAGAAATTCGTCGTGTACCAAATCCCGACAAGGCCTGATATGTTCAATTTCTACTTAGCTCGACTAGAGCCGTGAATTTTGTCGTGAGACAGGGCCCGACCAGGGCTTACGTTTTTTTTTTTTTATTATTATTATTACATAGATCGACTAGGGACGTTTGTTACACAAAACCCGACTAGGGTTTCGTTGCATAGCTCGACTAGAACTATTTTTTGTCGTGAGACAAAGCCCGACTTGGACACGATGTAATTAATCGCTATAGCTCGATTAGAACTATTTCGCCGTGAGACAAAGCCCGACTGGGGCATCGTTTAATTCATTTCATAGCTCGATTAGAACTATTTATTGTCGTGAGACAGCTCACAATGAATTTAGGTTATAAACCCGAGAAAACAAAAGTCGAAATGAAAACCGCATGACCACAAACAAAAGAACAATGAACTTCTTTATATGCACCACTTTTATACAAAAGCAAACGAACATGACACATGAATACTTGTATAAAATCAGCAAAAAAAATAGACAAGCACAGGAAAACAAATCTAAATGGACTAATTATATTGTTGAATTACAATTATTGAATTACAAATTCACAAAATCAAAATTTTGTAGCACAATGCAAGACGAAAACGCATTTTAGAGAGCGACGTAAGAACACGTCTGTTCTCCATGCCGTCTCGCTAAGGACTCAGCTTAGCTTCAAACCATTCAATTCAACAGTTCATTTCTCCTTGAACACACTGGACTGACCTGACTCGGTGTGTTTGGGACTAAGCCTACCTTGCCCGTTTCTCTTCTTTATACTCATTGAAGAGTATAACCTGAAGTGAATCATAACTCGCCGATCCATGAAGCAATCGTCTCCTTCTCGTCTTTTCTACCTCTTAACACATTCATTCCTGAACCCAATACCACATTTGTCGTCTTAAGAAAGAAAGACGCACAGGGGTTTAGAGGGTCTACGGATTATCTGTGCAAGAAAAGAAATTTCGTGCATTGATCCATCGTTCACTCAGAGTCTCAGCGCCAGTTTTTCACCATATTCAAGACTTCAACCGAGCTAAAACAGAACAATAGAAACCACGAAAGAAGGGCCATATTCTAAGTCCAAGTACAGTCAAATCCGCGTAAAAACGCAAGAGCGAATTAAACAAAAACAAAAAATCGTCCGAGTCTCGTTTATCCCAAGAGTACCTATAGACACCGTTTCGTCCCGCTAGCTTCAATAACTTCACAGTTCATTTCTATAATTCCCGCGAATTGTAGAATGAAAACAGACACATTGGGGGAACTCATCAGGGACATCAACATGTGGCAGTTTTTCAAACTATATGCGTAGGTTTAGTCCCAAACACACCGAGGTAGTCCCAAACACACCGAGATGTTTCGTTAGAAGTAAATATAATCTTCCTTGTGCACAGTGACTTAACAATTGCGATGGGAGATTCGAATAAAATGTAAATTGTTTAGTTTAATGTATATGAGGCTGGAAATGTAAGTTTTCTTCTGTTCTGGCTTTGAGAAGAAGATAGACCTTTCGCAGTGATGGAATTCTGGGAACTGACCTCAAGACATCTCAGACTTTCATCAAGTCCAGAAGAAAGTTCGAAAAAACCGATGGAAGGACTCACCATCATAGAGTTCTTGCACTGGGAAGAAGGGTGACCTTTGGAGTGATGGAATTCTAGGAACTAACATACAAACACATCAATCTGTCTACAAATCTTGAGGGGACAAATTCTAGCTTTGGGGTGCATTTTGGAAGACTCAGACCCAGCCATATAATTACATATCATTCAAAGGTATCATCTTGTAATTTCTTGAGTAAAGATCGTTCAAATCACAGCTCGGTCAGCTATCATTGGTAGGGTATGAAATTACCTTTCCGAAAAGCCCCTACACATCAAAATTGAATAAGAAATGGCTAGGGGTTTCAAATGAAATGAGTTTCAAAGTTATCAGTTTTTTTGGGCCACTTTTCCGGGAATCCTCCGTAGCCGGACAGTTCTGGTCCCTTGACAAAAAAAAGGTGTTCCATGAGGTCTAGGTATTGGCCTAAAGTTTTCGAAACCGTTGAGACCACTAAAAATATTTCGATTTGACGGAGATATCCAAGTTTTAAGTTTTACAATAAAACCAAGAAAAAAATTCATTTAAACTCGCTTGCGAGCGAAAAGACATTCCCGGACTATGCAGCTTTTAAATTTTGTAACATTTCTAGGGTAAAAATTTTGTCCCGGGCAAAATTGCATCGTCTTTGTGTTATTCGCCTTCTTACCATGGGCCCGTTGTTCACAAGTAAATCCAAACTTACATCTACAACTCATAAGAATCCTAATCAAATTTTCAACTTACCCTCTCCACCAAGGTTGCTGTCGTGGTACCATTCCATTGAGCACACCGAATGGATTAACAAACGGATTGAACGATTGATGGAAAAACAGTCCAGACGGATCGAATGAACCGAACGGATCGGTGTGATGGGATTCGATTTCCGCATGTACATCGTCTGGATTACCAATCGAACCACTAATGGAGTCGATATCTGAAAGGAGTTAGGAGTACAAGATAAATCTCGTGAAATGACCATCTCAACCATGGTTCTAATAAAAAATCTAAAAAAAAAATCCAAAAATCTTGTGAATCTTGACATACTAACCTATCGGTTCTGAACTGCCCGGCTCGGCCAACACTTCCTCTGAACTGTCATCGTCAGCTACTCGTCTGGAGTTTGGGAAAAATGCTTTGTGTGCAAAGTGTTGGAAGGGCCAAAATCCCGTCGGATTGTCATTGAACAATTCATGAGGTATTAGTGGCGTACGACGATGAAAATCACTGCAATTTGCATAATACAAACAAAATTAATTTTTATTTTCAATTGTGGGAATTTGCATTGGACTTAACATTGAAATGGGAAATATTGACAAGAAAAAATTGATTGCAGTTTCTGTATGCAATGTCGAATGACTGACAGTATGAATGAATTGGAGTCACCTCGCTTATGCAATTCAATGAATAACGAATTGAAGCGCAATAGCTAATTGAATGCATTCATGCAGTCGTTGCAGTCTTGTTAGCCCCAGAGAAGGGGAGATCGAAAGTCAACAAGTCAATTTTATGTCTCAGAGGTCAAGTCAAAGTCTATTGAATCATGTTTAGGTCGCAAGAAATATCAGGTGTGTGACCTGACATGTTCTTCGATTGTTATGCCTGACATCGTGAAAGTTGAAATGATGATAAAGGGCAAGGGCAGTATATAGTTTGTAGGGTCAATATTATTAAGTTAGAAACTCGAATATCTTGTGTGACAAAAGTACTTTTCGTACCGCATGTTAGAAGGCTTTTTTGGCTTTATGGGTCACTATGTTAATTCACTAAAAGGACCATCTTCACTAGACTTCTTTGTGATTCACACAATTTCAATGTGATTGGAATAGTAGATTACGTCTTTGTTTGGAACTTTTTATTTTGAAAAGTGTGGCGTTTGCAGCTCGAGCCGAAAGCGATGGATTTAACCACCCAAGAGAAAGTTCCAATTCCAAACAATTTCGTAAATTAATTTGTAAATAATCTACTCACTAAGCCCTCGGGAAATGAGTTTTAACGCTCATGTCAACGAAGTAATGACTCATTTCCCGGGGGTGCAATGAGTAAATATTTTTCTTGTTTCCGTGCCATATAAATTATAATGGCACTGCCTTAAGTTTAGCAACATATTTATTATGTACACTCGAAGCTAAAACATCATTCCATAACGCGACACAAATTTACATAAAAGTACGGCCGACCTGTATGTACCTAACTGAGTAAATAAAGTATGGATCGTCTCTCTGTATATAACAAGGTGGCTAATGCATTTTCGTACGAAACATAACACTCCGCTGATTTCTCGCAACATCCCATCTCCCATCATCTGATTAGTTTAAGTGGTTTCGTTATCTGGTAAATCAAATTGTTAAATTGGATGCACCGGCACACATCTTCTCGTTGAGTGAACGAAAATTTTAATTTCAAATTTAACTCATCTGGTGATTGGATGGACAGATGGGATACCTTCTGTTGCTTGAATTTTGAATGTTAGCAAAGTATTACAATTCAGAGGTCGATTAGGTTAGCGGTAGTCGGACAGGTATATGGGAAGTTTAGAAGGATCACATTATTTGTTCATCGAGAGATGCAAAATCAAAATCGCAGAGAAGTTAGTGGGTCAGCTGTAAGAACTCCTTTCGGCACCCTAACCAGAAACAAATTACAAAAAGAAGGATTCGATACCGAATTTACGTTGGAAAGAGGAGGATTAAAACATCCCTAGCGATAAAGTAGATTTCACAGGCTGTGCCAAAATAGTGATCGAAATCGGGCAATGTTTTGTAATTGCAAATAGAGTCCCTTAGTTTGACATAGCTCTCGAGTGGACATTTTGTTTAAGGATATCACCATAAAGCAAATAAACACTGAAGGTAATGCTAGTCCGCATTTTCGCCCTACTTTCAGGTGAATTTAGTTTCGTCAATTTACAGCTATTGGTGAGGTGAATTCAATTACGTAGAAATTTGGCAGGTGTAACAACATCAAACATAAGAAAATTACAAAAATGAATTCACCTGAAAGTCAGAATCCACACTGATCCGCTGAGGGTTTGCATTACCTTTGGTGTTGATATACTTTGATGAGCCCTACCGTACTAAACATCTGTTTGATGGCCAAATTTCAACAGACATTGCGATCATATTCTCAACAAGCCGAACTAATAAAATGCGCATTTTGAAAAAATGAATAATTGCCTACACTACACAGCAGCGCTACCAACCAACTATGTAACACAATAAGTGAGGAATGCCTGAATGAGAGTGTAAATCTTCATTGAATTAATGACTTGACGATGCGGTACTTGGGCCTTGTTTTGTTACATATGTTATGTAGGTCTTTTCAGCATTCAAACCTGTCCGTATACAAACGGAATGAAACGAAATTGTGTGTAGCAATTTCTTTGTTTTCATTGCAGAACTTTTGCTTAAAACTTCCATGCATTTCAACGAGTTTATTAGGTATGCTCTGCTTGTGGCATGTACTTGTACATATATATATGAATTGAGTGTTGAGTATACCTACTTTCAATGTGTATACCTCGACTCTCTTTTATTTCGGAGGACCCATCTTAATGGCAATTTAATTGTAAAATTGTAATATAATTCAAGAACAATGAAATGATGAGCTGTACAGTGCAGAAAACAATTACAAGCAACGTTGACGATGGCTTATTGGCGTGACATGCGATTGTGAATGTAAATTGGTTTTAGGGTCGCTGTTAATGTGTTTTTGGTGAAACTTGAAAAGTGTTTATTGAACTTGAACATATGAGTATGTCACGTTGTGCTCTTCATTACCTATTGAGTAAATATACCGTTTGAATAACAAGAGTAATGTTTCTTAGGGCTCAGCTATGTTGTTACGAAATTTTTGTCAATTTGAATTTTCTTGTAAACAAATCAATGGTTCTAGGAGTTGACAGCTTCGCGAAGTAGGCTGTATACCATGCACTCCAAGAACAGGCAGAGGAACAGATTTTATTCAAGGTTCTGAAAGAACAGGTAAGACACCCAAGGTTTTGAAAGATCAGGTTAAGACACCCAAGGTTCTGAAAGAACAGGTTAAGACACACACGAGGGCGACACCGAAATCGATAAACGCACTCATTACAGATTGTTTGTGAAATGAACTTGAAGAAAATGTTTTTTAGGAAAATTCGGAATTTTGTTTTTGTTACGTTGCCTTTTTCATATAAACTTCGTAGCCGCTGAACTCAATTTGTGTGTCAGTCACCGCCTTCGTGATCAACTCAGAGTTGTCTTAACCTGGTTCTTCCAGAACCTTGATTTTATTAACTGTTATTTGGTCTCTTATTTTGTATGGAACGTTCGTGATGCAGTGGCTTATACCAACATAAAAAACTGAATTTATAGGAGAATTTCGGACTACTGCATGGAAGCCCCTTATTTAAATTCCGCAAATAATTTTGTGGACGATCCCTTAGGCTACCTTCAACTTTAAAAAGCTTTAATCGTTCAACATTTAAATGACACTCTACGACGATGTGAACGTTTACATTGAATTCTGTTGATTTTAATGGAAAATTTCCCGTCAATATTTAATTAGATGTCGCATAGGTCTGCTAATTAAAAGCCATAAGAATAACAAAATGAAAGAATGGAGGCGAGTAAATAAAATGCAGAGTTGACATCGTTTCACTTTAGGGGACAACCATTGATCAAACCAGCATTTTTCTTAGATTTTCACTTCTTCTCCCCTCGGCGAACAATAGAAAATTCACTTTTTTACGCAAGAGTTCAGATTTGTTCTCGTTAATTCATGAAGATGATTTAGACTGCGATTTTTCATAACAATTCTTCCAGCTAACAGATGTCAATCAAAAACTCTTTAAAAAACGCGTCAATTTACTTTTCATCACTAGGGTTGTAATAAGCCACTTTCGACCCTACGGAAAACAAAAGTATGTAGACGAAAGTGGAAAATGCCTAAAGTCAACCGTCCACAACAGACACGTATTCAACTGATGATGCCGAGGCCTAAATTACGAGAATAGTTCTGAAAATTTATGCTCAAGGCATAAAATAGTTATTTGCGTATCTACGATGGTGGACGGTAGATTTTAGGCAATTTCGCGAGTTGTAGCCCAAACGAATTGAGGGCGACATGCGAAAGTGCCTAAGATCTGCTGGCCACAACAGATACACATACTCTTCATGCCTTGGGCCCAAATTAATAGAAAAATTCTGAAATGTATGCTTAAGGCACGAATCAAGGATATTTCCTCAAAATACAGCGAAAGTACGCGAGTTAGTTTACACCGTCGCTCGTCCTAATTTCGTTTTTATTAACATGCCATGTAGTGGATGGTTCCTTTCTTTAACGAAAGTGTTCAAGCGCATTTCTTAGCGGATAGTAAAAAAAGACTTTTGGACGGACTGTGTTAAAATGCTAGGCATTCCCTTTGTACCAGAAAATTTGGTTGATTTAAAGAACAGAAAAAGTTCTGACTTCTGTCGAGTGTTTTTTTATAGAATTTCTAGCAACTTACTCGAAATCAAAACCGTTCACATATCCAACGACAAATAGTCCAAGTAAAACCGCACTGACCGAAACGAAACGTTTCATATTCGATCCCTTAAATTTTACCACAAATCGTCCCAAGAAACACGAACAAACAAACACAAAAATTCGAAACAAATTATCTTTCCACAAAACACAAAATTCACTTGAAATCTCCTGATTTCAACTTATAATATTATGCTTTATCACTGTTACAGTATTGATGTAATGGCTCCTCGAACCGGTTAACTGGTACTGATGAGCCGACCGAATCACTGTAGTATTTATAATGTTCTAGACCAGCAGTATGGTGGGGTCTGTGAAATTAAATCGCATATTATGATGAAGAAGAGTCGTTATAAACAAACATACAAAATAATAACAAAAATAACACTCTCCAGCTATCACTATACGTTGTGCCGTCGTTGGTGTGCATACTACTTCTTATTCCTTCAATTTCTTCTTTTGGTTGACTTAGGTGAATATATAACTTAGATACACAACAGTGCCGCATTAATGACGGGGCGAAAAGATCACCGAAAAGATTGTTTGCTTATTAAGTGTCCATTTCACTCAACAAAAAGTACTCCGTGAGAGAGCCGTGAGAGAGCAAACTGTCAAATAAACGAAGCAAAAATTTAAAAAATTCAATTTTTTCTCTCACACGGAGTACTTTATTGGTAAGAGGAAACTAAGCATTAGCTTTCATCACAACACATATTCTTTGAAATCGGTTCTATGATAAAATAGTTTTAGAAAATAGTAGAGAAACTCTGCTTCTTATTGTTTTTGTCAAAGTCTCTGTATAACAATCGGAAAAACAATATTTTTCATTGTAATTCTCCATTTATAGAAAAAGAAAACGAGAATTTTTGGTAAAAAGTTACCATAGGGTACTTCGGTGACTCGCTCTCATGTTAATTTGGTTTTCTTGGTACAGCACACTGTTCCATAATGTAGCCCAGGGTCCTAGGAGAATTTATCACACGCATCCAACCAACCACAATCTCGGCTACTTCATAAAAGTCAACAAAAATCTCACATTTTATGTAAGAAGTAAAGTCTGGAAAATTATCACTGGAAAGCTGAGGTGAAAAAATGAAAGTGGTCGACAAACCGGTCAAAATTTCTTTGGAGTAATAGGTGACATTTTAGACATTGTCCTATCTCTTAATGCCAATAGTCCCTCCAGCATAAGTTTTTATATTTTTAGGAAGTACCGAGCCTAAGCCTTTTAATGGAACCCTAAACCTTTAGGTTTGCTGATGCGCGCACCCGTTAGTAGTCAGAGAAAATTTTTCTTAATACAGTCACTGAAGCCAGTACAACCAACAGCCCGACGTATTTGGTAGCTTATGTGATCAGTCTAGTCTAGCACTACAATCCCCTAAAATTTGAACGAAGTCGACCCTTTATTACCACAGATAATCAGGATGAAAAAATTTACACTTGAAAACCACCGATTTTTCAAACAGCTCTACCACGAAAACGACAATTCCAAGAGAGGCGAGATATACCTCGTTGAACTCGTAAGGATTCGATGGGTACCATACTCGACAAAAATCCAGATGGCATGGCTAGCCGATTGATCGAAGATTTTGCGATATCACTCTAAAGAGTAACTCAATACTCTCTCTAGCAAACAAACTACTTTTATTAATACGTTGTCGGTTATTGCGACTTGTCAACTTTAGGCACGCTGGTAAGTGCTAAGGGGGTCGAGGAATACCTCCAAATAAATTTCTAAAAATCAAAAATTTGACTTTTGATTTTTAGAATTTTAATTGGAGGTATTCCTCGACCCCCTTAGCACTTACCGGCGTGCCGAAAGTGCCTGATCGAGCATTATCCCCTACGTGTTAAGGTGGTAAAAGAATCAAGTAGCATTTGGAATTTACATGTAAATTACACTGACTACGCTGTAGAATAGTTTTTGTAGAATACAAAGAAATAAAAGGTGTGAATTTGACACAGAGAACTTAGAGTTTGTTTGCTAGAGAGCGTATTGAGTCACTTCAATGGACAACACTTGATTTTCGAAAGGTTAACCAATGAAAGTATACTCTACAGGTATGGTCTAATGTCAAAGTTTGCAGCGATAGGAGGAAATAGCAATTTCTTATAAACAAGCTCACCTTTCAATGAAAATCATTAGGGAGAGGGTGAGAGTGGAACAAAAACAAAATGCTAGGAATCTCACTTCGATATAAAACGTGTCGAAGACGATACGAGTAGAGTTTTATGTGGCTTGGATGCATCTACGATGAAATAGAAGTTGAAATGTTTCATAGATGACGAATCCGCAATAAAAATTTTGTCTGTCCGTCTGTCCTTCTGTCCGTCTGTCCGTCACGTCGATATCTTGAGTAAATCAAATCCGATTTCAAAAACTTTTTTTCCCTGAAAGATAGTCAAAATAGTGAGGCTAAGTTCGAAGATGGGCATATTTGGGTCGGCCCTTCGTGAGTTAGGGTCGTCTAAGTGCTTTAAGGTCTTTTA